>NC_091966.1:5632500-6257500 GCF_036711975.1 Onthophagus taurus
CAAAAGAGATATGAAAATGCGGTCATACGACAAAGACATTTACATATACTAAACGTAAAAGTATTGTCAGTAAGGCTACAATAGAGTTTAGTAAATGATTTTTTGAGGTTATAAAAGAATAAGGTCTAAGAAAATGAAAGATGAGGTTCGTTTTCTCCTAAACCGCTCTAGATTACGCAATGAAACTTTATCCTGTTATTAAAGACTGTTTGATGTTGTGGTATGCCAAATTTAAACTTTCCAGTGTGGGCAGCTTTTTTAATAAAGATTTTAAAAGATGAGTAATTTTTGACATTTCTAAAAATGAGGTTAAAGTAAAACATCATTTTCTCTTAAACTGTTCTAGATTGAGCAATGAAACTTTGTCCTGATATTAAAGACTGTTTGATGTTGTGGTATGCCAAATTTAAACTTTCCAGTATGAGCAGCTTTCTTAATAAAAATTTTATAACATGAGTAATTTTTGACATTTCTAAAAATTCGGTTTCAGAAAAAGATCATTTACTCTTAATCTGTTCTAAATAACCAATGAAACTTTGTCCTGTTATTAAAGACTGTTTGATATTGTGGTATGCCAAATTTAAAGTTTCCTGTATGAGCGGCTTTTTTAATAAAGATTTTAAAAGATGAGTTATTTTTAACATTTCTAAAAATGAGGTTAAAGAAAAATATCATTTTCTCCTAAACTGTTCCAGATTAAGCAATGAAACTTTGCCCTGTTATTAAAGACTGTTTGATGTTGTGGTATGCCAAATTTAAACTTTCCAGTATGAGCAGCTTTTTTAATAAAGATTTTAAAAGATCAGTAATTTTTGACATTTCTAAAAATGAGGTTAAAGAAAATCATAATTTTCTCCTAAACTGTTCTAGATTAAGAAATAAAATTTTGTCCTGTTTTTAAGGACTGTTTGATGTTGGGGTACGCCAAATTTAAAATTTCCAGTATGAGCAGCTTTTTTAATAAAGATTTTAAAAGATGAGTCTTTTTTGACATTTCTAAAAATGAGGTTAAAGAAAAACATCATTTTCTCCTAAACTGTTCTAGATTAAGCAATGAAACTTTGCCCTGTTATTAAAGACTGTTTGATGTTGTGGTATGCCAAATTTAAAGTTTCCAGTATGAGCAGCTTTTTTAATAAAAATTTTAAAAGATGAGTAATTTTTGACATTTCTAAAAATGAGCTTAAAGAAAAAGATCATTTTCTCCTAAACTATTCTAGATTAAGCATTGAAACTTTGCCCTGTTATTAAAGACTGTTTGATATTGTGGTATGCCAAATTTAAACTTTCCAGTATGAGCAGCTTTTTTAATAAGGATTTTAAAAGATGAGTAATTTTTAACATTCATTTCTAAAAATGAGCTTAAAGAAAAATATCATTTTCTCCTAAACTGTTCTAGATTAAGTAATGAAACTTTGCCCTGTTATTAAAGACTGTTTGATGTTGTGGTATGCCAAATTTAAAGTTTCCAGTATAAGCAGGTTTTTTAATAAAGATTTTAAAAGATGAGTTATTTGTGACATTTCTAAAAATGAGGTTAAAGAAAAACATCATTTTCTCCTAAACTGTTCTAGATTAAGCAATGAAACTTTGCCCTGTTATTAAAGACTGTTTATGTTGTGGTATGCCAAATTTAAACTTTCCAGTATGAGCAGCTTTTTTAATAAAGATTTTAAAAGATGAGTAATTTTTGACATTTCTAAAAATGAGGTTAAAGAAAAACATCATTTTCTCCTAAACTATTCTCGATTAAGCAATGAAACTTTGCCCTGTTATTAAAGACTGTTTGATGTTGTGGTATGCCAAATTTAAACTTTCCAGTATGAGCAGCTTTTTTAATAAAGATTTTAAAAGATGAGTTATTTTTGACATTTCTAAAAATGAGGTTAAAGAAAAACATCATTTTCTCCTAAACTGTTCTACACTAAGCAATGAAACTTTGCCCTGTTATTAAAGACTGTTTGATGTTGGGGTATGCCAAATTTAAAGTTTCCAGTATGAGCAGCTTTTTTAATAAAGATTTTAAAAAATGAGTAATTTTTGACATTTCTAAAAATGAGGTTAAAGAAAAATATCATTTTCTCCTAAACTGTTCTAGATTAAGCAATGAAAGTTTGCCCTGTTATTAAAGACTGTTTGATGTTGTGGTATGCCAAATTTAAAGTTTCCAGTATGAGCAGCTTTTTTAATAAAGATTTTAAAAAATGAGTAATTTTTGACATTTCTAAAAATTAGGTTAAAGAAAAACATCATTTTCTCCTAAACTGTTCTAGAATAAGCAATGAAACTTTGTCCCGTTATTAAAGACGGTTTGATGTTGAGGTATGCCAAATTTAAAGCTTCCAGTATACAGCAGCTTTTTAATAAAGATTTTAAACGATTAGTACTTTTTGACATTTCTAAAAATGAGGTTTAATAAAAAGATCATTTTCTCCTAAACTGTTCTAGATTAATAAATGAAACTTCGTGTTGTTATAAAAAAGTGTTTGATGTTGGGGTATACCAAATTTAAAATTTCTAATGTAGATAGTTTTTTTAATAAAGATTTTAAAAGGTGACTAATATTTGACATTTCTGAAAATGAGGGTCAAGAAAATAATCATTTTCTCCTAAACTGTTCTAGATTAAGAAACAAAACTTAGACCTGTTATAAAAGACTTATTGAAGTTAGGATATACCAACTTTGAAGTTTCCAATGTAAACAGTTTATTCAATAAAGGTTTTAAAACATTATGAAGTTCAAGAAAATAATAATTTTCTCCTAAACTGTTCTAGATCAAACAATGAAACTTTGTCCTAGTATAAAAGAGTGGTTGATGTTTTAGTATACCAAATTGACAGTTTCCAGTGTGTAATTTCTGACGATTCTAAAAAAGTCATTTTCTCCTAAACTGTTTTAAAGTAATACATTAAAATTTGTCCTATTCTATTACAAAAGAGTCTTCAAAATTAGGGTACCAACTTTCAGGGTAAACAGTTCATTTAATAAAAAGTTTTTAAATTAACCAAAATTAATGACTTTTCAAACTACATAATATACTAAATTCAATTTATTAGATTACAAATTCATAACCACTCTGTATACTACATCGTTTAGATAATTATAATCGGGATCAATTAATCTCCGTTTAATAATATTAATCATAATTCATAAAACGCCAAATTAAATGTATACTAAGCGCCAGATTGGCGCCGTACTGTTTATGTATGTTAACTGTGATAACCAAACGATAATTATTATTGGAATTTAGAGTGTGAAAGATTTATGTCGCGACTTTAAAAAAACACACACATAAGGCTTTAAATAGACGCACGTTTATTTTTATCTTATTACAAAGAGAATATTAAAATACAAAGGTATCAACAAGATTATTTCTTTTTAATTCTTAATTAATTCAATTTAATTTTAATTTTTTTTTGGAAGATTTATACAATGCACACATTATTACACAATCACGTAAAAATTAGAGTGGGGTAAGTAGACGTTAAAGGAATAATATTTTTTTTTTGTAAAGTAAAAAATAAATAAGCATCTTATTTAAAAAACTAATAAGAAGAACCATATTGTCTTATATTATATTGTTATGTACAATCACAATGTTCGTGCTATTTGTTTCCCTTTATTTTATTTTTAATCTTCTCGCAAGATTTCCATAAAAGCTGGATCTCTTCTTTGAAGACATTCCAACCACTCCGTCATTGTAATCCCTCGATCGTTGTTTTTATCACAATATCTAGGTAATTTTTTTCCGCATCTTCTAAGACTCCGAACGGCCGCTATGGTATCTTTAAAAAACTTCCACTCGTGTTTTTCAAATATCTTATTTTTGTTTTTATCGAATATTACGAAACTCCAAGACGCTACTTGTTCTTCTTTCGTTGTATTCCAAGCCGGTCTGTTTGCACTAAAATTATTTAAATGAAAAATATAGTGAATTTTACTTAAAATGCAATATACAAAAATATATTTATATAGAAACCAGGTACGCTCGGGTTACTTACTTTGTAACACATAAAATGACAACAAACATATCTGAATGTTTCTAGTTCTAGGTCTAGTGTTAGTTCTAGTTTTGCACTATCACTAGAACTAACACAAGACCTAGAACTAGAATCATTCGGGTTTAGCCGTTTGAGAGATGTGTGGCTAAATTTGAATGTTTCTAGTTTTCGGTTTAGTGTTAGTTCTAGTTGTACACTAGCACTAGAACTAACACAAGACCTAGAACTAGAAACATTCGGGTTTAGCCGCACGTCTCTCAAGACGGCTAAACCCGAATGATTCTAGTTCTAGGTCTTGTGGTAGTTCTAGTGATAGTGCTAGTTTAAAACTGGTAGTTCTAGTGATAGTGCTAGTTTAAAACTAGAACTAACACTAGACCTAGAACTAGAATCATTCGGGTTTAGCCGTCTTGAGAGACGTGCGGCTAAATCCGAATGTTTCTAGTTCTCGGTCTAGTGTTAGTTCTAGTTTTGCGCGATCACTAGAACTAACACAAGACCTAGAACTAGAATCATTCGGGTTTAGCCGTCTTGAGAGACGTGCGGCTAAATCCGAATGTTTCTAGTTCTCGGTCTAGTGTTAGTTCTAGTTTTGCGCGATCACTAGAACTAACACAAGACCTAGAACTAGAATCATTCGGGTTTAGCCCTCTTGAGAGACGTGCGGCTAAATACGAATGTTTCTAGTTCTCGGTCTAGTGTTAGTTCTAGTTTTACACTATCACTAGAACTAACACAAGACCTAGAACTAGAATCATTCGGCTTTAGCCGTCTTAAGAGACGTGCGGCTAAATCCGAATGTTTCTAGTTCTCGTCTAGTGTTAGTTCTAGTTTTGCACTATCACTAATACTAACACAAGACCAAGAACTAGAATCATTCGGGTTTAGCCGTCTTGAGAGACGTGCGGCTAAATCCGAATGTTTCTAGTTCTCGGTCTAGTGTTAGTTCTAGTTTTGCGGGATCACTAGAACTAACACAAGACCTAGAACTAGAATCATTCGGGTTTAGCCGTCTTGAGAGACGTGCGGCTAAATCCGAATGTTTCTAGTTCTCGGTCTAGTGTTAGTTCTAGTTTTGCGGGATCACTAGAACTACCACAAGACCTAGAACTAGAATCATTCGAGTTTAGCCCTCTTGAGAGACGTGCGGCTAAATGCGAATGTTTCTAGTTCTCGGTCTAGTGTTAGTTCTAGTTTTACACTATCACTAGAACCAACACAAGACCTAGAACTAGAATCATTCGGGTTTAGCCGTCTTGGGAGACGTGTGGCTAAATCCGAATGTTTCTAGTTCTCGGTCTAGTGTTAGTTCTAGTTTTGCGGGATCACTAGAACTACCACAAGACCTAGAACTAGAATCATTCGGGTTTAGCCCTCTTGAGAGACGTGCGGCTAAATACGAATGTTTCTAGTTCTCGATCTAGTGTTAGTTCTAGTTTTACACTATCACTAGAACTAACACAAGACCTAGAACTAGAATCATTCGGGTTTAGCCGTCTTGAGAGGCGTGCGGCTAAACCCGAATGTTTCTAGTTCTAGGTCTTGTGGTAGATCTAGTGATAGTGCTAGTTTAAAACTAGAACTAATACTAGACCTAGAACTAAAATCATTCGGGTTTAGCCGTCTTGAGAGACGTGCGGCTAAATCCGAATGTTTCTAGTTCTCGGTCTAGTGTTAGTTCTAGTTTTGCGGGATCACTAGAACTAACACAAGACCTAGAACTAGAATCATTCGGGTTTAGCCGTCTTGAGAGACGTGTGGCTAAATTCGAATGTTTCTAGTTTTCGGTCTAGTGTTAGTTCTAGTTTTACACTAGCACTAGAACTAACACAAGACCTAGAACTAGAATCATTCGGGTTTAGCTGTCTTGAGAGACGTGCGGCTAAATCCGAATGTTTCTAGTTCTCGGTCTAGTGTTAGTTCTAGTTTTGCGGGATCACTAGAACCAACACAAGACCTAGAACTAGAATCATTCGGGTTTAGCCGTCTTGAGAGACGTGCGGCTAAACCCGAATGTTTCTAGTTCTAAGTCTTGTGGTAGTTCTAGTGATAGTGCTAGTTAAAAACTAGAACTAACACTAGACATAGAACTAGAATCATTCGGGTTTAGCCGTCTTGAGAGACGTGCGGCTAAATCCGAATGTTTCTAGTTCTCGGTCTAGTGTTAGTTCTAGTTTTGCGGGATCACTAGAACTAACACAAGACCTAGAACTAGAATCATTCGGGTTTAGCCGTCTTGAGAGACGTGTGGCTAAATTCGAATGTTTCTAGTTTTCGGTCTAGTGTTAGTCCTAGTTTTACACTAGCACTAGAACTAACACAAGACCTAGAACTAGAATCATTCGGGTTTAGCCCTCTTGAGAGACGTGCGGCTAAATCCGAATGTTCCTAGTTCTCGGTCTAGTGTTAGTTCTAGTTTTGCGGGATTACTAGAACTAACACAAAACCTAGAACTAGAAACATTCGGGTTTAGCCGTCTTGAGAGACGTGCAGCTAAATCCGAATGTTTCTAGTTCTCGGTCTAGTGTTAGTTCTAGTTTTGCGGGATCACTAGAACTAACACAAGACCTAGAACTAGAAACATTCGGGTTTAGCCGCACGTCTCTCAAGACGGCTAAACCCGAATGATTCTAGTTCTAGGTCTTGTGGTAGTTCTAGTGATAGTGCTAGTTTAAAACTAGAACTAACACTAGACCTAGAACTAGAATTAATAAAGACCACTAGAGGTCGAGAGGGATGCGATAAGCGGCAATAAAAAAACTACAAATACTCGCCAAATAATAAAATAAAGAGAAATTAAAAGTAATTACCTTGCTATACTTGATCCGTTTAATTCTCGATCCATTTTATCGTGAAGAAACCGAATTAACCCCCTTAAAAATTCTTTTTTTCGATCTTCCGGGCATCCTTTAAGAATACCAATAGGAGGCGCGATTTGATCGCATTTTGGGGTTGCGTTTAAAACTGTCGTTCCAGCAATAGTTTTTCCAGTATCTTCATGGACACACCAACAGTAACCGGTCGATTTGTAACATTGTATTTTTTGATACCTCCCATCGCTCGTACATTCAGGAACGTACAAATCATTTTTGCTGTGTTCGTTGCTCATTTCGCTTAATGCCGTTTGACGATCGCTTCTACAATCGACGGCATCTTCATCGGAAGGTTCTGAAGATTCTTCATCTGGTATAAATGGCTTTAAAACTGTTTGTAAAAAAAAGAAATGATTACATAACGTGTTAGGTGTTATAATTAAGATTGGTACCACTTAAATTTAGATTTAATTACCGTATGGTGGTGTTAAAGTAGAAGAAGGTGTTGTGATGAGATCTTCTCTGTCGCTATCTCCCGAGGATGTGTTATCGGATCCTGGACTGCCGTCTACCCGCAGCAACAAGAACAGACGCAAAAAAACTATTTAAGTTCAAAACATGGTAAAAGCGTGCATTGGGCCAAGTTAAAGAAATATTAATTTAATCGCAACCACACACCAAGAAAAAAGAGAAAAAAAAGGTGACCAATATCGTCAAAGAAAAAACGTTTACCACTTACCGTCTCTTCCATCCTTAGTAAGACAATCAGCCCATTCTTCTCTCCCAATAAGTTGATCCCGATTCATATCACAAGCTTTAGCAAAACTTTTAGCACAACGTTTCGGCTTGACGGCTTTCTTAACGATTTTTTTCAAATCCCTGTATTCGGTTTTATCTAATTGGTCATCGTTATTCCGATCCATTTGTTTAAATTTCCAATCTAAAACCGTTCTAAAATCGTCATCCGTCGACGACGACGACGTCGACGTTCCTTTTCCTCCATCTCGATTCCACTCCGTTTGGAAGATTTTAATCAAATTCAAATTAAACTTGGCTTTATCCTCCCGTTTACACGGTTGATTCAATCTCCTTCCGTTCCTCGACGACGATCTCCGTTTGTTGTTCTTCTTCTTTCGGGCGCATGTTTGTTTTTGTTCCGGCGAATATTGAGACATCGTATAATCTAATGGGACCCCGTGACTGTTTACGCACCAACAATAACCCAAAATGCTGCTGCATTGTCCAGATGCGTAGTTTCCATCGGCCCGACAATGCGGATTTAATATACTATTCGGGGAGGTTTTATTGTATTCTGTACATGGAGTATGTGTGCGACATGGCCCTTTATTTAATTGTGTTAACGTTTTGTCGTAACATTGTGCTAATTGTAATATGCACTTATTTGGATATGTAAAGCTGTCTGATCCGCATACTGGTCTTACACTTTGTATACTTGCTCGACATGAATCCGCCGTACATCCAAAACCCTTGAGAAAAAAAAAAGATTTTATTATTTTATGATTTCATGAACTTTGAAGAGAAGATAGTTTCATTATTAGAAACTCTTCTTTAACAATAAGAGTTCAGAAAGAGATTTTTTTTCTGTAATAATAATTGTTAAGGTCATATTTTTAATGTTTCTGTTGGTATTAGTTAGATTCTTAATAAAATGTACCTAAGAGATAAGATACGCAAGAATTTTCATGGAAAGTCGAGCCAAAATAGTGAATGCCGAGATTGGAAGAAAAATAATAAACTGGGAAGCTATAAATTCCAGAATTATTACCATAAGCCTGGAAATACAAGAAAAACTATGACTAATACAGATATATGCTCTAACAGAAGATGCAGCTGTGAGAAATAAGAATAAATTTTACGAGAATTTGCAAATAGCAATGAAAAAATCCAAAATGGAACATCTAATGATAACAAGAGCATGGAATGCTCGACCCGCATGGAATGAAGAGGATGGATGTGGAACATTGAGGAAGTTTGAAGGAGAACTGTGTTATAAATCAGCTCTTAATAGGCAACTCCTTCTACTATCAATAACACAGTGTATCCGTATCGGTAAGTTATGAGTCTATGATAGCTATACAATGAACATATCAATGACATTAATTATTTAAAACAGAGAATCATAAACGTTATTATATGCGTAGGGCTACACTGGATCTTGCTTTCATGCTTTCCTGTGACCGGTCAAAAATGCACCATGACTTTATGGACACACTGTAAACTATATAACATACACAAGAGCAATTAGATATACAAGTACAAGACATTAAGTCACTAGAAGACCAGAGTTAAATACAAATCAGAGACTAATATATCGTTTAGAACGAACGAACCCAAACTTATTATGGCTACGAACCCCTTCTTAAGCCAAAATGTGATCGTGGACCCCCTAGTCAGTGCCGTGCTACTAAAACTATGTTTACCGGATGCCGCACTAAATCTACGTTCCATTAACTACGAAGACGAAAAAGCTATTAAAAACTTTTCCGCAGTGTCCTATACTTCGGGATACAAAGTTGGTATCTGTTTTTGTAACCAACATTTTTCATATTCGTCAACAAACATTGGTTTTAATTCATCGTTTGTACTTAGCTCGATAAGTTGCTAATGAATAAACACAGAGCTAGTTGATTTGTATGTAAAAGGGTCCAACGCCCAATCGGTAATAACCAAATGAAGAATGTCTTCAAATCTTTTTTTGAAATCTAAGTGAAGTGTCCCCAAGTGCTGACAATATACAAGCAAATCAACATCACGATTTTGTAACTAAAAAGGTTTTGGAAATTAAGAGAATTCTCCTCTTCCCAACTTTTCTCTATAAAAAAAAGTTTTTTTACGAATGCAGATATTACCCTTTTTGTTTTTATTTAATTCAACCGATCGCCTTGCAGCTTCAAATTGATTTCGTTAAATTTGGCAAACATATCATTTCTTGAATGAAATAAATTAAGTCGCAGATCATTGTCTTCAGTTTCAAAGAATTCTAATCAAAAAGTGAGTAAAATCTATTCAAACATGCACTTCTAGACAACCAACGTATTTCTGTGTTCAGTAGCAAACGATTGTAACCTTCATCATTCTCCAGGCAAAGTTGAGCAAATAATCTCTCATTTAAGACATTCTTTTTGATTTTATTAACTGCTCTAATCATATAATTCAGTGAACGATGTAAGATTTTTTGCTACTAAATGTTGTCGATGAATGATACAATGTACTGTTATATTCTATTATACTATTCGGTACTGCTTGTTTTAAATATGCCAGAAAACCTCGATGGCGTCCTACCATTGCCGGAGGACCATCAGTAGCAAAGCAGATGATATTACACAAAGGAATAGCTTTTGCTTCAAAAAAATATTTAATTCCTTAAATATAATTTCATCTTTTGTATCAGTTTCCAAACATTTCACAAATCATAATTCTTGAAATATTTTTTTGTCCTTTACAAATCTTACATACGCTATACTATCTTACAAATTTAGTTCTTAATACACTTCACAGACTTACATATACTACAACAACTGACTACTGTTCTTACTTTTTGCGGACCCCCCAACACTAGCTACGAACCCCCGAATTAATTTTATTTTGCTACGGACCCCCTGAGAACTTACAGGGACCCCAAGGGGTCCGTAGGAACCACTTTGGGAACCACTGGTTTAGAAGATCAAAACTACAAACCTCATATACAGGTGTTTCATAATATATGCGCAGGACTTCAGGATGTGATGCAAAAATTTAAAAAAAAGTTTCTATTAACTTACCCTCTAAAATGCACCATTTTTAGTTTATCGTACAGAAAACAGCTTTTGTAAGCATTTTCTACTCATAATATCCTAAGTTTTGTGCGAGAGAAAAATTTTTTAAAGTCATAATTGGTGAAGATTTTGAAGCGGTAGTGGTTGTTTTTCTCCCCAACTTCTACGCCACCGGAAAAAGTACGGTTTTGAGACACCCATTTGAACCGCCAATATTTTTTACACAAAAAAGGTACTAAAGGTCATGAGCTCTAAAGTTGACCGTTTTAACTTTTATGTTGAAACATGGTCAATTTTTTTATTTTATTTTACTAAAACGTTAGAACAAATAACTTCATAATTGCATAATTAAAAAAAAACAATTACAAATCATACACAGTTAAATTAAATGTTGGAAATGTCCGCCGTTAGCTTCAATGCACGCAGCAATTCTTCAACGCATTGACTGTCTAACACGCATGAAAATTCCCGGAGTGTTCTGAACTATGTCGCAACATACAACAATGCGCTCTCTTACTTGGTCAACATTTTCAACTGGAGTAGCGTAGACTAGGGTTTTCAGATGGAACCAAAAGAAAAAATCTAAATAATTAAGTTCCTGAAATCGCGGTGGTCAAGGTTGCGGACCTCCTCGACCGATCCAACGGTCTAGGTGTTCGTCGTCCAAGTATTGGCGAGCATCCAACTAAAGTGGGCTGAAGCTCTATCATGCATTTGTCTGACTTGAAGCAGTACATCTTCCAGCAGTTCCGACTTCTAGAAATTGTCGATAATCTGCACCATTACCGTTTAATCTGTTCGGTAAAAAATGTGGGCCTATCAAATGATCACCGATAATGGCAGCCCAAACATTTACGGAAAATTGTTGCTGATGATGGGCTTCAGCAATTTCATTTGGATTTTCTTTTGCCCATATGTGGTTATTGTGAAAATTGAAAATACCGTCCTTCGAGAAAGATGATTTGAGGATTTTGAGCTATTTTGTTTTGCATCCATGTACAAAAAGCCAATCTTGGCAGAAAATCTTTTGGCAATAAGGCTTTGTACTCTTTAGATATGGTAGGGATACAAAAGTTGCCTTTTCAAAATTCTCCAAACCGTCAAGTGAGATAGATTTAAGTTGTGAGCAATTTTTCTGGTACTTGTGGTCGGATTTTCATCAATTTCGTTGAGGACAGCCTGTTCTACTTGGAAATTTGCAACTTCCATAGGCCGCCCATTATCAGCAGTATTCCTTTTAAAACTTCCATTTTACCATAGTCGTTGGGCGATCTGGATATCTTTCTTGATACAACCCCGCCTTGCTGCTGCCGAATTACCGCACGCCATTTCGTAAAGGTAATGCATTTCGCACATTTCAGCGTTTGTGTAATTCATTTTTAATTTTGTAATACAAGTTTACTTTTTGCAGGTACAAACTAATTGCTATTTTGACAGGAGGCAGCTTTTGTTATAAAATTTAAAGCCTACTTGTAAAAAATAAATTATATTATTTTTACACAAACGCTGAAATGTTACCTTTACGGTTTGGAGAATTTTGAAAAGACAACTTTTGTATAATTTTTTCATTTTTTTTATTTTGCAATTATGAAGTTAACGCTTTCTTTTGTTTCTTGATCTAACGTTTACATACTATTTGTTTAATTGTAAATAAAATTTTTATTTCAAAAAATTGACCATGTTTTTCAACATAAAAGTTGATTTTTCTAGAAATCGGTCAACTTTAGAGCTCATGACCTACAGTACCTTTTTTGTGTAGAAAATATTGGCGGTTTAAATGGGCATCTCCAAACCGTACTTTTTCCGGTGGCGTAGAAGTTGGGGAGAAAAAGAACCACTACCCCTAGCTTATTATGAGTAGAAAATGTTTACAAACGCTAATTTCTGTACGATAAACGGTTCCGAAGATATTCGCAAAAAACGATTTTTTTCATTAAATTTCAACACCCTGTATCTCGAAAATGGTGCATTTTAGAAGGTAAGTTGATAGAAACATTTTTTCAAAATTTTGGACAAGCGGTTACATCCTGAAATCCTGCGCATATATTATGAAACACCCTGTATAATAAATTATAATATTGCAAAAATGTCGTATTTCAAAATGATATATCAATATAAAATAAAAATGAAAACTAGGGCGTACCTACTTAATTTGTCTCACATAATATGCAACGTGTCTGAAGTTAAAACGTTAGTGTTGTATATTGCATATTTTTATTGAACGATACATTAAGGTTTAGCCGTGCGTCATCAGACTGCTAAACCCAATACTTTCTAGTTCTAGGTCTAGTGTTAGTTCTAGTTTTACACTAGCACTATCACTAGAACTAACCCAAGACCTAGAACTAAAATCATTCGGGTTTAGCCGTCTTAAGAGACGTGCGGCTAAACCCGAATGTTTCTAGTTCTAAGTCTAATTTTAGTTCTAGTGACAGTGGTAAGTAGCGCTAGTTAGCATAAGATATCACCATGTTGCATATTTTTATTGCACTAAAACTAGAACTATCAAAAGAACAAACACAATACCTATAACTAGAATTATTCGGGTTTAGCCGTCTTGAGAGACGTGTGGCTAAATCCGAATGTTTCTAGTTCTCGGTCTAGTGTTAGTTTTAGTATTGCGCTAGCACTATCTTTAGAACTAATACAAGACCTAGAACTAGAATCATTCGGGCTTAGTCGTCTTGAGAGACGTGCAGCTAATCCCGAATTCTTCTAATTTCAAGTCTAGTGTTAGTTCAAGTTTTAATTGTTATTCAACGTTAGGTTGTGATATATTTTTATGGAACGAAAAGTTGAACTAACACTAGACTTAGTTCCAGAAACATTCGGGTTTAGTGGTAGGTCTCTTAAAACGGCCGAAAACTCAGGGTTATCATAAGGTCACCTTTTTCCAAGCAAAACTTTTCCTTTGCAAAACTACCCAATGCTTGTAGTATTAAGCAGAGCTGGGCAATAGTTAACTACAAAAGTAGTTAACTACTTTTTGTGTAAAAGTAATTGTATTCTAATTACTTTCGTTCTATTAGCAGTTATACTCGATTATTTTATGCTGGCATAAAATATTCACAGAAAGTAGTTAACTCCTCATTGTTAACTACTATACTTTAGGTATTCTAACTATTTTTGTTTATTTTAATTCCTTTGAAGTAATTTAACTACTTTTTAAGACAGTTTAAGTACTTCCAAATATCTAGTATGTACAGTCAGAAAAAAAAGATATGCGTCGACTTTCGTTCGCATAGGCTGTATATGGGATTTTGTGTAATTTGGACGGCCTATACGAAAAAACGTCGATGAATCTCTTTTTTTTTCTGGCTGTACTTAAGTACACATTTCATTCAACACACTAAACCTAAATAAAATTATGCACTAGGCAAGACACGTCTCCGTCTCCGAGTTGACCAATAAGAATTATGATAAATAGAATTATGATAAATACAAAAAACCATCCGAATCAGAAAAAGATGTAGTAAGAAATAAATCGGAGTTAGAGTTATTACAGTACTTGGAACATAGAAGAACTAATAAAGAAATGCTCCATGATTATAAGTTAATTAAGCAAGTATTTATAAAATACAACACCAACTTACCATCATCAGCTTCAGTTGAACGGATGTTCAATTTTGCAACCTTGCTTAATTCATCAAGAAGACATGCTATCACTGACAATCTTTTGGAGTAATTGTTTTTTTAACAGCAAACTTAACTTAAATTGAAAGTCGCTTTCAAAGTTACAAGATTCTACGTTTATTTGTTTATTATATTTTATATTTTTTAAACAACTTAAAGTTTTTAAATAATCTTAATACCTACCTCATAAGTTTCAATTTTATGTTTTTGTACCAAATGAATCTGACTTTTAAACATAATTTATGTATACATTTATGCAGTTATATACTATAACTGCATTTTTGCAGTTATAGTTAAAAAAGTAGTTAGATATTTAACTACTAACTACTTGGGAGTTAGTAATCTCAGTACCATATTTAAAAAATAGTTTAACTACCAAGTAGTTAAACTACTTTTTCGTGAAAGTAGTTAGTAGTTATACTCCACTACTTTTTTCAAGTTGCCCAGCTCTGCTATTAAGCTATGTTGCATTTTATGTGGGACAGTGCAAGTTCATACTAGTTTCGTAACTATGGTTACTGCATTCATATATTGCGAGTTATATGAAATTCCCGGTATAAATGATATTAGGAGTAAAATTATGAGTTTAAGAACTTTTGTTCCACGATGTAAATTAATTAATCAAAATTAAATGAAATTTTTTAGGTACTAAAAAAAAATAAGAAAAAATGCTAAGACTGTGAGGAGGGGAGAAGAAGTAAAGAAAACAAAAATAAAATAGGGCCTCCCCGTTGACCACTTGAGTTTTCTTTTTACTTTTTTTGAAGAGAATACAAAACGGCGTATCGCCGTGAAAAAAGAGGCATTATACCGGGGAACGGGCGTGCAACAAAACGATGGCACAGGTGTGAAACGGCAAAAACACAATGGGGAGTACGGGGGAGGACTGCACACCTGTTCGATCTTCTCACTTGACAATGGCGATAGGAATGCAGCCGGGGTCTGGTCCCAGTTCGGGCCG
Organism: Onthophagus taurus; assembly: GCF_036711975.1. Classification (NCBI taxonomy): domain Eukaryota; kingdom Metazoa; phylum Arthropoda; class Insecta; order Coleoptera; family Scarabaeidae; genus Onthophagus; species Onthophagus taurus. The sequence continues at coordinate 5,647,686 of NC_091966.1, forward strand.
ATGCCGGTGCGGTGTCAGCCACAACAGAACCGTAACCCAAATATTTTACAACCATTTTTATTAATTAATTTTTTACATACACTCTATAATTTAACGTGTTTTGGATACACCTTCATTTTCTAGTAGTTAGTCGACCTTCAGTAGTTGTAATTTAATCAAATTAAAATTAATTACTCTAGGTTTCAAATCGTTTCAGCAATTTACTAAATTCATATGGTTATAAGTGGAATTTTTTAATTATAGTTTATATATTTTTTTTAGTGTATACTCAATTACTATTTTTCGAGAAATCGTTTATTGATAAAAACATTTATTGAGAATTCCCTCCTTTATAGTTGATTATCATCATTTTTCATATGGTTCAAGAGTTCTGCAGCTCCGAACAGTTCTAAACCTTTCTGCGCATACGTATAATAAGCGAAATGTATGCGGAGACTGTTGGGAACTACAGAACTCTTGAACCAAAACAGGCCTATACAAATTTTACTTAATGTGAAAAAAAAACCAATTTATTATAGTCTATGGTGATTCAGTTACTTCCAAGATCATTTCAAAAACACACTCAATCTAGCTACACTTACTGATTCATAAATGTAGCTTTATATTTAGTATTTCTTTCCAGAATAGATATTCGACTAAAAGCATCCATTTAAAGCAGATCAAGTGAAAGTGCAGCTTTGTTAATAATCTGGAACTACTTTATACATAATCTCTTTTAAAGGACAAAATTTTTGATCCAACCTTCATTTCAATTTTTCTGTATTTTTGTGCACTGTTCCAGTACATGCATGTGGAAGCCATAAATATGTTTTCCAAAAGTAGTTACAATGTTCTGGAAGTACTGGGTAATGATAAGAAAACAACTTTTATTGCTTGAAACATCTTGTCTTTGAATGGCAAAGCAATTATTTAAAGTATGTCTGTAGTTAATCATCTACATCCTGCAATGTCTTTGTGCTTACCGTAATGGTGACATGAAACTATAGCATGATGTACAGAATTATTGAAAGTACGTTATTATTGCTCATTGATTTAAATTTAATCCAAACATTATCCACATCAGTTCGACTTTGCTTCCAAAATTTGTTGCTGTTTTAACAACGGCAAAAAGAATTAACTTATTTAACAAATTATTTAAAACATTGCGGATGTAATTGAAGATTGTATTTAAACTTTCATTAGGTTAATCTTTAATATTCAATAAATGTACTTGAATTCTGCCCCTTATTGGTTATTGTCACCTATTATTGCACTTGTGTATCTAACTTCAGTTAAATCAGAATTGTTTGATGAGTGTAAGATTCTAAAATATTTTTTTAATGTTATAGTTATTATTATAGCAAGTAAGAAGTTTTCCTTTCACATTCTTTATCTAATTGTTATAGTTTTTGTTCCATACTCCTTCCTCCTTTAATTTTTGCTTCCTACATCTCTATTTTTTGCTTCTCTCTACCAATTCCTACAGCCTAGCATTTCTTTTGCATCAATATCAATCGTCTCTTTTAATCTTTTCCGTGGCCTTCGTTTCAGTCTCACTCCTTGCATTTTTCTGTTTATTAACACTCTAAGGAGTCTTTCTTTTATCATCCTCAAAACATATTTCAGTTCTGCTTTAAAGCATGATGATAGTTTTTATTTTTTCCTTATTAATTCTTTCATTATTTGATATGTTTCCTCTGCATCTTTTAATGTTCTGCTCATAATGTAGATTCCATCTGCATAAACAATCAATTGATCCCTCTCCTTGTATTACAAGCATATCTTGTGCTTATTAGAGTGGATTTTATTGATTTTACTTGTTTTGAAGATTTGTTAAATTCTTTAAGGACGTCAAACAGTTGCTCTATTGCAGGAAGCTATTATGTCATAATACATTCCTTCCAAATATTTTTAAATTCTTCGATGTCACCAATTTTTTGACCTTCGTGTGTCTGTGTGGCGAGGCTTAAAATTCCTGTCTGTGCATTTCTTATAAAGTAGTTCAAAACATGTTATCCCTGCATTATTTGTTGAACCTCGGTTTTGCTTTTCTTTTCTTTTTGTTGCCACTTTCCAGATTTTTTTGGTAGTAGTGATTGTAGCTGCTTTAATTCAATTCTGTATCAATTCTATTCCAGGTTGTGCAATAATAGATGCTAACTATTAGCATTTGCTTTGTTCTGGGAGTACTGGTTAACGATACCAAGTCATCTATTATTCCTTCAAACATCTTGTCATTGAATGACAAAGCATTTATTTCAAATGTATCTGTAATGAATCGTCTACATTCTTCAATGCATTACCGTAAAGGTGGCAAATAATAAAGTAAAGGTGGTTCAATAATATAGCACATGAACTTCACGTTTTAACGCGTTCTGATTGTTTTGTGGTTAACCATACGTAATCTTTCGAAAAGTGATAGTTTTTTAGCAAAAATCGACGAAAGATATTAGAGAGGATAATCAAGACATCCTCAAGAAATGTTTAAGTTAATCATATTATTATTTTTGATTATAGAGGCTGCTGGATGGATTAGATTATGCTGCTTCTTTAAGTGATTGCTGATCTGATTCTTTCCTGTTATGGAGGCGTAATGTCTATAAGATTTGTTTGGATTTTTAATCATTAATATTATCAGTTATGGTAGCAGCTTTGCTTGGACATTTACATTTCCCGAAATCAAGAGTCCAGGATGATATTTTCGGCATTGTTAAGTTAATGTTCTGCCAAAATAACAGCATTCAATTTCTTATGAAAGCATCTACAGTCTTTTATGGAGCAAATTAAATATTTGGGGAACGAATTTTGCATTCACTAATCGCAGTCTTTAAGATCAACTCTTTTGATCTTTTAATTAACGCATTCCATGATTACTTTTTTAGCCATATTGCTATGTTGTAGTCGCCCAGACCACGCTAATCTTCTATTTGAGGTTCAGAAAAACTACTTTTGTGTAATTGTCAGCTATTATTACATTATTTCGTTTGTTAACATTTCCAAATATCTATTATCAGTTAAATTAGTTAATCCAATCAAACCATACAAAAGATTAAAACCAAATCGAACCTGATTGACCAAATATAGTTTTCAATTAATGTCAAAAAATGATCGTATCAAAAGATGGATTCACAAGCTCGTTATGGTATATCAAGAGCATCTCGCAAAGCTTGTGCAGCTGAGAGTACAAACCAAATCGTGTTGAGAAAGTTACTTGGATGTGGCAAAGGCAGAGAATTCGCATATGATGTAATTGAACAGTTATGTCATATGTAGAATGAATCAAAAATTGTACATAAAGAAAGAGCTAACCAAGAAATAGAGATGTTATCTAATTGATTGGTCTTTGTCATGCTACGTTTGGATGTAAAGGTTTAAAATCGTTTCTGCCAACTTTTGATTCATTGTCAGAAATGACAAATAGATAAGGTTTTGAAACACCAGACTTGGAATAACTAAGGAATATGTCAAATCGTCAGAATTAGGAATTGATAAATTTTTTTGAGAAATAATTTTTGAATACGGTTCTGTATTAGATCGCTATCGTTACGGGGTTTCTTGTGAAACACCTGGTCCATAGACGACGAGGTGTGTTCGAGTGAGAGAGGTAAAATCGTGAAAGGAGCAAGACAAAGAAGAAGGTTCCCGACGGCCGGTCTGGGTCATCCCGGGTCGGGAGACAGCTTGGCGACATGCAGTCGACGTTTGTAAACGTTGGTGGGGCCCTAACGCCCCGTGCACGTCTTTACGAAGACGTAACCGACGACGCACACACGCACATACACGCCACTTTAAGTTTCCATCGAACGATGTAAAGTCTTCGGAAACCGTGCGCTTTTTACCCACCAAAATACGACACGGTTTCTTCTTTCGTCTTCGTTTCATTTCTTCGAAATACGAAACCCGAAAATCGAATCCGCGCTTTGTTTTCCATCCCGAGGGACCGTCGTAAATCACGTTACCCGAAGACCCAAACAATGTTTTTATTATATCTTTTTTTTTTAAAGAAAATACTTTTTTAGATTATTTACTTACACGTGTTTTAGTTTCGATTTAATTAAAATTTAAAGTATTATGTAAACTGTTAAAGATGAAAAAGTAATTATTAGTTCAATTAATTATTTTTTAAACGCGATAAATAAGTAATTATAAAGACATTGCTACTAAATATAGAAAATAATCTAATAAATGTCTGTTTTGTAAACACCGTTGGAGGAATTGGCTTTAACTTTAAAGGGAAAAGTTGTTAACGACTTACTTGTAATTCTAGGGCGATTGCTTCTTGGCGGCATAAAAAGAAGGAGCAAAAAAAGAATAGTAGGGTCGGCGGCCACATTTCGTCGTCCGGAAGGCGTTCCTCAGGGTTTCATTTCAGACGGGAACTTTCACCGAATGCAAAATAAACAAAAATAAAAATCGAATTTCAAGCTACGGCTACGGTGGCGTAGCGCACGCGGGAGAAAATCGTTTTCGGGTTAGCTGCGCTTGGAGGCACGGGGCTTACTGGTGCGACCGTCAACGGGCGCCGTTTCTGAAACGCTCTCAGGTTCCCCCATTCCTCCGATACTCCTCCGATGATGGTCGGTTTAATAAATTGTGTTTGTGTGAGTATGTGTGATCGGGTCACACTATCGGGTCGACGATGCTAATTGTTATCGAACGTTCGTTTTCTTAAACATTTAAACACTTCATCATCATCTTTTCACCTTTATTTGGAATTAAACGAGTGGTGATTACTCAAAAACTAAAATGATATGTTATTCATCAAAACTGTTTATAATAAACGATAAAGATGACTATTTTCTTGGTACAAAACAAAACGGAAGATTACACAGCAAACCACAAATTTCACCACAACTTGCTTTAATAAAACCTATGTATAAATTAAATTTTAGAACTTCTCTAACAAAATACATAATTGATTATTAAAATGTAAGGAATGGAAAAAAACATGAAAAAGCCATAATTCTCTACAGTCACTAAATCTTAATCTCGATATAATACGATGTACATACAACAACTACTAGAAGATCTAGAAGATCCTACATCACTCTTCGATCAATGTCTAAGTTGTCCTTGATTTAGACTCAACTAACGACTTCTTAACTCAACGGGGACCAAGCTGTGCGCACCAGGCAGATATCAAAATCCGGCTAGCCATTAACAGGTGTAAAGTTCACCATAAACAAAATCAACTATAAGGACGAGATTCCTAAGGTGTCTATCTCACCTACTAAGGATGATTTTATCATTAACTACTACTGCCTCGACCAACAACGCTTTCAATTGACCATTGAAGTAGGATCTATTAGAATTTCACCATTTCGATGGTCTACTAGGAAAAGACCATCATTGCTATTCAGAGCTGTTACAAGTACAAAGGAAAAGTACTCCCAGTAACCAATACAAGTTGCGCTATAAATTATTTTTACTCCAAGTAGTAAGTAACAAGTATTTTTAAAAAATACTTGGAGTAATAAGTAATTTTACTTGAAACTAATATTTCAAGTATCCAGTACAAAGTAATTACAACCCTTCAATGTACATATATCTTGTATTTTTAAATAATTCTCCTGTACTGAGTAAGCACACGCGGTGGAACTTGAAGCTTATCATTTTCCAGAAATGTCTACACATATTTCGATTTTTATAAGGTCTTGCAAAATTTCCCAAATATATCAAGAGATTTTGCAACAATTTCCTAAAATGTTCAGAAGACATCCTGTTATTTCTGAGTGAATCGAAAGCTTTTAAAGGAGTTTTACAGAAATTGTACGAATTTCCAAGAATATCCAAGAAAAAACGATATCCATTAATAATATCTAGGATTTTAACGATTCTCAAATTTTCCCATAATATTTTCAAAGATACCGTCCAGATTTCTCAGGATTTTTGAGGAATCCAAAGAGTTTCCAGAGATTTTTATAGATATTCAGGTTTTAATAGGTTTTATGAAAATTTCCAAATACATTCAAGGTTTTGTAGCAATTTCCTAAAATTTTCAAAGATAACCAAATATTTCTAGAGATTTCAAGGAATATCCACAGATTTACAAATTTCTTAGGATTTTTGAATGTATCCAAGGTTTTTGAATAATTTTTAGAAAAATTAGAAGGATTTCCAAGGATATCAAATGATTATTACGAATGTCCAGGACTTTTAATTCTTCCCAGACACTTACGTATACATTTTTTTATTTCCAGAAGATTTCCAAAAGATTTGAACGGATTTTCAAGTATACCATAAAGATTTCTCATAATAGGTACCTAAGGTTATCTAGGATTTTGCAGAGATTTTTACAGAATTTCAAGTTTTTAGAAGATTTTATATTAATGTCCAACCGTATCTAGGGATTTTGAAACGATTTCCAAACATTTTTATATTCTACTAGGTATTTCTAAAAATTTTAATGAATTTAGACACATTTTCAAAGCTATCCATCGATTTTACGGATATCTTAGGATTTTTGGGTATATCCAAGGTTTTTGAATGATTTTTTAGAAAAATTAGAAGGATTTCCAAGGATATCCAATGATTATTACGAATGACCAGGACTTTTAATTCTTCCCAGACACTTATGTATGCATTTTTTAGTAATTCTAGGAGATTTACAAAAGATTTCAACGCATTTTCAAGTATACCATAAACATTTCTCATAATAGCTAAGGTTATCTAGGATTTTGCAGAGATTTCTACAGAATTTCAAGTTTTTAGAAGATTTTATCGGAATTTCCAAACTTATCTAGGGATTTTGAAACGATATCCAAAAATTGTTATAAGTATACAACTAGGTATTTCTAAAAATTATAAGGAATTTAGACACATTTTCAAAGATATCCATCGATTTTTACGGATATCTAAAGATTTTGGTAGTATTTCCAGAAGATTTCAACCATACTATGAAGATTTCATAAAATTCCTAAGATTATCTAGGATTTTGAAGAAAACTTGTTATTTTACTTACTTACTATTGTAAGTACTGGAAGTAGATAAACTACTTGGAGTAAACAAATAGTTCTTCAAGTACTTCTTAAGTTAAACAAGTACCAAGTATCCAGTACATTTTAAGCTAAATACTGAAAGTACAAGTATTAAGTACCTACAATTTGAAAGTACTGGCAGTAAACTACTTAAAGTAAAAAAGTACTGAATACTTTACTTGCAGTACATTTTTACTGCTCGTAGCTCAATTCTGTTGCTATTAAAGTAAAATGCAAATAAACTAGAAATGTATTCTAGTAACCAAGAAAGATGGGTATGTTGAATATGGTGAATATACCATATTCTGACATTGAAAGGCACAAAGAAACAAAAGTCCTTTTTATGACAGTATTCAGTGTTTCATGGACTTCGGTTGATATTGAGTATGGGGAATAATGATATTGAGAGATGCTGTTAAGTTCAATTCGGAGGAAAATGATGAGGAAGACTACTTTGAAACGTGTAAAGTCTTAAAGAGTATCATTCAAGATGGTGGAAAAAGTCAGAGAAATATTGAAATATACTAAGGGCGAGATCATGAAGTAACAGAACCGATGTTCATAGAGACCAAAGATAGATGATATTGACATTATTTGAGAATAAAGTTGAGTGAGATTAGATACTCTGTTGAGCGTTATCAGACCACTACATTAAAGGATGTTCAGGACCATATCGGGGATTCTCCAAGAAAACATTGAGTATTGTGTGGGAAATATGTTGTACAGGACAATTTTGAGATTTGCTAGGAACAATATTGAGGGATGTCCAGGTGATGTTGAAGGTTATATAATAAAAAAATATAATATTGTATAATATTAAAAGAAAACCAGGACAACCACAGATATATGTGATAATGTTGAATATAGTCAGAGACAATACTAATGTATGTTTGCGACTATGTTGAGGTGTGCTAAAAATTATATTGAAGCGTATTCGGGATAAGTTGAAACAGCAACAAATTCATCCAATTTTCATATTTTCGTATTTTTCTCGTTATTGACGCATCTGTCAGTAAAAGTGAAAGAGAGCAATATTGCTAAGAATAAAATTTGCTACAACTTTTACTCTAAAAGTTTTCTTGTAACATGTTTTGAATCCTTGGTGTCACCATTACCAACATGTAAAACAACAAAATTCCTCCAATTTTCATATTTTCGAATTTTTCTCGATATTGACGGATTTGAGACCAAAAGTGCAAAAGAGCAATATTGTTAAGTATAAAATTAGCTACAACTTTTACTCTAAAAGTTTTCTTGTAATATGCTCTGAATCCTTGGTGTCACCATTACCAACTTGTAAAACAACAAAATTAATGCAATTTTCATATTTTCGAATTTTTCTCGATATTGACGGATCTGAGAGCAAAAGTGCAAAAGAGCAATATTGTTAAGAATAAAATTTGCTACAACTTTTACTCTAAAAGTCTTTTTGTAATATGCACCGATTCTCGAGTGTTATCATTAATAATTTGTAAAACAACAAAATTCATAAAATTTTCATATTTTTCTGGATGTCTATGTATCTGAGAGCAAAAGTGCAATATTGTTAACTATAAAATTTGCTACAACTTTTGCTCTAAAAGTTCTTTTGTAATATGCTCCGATACCTACAACACCTACAACAAATTTCATAACATTGTCATATTTTCGTATTTTTCTGGATGTCTATACATCTAAGAGCAAAAGGGCAAAAAAACAATATTGTTAAGTATAAAATTTGTTACAACTTTTACTCTAAAAGTTGATACCATTAGCAACTTGTAAAACAACAAATTTATCAAATTTTCATATTTTTTACAAATTTACTGATACTCAGAAAAAGGCTCAATGCTTTGGCACATTACATTCACCAATATCAAATGTTTTTTAAATAACTTTCATTCATTTTGTAAATTAACATAATTAAAAGCAAATCTTATCACACAACCACTTCAATCTTCACCAAATTTGAAAATCTTTTCAACATTAAAATTTCTGCATTGATTATACAAATATAAGATTGAAATTTTAATCAGAGTCGAAACCTGTTATGACATCATCGACGCAAAAGTGTCTTTTGATTTACAACGAAGCTTCTATATTTAAAGAAGAAACTTTAAACACAACCATGTTTAAAAATTTATTTTTAAAACACTCAGTATGTATATGATCAGAGTCAGTTATAAAAAAAATGTGAAGGGTGCCGCTGTAATGAGGAAATAACAGACCGGCGATGCAAATAAGCAATAGCATTATTATCGTGAACGGGCCGCCGCTGCACGGTTCCTATTAGCACGAAGAATCATTTTGCAACGGTTAACCAGACTCGCTTCAAACCTACATTGTTAGACTTGAAAATCATTATTTAAACCAATAAGTTAGTGGATACGCGTTAATTTGTTGCATTTCTTCTATTAATTAATGTTAAAACATGTATGTAACTGTGTCGTAGGTTTTATAATGTGATAATCAATCGAATCGACCCTTTTTTGTACTCTCTAGTAATGGCGTTCACTTTTTATATCAAGGTTCTTATAACAACAATTACAACTAACAACAGGTGGTTTTCTAATAAATTTATTTTTTTATGCAAAATAATATTTCTGGAAGAGTACTTCGAGTTAGAGAAAAATTAGTTGAATTTCAGCTCTAAAGAAAAAAATTAAAAATGTACTTTTCTAATACGTGAATATATTTAACCTTTCAAATACTTAAATAAAAATAAGCAACAATCTAGCGTTGAATAACAATTAAAACCAGACCTAACACTAGACCTAGAACTAGAAACATTCGGGTTAGCCGAAACTTTCTAGTTCTAGGTCTAGTGTTAGTTCTAGTTTTACACTACCACTGTTACTAACACTAGCATTAGAACTAACACTAAACCTAGAACTAGAAACATTCGGGTTTAGCCGTACGTCTCTTAAGACGGCTAAACCCGAATAATTCTAGTTCTAGGATTAGTGTTAGTTCTACTATTAGTTCAATAAAAATAAACAACAATCTAGTACTGAATAGCATCTAAAACTAGAACTAACAACATTAGACCTAGAACTAGAAACATTTGGGTTTAGCCGTACGTCTCTCAAGATGGCTATGAAGATGAATATGAGAATAATTGGAAATATAGAAGTTCAAATTAGGGGATTTTCACTGTATGTATAATAATTTTGTGGTTATTATAAAGGAAATTTGTGGAAAATCCAAAAATATCATGAATATTTTTTGTGGTTAATTTATTTACGTCGTCGGTGGTTTTAAAAAAAGAAATAAAAAGTTTCTTTTAGAAATTTTGAAGCAGTAAATTACCGCATAATATAAACAAGAGTCATCCTAAGACGCAAGATCACTGGCGTGGCGCCTAAACCGCGTTTAAAAAAATAATCAAACGATTAATCTGGCCATGTGTATATTAAACACATTAAGTTTTACTTTTGCTGAAGTTCGCATCGGTCGCGGCTTGAAAATAATTCATAACAAAAAACGTTCTCTCTAAATGACCTCGGGGACGTCGCCGGGTAACATTTTTCGACACCCAAACCGATCTAATAACAAATAAAACAGTGCGAAAAAAAATTTTAAAAAAATATATATTCAGGATTTAGATAAGAAGCTTTAGTTTGAATCTTTTTTCGTTAGTTTCTTTCTCGATAAAACTTGTTAGTAGAGTCGTTTAATAGGGTTGGTGTGTGTAGATGACGGACGTTTCCAGACGCCTCTTCTTCTTCTGTTGGTCTGAAGCTCGTTTCGACTTAATGCGGGGTTTCCTCATTTGAATACGGTGGCGTAAAATAAAATGGGAATGTGGGCGGACCGGTCAACACTCGAACCAAACCGTTTCCAACCTCCTCCGCGCGAATTTAATTCATAAATTAATTCCTATAAAAATAGCTTCTAAATAGTGTGTTGAAAAAAAACGTCGGCGCGGCGTCGTTTTAAATTGGTAATTAAAAAAGATCGATCCCAATCGTTATTTTTTCTATGACGTCAATCAATTAATATCTATAAACGTTTTTAATCGCTTTTATGAATTGATTTATACCCATTTTTACTGCTAAAATAAGTCGTGTTAAATTTCAGTTAATTTCAACAACTTACATTACATTTTAAATCAAATAAAAAAAGTTTGTAGAACTGTATATCTATAAATAAGGTTATGACTTAGTAAATTTCGTAAATTGTTGCTTTTTAAGTTAATTAGATAATTTTGAAATATTATAAAATATGGTAAAATATAGAAATCTGTAATTTAGTATAAATGACTTACATTACACTTTAAATTTCTAAATTTATTCACTTTAATCTTAAATAAAAAATTTTTGCAGAACTATGTATAACTATAAATAAGCTTACTACTTAGTAAATTTCATAAATTGTTGCTTTTTAACTTAATTAGATGATTTGTGAAATCTTAAGAAACATGGTAAAATACAGGAATCTGTAATTTAGTTTAAATAGCTTATATTACACAAGGTCCGTTGAGTATTGGTTATAAGGTAATCTCATTTGAATGGTTTTTTTAATAAAGAATACATCATAAAAGAACACCATGAAGTTGTCCATTTGTCTATTATATGGTAACTAACTTCAGATTTAAAATGTCAACCTCAATTTTGACATATTTGTAATCTTCATTAAAAATCCTTTAAAATAAGTACAAACACGACATATTTATCTTCAATATTAATGAAGTTATGGTCAACTTCCGGTTAGAAATGTCAAAGTCAATTTTGACATATTTGTAATTGTCGTGAATGATACATTTAATTCCAATGTTAGTCGAGATATAAGCAACTTCCAGTTTGAAATATGAATGTCATTTTGACAAATTCTTAATTTTGCTATATTTTTATTACACCGTTTAATTGTAAGTAGAAAAATAGGTTGACTTTGATAAAAGTTATTGGTACCTAACCTTTTTCGTTTTCGAGTTATTTTGGATTACTCTTCAGATGCTGTCAAATAGATTGTCATTTGTTGTACATCTTATACAGAATGGTCAAAAATTGAATTACTGTTTCTCCATATTCAATGGCGAGAAAGTCGAAAATTTTAAATGGATGGCCCCATATATTTTTAGCCTGTCAGAAAAGGAATTTAACACTCTACAAATTATCTATAAACATTCCTCTAAGACGCCCGGCTAAACATAAAACTTTCTAGTTCTAGGTCTAATGTTAGTTCTAGTTTTGTTATTTAACCCTAAATTCTTGTACATTTTAATTTATCTAAAAAAAATTTTTTTTTCATTTAATCCACTTACCTTGCTTATAATTTCATCCATTTACCCATTTTGAATTAAATACAACCTTTAAATCCAATTCATTATGTGTTTTTCATTAAAAAAACTTAAATTCAACGTCAATTTTGATAAGAAACTGCAATATTTGGATCTTAATCACCATGGTAACCGAGTCAAGTTGGATAACCTTAAAATAATAAAATTTTATTTCGATCTTTTTATCAATTCTAACCTAATTTTTATTAATTTTAAAACAATTCGAATTCTTTACGATTATCTCGCATTTTGTTTTAATATCTTTATATTTTTGTGTATTGCTTCTTAAGTGAAATACACTGTATAAATAAAAACATAGAAATATGAATTCTTCCAATGACGTCACAGCAAGGCCTTTGCGGGGGGGATACGTTCATAACAACAGCGTTTATGGGGTGTTTCTCAAAAAAATGTTTGTAGAACTATGTATAACTATAAATAAGCTTATTACTTTGTAAATTTCATAAATTGTTACTTTTTAACTTAATTAGATAATTTTGAAATCTTATGAAATATGGTTAAATACAGGAGTCTCTAATTTAGTGTCAGTAAAAAGCCATCTTATATTACATTTCAAATTTATAAACATATTCACTTCAATCATAAATAAAAAATGTTTGTAGAACTATGTATAACTATAAATAAGCTTATTACTTTACAAATTTAATAAATTACTTTTAACTTAATTAAATTATTTGTGAAATCTTATGAAATATGATATAATACAGGGTTCTGTAATTTTTCGTTGACAATCTTTGACATATTCCTTAAAGAAAGAGGTTATTTCACGAAAACATTAAAAGAAAATCGTTTTATATAGTTTTGATTGATGTTATTTTTACCTAAAACAGTTTATAAAGTAGTCTTTTTTGCTTACTAAACGTTAGAAATAAATAAAAAACGATGCAGAACAGTGCTCGTGATAATAATCATCCGGGTCATTCCATGTTGATGAGCACACGGGAAAAAGAGAAATATATCGAAAATTTTAATTTTCCTTATTGTGACGACTCCGTTAAATACGAAAAAGTAACGAAAATCGGTCAAGGGACGTTTGGGTAAAATGCATTTGTATTTATAATTCATTCCAATGTTGTAATAATGATGTTTTTATTTTAGTGAAGTGTTCAAAGCGAGAGATAAAAGTAATGTAAAAAAGTTTGTAGCCTTAAAAAAGGTGTTAATGGATAATGAAAAGGAAGGGGTAAAATTCTATTATAATTGTTAGAATTAATTGTTTTAATGTTTTTTTGGTTTAATGTAGTTTCCAATAACAGCTTTACGTGAAATTAGGATATTACAACTTTTAAAACACGAGAATGTGGTTAATTTAATAGAAATATGTAAAACAAAGGCGTCTCAAGTAAATCGATATAGATCGACGTTTTATTTAGTGTTTGATTTTTGCGAACATGACTTGGCTGGGTTATTATCTAACGTTAATGTTAAATTTAGTTTAGGGGAAATTAAAAAAGTTATGCAACAATTATTAAATGGTTTATACTACATACATAGCAATAAAATACTTCATAGAGACATGAAAGCTGCAAATGTTCTTATTACGAAAAACGGTGTTTTAAAATTAGCCGATTTTGGATTGGCTAGAGCATTTAGTGTTAGTAAACTTGGGGTACCAAATAGGTATAAATAATAATATCATAAAGGATTAATTTATTCAGTGATTTTATTATTATTGTTGCAGATTTACGAATCGTGTAGTTACTTTATGGTATAGGCCCCCAGAATTACTTTTAGGTGAAAGGAATTATGGTCCACCTGTTGATTTATGGGGTGCAGGATGTATAATGGCTGAAATGTGGACTAGATCACCGATTATGCAAGGAAATAGTGAACAACAACAATTAATGTTTATTTGTCAACTTTGTGGATCAATTACACCGCAAGTCTGGCCTGGAGTTGAAAATTTAGAGTTGTATAAGAAAATGGAATTACCTCAACAACAAAAAAGAAAAGTAAATTGATTATTATTACAAATACGAAATTTAGTTACTTTTTTTATTTTTAGGTTAAAGAAAGATTAAAATATTATTTAAAAGATCCGTACGCTTGTGATTTATTAGACAAATTATTAATATTGGATCCATCAAAACGAATAGATGCAGATGCAGCTTTAAATCACGACTTCTTTTGGTCGGATCCAATGCCTTGCGATTTAGGGAAAATGTTAGCTAATCACACTCAGAGTATGTTTGAATATTTGGCACCACCGAGAAGACCAAATAACATGCGTACTCATCACCAAATCCCTGGGGCCAGACCAACTACGTCAACCACACAAGATAATGGATATCAAGACAGAGTTTTTTAAGTAAAATAAATTTAAAAAAATCGATTTTTTTGCATTTGAATTGAATTAAAACCCCAAAATAAATTTTCTTATAAGATAGTAATAAATAAAACTTAATAGATATAAACTTTATTAGGAGAAATTATTTAATTATACTCTATTTTTTAATTCGGAGAATTAAAATGAAAAGTCACGTTTACACAGCGTAATTTTTCAAGCTTTTTTTTGGCGGGAGTTTTAAAACTACAGAGGATTTTAAGTAAACTGCAGTTACGAATTTACTTATTTGTTTAAACATAATAAAAACCAGGGCGTACCAAAGGTCCGTTGAGTAAATATCGTAAATATACTGTATAAGGTTATCCAACTCCATCCGCTGTTGTTATGAACGTATCCCCCCGCAAAGGCCTTGCTGTAACGTCATTGGAAGAATTGACATTTCTATGTTTTTATTTATACAGTGTATTTTACTTAAGAAGCAATATACAATAATATTTAAAAAATAAAATTAAAGTATAAAGTGAAATATTAACGATTATAATTTTATTATTGTTAGGTTATCCAACTTGACTCGGTTACCATGGTAATTAAGATCCAATTAATGCAGGTGCTTGTCAAAACTGAAATTGAATTTAAGTTCTTTTAAGAAAAAAGTCTTATTTAATTGTTTTAAAAGGTTGTATTTAACTCAAAATTGTTTTATCTAGGGTATTATAAACAAGGTAAGCGGATTAAATCAAAAAAAGATTTCTTTTAATTTATTTCTCTTAATTAGAATCGATTTAAATTAACTACAATTTACGAATTTGTTATGACTGCGAGATAATCGTAAAGAATTCGAATTGTTTTAAAATTAATAAAAATTAGGTTTGATAAAAAAATCGGAATAAAATTTTATTATTTTAAGGTTATCCAACTTGACTCGGTTACCATGGTGACCGAGTGATCCAAATATTGCAGTTGCTTGTCAAAATTGACGTTGAATTTAAGTTTTTTTTTATGAAAAACACATAATTAATTGGATTTAAAGGTTGTATTTAATTCAAAATGGGTAAATGGATGAAATTATAAGCAAGGTAAGTGGATTAAATCAAAAAAAAAATATTTTTAGATCAATTAATGTGTGCAAGAATTTAGGGTTAAATAACAATTAAACCTAGAACTAGAAAGTTTTAGGTTTAGCCGGGCGTCTTAGACAAGAACTTAGAAAAGTCTGAAGATGCACGGCTAAACCCGAATATAGAACTAACACAAGAACTAGAAACGGTCGGGTTTAGTCGTAAAAAAAACTTTCAGTTGTCAATGTCAACTTTAATTTTATTATATTCGTAATCTTCATAAAATAACCTTTAAAGTGAGTCCAAACGCACTTATCTCTTGACGCATTTATCTCAAAAAACCAAAAAGTTTGAACTTCCAACTTTTAATTTTGACATATTTGTCAACTTCATAAAAATTCATTTAAAATGAGTCCAAACTCGACATATTTAACTAATACAATCACTTCCGGTTTGAAACGGCAACGTCAATTTTGACATATTTGTCATCTTCATTAAAAAACCTTTAAAACGAGTCCAAAGATGACGCACTTACCTCAAAAACCAAAAAAGTTTGAATAAAAACCGTTAAACCCGAAGTTAGCAACAATGAAGATAATTTAATTTTTAAATATTAATACCAACCTTAATTTTTGATTACAAATATTAAAACATTTTATAAAAATTAAGAATATGTCAAAATGACATTGACATTTCAAATCGGAAGTTGCTGATATCTCGAGTAATATTGGAATTAAACGTTTCATGTTTGGGCTTTTTTTAAAGGATTTTTCACGACGATTACAAATATGTCAAAATTGACGTTGACATTTATAACCGAAAGTTGACCATAACTTTATTAATATTGTAGATAAATATGTCGTGTTTGTACTCATTTTAAAGGATTTTTAATGAAGATTACAAATATGTCAAAATTGAGGTTGACATTTTAAATCCTAAGTTAGTTATGAAACGTGTAATTAATTTAAAAATAAAAATAAAGCAACTTGAAATAAGAAGAATTTTTCCCTTTAAGAATTTTTAGAAACAGACTCTGAGACAAAGAAAAAACATTGCAACTTATTTTATTGTAAACATAAAAAGGTAATCCGAAGCTGCTTGTATAAACAATTAGCAAATTAGTTGTAATTTGAAAATTTATAAAATTTAAATTTGTTGTGATATACTTCAACAATTTTAATATTATAAACATTTCGGAAAAATTTTATTAGAAAGATCGCTTCAGAATAATGTATCCTACAACCGTATAATGCTCTGATGCGGAAGATACGGGACACCTGTATATGCTCCTCAATAACATTTAAGAATGTAATCTAAAAGCTAATTTTAATTCCTTATAAATACTTCTCAATATTTATTTTACATTTATTTTGTTCTAAATCTGATGAAATTATAAATAAATTTAATTTTATTAAATTTTTACCTTTTATTTGTTCGTTTTATTAGAACGTACCCCAACTTTACCAACCGTTTTGACATTTTTGACAGTTGACACATTTTCGTTTCCGATCTGATCTAAAGGTGGTCGACTTTTTAAAAACCAACACCATAAAAAGAAGGTGTATCGGTGTTACGTAAACTGCAACAATGGCATCAACCCTATCGAAAGCCCCGATTTTGCGTGCGACCGCTGTAAGTACTTTAAAATTTTTAATTGAACACTCAATGGCCGACCGATTACATAAACCTTTTCATCTATCTTTTAAAATCTGGATTAATTTTTCACCTATAATCTTATTATATTTTATTTTAGGTACGTTCGTATTCGTGTCAAGCGGTCCCAATCGGTGGAACGACCACATATAAAGTCGAAAACAGCACCTTGCAGAATAAACTTGTTGTGTGCTCTGCAGAAAATGATTCCCCACTATCAAGAGTTTCGATTGTTTTCAGGTTTGATTAGAATAATTTTACTTTTTAATAGGATATTTAATAGAAATGTTATTTTAGAGCTGGGTCAAGATACGAAGGAGCTGATAATTTGGGTGTTAGTCATATGTTACGTATGACTGCCGGCCAATCTACTAGGAATTGGTCAAACTTTGCCATCGCCAGACGTGTAGCTCAATCTGGAGCTACTTTAAGTTGCACCGCAGATCGTGAAGTTGTTGCTTATACTTTAGAGGGAACTCGTGCTGCTGTTGCTGAATGTCTTCCTTATTTAACATCTGTTGCAACTGAACAATTATTCCAACCATGGGAAATTTCTGATCAAGAAAAACGTGTTAGATTAGAATTAGCAACCAGACCACCACAAGTAAAAAAACTCAATTTTTTTTGTAATTTATTTCTAATTTTATTTTTATGAATTTAGTTACGTTGCATTGATTTATTGCATAAAGCGGCTTACAGAAAAACTTTGGGTAATTCCCTCTTTATTGCCAAATACAAAATTGGAAAGATTGGCTCAGAAACCCTTCAACATTACGTTCGCCAAAACTTTACTCCAACTCGCGGTGCTGTTGTTGGTTTGGGAATTGACCACTCCAAGTTGGAACAAATTGGGCAATGTTTAAAAATCGAATCTTGCAAAGATGAGGCATCTCCTGCTAAGTATGCAGCTGGAGAAATTAGGTCTGATAAAGGTGGAGATATGGCTTATGTGGCGATTGCTAGTCAAAGCGCCGGAATTTGCCAGATTAAAGAAGCTTTGGCGTTTGGCGTTTTGCAAAGAGCTTTGGGAAGTGGTCCTAGTACAAAATATGGAATGGAAAGTGCCAGTTTGTTGAGGAAAGCTATTGGAGATATCCGCGATCCACACTCAGTTTCAGCTATTAATTATACTTATTCAGATTCTGGTCTTTTTGGGGTTTTGGCTGCTATGCCAGCTAAAATTGCTGGGCAAATTACTACTAGTGTTGTTAAAACATTAAAATCTCTTAAAGTTTCTGATGCTGATGTTAATAGAGGTAAAAAATAATTAATAATGTTAATAAAAAAGTATATTTTTTTATTTATTAGGAAAGAATCAGTACATTACTGATATTTTAACTAGTAATGAATGTGGAAGAAATGCCATTGAACGTATGGGAAGGGAAGCTGCTTTAACTGGAACCGGTCAATCACCTTGTGAAATAATCGCGGAGATTCAAAGCGTTTCTGCAAGCGATGTTCAAGCGGTTTGTTTAAAACAATTGTGTTCTCTAATTATATATTAAATTTTATGTCTTATTTTTAGGCTGCCCAAAAAATATCGTCTGGAAAATTGACGATTGCAGCTGTGGGTAATTTACATTGCGTTCCCTTCAAAGACGAACTGTAAACGTTAATTTAAATTAAATTAAAACAATTTTAATAAATGTAATTGAGAAGGAGGAAAAATCGCTTTGATCGATTAAGGTGATTTTTAGAGGAGGTTCCTCCAAAGTAAAGAATATGTTGTAATAATTGTTAAATAACAGTGTATTTAACTTTTATTTTAGTTCTTTTATAAACTCCAAATACCTAAATAAATGTTTCTTTTTTTGTTTTTATGTGATTTGGTAATGTTTTAATCCCCAAATGAATTTTTTCAAAATTTAGGATAAACAATGTCATAAAACTTTATTTAATTCATCTAAATGGGGCGGACTGAGTCTGCAGTTGTCAATTTTGCAACTTATGGTGTTAATTAGAAGTTATTAAACTTAAAATTTGTTATTTACTTTTTGTATTACATTCACATAACCCATTTGCTTCATAACCTCAGATTATTGCAGAACAAGTAATGCTGGAACCAACAAGGAGACGAATCAATCTTCAACATATCACTCAAATATGTTATGAGAAGAACTGGGGTCGATCTGGACGCTACCTTGATGAACAAATCTGTACCAGTGGTGGGATATGCAAACAATCTTAAAATCCTTGACAGATTAATGCAGGTGGTCAAGGAAACCTTTGGAAACTTCGAAACCACCAGTAGTGAGGTTGGACTAAGGATCAACGAGGGCAAAACTTAACCCTTGACACAGAGCAGGAAACGGAGATACGGGAAGAGCGTCACAATCGGGGATTACAACTTCAACTACCTGGGCAGCAACATAAATACGCAAAACGATGAGACTAATAAAAATAATAATACACCCAGTGTTTACAAATCACATATTCGTTTCCAAATTGAGAGAAAAGTCAACGACTCAGCACAAATTAATGATATGGAATACTGATGTCCAAGGTGGTATAAGAATTGATAATGAAAATTATAAATTTCTTAATTGAAACATCAAAAGTAATGAGACATTTTTTCATTTTTTGCTATAATTAAATAATTTAAAATGATCTTGAGATCTAACAAAAATTGAAATTTATCATATCTTGTAGATAATGCTTCACGGGTTGCGTTCCATTTCAATATTAAAAGTTATCGGTAAAATAGATTTCTTTATTTATAATGACATTGACAGTAGATTTCTGTCAAAAACTGTATGTACACAATTCTGTTATAAAAAGTTTAAACGCTTTAAAAATAAATAACTTAATGTTAAACAATTAGTTGTTTACAACGCGATAATTATTTAATGAAATGTTTTTGTCAAAATGCTCCTTTTTTCCTGACAAGAAATCTAAATGTCAAACGGTATTTTACGGTTAGTGCATTCTCCGGTGTCAAAGTCCGCCTTGTATACCTTTGTAGTGTTTTGTAAATAATACATTTAGTAGAGAGGGTTAAAGATAAGGCGAATGACACCTGTGACAAGCGAAAACTGCGGCGGTCCGGTTATTACGTGTATGCGAGTCAATTAAGGAATTTCGTACGTCATCCGACCGTCGCAGCTTATCTTACTATCTACACACGAAGTCCGGGAAATTACTTATTTATTCCTCGGCGTGACGTTGTCGATAAAGGATGACGTTCATTGGAAAACCGTGACGATCGGCATTTTATAACAGGTAACAAACCGGATGGGGACATCTATACATTTCTAGTGCACTACTAACACCGGGTTGAGGGAGTAAATTTGAACGACACACTTTTAAAACAGGTGAATTGGATGTTATGTGAAACCCATTGATTGTATGCATTTTGACATACCAAATATCCACGAGGATGGAACCTACCTCTGGAGATAGCGGCAGGAAAAAGTCCACCGAGGATTTCATTTTTGGGAAAGCTATCGGAGAAGGAAGTTTTAGTACCGTTTATTTAGCTAAAGATATCCATACAAATAAAGAATATGCAAGTAAGTGTAGTAAGTAGGGTTGCTAACATGGTTATTTTCACCCAGAGATTCTGGGTTTTCAACTATATATTATAAACTAAACTATTTATCCCTTACTGTAATTAAATTTTATACCTAAGTTGAAATGAAAAGGTAAGAATTTAATTTTTTAATAACTATCATCATTAATTATAATTTTTATTATTTTATACATTTATTTTTATTAAATAGAGCTTTAAGAATGTTATAAACTCCAAAGAAAAAGAAGTATTTTGTTTCCTTCAATGACGAATGATTAAAGCACAATTAATATAAAAATTGGTTGCAACAGGAAAATGAACTTAAAGGAGGTGTAAGTTATGTGGAACTACATTCATTATTAAACACAATGGAGAAAAGGCAGTAAAGGCACACCAAAACAAAAGTGGAGAATAATTTGGGTCATATGGCTTTTAAAAGAATTGAAAAACAATCAAGAAATGAGATATTTTTCAATATCCTCAGATGCCTCCAACAGAGGAAATCTTAAGTTATTTCCCCTTGTAGTATTTTGTTCCTCAAGAGGGAATAAAACACTCATGTTATTATATTTAGTTATTGCTCGGTTGCCTCCTGAAAGAGCGTCAATTTTTTATGATGTGATAAATAATCCACCAGAGAGATTTGTATTCTTTTTTGAAAGGATTTTTGTTGGAAAGACTTTCCCTTTCAGAAGAGAAACGTCTCGATAATCTCCTGTCTGGTACTCAATTGGGTGACCAACGCCCATCTGACTACTACAGGGGCATGTTATCAACAGGCTCCATAATGGTAAGTCAGAGTTTGTTATTCAAACTCTGGCAAAGAAATAAAACGAAAAAACTTCTTAACTTGCTATATTTAATAAATTTGTAGTCAAACTAGTTTCGGGGCCTAGCCCCATCCTCAGTGACAATGTCAATAGAAGACTAATATTGTAAACTGAAGATCATCAAAAAGGCGGCAATTGAAAGCATGTATAAAGCTGAAGGCGATATAATGCGTTGTTAAACGTGTACAGCAAAACGATTAAAATGGCGACAGCAAAAAAAAAACGTCATTTTAAACGCTTGTTGAAAAATAATCAAAAACCATGTTGATCCTTTAAGAGACGTGAAGAAACGTTTCTTCACGTTTTTGATTATTTTTCAACAACCGTTTAAAATGACGTGCTTTTTTTTTGCTGTCGCCATTTTTAAGTTTTATTTTTTAAATAATTCACTTGCAACATGGATCTACACTCTAACTCTGGCAAAGAAGGCTACCACGAACTATTTCGGTTGCTTTACTTGGCTCAAGCAAGGAGGAAGTCAATGACCTCTTAGAAATTGCTGATAAAATTTGGGAATCATTATCTTCTAACCTCTCATCCCCTTTGTCTATTGCTGAAGTAGGATCCAAATCGCTCATAAACAATCCATCAACATCGTCATTTTCAAGTTTTGCTATAAACAATAATTCAGAAATTCTTAAGACATTGCATGATTCTCTAATTCTTGTCAGCTTCTATTAGAGCCCACTTAAGTTATTTCCCCTTGTAGTATTTTGTTCCTGAGGAGGGAATAAAACACTGATGTTATTATATTTAGTTATTGCTCAGTTGCCTCCTGAAAGAGCGTCAATTATTTATGATGCGATAAATAATTCACCAGAGATTTATATTCCTTTTTGAAAGGATTTTTGTTGGAAAGACTTTCCCTTTCAGAAGAGAAACGTCTCGATAATCTCCATATGGAAAGAGTTATACATGAAAAATACTTGGATTTTCATGACACCGAAACCAGGAAGGTCGCTATAATATGTTCTGGTACACAAGAAGAACAAAACAAATTATATTAGCATCCAAGAAAGACAACAGTATTACCATAACAGCCAATTTCAATCACCCCATCGTACTTTCAACGAATATCTAAGTAAAAAGACCATGGGTCATTCCAAAACTATCTGAAGAAAAAGTCATCAAAGCTGGAGTTGAAGTTTCTTAGCTTATGGCCATAAAAGAATTAGTAAATGAGGAGATACGAAACGTTAATTGGCATCATGTGAAACACCATTCGGCCGTTGATTAGCACCCTTACAACTCTACCAATCGTCATTATTGTTGTCATCACATGGGGACTCATGTTTAATCAATAGTGTAAGGTCAAATGTCTCTATTTTATAGTTTAAAAATTGTTTTTTGTTATATTTTATAAATAATTTATACAGTGTGTTAATTAATTGTCGTACTCGACGTCATCATTGCAAGTATGCAACACAATACGCGATTTGCTTATTGTAATACCAACACTGTGATATTGGTTGCATACTTGCAATGATGGCGTAAATATATATACAGGATGTCCGGTATCTTCCGCATCAGAGCATTATACGGTTGTAGGATACATTATTCTGAAGCGATCTTTCTAATAAATTTCAATAGATTCAACACGGGAAGAGAAATAAATTTTTTCGGTGAATCAAAGTCGTCCGCTATTGGACAATACCGAATTTAAACAGTTCCTGTGCGGTTATTATAAACAGTTGGAAAAAATTTTATTAGAAAGATAAATTGGTTGAATTGTTTTAAAATGTAACAGGTAAAACTAAATTTGCATAAAAACGACTTGGCAACAAATTCTGAATTCATTCCATCGTTTTACATTAAGGCAAAGTGTTTAAAGTAACTCTTTAAATCATGGATACTCTAAGTGTGGCAGAAAAAGTCGAAATGATTTTTATTTATGGAGAAAGACGTATTCCTGAACGAAATTCGTCTTCGAGAAGCCTCTTTTACAGAGTTGTGAATGATTTCACCGACACTGGAAATGTGGAATCAAGAAAAAGAACTCAGCGAGCAACTGTAACTATGGAAAAAAAGGAAATTGCGGTATTAGCTAGCGTTGAGGCAATTCCTCAAGTTAGCACTCGAGGACTTGCAATTTACGCCGGAAGACCAGCATTTTAAGAATATTAAAGCACAACAAGTATCACCCATACCACATTTCATTGCATCAACAGCTTTATGGAGGCGATTTTCAAAATCGATTAATATTTTGTCAATGGGCACAAGAACGAATGCGGTTGGACGTCAATTTCTTTGGTAACGTGCTATTCTCGGATGAGTCTGCTTTTACAAATAAAGGACAAGTCAATAGACATAACATGCACTATTGGAGCGTTGAAAATCCGAGATGGTTGCGTGAAGTAAAACATCAACGACATATCCGACATACATGGTATGCTGAATGGGGAGAAGTCCGAAATTTTTTAGATGACGTCTTACCAACGTTACTTGTAGATTTGAGCAGTGAAGAAAGACAAAATATGTGGCTGCAAAATTATGGGTTTCACATATTGCACGTGAAGCTTTAAATCGGGATTATGCTGGGCGATGGATTGGAAAGAGAAGTCCAATTTCCTGGCCTGCCAGATCACCTGATTTGATCTCTTGATTTTTTTGTGGGGCGTCCTTATGGATAATGTTTATCGCGAAGTACCGACTACGCCAGAAAACATGAAAGAGCGGATAAGAAATGCATGCAGAAATAGTAGCCAAAAAAACCTTTTAAGATGTAAAGAAAGTTTTAGTAGAAGGGTTAATAAATGTATTGAAGTGGGTGGGGAAATATTTGAACATTTATTATAAATTTTGTATTTATTGTTGATTAATAGTATAGTTTAATCATTTTTTATACATAAACAATATTTAAAACTATTTGGATTAAAAAAATTATTTAGATTTTGTCTACAAAAGATGTTTCGCCGTCGAACTGGCAAAACCACACGATAATTTTTTTTTTATTTTAATTATTTCACTTTTGTTGGAAGTGAAGGTAATTTATTTATACTTTAACGATGTTATTCTTTATTTATCTTTCTACATGTTTCGAGGAACTAGCCCTCATCTTCAGGAAGAAATCGTCGGATGTAAGAATATAATGTCATAATCAAATCTGTTGGTTGTTTTATGTGATGTATATGGATTATCAAATATTATTTCTAAATTACCCCTCGTTCAATGTGGTGTGTTTATTTTGCGGTTGTGAGTTGGATTTTACTTCTATCCATAGATTCAAATTTTGCAATCAAAAACATAGGGTACCATTTAAAAAATTGATCATGACCTTCATATGATCTTGAAAATAAGGTCAAGGTCAAAAAATGTTGTCGTCATATGATTTCTCCCTTCGCACATAACTTTTATTTTGTTCGTTTTTATGTAAAATGACCCGTTTTCGGGATAAACGCTTGCCTCACGTTAAATGGACCAGCCTGTAGTTTAAAAATTGGTTTTTCTTATATTTTATAAATAGTTTATATATACGTATAGTAAATTTTATGGCATTTTTTTTCTCTGGGTTTGTTTTATTTTTGTAAGTATTTTCTCCGATTCTCCAATTTAACCATGTTGGTAACCCTAAGTAATACTTAAGTGTACTTAAGGTAATGGATTATAAAAATAATATATATCTTTTCAGTTAAAGTATTGGAGAAACGTCACATCATACGAGAGAAAAAAATGGAATACGTAATGCGTGAAAAAAATGCTTTACAAATAATATCGGGAAAAAGTCCATTTTTTGTCAGCCTGTATTGTACATTTCAAGACACTAATCGTCTCTACTTTGTATTAACATACGCTAAAAACGGAGAACTATTAACGAAAATTAATCAATTAAAAAAATTCGATGTAACAACCGCGACCTATTACACAGCGGAAATCGTTTTAGCCTTAGAAACATTACATTCAAAAGGTGTGATACATAGAGATTTAAAGCCTGAGAATATCCTTTTCGATGAAAATTGGAATATTTTAATAACAGACTTTGGTAGTGCAAAAATCCTCAAAGAAAACGATAAAAACGAAGATGAGAATCAAGTGAGAAAAAGAAAAAATAGTTTTGTTGGAACAGCACAATACGTTAGTCCCGAATTATTATCAGATACCGAAGTTTGTTTTGCTTCCGATTTATGGGCCATGGCTTGTATATTGTTTCAAATGTTATCTGGTGAAGCTCCGTTTCGCGCTGGTAGCGAATATTTAATATTTCAAAAAATTATAAAATTGGAATACGAGTTTCCCGAGGGATTCGATAAAATATCCAAAGATTTTATTGAAAAAATTTTAATTTTACAACCATCGAAACGGTTGGGTGCAAACGATTCCATTCCATATACGAGTATTCGTAATCACGAACTTTTTAAAGAATTAAATTTTGACCAATTAGGCCCACCGCCGAAAATGGTTAAAGACGATTTACATCCCACCGCAACGGAAACATCATCAATACCCGAAAATATGGAACCCGGATTTAATGAAATGAAAGCAACCAGGTTACAATTTGAAATGGCTTGTCCGATAAAACCGAGCTTAAGAAAGAAATCGGAAGCGAACAAAAACATAGCTAATTTAATGCCGGAAGAAATCGAAAGGCGACTTGAAATTCAAAGGAAAGATAAATGGCATCAATTCGTCGAAGGAAATTTAATCATAAAACAAGGATTATTGGATAAAAGAAAAGGGTTATTTCCAAGGCGAAGAATGTTTCTTTTAACTTTAGGGCCTCATTTGTATTATGTCGATCCTAGTGCGATGGTCCTGAAAGGTGAAATACCTTGGAGTGAAACTATATGGACTGAAGTAAAAAATTTCAAAATATTTTTGATACACACGGTAATTATTTTTAATTCAAATTTGATTTTATTTTAATCTAATTACTTATTTTAGCCGAATCGAACGTATTATCTTGAAGATCCAGAAGGGTATGCTCTGGAATGGTGTAAAGTAATTGAAGAAGTAAAAACTCATTATTACCCCAAATAACATTCACTAAAATCGGATGCCACATCAAAATAAAATAAAACTCGCTCACCCCCCGCGGCAACTTAATTTCTTCGTTTTCAACCTTCTATTTATACATTAAATTATTGCGTAACTTTTAATTTAGTGATGTATGTACGGTTTAGACATAAGACAGCGTTATTTATCATTAAAAAGAGTACTGTAGGCTCTTTATTTTGTTTCCGCAGATACTATTAATACCTACTACTACTATTATTACCTTTTATTATTACTACATTTGTTAGTATTCTCAAATTTTAGTTTTTTTTGTCTTAAAAAGAACATCTCTTGGTGTGTGTTAGTAGGTTGTACTGCGTGTATTTTTTTAATAACAATTATTTTAAAACGTTCTACATTTATTAAATTAAAAAAAAATTCTAAAATTGTCTTTTTGATTTATTTAAAAAAAAATCTGCAATTAAACCCCTTATTATTATTATAACTAAAAGATGTTTTCATTGAAATTAATATGACGGCTTAGAAGTTATAAAATATTTTAATTTAATTTCTTTTTCATATAACGCTGGAGGAAGTCAAGCTAGCACTGCAAAAAATGAAAAATAACAAGGCGTCTGATCTGCTTATAGAGATAATCAAACATATTGTCATGAAAGTCCTGGAAATAATATGCATGATATTTAACCCTTTCACTGTACCATCACTATAAAATAGCAAGAAACTGTGTCCCACAATAACAGTGAAAGGGTTAACAAATGTCTTAGAGGAGATGACATTCCACTAGATTGGAGAAAGTCCCAAATAATCCCCATATACAAGAAAGGAAATAGGAAGGAGTGCGGGAATTACAGAGGGTTAAGTATAACGTCATCACTTGGAAGATTATATGGAAGAGTCCTGAAAACTAGGATAGAAAAGGAAATAAGGAACAAAGTGGTTTCAGACCTGGAAGATTTTGCGTAGATAATTTATTCCCGTTTATACACCTAGTTGAGAAGAAGCTGTCCAAAGGAAGGAAAATACATACCTGGAATTTCATATAACTCGCAATATATGAATGCAGCAACCATAGTTACGAAATTACTGTGCACTTGCACTGTCCCACATAAAATGCAACATAGCTTAATAGTGAGTTTAGACATGCATGAATTTAGTGGCGCCAATAAAAACTGACGCGCCAGTAAAATTAAATTGCATGTGTAAACATCAACTGGCATGCAAGTTGAAATCATGCATGCATGGATCAGAAAAGTCTGCACTCTTCTGAAATCACTGGCACCAGTGATGAATCTAAAAACATGTAACCATGACAACATAGATGAGTATCCACAAAAACACAAAATTTTCGTATCTTCGTCGTTTCTTTTTCTGTATTCCTTTTATCTTTTTTTCGGCTAAAAGTTTAGCGACTATTTTGTATGCTTCGGAAAGTTCACTCGACATATTGCACTCTATGCAATACACTTTAAAAATGAAACTGGCGTGTCACTTATTTTTGTTTTCCCACATGTAGTTACACATGTTAATATAAAACTAGAATTAACACTAGACCGAAAACTAGAAACATTCGGGTTTAGCCGCACGTCTCTCAAGACGGCTAAACCCGAATGATTCGAGTTCTAAGTCTTGTGTTAGTTCTAGTGATAGTGTTAATATAAAACCAGAACTAATACTAGACCGAGAACTAGAAACATTCGGGTTTAGCCGCACGTCTCTTAAGACGGCTAAACCCGAATGATTCTAGTTCTAGGTCTTGTGTTAATTCTAGTTTTAATTCTATAAAAATATGAAATATACTGACATCTTATGTTAACTAGCGCTACCTGCCACTGTCACTGGAACTAATATTAGATCTACAACCAGAAACGTTCAGACATGTTATATTTTATGTGGGACAAAGTAATTAGATGCCAGAGACTTGCATGAATGTTAAGTTGAATTTAAGACACAATTTACGCAACATACCTTTTTTTTATTCATAACAGTAATATAGTATATTTGTAATCATGAAAAATTTAAACTATGGAATAATTTGAAGTGAAAACTCTCACAATCCTGACGTATTACATATCCAGCACAAAATTTGTCTAAAATTGTTCAAAACTGTCTAAAAAGTGGCTAAGATTTTAAACCATTCACTTTTGAAACAGCACGGCACTACATGATTCACAGTTCTATTGAAGAATTAAAGAAACATTGTAGCAACAAATCAATTAATATGATTCGACATGTGAGCCATTCTTTGCTGGTTTTAGAGTCGACAATACAGTAACTTAAGGAAGAACGATACAACATGATTCACAGCAACTATTGACGAATGAAGGCAATACCGAATATTCACTATGTGAGCTATTCGCTGCAGGTCTCTGGTAGGTACTCCTTAGTTTCTATGGAAATATATTTTTGTATATTGCATTTCAAGTAAAATTCACTGTATAGATATGAGAAAAGCGTTCGATATGGGCCCGCTTCAGAAATTATGGATTGCCCTGACACATACAGGCATCAACAGAACTTACATTCATGCTATAAAACCGTTATACAGGGATAACGCAGCAGAAGTTCAGGTAGAAAAACTCATCAATTTATCTCCTACAAAAGGTGTCAAATAAGGATACAGCCTCTCTCCCACAATATTCAAGATCTATATCCACTCAACCCTAAAACATTTTGAAAGGAAATGCAACCCGATGGGAATATGGGTAGGAGACAACCACATATACACCATGCTGTTCGCAGATTATTTGGTCGTTTTTGCAGAGGACGAAGAGGATGTGAGGTATATGTTAAATAAACTACATAGAAGAAGAATACAATAAATGTGGTAATTGGAGGAAC
The DNA here is from genome assembly GCF_036711975.1 of Onthophagus taurus. Taxonomy (NCBI): domain Eukaryota; kingdom Metazoa; phylum Arthropoda; class Insecta; order Coleoptera; family Scarabaeidae; genus Onthophagus; species Onthophagus taurus. The sequence continues at coordinate 5,677,044 of NC_091966.1, forward strand.
TGGAAAGAACATACAATACACGAATACCTTGGGGTAATCATAAACGAAGACGGAAGGGACAATAAAGATGTAATGGGGAAGGTTGGCAGAGGAAAAAAAGCGATAAAGGCAATGCATTCGATTCTGTGGAATAACAACCTAACGATACAAAGAAAAATATTTTTAGGACCAATATAGAACAATTACTACAGCTGAGTTTTGGAGAAGATAGAGTTGAAAATGAGGATATAAGAAGAAGAATGACGCTACAAAACTCAATAATAGATACTATATGAAAAGCAACTAAAATGGTAAGAGAGAATCCCACTTAAGGTTTGGAACTGGGTGCCAGCAGAAAGAAACAAAAGAGGAAAGAATGAATCCAGGGTATCAATGTAGAGATGAAGAAAAGAGGACTGGGTGAAGATGATTGGAATGATAAGGACCGCTGGCGGTTGGGATGCGAGAAGCGGCAATAAAAAAAACTACAAATACTCCCCAAAATAGAATTTCTTTTTCAACTAAATTTTATTTATCATTTTTAATTTATTAATCTCAAACAATAATTTTTATTTATTTATTTATAAATTTAAAATATCTACAAGTTATGAACAAATCCGTTAAAATAATTCATTATTTTAGTGTTATTTGGGTTCCGTATGTTGGTAACGTTGTCCCCCGTCAAGTATGGCGTCAAAAGAATGAACCGTGACGTTAAGTTGGTGTGTTATTTTGTTTATATTTACACGAATAACGGACAATTTTCGATAAACGTACGGGATGAATGCTAAATTTGATGTCTTCACGGACCGTTTGAGTTAATGTCAACGAAAATAATCAGGTAAGTCAGCAATAAACTTATAAAAAACGATTTCCATAGCCGCCCACTCGGTTTATACGCACACATGATAATTCCTTTTTATTTTTTCGCAAATTACCTGGAACTTTCCGTCGAGATAATTATAGTTTCTGTAAAGGATAACATGAAATAACCGTTTGATGTATTGTACTTGTTAAATCTTTGCCGGTAGAATTAATTATATGCGATCGAAGTTGGTCCTAGTGACAGTTAACCTGAAAATCAGGTGTTTAAGCCGCGATGTTATTATTGTTTCGTGTCCCTTTTTCTGCTACTAATTTTAGCCGGCAAGGACGTTCACCCTCTAAAGATACCTATTAGTAACGTCCTGTTTGTATTTCTCTAATAAAGACTTTCGAAAAGGAACTAGTTTTATTTCTACTTCTTTTGTTGTTGTTGTAAATCTGCTTGATTATATTCATCGCTTTTTTTTCCCATTTTTACATCATCCAAGCGATAATTAGCACTTTTTATATCTTTTTCTTTGCAAAGCAACTCAAGTGTAAACATTATAACATTACATAGGTGCTTATTTTTAAATGCACGATAAACTTTAGAATATGTTTGTTTCGTTTGATAAGATAAATTAAATTTTATACTTAAGCCGAACTTTATAAGTTTGTATTACAATTGAAAATTGTAATTACATATAGAGTTGAAGGACCAATTTTTGTACCGTGACCAATTTGATCTATTAAGATAACTTTATCAGATTTCAATGTAATCCAAGGATTCTAAGGAAAGGTAAGATTTTGCTGTTTATCTAGAATGAAAACGAAGATTGCAGCTCAAATGTTAACTAGGGGGAAGTATTGTACCTAAGGACATTGGCCACAATTTCAAGTATGAGAAGACAGATCAGAAGCTTAAGCTTTAGTGGTTCTGTTATAACTTATAGATGCTCATCTTACTTTCTAAATTTGCCTTGCGACGACCTTGAAGTAACTAAACTCAAAGAGCACGTGATCCAAATTGTGAAATACATGTTTTAGAAACAATCACTTGGCTAAATCTAAGTATGGAAAAGTTTTAAACGTGGTGAGGTGGAATTGTATGGTGGATTGTCTGCAAATACATGTAAGTCAGTGGGAAAAACTGTCAAAAGTTTGTGAACAAAATTGTTGTACCTCAGGCCATGTCCCAAGGTTCAACATTGTATATTCATGTATTGTTATCTATATTTTTGGTAATAGTGTAAGTAATATCTATCGTTATTCTTCCCAAAAAAATCCCTAGATGTATGCAAGATTAACAACAAGGCCTGCAATAGATGTTGGCGCATTGGAAAGAGCTGTGAAAAAAAAAGTGTGAACCGTAACTAAAATGTTTGGAATTTCCAAAAGTATTCTTTTTCGTCATGTTCACTTACACCGGTCACAAATTGAGAATAATGCACAGGGAAATCAAAATAATACAGGCTATGTTTATACATCAAAAAATGATACTCAATAAAGTGTTTTCTGGTAACGAAGAACTCTAGTTAGTCGATTATTATTTACATACAGGTCGACTTCAGCATGGTCTTACAAAAAAAGAAGCAATGAAACTCGCGTTTGAATTTGCTCATGAAAACCACATTAAAATACCAAATAGTTGGACTGAAAACAAGACCGTCGAAGAAATGTGGTTAAGAGATTTAAGAAAACGACATACAAATTTGACTTTACGAATGTAATGACAATTCCACAGTTTTAACCCAAAATTTTGTCATTAAAAGGAGTTAAGCAAGTAGGAAGTGTTACATCTGATGAAAAAGGAATTAATGATTACTACTCCCTCTGTCCCAAATTATGGTATATATTTATGGTACCATAATTTATGGATTAAGGAATGTTTGGAGAATTAACGAGTTTAAATTAACGAATTTTTAATTAGCGAATCTACGTGTTTCTAATAAAGTATTAGGCGGCTATGTTTAAAAGCAGTTCAGTTGTTACACATTCGTCAGTTGAGAAATGTCAATTTGTCCGAAAATTACAAGATACCCGTTGTGTCAAAACTATGGGAGATAGTTGTCACGAAATGTACAAAATCAAATACAAATTGAAAAGTGGTTTTATTTATCGCAACTTAAAAAGTCATACTACATCACGCTGGACGAAGCAGAACTAGAAAGGCGCTGTAAAAACAAACGGTTCATAACTAAGCCAGACCTCGCTATGACAGTGCCAGAGAACACTATTTCAACGGCAAAATAGGACTCTGGCATTTTGTTTATGAAGAACCTGCAAAAAGAAACAGCAAGAACCGGGCAAGAGGAACAATGGTGACCAAAAAAATCGAGTCTATTAAAGCAGCAGAATGCAAAAAGATGATTATCAATAATGTTTTACCAGTCATTAGATCCAAATTCCCAAAAGCGCATAAAGTCAAGACAATTTGTGTTCAACAAGATAACGTAAACCGCATTCTTATGAAAACGATGCAGAATTGCTGGCCGAAGGATCAAGAGATGGATGGTGTATTAAATTCAAATCACAGCCACCGAATAGTCCTGATTAGAATGTTTTAGACCTGGGTTTCTTCAATGCTATTCAGTCTTTGCAGCACCAAACAACGCCAAAAACTATGGATGAATTAATAGATTGCGTTGAAAGTACCTTCGGCGGATTAACTAAAGAAAAATTATCTAACGTATTCTTGATACTACAAAAGTGCATGGAGTCAACCATAATGGCCTCAGGAGGCAAAAACAATAAAATTGGGCACATGAATAAAGAACAACTTCGCCGTGAAGACCCTTTAGCTGTTTCTATTATGTGAAACCAACTGCCATTGAAACATCTGAATTGTTTAAATGTGTAAACCATAATTTGGGACAAATTGTAAAGAGAAATATATACTATAATTTGGGACGGTATGATTGTTGCAGTTAATGCCAATAGTAACATGTTGATTTTTCCCGGAGTACATTTCAAGTTCCACACGCTTATTGGTGCTCCAAAAGGATCCATTGGCGTAAATCCATCTGTATGGTCTAATAAAAGGATTTTTTTTATTAATCCTTGCTAATCACGAATCGTACATTTTGATTCCAGTGATTAGCTTAGCAAAGGAAAATGGCCTTGTAATGCTAACTCATCCGTCGCATACTTCACACAAGCTTCAATCGTGCAGTGTTTGGCACTTACAAATCCTCTTATAATGCTGCCTTAAACAGCTAGAGAATAGAACAGCTATTAGAATATGCTGGAAAACTAATTAGCACATATGATATTGCTGGAGTATAGGAAAAGTATTTAGTAAATCTTTTACTAATGAGAATATTGAAAAAAGAATTTAGATTAAAATTCATCAGAATGTTTTATTGTATCCAAACAAGCCTCAGAAATTCTTCGAAATCACTGGAACTTCTTTGATATCCTTGGATTAGTTACGGTAAATGTGAGTATTTACCGGTAAATGTGAATATCAAATATCCATGGAAATCATCTTGAACTTCCTAGTGATAATCTCGGTGTATTCAAGTAAATTCGATTTTTTTTTAAATCATATCCAAAGATTATTTGGAAATTTTTCGACATCTTAAAAGTTCTTGGAATCATAAAATTCTTATCAATACTCTGAATAGTTTGAACTTTTTAAACAATGGATGAAAATTTTTAATCGTGGTAAAAAAGTAATTGAACATCGTTAATACTCCCTCAAATCCTCAGAAAGCGTTTAAGAACCTATTGGAAATCTGACAAAAATTCAACAGAATGTTTTATTGTATCCAAACCAGCTTCAGAAATTCTTAGAAATCAACTTTGAAATCTTTGAATATGTTACGGTAAATGTGAATATCGAATATCCATGGAAATCATCTTGAACTTCTTGAAACAGTTATGTTAACTTATCAAGGTTATCATTGTAACCTTGATGTATCCAAGTAATGCGGGTTTTTTTGAAATCCTTTCATATATTTGGAAAATTTTCGACATCTTAAAAGTCCTTGGAATCACAAAGTTTTTAAAAAGAACTATAACAAACGAGATACAATTATGAAAATAAATGGGAATCAATTAGTTGTATTTATGTAATACATACGTTTGTGTATAAAACGTTCGAATAAATATAAATGTAAAAGTATAAACAGACTGGTATTAATGTAAACAATTTGAAAATATAATATCAAATCAATCAAGAATAATAGTAAGTAGTGTTTATGCTAAATCATACTTTTATTAAAATTAAAATTTAAGTATATTTTTATGAAGGATTTTTTTTGTTCCAATGCAGAAAAATGTTGCAAAATTTGCTTTTGTTTGGCATTAATTACAAACTTTGTTTAGAAAATTATGTCACAGCACGGTCAATATTGAACAATTTATAAGGTTATGAATAAAGAGAAAAATTTAAGGGCGAAGAAAAAATGACCTTTAAAACCTTCGTATAAAGAAGTCGGAAAATTTATCGTTTCTATTTTCGTTTCGAATCTAAACCGAAATCTTAAAATCCATCAGATACCTACTCGTATAATAAAAGTGAACTTGACAACTTAAAGCATATATTTTCAAGTCGGATCGCATCAAGATTTTTCTTTGAAACTTATTAACATGAATAAGTTTAGCTATTTTATGGGAAACCGAGCATATTTTGAGCTACCCGAATTTAGTATGTTGTTTGCACGAATAAATTTCGAAAGTTTGCATTCTCCGACACTGGCACTCTTCAAGTTTGTTCGAGATTAGACTCCCACACAACGATTATCCCGAATTTTGGCAAAACTATAGTTTATGTTTATGATTCATACAATCGTCAACCGTTTGTGTTTCTAGATTTTGATCGTTTGTTTTTTTAAGTTTATTTATAAAAACTTTCCTAATTAATAACAAAATTTTAAACAAGACGTGTTGCTCTAGTAATTATTCTAAATAGAAATGTACTATAGAGTGCAAAAATCACATTAATCTATTAAAGCACTTCCTGTCACGATGGTTAGACATTATGTGTGATATATAGTATCAAGAGCAACGTTCCGTTTAGTGGTTAGAGGGGTTTCGTGATCACGCTAGTAAATCCGATAGGCCGCTTTATCTTATTTACGGCCTGTTTTAGTAACGACGCAAACGTTGTTGGTGAAAATGTTTGCGACTAAACGCGAAAGAGGGTCGGAGGAATGGAGAATTATTACGATCTTTGGTGGGCGTGCGCTCAGGAAGTATTTGTGTACAAAAGCTCCCGCCTGAATTATTGAGGATCCAGTCGGTCTGCCATGAATATTTTCGTTAAACTTTGTTGACCTACCGCAGATATCTTCCGGAAAGTTTTCCCAAAGGAGTGCCGAAGCGTGCGCTAGCATGCGCCACGTCGGCAAACGTTCCATCCGCCCTTCAAAAGATGTTGGAATATCGTCGGTAAATTTCGCGCTGGATTGATCAAAGTACGCGAATAAACTTGAAAAACTTTTTTTGAAATAAATGCACCATGCAAAGAGTTCTAGTACCTTTGATATGTAAAAGTACCTATAGCGAACATTATTTGTGGTGTGAAGGTAATGTTTTAAAAGTTTTGTAAAAAATGGTCGTAAAAGTAAAAGTGCAAATTTTGTGCTAGTTTCTCGTGTTGACACGACCTGTAAATAAGTTGCGTTTATTCCAGCACCTTTGACAGGTTTATCATTTACTTCCTCGCTAAATATTAATGTCCACTCGGACGCTTTGATCTACGTCCAATTAGGTTTGTTGCGTCGTGTTACTTTGTTTGTATATTTTGTGCTCATCTTGCGGCAACCAACTCTTTTCATAATCCCCAAAAGTATGCACAAACTTAGAAATGTAGATTTATTATTTTTTTTTAGATATTTCAAACTTAAACCCGTCTTCGGTTTTATTTGTAAACAACATTCTTTTTTAGCGACGTGATTTGCTAAACGATCGTTTTTAACGGGATTTAACAGGATGCTTTAAAAGAAATATCGCCAGGGAATTCTTTGAATAGCATCCGGGTTTCTGTGTAAACGAAACTACAACATTGTTTTGGGTAATAGTCAGATATTTTCTAGATTTATTTTTAGTGCAGTTACTAGGAAGGAGTTTTCACATTATTTCGTGTGTTTGGAAACTTTAAAACTATTTTTTTTTGTTCTACTTTTCAGATCTGTATAAATTTGGAACAGATTTACAGTTAATTTAATTTAAAAATTAATTTTCATTACTCGATGTCTTTTAATCACTTGAAGTGGTTCCTGATTATATGGGCTTCACCCAATCAATATAGCATTAACTAATTCCCAATAGACTCGAATTGTTCTGAACAGCTTTCCAATTGGTTCCTAACTATTTCAAATAACTCATTATTACTAGTTCTGAATTTATTTAGTTACTAACTGTTCGTGATTAATCCGAATGGCCCCGAACGAGCTCAAATTTAATTTACTAAATTCTATTTCTTTCCGAATCACTTCCATTGACTCCTGATACCTTTTGAGGTAGTTATAAATTACATCAAATATTTTAAAGCAATCTCCAATGATCAATTTAGGCCCAACTACTACTCAATATCATTCAAATTGCTTTTAACATCTTCAAATTCGTTCTAAACTACACTTAATAAATGATATTGTCTCTCGAATGTCTCCGAATTGCTTCCCAATGGCTGCATTAACTTTCCAAGTGATTCAGATGTATTCGATTTATCTCAGAATGGTTGGAATCAACTCAAATTTATTTCAGTGGGTTTTAATTGCCTCCGAATAGCTTCAAAGGGTTCCTTATACTTTTTGTAATAGTTGCGAATTACTTACAATGTTTTAGAGTGATTCCCAATGATCAATTTTGACTTAAATAACTTTTAATATCTTCAAATTGGTTTCGTGTTATTCTTAATAATTCATATTTTCTCTGAACGTCTGTTAACTGCTTCCAAATGTTTTCCAATGGCTTCATTTGGTTTGCAATTGTCACCGAATAGTTTCTATTGCCTTTAAATAGCTTTTGTAATATGTAGTTACAAATTAAATTGAATATTTTAAAATATTGATTGCTCCAAATAAGTGTCAACTGCTTCAAATTGCTTCCCAACGACTTTATTTGCTTTCCAAGTGTTTCTTTCCAATTCTTATTAAATTAGCTCTATACGAGCTCAAAGTTATTTCAATGACTTCTAATTGCCCCGGATGGCTTCAATTGGCTTCTAATATCTTTTACAGTAGTTACGAATTACAGAGAATGTTTTGAAATAATTCCCAATTATGAGTTTCGGTATAACTAACTTCCAATATCCTTGAATTTCTTATAATATCTTAAAATTGCTTCCACATTCTTTTAATGTCTTAATTATTCTTACCTATTTGCAATTGCTTCCTAATAACTTTGTTTGATTCCCAACTATTCCAAATTAACTCGAATGTCTTTAGATTGCTCATAGAATGGCTCAGAATGAGTTCAAATTTATAGCAAAGGCTTCTAATTGCTCCGAATGGCTTCCTTTGGTTTCTAATGCCTTTAAAATTTGTTACTAATTACTGAAAAAGATTTAGAATGATTCCCAACTGGACCCAAGCAACTTCAAATACCTTCGAATTGGTTTTGATATTTTCAAACTGCTTCCAAAGTACAGTTAATATCTCATTATTGCTCCGAATGGCTGTCATCTGATTCCGATTGGTTTCCATTGAATTTATTTATTTTCCGTGTGTTTCAAACTTATTAGTTTGCTCTGAGGATGGCTCCGAATAGCTCAAATTTATTTCAGTAGCTTATAATTGTCGAGAGTTTACTCCTAATGCCTTTTGTGGTAGTTTGGAATTTTCTCCGAATGACTGCTGTCAATTGCAACCATCTTTGCATTCTAATTATTCTTAATTTGTCCGAATGCCTCTCAATTGGTTCCAGAATAGCTCCGAATGATCTCCAATCGATTGTTTTGGGGGTTCGAATTGTCGCCGAATAGCTACCATTAGCTCTTAACATCTTTTATATTTGTTACAAATCTTCTAATTGCTTCCCAATGACATTATTTAGTTTCCACCTATTCCTGATTGATCCAAACGCGTCTCGATTACACTCAGAATGACTCCAAATGGTTGTCATTCTATCAAAATCATTTCTGTGATTTCATATTCTTTTCGAATGGATTCTAACAAATCTAATATTCTTTATAGCAGCAGAGAACTTTATCGAATATCTCGAAACGATTTCCAAAGATCATTTTTGTTCCAACGAACTCTCAACAACTTCAAACTATTCTCAACATCTTAGAATTTCATCCAGTATGCTTTCAATCTGTCAGAATACCTCACAATAACTTCCACTTAATTTCAATTACTTCCCAATGGATCCTGTTGGGTATTTGTTGCTAATTAGTTCTAGTGCTTCTTAATTGGTGTCAAAATGACTTCGAATGACCTCCAATATATTTATTTCTTTTCCAATTGACGCCGAATATCTCCTAATGTTTTTTTATGGTAATTACGAGTTGTATTGAATGTTTCAATGATCAATTTGTTCCCAAGTAACTCTTAATAGCTTTGTAATGCTTGTAACGTCTTCAAATGATTTCCAAACAATTTTTTATAACTCATAATTGCTCCGAATGACTGTCAACTGCTTCTAATTGCCTTACAATGGTTACAATTGATTTCCAATTCTTCCTGATAAATTCGAACACGTCGCGACTGCACTCAGAACGGCTCCAAGTTACCTCAAATCTATTTCATTGGTTTCCAATTGTCCCCGAATAGCTTTCATTTTTTCCTCTTTTCTCCTAATACTTTTTGTAGTAATTACGAACTACATCGAATGTTTTAAAATGATCGAACTACTACTGATAACTCATATTTGCTCCGAATGGCTTTCATCTGTTTCTAATTGCCTCCCAATGGCTTTCTTTCATTTCTAACTGTTCCTAACTAATCCGAATGCTTTTCGGTAACTCATTATGGTTTCGAATAACCTTGATTGTATTTCAGTGATAGTAGATTAACTAGTTTGGCTCTAACTGACTTCTAAGAGTTTTATTTTACATTGCTTTAAATTTTGCTGTATTTAAAAATAATGTCGATGACTTTACTTATTTTAGTCAACACAGGATGAACAATACACACTACTTTGTCATTACAAAAGCTTATTTATACCAATCTAATGACGTTGAGTAAATGCCAAAATATGTATTCTTATTCAAAGGAAAAGAATTTGTAAACGTTAATGTATCACGACTTCCTCAATATTATTCAAGCAATCGTGACAAAACCAAAAGTGTTCTTATTGCATATCGGGCTCGAATTGAGGTCATCCCAACAATACCCGTCAATCGCAATGCCAACACACCGAGAAGAAAAGAAGATCGGGAAGGCGTTCAACGTGTGACCCGATTTTCGGGGCGCGTCGCGACGTACGTCGTCGCTTGGTCCATAGCCGATGTGCGCGCAACCTTGAAAACGGTGCGCTCGGCGTCGCGACGCCAAAACTCGGCCGTTCTCGGCGAGTCTCTCAAGCCAGTCAAACGGCTGACTTCGGCCGACGCCGATCGTCGTCAGCGTCATCAACATTAAGTAGTCTTATCAGTTGTACCGTCTCACCGGATGATGACGCTCGATTTTCTTCTTAACCCGTGGCACCATACAGTGTGATGACGACCAGATGACAACGCTGTGTGCATGGCATGCTGTGAACTGCGGATAGACAATGCCCGTGAGCACGGGGTCACTTGGGGAACCTCGCGCCAAGCGCTGCAAGCACTGCGACGGTAATGACATGACTATGGTGGTTGTTGTTGTTTGTTGTTGGTTTTTTATTTTCTTGGAGTGATGAACACAAGTTGTGGGAAATATGTTTCAAGAAGATAGACGAAGACCTTATGCTATCTAAATAACATGTTTTTTTGTTTTGCTAATAAATGATATTGCTAACTGAATGCTCACTTATAACCAAGTCCTTTATGCTCCTTAATTAATTAATGTATTTACTAATGTATCAATACAATAATGTTTTTTTTAGAATGTTGATGTGCTGTAATCACTGTAATAACTAAAAGGATAACAAGATTTCTTTATATTATTAAATAAGAAATTCTTATATGTTTTTGTGAGCTTGTTGAATTAGATTCATTCAATTACTACTATCTAACGAAATTCTGTCGCAATACAAGAGACTCCATCCACGACATCGTTAGAGAATGTGTGCCGTATATAAATAGAGGTCCTAAGATAGCGTTAGCGTCTCCTCTTTGACAACGAGCCATACTACTACTGTTCATTGTCCTTCTCTTCGAACGTTTGTTTTGTACGAGTTCCACCAACCCCTTTATTTTGCCCAAAATGTATCTGATTTCTGGAACTTATAATGAGTGAATTATGCGGGAACGCGGCGTATTTGTTTATTTTGGGCCGGTTTGTTTGGCTGTCAGGTGGGTTTATTTTCGGACGACGCGCTAAATATATGATTGATATGTTGGTCACAGAGGCGGGTGAATCATACGGAGAAAGCTGTGGATTTGTAGATGTGTGTGTTTTTACGTGGCGACATAATTTCGAAAAGTTGCCAGCTGAAACCCCTTTCATTTAATGTTTGTTACCAATTACTCAATCGCGAAGGATATGACAAATTATGCTTTTTACGTGATATATCTTTTTTAATTAGGTATTAAAAGAGCTTTGACCCGATCGCGCACGTTACACACCACATCCCTACTAATTAATATTTACAAAACCGTCTCGGAGTTGTTAACAATACGAGTCTGGCGGTCATTAGAATTGTAAAATAATCAAACCTGCGCTGCTTTTTTATCGTGGTGGTAAAATTAACGAGTTAGTCCGATTCAGCACCGCGTTCGTTCGAATTCTTATGAATAATACAAGCGATACGCTCGAAGAATTGCCATCAAATCAGCATTGGTTTTTCGAACAAAAAGTACATTTCTAAAATCGCAATACATTTAAACTGAGACGAATAAAAGAAATAAATTACCCGGCGTAAAAATGCAATTACCTTCTTCGCCACAAATCCCGATACGTAACTTGCTTATCGTCCACGTCCGAAGGCATAACGTTCCATGAAACGACTCTCCGCGCGATAATTACTTTATCCAATTATAATCGGGGATTTATAACGCTCCATCCGAAGCTGGGCACCCGTCATGTTTAATTTATTAGACGCGACCTGTCATCGGGCAGCGCGATCACTTTCTTCGCCGTTATTAAATTTCATGAATATATGGAACAGTTTATTGCTACCCCGTCCAATTATGTGCCCATTAATTCCACTCGATTGGTCCACAGACATGAAAGCGAAAAGGGCTTTTCGTGATCCCTTCTTTGTTCGTGCGCGCAACCAGGTGGTGAAATGATATACAACGTGGTTTGTATTAGACTATTAGTTCTTGTCCGCACGATGATGGACGAGATTTCCATTTACGGTGTTTTTCTATATTTGTGATGGTCATAAATCATTTATTGGATGTTGTCGTATATGTCGTTATAATTATGGTAATACTGGAGATAACGTGATACATTTGGCGCTATCAAAACCATCTACAATATGTTGGAGATAATAATTCAATTACACTGACGTATCGATTAAAGTAATTACGTGTTATTATAAGAGAGTAATATGTGGGAAATCGATACTCTTAAATCTAATTAAATACAAGTAAATAATTTGTTCATTCTTTATAATAACAACATATTTTGCTCAAGTATCGCTTCATACTCAGCCTGGAAATTCTTTCTTTATCTATATTCTTACTTATGACTTAAATATTAGTTCCTATTTTTGCGACATAGTTTAGGTATTTAGCAATATAGGTACCACATTTACTCGTAGTAATACTACGCTGACTATTTTTCCAAAAAGACTATAAACTTTTTACAACCTTTTCGCAGTCCTTGATTTTTTACAGGACTGTTGCCAAAGTTTCCCAAATAAATCTGGATATAAGTTCCTGGATATCGTTAAAAATTCCTGAGATAACCCCGTCTACCTTTGAAAATACCATGTAATCCCTAGAAATTACGCATTAACTCTCCGAAGATATTCCTAGATATCCTTAAAAACCTTTGAAAGCATCCTAACAATCCCTGAATATTTTTGTAAAAATTCAGAACTTTTCTGTAAATCCCAGGATATGTTTACAAATTCCTAGACATCACAGCAAAACTTTAGAAAATTATTTTCTAAGAATATCTAGAATTCTTAGAAATTTATGATATCTTTAAGCATCTACAGAAATCTTTGAAAATTTAATTTAATGCTTTAGGATGTCCTTTAACATCTTTGCAAATCCTTAAACGTGACCTTTAAATATCTTAAGAAGTATTTAAAAATTAATAGATATGTTTGAAATCCCACAATAATCTTTAAAAATGATCTAGAAAGTCTTTAAAGATCTTTAAAGGTCTTTAAAGGTCTTTAAAGATTCCTTTAATGCATTTGTAAGTCTTTAAACAAATCTTAGGAAACATTTAGAAATTAAAAGATAACTCAGAAATTCCACAGAAATTTTTAAATATGATTTGAAACCTCGTAGTAAATCTTTTGAAATTTTCTGAAAGTCATTTAGAGTATTCTGAAAATCTCTAGAGTTATCTTTAGAAATTCCTGAATATGGTCGGAAACTCTTTGTAATTCCATATAAATCTTTGAAAATGATATGAAAATCGCAGGAAATTTATTTTAAATACTTTAATGTGTTTGACAATCTTTGGACAAATCTAGATGTCTTCGGTAATCTTTAGAATTTTTTTGGAACTCATTTCACAACATTACTTAAGTCCTCAAAAGACTCCTGAAAAGCCATTAGCATCTTTGCAAATCCTAAAAAGTGCTCTGGTACTACTAAGAGTTACCTGAGAAGATCCTGCATATTGTTAAAACCTCCTGAGATAACCCCGTCTACTTTTAAAAATACCGTGTAATCCCTAGAAATTACGCATTAACTCTCCGAAGATAATCCTGGATATCTTTAAAAAGTTTTAAAAGCATTCGGAAAATCCCTGAATATTTTTGTAAAAATTCAGAAGTTTTCTGAAAATCCCAGGATGTGTTTAGAAATTCCTGGACATCATAGCAAATCTTTAGAAAACTAGTTTCGAAGAATATCCAGCATTCTTACAAATTTATGGAAAATCTTAAGAAACATTTAGATATTAATAAATAATCTTTAAGCATCTACAGAAATCTTTGAAAATTTAATTTAATGCTTTAGGGAGTCCTTTAACATCTTTGCAAATCCCTAAAAGTGCTATGGAAATCCTAAGAGTTATCTAAGAAGTTTCTAGATATCGTTAAAAACTCTTGAGATAACCTCTTCTACTTTTGAAAATACCGTGTAATCCCTAGAAATTACGCATTAACTCTCCGGAGATATTCCTGGACATCTTTAAAAACCTTTAAAAGCATTCGGAAAATCCCTGAATATTTTTGTAAAAATTTGTTCATTTTTTATAATAACATAATATTTTGCTCAAGTATCGGTTCACACTCAGTCTTGAAATTCTTTCTTTGTCTATATTCTTATCTTTTGCACGGTTTTGCGGGTTGATTTGACTTAACTATTAGTTTGTAGTCTTTGATATTTTATAGAATTTTCCGTTCCTATTTAGTTGTGTAGTTTAGGTTTATTAGCATTATATAGTTTAGGTATTTAGCAATATAGGTACCACATTTACTCGTAGTAATACTACGCCGACTATTTTTCCAAAAAGTCTATAAACTTTTTACAACCTTTTCGCAGTCCTTGATTTTTTACAGGACTGTTGCCAAAGTTTCCCAAACAAACTGCAAAATTTGCACAATAAAACGCTTTGGCGACTCAAAACATCCACACTTTTTTACTCTGAAAGAAATTAATCTTTAGACAATTTAAAGTTTATCACTTTCGTCTTGGATGTAAAAATACAAAAGTCAGAGACTACAGTAGTTTATCACGATTGTTTGGTCGCTTTTCAAAGGTAAACATTTCTACATTTCTAAGAATTATTTTTGGATTTCAAGGTTCTTTCTAAGCGCACATTATTCATATTAAATAATCAAATTCTTCTATTGGTCTTTTTTATTCAAAATTTGACGTGGTCTTATTTGGGTTTCTTACTTTCTGATCATTATAGGATAAGATGCAGTTTTGTAGTGATAAAATTTGTCTAATTAATAACTACTTGTTTATAATCTTGGATTTTTACAGGATGATTTTCCAATAAAAATGTTTTGATTTTAGTCTAACTTTAGAGCTTAGCTTCTTGTTGTGTTCTCCACATTTTTTATTTCCATTCCTTACCCTTTTGGAGGGTTTCTGCCTTCTTAAGCATACAGGACAGTTTTATTTTTAACATTACACGTTCTTGCTTTCAAAATAGGGATGACGAGATTCTTATTGTTATTGATATGTGGTCATCTGGAAATTCTTGGAAATGCTATGAAATCTCTAGAAATGACTTGATATCATTCTGATGATATTTCTGGATATCTTTAAATGTTTTCTTACTTGGACATTTTTGCAAATTCTCAGAAATTTTCTGAAATCTGGAAAAAATTACGGGTTGGGTTGGGTTACATTAAAATCCTGGAAAACCTTTATAAATCTTAGGAAACATTTAGAAATTAAAAAATGTCTTTGGTAATCCTTAGAAGTTTCCTGAAAATCTTTGCAAATCTTAAAGTGCTTTGGAAATACCAAGTGCTATCTTTAGAAGCTCCTAAATATCGTTGGAAACTCATGGAAAATCTTGCCTATTGTTCAGAATCTTTGATATACCACAAAATATCATATATTACTAGATATTTTTGGAAATCCTAAACTTCTTTGAAATTGCTAATTATCTTTGCGTAATCTTTCGAAGTAATCTGAAAACTTTTGCGAATCTTTTGTGTAATCCTGAGGGATTTCCAGGACATCAAAAAGCTTCAGGAAATCGTTTTAGAATCTTTACACAAATTTTCTGTAAATTCCCTGACATCTTTACAAAACCTTAAAAGTGCTCTAGAATTATAAAGAGTTATCTTAAGAAGTTCTTAGTTATCGTTGGACATTCATCGAAAGCTCTGCGCAGTTTTAAAAATCTGGGAAATACCATGTAGTCTTTGAAAATCATCCTAAAGTGTTTCGAAATTTGCTAATTATCGTTTTGAAGATATTTCTGGACTTTTTAAAATTCTTTGCAAATTCTTAGAAGTTTTCAAAAATCGTGAGAAGATTCTAGAATGTCTTTAAAAGTTTCTGATGTCATTGCAAAACTTTGAAAAACCCGGAATATTTTTGGAAATCTTGCGAAAATTTCTTGAAAACCATCTTTGAAACTCCACAAAAATCTTTTGAAATCTCTTGAAAATCCTTTGACATCTTTGGAAACTTTTAGAAACCTCTGCTTAGTTTTGAAAATCTTGGAAACCCATGAAAACTTTAAAAATTATTAGATATCGTTGAAAATACTTCTAAAATCTTAAACATCTTTAAAAATTACTGATCGTTTTCGAAGATATTCCTGGATATATTTAAAAATCTTTAGAAGTAATTTGAAAATCCTTGATCATCTTTGCAAGTCCTCTAAAGATTTCTAAAATCCTAAATAAATCCCGTTATATTATTAGAAATTCCTGAATATTATTGCGAAACGACATTTTTTAAAATCTTGGGAAACCTTTGAAAATCTCAGAAATGCCATAGACATCTTTGAGCATGATCTGAAAACTCGCAGGAAATCTTTTGAAATTCTGCAATGCTTTTGAAAATTCTTTGACAAGCCAAATGCGTTTGATAATTTTTAAAAATTGTCTGAAAATTCTTTAAGGCATTCTAGAAATCTCTAGAGTCATCTTCGATATCGTCGACAACTCTTAGAAAATCTTGGAAAACCTTTGAAATTCCATACAAGTTTTTGAAAATGATATGAAAACTTTCAGGAAATTTTTGAAATACTTTAATCCGTTTGCAAAATCTATGGACAAATCTAGATGTCTTTGTTAATCTTTTAAAATTTTCTGACAATCCTTTGATATCTTTACGTAAATCTTCAAAAGTCCTCTGAGAGTTATCTAAGGTTTTGGACATCGCCAGAAACTCCTGCGATAAACCTGCATACTTTTGAAAATTTTGGAAATACTATATACTCTCAGAAGATATTCCTGGATATCTTTAAAATTTTTTGTAAGTAACCTGAAAATCCCAGAATACTTTTGCAAAAATTCAGAAGTTTTCTGAAAATTCCAGGAAGTGTTTAGAAATTAATGGATATCGTAGCAATACCTTAGGATTATCCTTTCTTAGAAATTTTTGGAAAATCTTAACAAACATTAAGAAATTAATAGATATTTTTTTAAAGGATCAACAGAAATCTTTGAAAATTTAATTTAAGTGCTCTGAATATCCTAAGAGAGTTGAGTACTACTAGATAATTCTGCTTTCTGCTAAAAAATGTAAACATTCCACGAAACCTTTAGAATTTTTTAGAGGTATTTGAATATTTTTAAAAATTCTTTGCAAATCTTCTGAAAATGGTAGGATATGTATAGAAATATATGAACGTCTTTGGAAATTCCAAAAACTTCCGATATTTTTGGAATTCTCTGAAATTTTAGAC
This sequence comes from Onthophagus taurus, assembly GCF_036711975.1. Lineage (NCBI taxonomy): Eukaryota > Metazoa > Arthropoda > Insecta > Coleoptera > Scarabaeidae > Onthophagus > Onthophagus taurus. The sequence continues at coordinate 5,694,374 of NC_091966.1, forward strand.
TTTATGTTCTTGAAGATTTGCAGGTTTAAAGCTTCATTGGAAAATTGTTTTTTCAAATCACATTGATAAGAAATTCAATGTTACAATATCTACCATCTGGAACTTTGCCAGCATCAGATTACAGAATGAATTATTATACAATTCATATGCCAGTTATCTCAGTTAATCTCAGTGTTATCTCATGATCTGGGTTTTTGAAATTCAGCTTTATATTTCATCGAATTTTTGCAAAAATCTTCTGTAAATTTTTCCAATGAGAATCTTCCGATGATTTTTTTTTGGCAACGAGGAAAACCAAAAACATTCTTCGAAGATTATTAACCTCCCTCCATATCTAAAGGAATGTTTGTAGCTGAATTACTTTTAGTTTTTTTATTGAGACGTTAATAATCCGTAAATATTGATCCCTTGGCTGAAATCCCATTCGTAATTTTAATGTCCCTGTAAATGTTCAACCGCCAGATGTTGTCTTCAATCACTTTCTTTCATTGGGGCCAAGCAAATCTTTTCTAACCTAACAATTAGATACCAGAAGTAGATTTGGTTGAAGATCCTACATTCTTTATTGCTTCAATTTGAAAGTTTATCGTGCAACTTTTCCAATTTCTTTGCTGACTTACTGATTGATGTTGGAGGTTAAAGATTTATCTTCAGCATTCTTCTCATCATCTCTTATTGACATTTTTTCTTCATTTCTTCTATTCACACTTTTTTTTTTAACAATAATAACTTTATAAATCCAAGATCAAGTTCAACAATAAACCCCCCTACGTAAATCAAACCGAAAATAACAATTATATAACAGCAACGAAAAAAAATGTTGATGGCGCGTTAAGTGCGACGTTCAGACAAAGATTACAGTCTTGGCAAGCGAAATTGTGTAAATACCGATAACTCTTTCCGGCTCACTTGTTTGGGTCATAACGTTTTCGTACCACCAAAGTTATCCTTTATTTTTAACCCGGGCGCTCGGAATACCTGAGAGACGGTAGCTTTGCCGTAGTTACTGCTGGTTTCGGTTTGTTTACGCTTCGACCGACGTCAGTTTGACGTGGTTTTAATGGAGTTGTGACGACATCGCGAAAAGTTACTGAAAACGGATGGAAATGGTGATTCACGTCTGGCGGCGGCGGCGGCGACGGTGGCTCGCTGTTTTTAGTCTCTGGAAAAGTCAGGGCAAAATTTACTAACCGGTTCGAAATGAACCGTTTGCCAGAAGTTGTTTTATTTCTCACGCCAAGTGTTCAATTTATCATCGCCGGCCATTGCGATGGTTTTGCTTTTGACTAATAACGTTCGAAAACGATGTTGTACATTCAAGTGCTTCTTTATACACTCTATTGTTGAGTAGTTAATACCAGATGACTCATATGAATGGTTTTCATTCATGATTTAGATTAAAAACGAGAAAGTGGATTTGAAAATTTGTGCGAGTGAAAGTAGGTTTATATAAATTTAGAATTTTACTACCTACATAATTTTTTTGATAAATTTAATCCATATCTCTTATGTGACTCATCGATAACCCAAAAAAAAAGTATAAACTTAAAAATATAAAAGCCTCGCATAAAATCTATTTGAATACTCGGTGATGTGGAATTTGATTCGATTTCACATCATTAACTCAATTTTCCAATTAAAACCATCAAACTGTTATCGAATGCACAAATGAATTTCTGCGAAACTGTGATATCTCATTGCGTACGGTTTTACTAGTTTCATTTGGGTTTTGTGGCTTTGCCGACCTCTTTGTTACAAACACAGCAAATGTCGACGACAAACTTTATTTACGTAGCCTTGTGATTATCGACAGGTGTATTGTTAACTCCGTTGTTACATAAATTGTAATCTGGAATTACAACCACCGTCCTGCTGTGGATTTACATGGTTCAATTGACGTCATCCCGATAACAATAACGATATATCCCTATATATACCAACGGTTATATAAAGTTTTTGATCAAAAAAACTTTAACCAGATAATTAGAACAAAAATGTGAATTTGTGTGTTAACACCTGTTTGGCCCAATTAAGATGACATCGTAAGTTGGCTAATTACATAAAGTTTTATGTTTTAAAACGATCAGAAATAAGGGATTTTTTTTGGAATGAGTCACGCTTAAATTACATTGGTCTATGTTTGAAATCAGTTTTATTTTATTACACATGATGATTTAAACTAAATTTAAATTTGGCACAAAATATGTTTGCGAGAATATTTCATAAAATTTCACCTTAGGAATTCATATTTTTCGTTAGGTGTTTATACATTTTAGTTCATAAGTGATATTACATGACACAACTACTTACCTTGATGGTAGGATTTGAATGAATCAAGACGCGAGAAAAATTTGAATTGTTAAAGATACCAAAATAATTCTAAAATGTTTAAAGGAGAAAATCCTTGTTTTAGAATTTCGTGGTGTTGTGCCAGTTCCGATTCGATTCGTATTATTTAATGGACCGGTTTATGACCATATATACAAACACACCTTTTTGAATCACCGATGTATTTATGATTCGCGTTTTAGATGCGTTAGAAACGTTTTAAAAATTTCAAAGATTTCAACGTGCTGGCTATAATTCTTACTCATTCAGCTGAATAACTCGGTAACCGGTTTATAATAAATTTTTTGCCGAAGCTTTAAACTAAATATTTATCTCCCCCGACTTCTAAAATTGGGGCAAATGCCAATAAAAAAAATATTGAATGAATCTTTATACCGTGCAAGATGATATTTAAAATAAACCATAATCTTCACGTTCACTTTTTAAATTATTAAAAATATAACCCAAAGAATTTTTTTCAAGGTTTTCGTTTAGTTTAGTTAATTTACTTTGTTTATCCATTAAGGCTAAGGCTTGTTGCTTTTCTTCTTTCTTCTGCAAATTACGCTAGTGTTTTTCTTTGATGATCCCAAACGGTTAGTCAACACCGTATTTCCATTTCGGTTAATATAAATATATAAGGTAAAAATGATGACCGTTAAGTTGTCTGACCTTAAACTTTTCAGAATAAACAAATACATTTTTTTTTGGTGGGATTTTGATTTACTAAATATTGGAATTCCTTCGATTGATCTTTATGCAATGTGTTTACATCATTGTTAACTTTATCTAAATTGTTTAGTCTTCGAAACTTTCATTCTTTCGCGATTAACACGTTTAAATTTGTACAGGATATGAATCGTAATTTAATGGTTTAATTGTCTGCGATGTGTAATGAAACAAGTATTCAGAAATACCTCCTTTATTGCTTGTATCTCGCTTATTGGCTCATTTTATTCGCCCATAATTTTTGAACTTTGTATATAGTCATTATTAAATGTTGTTATAACCAAAATAGCAATTATTCGACTATCTTACTATCTAGAACTCGGTAGAAATTTGAGTACTGGAAACTATTAAACCAAGTACTATTACAGAAAAGCTTTTATTATCCTAGAATGGACATAGTGATTTAATTCAATCTTAACTGTAGCATGCTGTGCACACGACATGTACAAAACAAAGGAGAACGTTACTATATAAAATTATTAATATTATTATCATTCAAAATAATAATCAATCGATTCTATCAATCCTGTGAATGTAGTTATATTAGTGTAGTCATATTATTATTATTTATTAAAATATTAATTTATATTGTGGACACATACATATATATCCACAATTTGGAAGTGGCTGTAGCATGCTGTGCACACGACATGTACAAAACAAAGGAGAACGTTACTATATAAAATTATTAATATTATTATCATTCAAAATAATAATCAATCGATTCTATCAATCCTGTGAATGTAGTTATATTAGTGTAGTCATATTATTATTATTTATTAAAATATTAATTTATATTGTGGACACATACATATATATCCACATTAACCTTAAATTTAATTTTTAAAGAATTTCATGAAAATGAAATTGTTTGATCTCTTAATCTAAGAGATTGTGACAACATTGTTGCATCTTTTTTAGTGTCTATCTTTCACACTTTTGAAATGTTGATTAAATCTTTTGCTTTGTTTATCGCTTATTTACATTTTACGAATATCTTTTACAACGATTATGTAATAAATTAAGTTTTTTCTTAAGCTACAACCCAGCTAAACTTTCATTTAGTCTTGAGTTCTTTTGATACAACTTTTGATTAGTATTGCTGTAATGCAGAATTATGAAAGTTCTCTTTTATATTTCTCGGTAATTTTAAGTAAGTTGTCAAAAGTTTTGTTACAAAATTGATACTAAAAAGCGTTTGATGAAGCTGCTGTTACTATTATCTAACCTAATACCTTTGCCAAAAAATTTTACTTCGTGTTGTGTAGGTTTGCTATAATTTTGTTGACATTTATTTCAAATGACTGCTAGTTAATCTTTTCTTTGACAAACTTAACCAGCTTAAATGGTATTGACTTTTATAGATCGCTTTACAAACTGAAGTCACGATAATGACATAACGCATCTGAAACATTTTATGACTTTATCATTAGAATTTCTGCCATCTGTCTCTCTCGTGCAAACTTTAATTTTTATGTTCGTATGAAACACAATCTCTTCTATTACCTCGTCAAGAACGAAGAGTTGCTACGAATTAATTCTATTTGTAGCTGAACTTCCAGTTTTTGTAGGCATTTGTGAATATATGTAATACCTGACTTGCAACGTTAGCAAATTGCTCAAATTTAATTCGACATTAATCGTCCAGCGGAAAAAAGAAACCTTTGAACAGAAAATAGTTATTGCTGTTGTGAAAAACTGAAATGAGTCGATTCGTCATCGTGCACAATAACTGCAGCTTTACTATCCACTTTATGGAGGATTTCTTGGAAAGATCTTGGTTTACGAGTTTACAACATCCAGATCTTCAACGATAACAATCATTTTTGAACGATTACGTCAACATTGCCCAATATTTTTTTTAGCAAAAATTGGAGCGTTATGGTTAATAGAGACTAACTTTTTTGTTTCTTAATTAAATGACTTAAATGTACAACAATTTTAGTTTCTGCAATACACCGTATAATCATGTTATGCATAATTCAAAATTTTTTCTGCCATCTACCTTCATCGTCCCTATCATCTTATATTATCGTCATTTGGATGTATTAAAGGATAACTTCTGACATATTTCCATATCATTCCTGGTATTCCTCAACATTGCCCTTAATATCTTTCCACATCGTCGCTAATATCTCTTATATTATGCCCAACTACTCTAAACATCGTATATCTTGATGTCACATCTGACATCGATTCAAAATCATTTTATTTCCACTAACTTTCCTCAATATAGTTTTTCCAATCTCTCAACTTCTTTATTATATCTCAATATCATCAGTGGTATTGATACAAATTATAAAAGTTTGCGAATTTGTGGAGGCACGGAATCGCGGCAAGTTACAAACTGATTAGATTGACGCATGTCTCTTGTGATACAATCAGGAAGAAGTTTCTGATTGTTTGTAGGAACATAGCTATTGTTTTTGCTATTTATTATAATAATCTCACATATGTATCTATCATCAGGCAGTTTTTGGCATCTATCATCTCTTAATACCATCTGTTAACGTGTTAAGCCAAATAGTTGTTAAATTTCTTCCTACTGTTTTCGGCCTCGCTCACTATCATTTCTCTTCACTACTTATGTGTCTGACATCCATCAATAGGCTTTTTGGAATCTTTTGACATAGTCCCAGTCATTTTTTAATTTTCAGCTGTAAGATGGATTGAACCACATGTTCTTGGATATTTCTCCACGTCATACGTAGTCTCCTTCAACATCGTCTCAAGCTGCTTTCAATATAGTTATTACTTACCATTGACTCTACTTTTCCGTAATAACCTTCTTACACATCTTGTGTTGTACTCGATTACCTCAACATCGCCTCTAATAAGAAGAATTACTTTTTTTCTTCTTTCGCTGACATTCTTCAATATAAGAGTAGTGTGGTAGTATTTCTCGTACTATGTTAGCTTTCGAAAAATTAGTATTGGGATTGATCGGCAAGACGCTGAATAAGACGCTTTTTCTTTTTTAACGTTAAGCTTTCGGATTTATTTGTATCCTTCATTAGAACATTACAGTCTACAAAGAAAATTCAATGAAACAACAAAAATCGAGGTTAACCTCTAAACAAAACTCGACATGAACCGTGCAAGTCGGAGTGACATAACCTAGAAATCACGAAAAACCGCGGGAGTTTTCCACTGAAACCAGGAGTGCCAACCAACTAAAAACAAGAGGGAAGGTATTTCGCTATCTTGACATGGTCTGTGTGCAACAGTTTGGTCAACTTAGGGGTAAGCTGAGGAATGAAGGGCAGAAGTGAGAAACTGGGTCTCTCTTCAGTTATGGGGGACTTGTTAGAGATGTGTCAAGTCTCCTGGGAGTTGAATATAATAGTCTATTTACTAATGGTCTAGGAAAACCATTGTTGCAGAACATATTGGTCAACAATTGAAGGTTTTTTTCCACAAAACGGGGGTGACAAATCTTCTTGATTCTATCCCTCATGGCAACAACCGTGTTGTTTTTTTGGTGTAGCGGGTGATTAAAGTAAAAGTTAATGTATCTACCCGTATGTTGTTTTTTCCTGTACCAATCCGTGCAGATCGACCCATCATCACCACGAATGACCAGGCAGTCTAGGAAGGGAACAGACTTAGAAGATTCGGTTTCTATAGTGAATTGAAGCCTTTCATTATAACTATTAAAGGTATCCAATACCACATCGAGGGCATCGAAGGGGATGGAACAAACAATGTCATCCACATATTTATAGATGAAGGGAAGGCCAAAATTTAATTTGGAGATGGAATTAGTGATTAGATCATCCATCACTATCTGGGTCAATATCGGGCTCAAGGGGCTGCCCATTGTGGGTGTGTGGAGCTACACGATCCCATTCTCTACTTATAATATGGATGACCAAGTCCATAGGTATATTTGTGAACTGGGAAACCACATCCAATGAAACCAAAACGTGGTCCAGCGAGAGCTCAATCTTGGTAACCTCCTCCACGAAGGTATAAGAATCTTGTATATTGAAAGAGGTCCAGTTGTTGAAGGCAGCAGCGAGAATGTCAGACAAATACTTGGACAAGGCATACGTGGGTGAGCCAACAAAGGAGATGATCGGTCTGAGAGGACAATCTTCTTTGTGTACCTTTGGAAGGCCATGAAGCTTGGGGGTAACCCCTTGTGGCAAGTAAGGGTTTTTGCCATTCTAGTATCGATGCACTGTAGCTCTTTCAGCCTTTGTATGAATTTATTATTTTTGATTTGAGTAGAGGTCGTGGGATCACTGGGGAGCTTCTTATAAGTAGCCTCATCAGAGAGTAGCACCATGGCTTTTTGGACATGGACTTGGTAATGATAATGATAATCCCAGTACGAATTTTTCGAAATTCTTCAATACAGTTTTCGCCGCTTCTCAACATCGTCTTCTATTATCTGTTAAAAACATCAGTTAGAACTGTTGTGTTAAATTGTCTCTGAAATCTTTCAACATCGTTCTGAATATCACTCACATGGTCCTGGTGTACTCTTAGTATTGCCCCTTACATTTATTAATATAATTTTTGCTATGTCTCAACATCATCTCACACTTTTCCATGTTGTTTTTGCTTACCGGTCGTTATTTTAATATCGTTCGTATTCTTGATGTCGTCTCTGGCATCCCTTCCTACTGTTTTTAGCAACATCCTACATAGGGATGATGTTATTTCTTAATATCAAGTTATAGATATTGAACCAAATCGTCTCTGATCTCCCTTAGCATTGTTACAAACATCTGTCACACGGTCCCTATCTATTTTTAATAGTTTCTCTTGACAATATCAACGTCATTCTTGCGTATTTCTCGTTTTTATCACTTACATACATACTCTTACACCGTTATTGGCCTTCCTCAACAATGCGTCTAGCTACATTCAATGTTGACCCGTATGTCAAAGTTATCCTTCAACGTCGTTCCAGATATCTTTCAAAATGGTTTCAGCATCTCTCTCAAAATCGCACCTATAACTCTTCACAACATAGTCTCTATCTACTTTTGATGTCACTTCTGACATCTATGACATTTTATTATGACATTTTTTTTGGACACCGTTACTTGGTTCCCTCAATATCGTCCCTAGTTATTATCAATACTAACTCGTTTCTTTTTCATAGTTGTCCTTTAACATAGTTCCGGATATCCTTTCAAAATCACATTGTGAGCAACTACCTTCAACATTATCTTTCAACTTCATCGTTACCCGGTCCCCTCAACATCATCCCTAGTTATTATCAGTACTAATTCTAATTATGTTTTGAAAAGTTATACTTCGATATAGTTATGGATATCTTTCAACATTCTCCCTTATATTTCTCAACATCGACCATAATATTGCTAAACACAGATTTGGTGTCTCTCACAAAATCGCAACTTCCTCCCCCATTGTGACCAACTACTTTCAACATAGTCTCTTAATATCGCCTTTGACATCTTTCAACAACATCTTTAAAATTTTTGGCATTGTTGCATGGTTCTGTCAACATAGTTATCTTTCAACATTGTTTCTGGCAATAATTCTCAAATCACTCAACACCAAGTCTATCTACCCTCATTTTTCTTTTTCATGATTATTTCTGATACAATACTCGCAATATCTTTTATGTTTTTGCAAACTTCACTTACTCAACCTACTTTACTTTTTATTCGAGTATGTGAATCCAAACACATCCTTTTCAATTTTATAAATAATCAAAGTGAGGAATTTTAATATGAAACAATTTTATTTATCTTTTTTTGTTTTATGTAATTCTCTTCGTCTCATCATTTCTCGCCAATCTTAATAAATGTTGAAATATCGGTGATTCAAACGAATCAAAAAGTCATATTTTTCAAAAAAATCTCTTTTATTTTTGAACAAATATTACATTTCGCTTTATTTCAAATGGATTTCGTTGTTACCATCAAACATTTACGACGTACTTGAATAATTGATGGTCAAGCGTAATAGATCAAAGGGGAAAGAGTATGTAAGCGCTTTATATCTCTCAATTTAATAGAATTCATCTTATTCATCGGGTATGATTGTAGTTGTACTTTCAATCGACGGGATACAAACGGAAATGTCGGCGTGAACAAAATACCATATTTTATCTTTACATACCAAACTATTTCTGGATTTGTTGCGTTATTTTAAAGTGATCTGGGATTTCAATTAAACAAACAGACTGTAAAGTCAGTAATTTTTTTTTGTGAAAGGAAATTTTATTGTTTTTGAAAATACGCCAATTTGCGAGCTGTTACGCGTAGTTTTATATTACTAGTTTTCAATTTATTTAAAATCTTTTAAATCTTTTTAATTTTGGTTATAAATAAAGCGATCTTGTGTTAATTTGAGTACATAATTTTTAAATGTATGCTTATATATTTTTAGTAGTAATCGTTTTAATAATAACAAATCATTTAGGAAAGTAATCAAATGATCATCTGTTCTGTTGATGGACACATAACCGACAAAAAAACGTAAAAAGAATTCTTAAATGTTAACGAGTTGTGAATTGAAATAAATTTCATTTCTAATTATCCAGGGAATAACAGAAACTGGGAATGTTACTATAAACATTTTTGAGGATTGTCTAGATAATGAGTGCGAAATGAAAAATAAGTTGTATATTTAAAAACGCAATTTAGGACGAGGTAGCCCGGTATTATTGGCAGCGAAGGTGGCCTGACAGGATTGCACGGCACATAAATGCCACACTAACATGGTCCAAATTTAGAATAGACAAATTAACATTTCTGGTATAGATTAAATTTATGATCGTTAGGCGTATATTAATAAGAGAAATATTACGCGTGTATTTGCGTTTTTTTTATTTCATAAATTTTTCTGGAAATAACAATAATTTATTGTAGAAACGACACTGGAAATTTTTTATTTTTATTTTATCTCGTGCGTAACGGGTTTGAAAAAAGAAAAAAAGTATTCATCCTATATTTAAATTCATCGCGCAAAAATAAACCCTATGAAGCAAGAATAGCACGTTCATTTCCTTGAATAGTCCACTCCGGATCGTGTCTCCCTACGCGACCATTTCTTTTCAAAATTATCCTCTTTACCACTTTATCGTTACACATTTCCTCCTTAATAAGCGGGGATGACGCGTTTATTTTGTAATAACATCCCAAGGGACCACGACTTTTAAGCAGAAAAGGAGCTGTTTGGAAGGTATGCGATTAGTAATTATTAAAAATATTTTAACGATTAATTTTAAGAGTTAATAAACACCATATGGTTTCGTTTTGTTTGCTCGAACAAAGCTGATTTTGACACGGGTGATTTACAACTAGTTCAACCTTGAAAATACCCCCAGACGTATTACAAGACATCGCTAGTCATCATCATCATCTTTCTCATTGTTGTTCGCGAATACGGAGTCCTTTTGGCCCCAAGCCAAACGTGCTCTCTTAAAAGTTCCAGAAATTCATACTTATAATTACCTGCGAGCTTTGAACAGTCAACATCTGTACTTAGTACAAAAACATTTACGTAACTTGTTGTTAGGTAATTGTTGATTTATGTAATTGTAAGGTTATATTACATATATTTTAGAAGACAATTTTCAAAACAAAAAAGTTGGAGTTTAAAGCTTTGAGGTTCACTGTTCGTCGGACAAGTCGTTAGCAAACGGCAAGTCAAAGCTATTTTTAGTGTACCAACGAGCTTAATTCATTTCTTCAGTATGTCGCCTCGCGCACTGCAAGCAGCGAAATTGCGAGAAACTGGAACGGGAGCAGTTGGTCCATACGAAACAAATCATTTATTTCCGACGGTTGATATATTTTACTAACGCAAGAACATTGAGAGTAATTTTAAAATCTTATTCAAACGGATTTACCGCAACCATACGTTAGAAAAGTTTATCCGTTTTGATAATTTAAAAAAAAAAGCAAAACAAGAATTTGTCAAATTGCTCGTTGCTTTCAACTTTAAGTCGAATAAGTAAACCGAAATGGCGAAAGTTTCTGGGTAGTTCAAGTCGTGTGCCGGTTGCATTTGAACGCATTTGAATGTTATGCCCGTAGGAAGGACGCCGTTGGAAATTTGTACGTAGTTTATAAACATGTTAAGGAAACGCGACTCGGTATAATTCCATTTTGGCATGCAACTTGTACTTTTCTACTCTGTTGAAAGAGAAACTTTACGCGCAAACAAAATCGTCTAAAATGAGATTGTGGAATATGTCGTTTTACTGTTACAGTGTCTAAATTCGTTTGATGTTATATACACCACCAACAATATTAAGTTGAAAAAATATAAATGTATGTTTATTTCATTGAAAATTTTATAATTTTAACTCTGACTTCTAGTAGTAGTTTAACTTAGTTGATCCAACTACGTGTAGATCACACTGGTTTGTGTAGGCGATTACTAGGTGTTCACTAAGTGTTTATGTGAATGAACATGAATAAAAACTGGGAAATTTGTAGAAAAGATAAAACTCCAGCAATGGTGATTAAAAACTTGATACCCAAAAGACTATGAGAAATATTAGAAGGCGACATATAAAAACAAAAACTATATAGTGCTACAAGATTATTACTCGAAATATCCCGAAATAAGAAATCTGAAAAACATGATAGGCAAAACTGTAATTAATAGTCTCAAAGACATTATGATGGCATTCCATCACAATTGAGAACCAATATTGCAAAACAATTTAATAAGTATAAATTTTGTCAATTCGCCAAACAGTATGGGGTTAAATGGACCGCGAATATTAAAGAATATCAACAATTAAACGGACAAGCCGAGAGTTCAGTCAAAATTTATGGAAACATGCCAGTAAAATGCGGCAGTTCACCAGCTCAATTGTGATTTAGAAGAATCTTACGAAACTGCTTATCAATACTTAGCTAAAAGTTAAAACCACGTCTTCCAATTCACAAAAAAATATAAAAAAGTTAGAAATTGAAAGAGGAAGTGAAAGAAAACAGTACAATCGAAGCCATGGAGTAAGATTAAATGAAAGAAATTAGACAGTAAAGAGAATTTTTTCAAACATGAAGGAGAACATATTGTTAAAGAAAACCTGGAGGAACCAAGATCTTATAGTGAAAATAGAATAGGGAGGTATTATAGGGAGAGAAAATATTTACAAAACTTGCCACTGAAAGATGAAAAGGAAAATCACCAAGAGATAGATGATAAACATTTAAAACTAAATAACCAATCAGTACAAGAAAAGCACAAGTATTTCCCCTAATATACAAATCAATTATAGACGTGACACTGCGTGCTTGAACCTGTCTATTATTAAGAAGTATCACATAAAAGAACAATAACAGATTAGTGTCAGAAATAGCATCAAGAACTTTGTTTCTATCTGTTCACTAATATGTTGGTACACCGGTAGAGAAATGATGGAGATTATTTCAGCTCTATTCTAAATGGTTTACATTATAATATCCACCTGCGAAGAATTTGTTAGTGAATTTACAATTTCATAATATTTTTTACTGTCTTTCTCTATATGCTTGGTTGTTTTGTATGGTATATATTTAAGTAATAAATAGTGCATTTGAAAGATCAATAATATGTATTAATATGTTGTCAATCGTGGCATAATATAGACTCGGCGGTGTGAGGCCTTGACTTAACTGCCAACAGAGAATATATGATTCCGCATTATTAACCCGGCAACACATACAACCCAAGTCATTGACACCAGATAGATACACTATAATACATGTTACATATGTTAACTAATGTAACATTACATGAATATTGATATATAGATACAGTATTATACAATACATATATTAACTAATTTTTTATCAATATGTTATTAATGATAGCGCCTCGGTCGCATGTGGCCTTGGTTTAAATATAAACAGAGAGTGTGCTCTTATGTGATTAAGCCGACTCCGCTCTTGGCCAAAGCGTGTCATTACATGCTATCTAATGTTGTATTGCAAGACCATTGACGCCACATAGATACACTATTATACAACACAACTTGCAGAACCTTTGCAACCCGTTGTCTGGTTGCATTTAAGGTTGCTTACGAGTGAGGTGTTACATCATGTATTAACAAATTTTATATCAATATATTATCGAGGGTGTTATATGCCTCAGCAGCAAGTGGCCTTGACTTCACTGCCAACAGGGAATGTATGATTTCGCATTAATTAGACATCGTTTACAACCGAAGTGTGATATCAGATTTTTTTTTATTAAAAAACTCTAAGCTTTCATTATTATTATGATCTGATCATTAATACGATCAATGAACAATTTTATTCCTATCTAATTTACTACGAGTATCTTAAAACTAGGGGTCTTACTCCGTAGAAGTTCCTTAAATTGTACTAATAAAAATAAACACCAGCACTAAACATGCATATTAACCAGTATATAGCACTCAAACAACTAGCTCAAAAGGTTTCGTTCTCTTGAGTCTTCTGGTCTGGTTGGTGTTGTCGAAGTGCTGGACGGCCTCAATATTCACGTGGTCTAGGTCGAGCCACTGTTCATGGCTCTTGAAAAATTTGTTAAAAATTGTCTGGCTGACAGTGTCCAGCCCCAGGTCCCGGTGGATATCACTACTTCGAAAGTAGTAGAGGTGTTGCTTTCGCTGGCACATCCCCATAGTTGAGTCTCATATGTCCATATTGGTTTCAGGTTTATACATAAGTAATTTATTATATGTTGACAAAGTGGATTTCCTCCTCAACAACCAATACATTCTCTTATATCAGATTACGAACTCTTCCCATTTCTTTTTGAAATAAGCCTTCCAGCGAAGTTTTGCATCCAAGGTTAATCCCAGATATTTTGCTGTGTTCGCATATGGTATCTGTTTATCATCTACTCTGATTGGAACATATTGCTCCCTTTTGTTTGTAATATTATCATTTATCATATACTGATTTATTCTTATTTAAGGTAATTATCCATTTTTTGTCCAGTCATTAATTTTATTAATTGATGCCTGTAGTCTATTTGCTGTTTCTTCATGATTATTGCCTATGGCCAGGATGACTGTATCATTAGCAGAAGTAGCGATAGTATCGTTTTCTAATTCGGCGATGTAACTAGTGTACAAGAGGTACAGGACTGGGATAAGTACACTTCCTTGAAGCACGCCTGCATTAATTTCTTTTAAATCTGAATAAGCATCTTCTTGCTTTATTTTAAAGGCTCGTTCTGATATATACGAGTCTAGCAGTTGTGCATACTGTTTGGGCAAGAGTTTGTATTTGAGTCCCTCATGCCAAACTTTATCAAATGCCTGAATCCAAGAAGAGAGAAGAAACGGACTTTCCTTCCCTTTATCGATTTTTCTATGACGTCAGTTATCCTATGTATCTGGTCTATGGTGGAGTGTCCCTTTCTGAATCCAAACTGATGTGATGGTATCAAATTTCTTTCCTCAAGTATGTTGAGGATTTAGTCTTTTTAATAGTATCTTCTCAAATAATTTTGATTTCACTGGTTATAGCGATATTGGTCTGTGTGACGAAACTTCGTTTGGTGGTTTCCTCGGTTTAGGCTTCATCATGATCTCAGCAACTTTCCACAGGGTAGGCACATATTTGAGTCTTGATAATATGTGTCAGTTTGATTATAGCTTTTATCCAACGTATGTTAAAAATACGTTGCCTGGTGTTATTTAAGCCGAGGTCGCTTGCGGGCGAGGCGCTACATCATGACGTATAGGTCAACTAATTTTATTTCAAAATGTTACGAAGGGCGCTACATTCTTCGACATACGAAGACATATTGCAGAAATAAAGTTCTTTGTGATTACCACCGAAAATATATTAGTTAATCTCTACCGATTTCGACATGATCATTTCATCTTCAGGAGTAACTATGAGGTGTGAAGTAAGATCGTCGTTGAAAAGCCACTTTTCATCTGTTTCACCAAGGCACAAAGTTCATGATCATAATTCAGATACCTAAAGTTACGATAAGTTTTATTAAATCGTTTCAAGGCTTTTTTTATTTAACTTTTAAATGTAAAATTACTTTTTCTAAGTTTAGAATAAATCTTTTTGTTTTGAATAAATCATTTGTTTTTAAATCAAGGAACAGAACGAAAAACAGTCTCATTTTAAAATTTTAAAAACACATTTTCACTATTTATCAACGTACTTTCTACTAAATAACATTTTTTGCCAAAATTATATAACGCTTTATTATTAAACAGTTTTTTTTGGTGGCGGACATGTTTACTCCTACACTACGATTAAATTCTTGTGAATTTAAACGAATAACACATGACGAAGCTTACGGTCACAATAATCGTCAAATATCGTGCGCACGTGTTTTCCAGAAAGCCACCGAAATCTGGCGGCTATTTTCGAATCGGACAAAACATGTTTCGCTATTTCCGCCTCATCTCTCCTCCTACGACCCGGTTGTTCTTTCCGTCTTTGTCCCGAAAATCATCGTCGCCTCTCCTTTCTCTCTATCGCTACACTGTGTAACTTCTATAAATATATTAACAACGTGTTACGAGATTTAATTGGTTAATCTAGTCCAATAAAAACGGTTACTAATGTTTTTAGATTTTTTTAATGCAAAATAAAAGAAATTTTCGCCTGATTCGAAGTATTTTTTCTGTAGCTGATCGTACCCATGGGAATGATTTATAATTGAAACGTAAAATTAGCTACCGTTGTACGATTTGGTTGGGTAAACACGGAAAAAAGACCAGGAAGCGTAGAAAATGTAAAAAAAGTGGGTCGGGAACGTGAATCCCTGAAAAAAACGGATTTCTCGATAAGAGTGGGGTTGGAGCGAACGGAAAAATCGCTCGTTATTCTCCCGGAGTTGTCAGGAAAGGCCTATCTCGGAATTTAATATTCTCGTCACCGCTGCCAACTCGTGCTGTAGCCTAAAATTAACACGAATAAAAAAGCAATAGGAGAGAATCAATTAACTTCAGTTCGTATTTCATTCAAAGTCGTGTTTTTTTACGTTAAAAGTCATAAACAATTTCTTATTAAATATTAAATTTGTTGATACGAATTGTTTCCATAAACAATGCGCATATTTTGACTGTTATTCCGTTGAAGCCAGCCATAAAAGCTTTGTTTCCGATGACGACCGAAAATTTACAAGCATACGTTTCGTCCATAAAGACCGTCTCTCCGTCCGTTTGCCATATGCCAAACGATTCTATTTTTCTATTTACGCTTCGCCTCACGGACTAAGCGGAAAGTGCAGATCCGTTTTGCTTTGAAGTGGTTATTGTACGCGCGATTTAAACGAAATTGAATGCGAAGACCAACAAACCTTATTATTACTTCGTGCTAAACATCGCATAATTTGTTAATAATAATAAAGTAATAGAATATTATTAATGTTAAATTTTTTTAAATCGTATTTTAACAGCTTTTCTATTTTCAATGTATACTTACATAAATTCTTTGTTGCAGGTACGTAATATACATTGAAGTGGTTGTGGTGTTTCGGACAGGATTGAAGGTGTTACAATTGAGTTGGATGGATGAAGTTGGCAAACGCGCTTTGTTTGCTACTAGACGTATTTCACCCGCGTGGGGTAATTTATGTGGAGATTGTCTCAACTGTACCATAAGTCTTTCAATTCTAAAAGTGCACCGACTATATTGATCTAGTTTTAGAGAGATCTTTACACATTGTGTATCTAAGAAGTATTTGCTTTAATTTGGTTTAAGTTTTATTTTTAAGGGAATTTAAAAACACCTTAATATTTTATATTTAAAAATAAGATAATTCAACAAGTTACTGAAATCAATTTAATAATATTTGTATCTTTATCACTTCGCATGATTTAGTTGAGACGATAAAGGAGTTATGTTCATGTTATCCATTTTGGAAAACAATTAGCTCATTATTCTTGGGTTATAACTTTGCGGAAGTAATTTCAAGGATCTGGTAATGCATAATGCAATAAATAAAAATCTTCTGTTCTCTTTTTGTAATCAAGGCAAGAACGGGTAACTTAAATCGAAGTAACACCTTCCTCGACAGTTCTCTTCGATCTAAAACTTTGTTTTACTCTTCACCTTTCTTTTATCCAATATTACTTCTGGCATGAATCATCTTCAATCTAGAATATTTTTCGTAATGATATCTTCTCCATATTTACTGGTAACGTATTCTTGTAATTAACAAGACGAGTTCAATATAACTGTCTTTTTTTGTCGTCCTTAATTTTGCTTGTTGTTTCTCTTTTTACTGGATTCTTGTTTTGTCATGTTTCTGTGTTATCTATCCTTTTCTACTTTTTGCTTTATTTCTAAATTCGTTCATCGTACCATCCAGTACTCGATGATTTTAGACTTTTTCCACATTTTTAATTCATTGCATCAGACTTTTCTTCTTGACAATTACTACTGCTATCTTTCTGTCTGACTTGGTTTGAGCTTCTTTCTTTTCTTTATGGCGTTTTTCAGGCTATCTCAATATAACTGCTTTTTTGCTGTGTTCAGCTTCTTTGATTCTGACTCTATTCAGGATTCTTTTCCGTCTTTTCATAGCTATTATAGCTTTTTTTTCTAGACTTGTTTCTACATTCTGGTATCTGGTATACTGGTATCTTTCTGTCTGACTTGGTTTGAGCTTTTTTCTTTCCCTTTTTGGCGTCTTTCAGGCTATCTCAATATAACTGCTTTTTTGCTGTGTTCAGCTTCTTTGATTCTGACTCTATTCAGGATTCTTTTCCGTCTTTTCATAGCTATTATAGCTTTTTTTTCTAGACTTGTTTCTACATTCTGGTATCTGGTATACTGGTATCTTTCTGTCTGACTTGGTTTGAGCTTCTTTCTTTTCTTTATGGCGTTTTTCAGGCTATCTCAATATAACTGCTTTTTTGCTGTGTTCAGCTTCTTTGATTCTGACTCTATTCAGGATTCTTTTCCGTCTTTTCATAGCTATTATAGCTTTTTTTTCTAGACTTGTTTCTACATTCTGGTATCTGGTATACTGGTATCTTTCTGTCTGACTTGGTTTGGGCTTTTTTCTTTCCCTTTTTGGCGTCTTTCAGGCTATCTCAATATAACTGCTTTTTTGCTGTGTTCAGCTTCTTTGATTCTGACTCTATTCAGGATTCTTTTCCGTCTTTTCATAGCTATTATAGCTTTTTTTTTCTGGACTTGTTTCTACATTCTTTCCTATTAGTTCGTTCGTGCTGATTACTTTTTCTTCGGCCTTCAATATTATGGTTTAATTGTTTCTGTGTCCTTTTTCTATTCTGAATTCATTCTCATCATGTTCATGTCTTCTTTCGTGTTTTCATTTACTTTCCTTCTAAATTTGACTTCTTTTCATTCTCTCATCTTCCAGACTCCTTCAACATAACTTCTTCACTAATTATCTTCATTGAATCTGGTTTTGTCTTTCGTTTTTGTTCTGGATTATTCTTTTCCTGTTTTTCTGGCTTATTTAATATTTTTGAAATTGTTGGTTGTTGTCTGGCTTCTTCAGTATTTTCGTTTTTCATTTCTTATTTCCAACTTCTTTCTTGGATCTTTATGATTTCGTCAGTCTCACTGTATATTTTGCTGTCTTAAAACACCTGAATTCTGGAATTGTTTTACTATTATGGATTCATTGTCTTTCAGTCCATATTTGTTTCTAAATAGTTTCTAAATCTGGTTTGTTTCTGTGTTCTTTCTTTCTTTCTCTCCTTCAGATCTTTTTCTGGCTTGATTTCAATTGGTTTCTTTGTGGATTTGCTCGGATTGCCTTATTTTCATGCTCTCATCTTTCTAGCTCCTTGAATATTACTAACTTTTTCACTAATTATCTTCATTGATTCTAATTTGCTCTGTTTCTGTTCTCGATAATTTTTGACTGGATTTTAAGTTTTTCTGGCTATTTTGGTATTTTTGAAATTCTGCGTTGTTTCTAGCTTTTTCACTCTTTTCCTCTTTCTGGACTCTTGAAATCTTCTTATTTACTTCTGTGTGCTTTCTCTCTGAAACTTTATGGATTCTTCAATGTCACTGGTTACTCCACTGTTTAAAATTCTTTATTTCTGGCTTCTTTCATGCATGCTCCTGCATCTAGTTGTTAACATCTTCTAGCTATCATGTACCGGAGAACCTTTTTTATACAGCATATTTTATCATTTTTCATCCAGCACCTTCTTGAATCAATTAAGAAGTTATAAATCTTATTGCAACCTCGATTAAATTTCTGTTAATAAAGATATTTTTTGAGTTAACATGACCTAAATATTTACTAAAATAGTTCCATTCACTAAAATATTTTTAAGTGCATATGCATTAAGTTAAATATTTTAATACCAATTTAACTGTTTATTTAAATTGGTCTCGGTACTACTAAAATGAAGTAATTTCAAAATTGTTTTTGCTGATTCAAATTTCTATATATAGAAAGACGACCGGTTTCTATATTATTCCAAATTAATAAACATTTGGCAATGTCAAGCAAAATTTATATCTCACTTGGGCGATAACACCTAATATTAATTCTTTGCTGTACTTCGCCGTTTACTTGGCTCGTTACTATTTTGAAATTTGAAACAAACCATTCTTTCTGTCATCGTAATTTGTAGGTGACAAATGATTTTTGGTCACGCGTTGTGAAATGGTCATAATTTGGAACGATTTACTACGATTTCGGCCGGAATCAGTCGCGCCGATGATTTACATAAAGAATTTATGAACCGCTGAAAACGTTGTTATTATTAAAAAGTGATGTTTTAGTTATTATTTTTCTCCTTCAGTTACGAATTTCCATCTCGGCGCTTCCGTGTAACGTAATAACTCTTAACGTTTGTGTTGAATATTTTACGAGATAGGAAGTCGTAATAAGATTACGTGGTCTCGGTGGGTAACCGAGCATTATTAAATATCACACTTACCAAGTACTGTATAAAATAGTTCCTCTATTTTTGTGAACTATTAGATAAATGGTACTTAGTTAGGTATCTTACATTGTGTTTTAATGAAATATGGGTCTCGTAAAAGAAAATGGGCCGAGTGAAATATTTACGCAGGTATAAATACGAATCGTTGTAATAATCTATTTGGCCTTAGAGGTGGTTAGCAGCTTGGCGTAAAAATAGAAAAAATGAGGCGGTTGTGTCAAAACGAGGTCTCGCCTTAGATTTGTGTAACGGCTGCGGCATTCCGGTTATTTATATGACTTTTGGACAATTTTTACATGTTTTCGGCTTTTGTAAAAATGGAACGGGAGAGAGTGTGGGAGGAGCCGAAAAATAATGCTTTGAAATTTTCTCTACTCAACCGTGTCCTGTTATAATTTCCCATCTTTTATACGAACCGTGAAAGTTGAAGCCAAAAATTAGTTCAATGATTTATACCGCGCCTCGGAAAATAACACCGTTACGAACTATAACATGAATGTGTTGTTTACTAACATAAATTAAAAATTATTGGGTAAACATATCGTCTATTTGATGAAGGGTTAACACAAATTGTTATGAGAGGATCGACTTGGAAAGTTAAATAATATGTTAATAGATGCTAATTAAGTATTAAGTAATAAAGTTTGGCGATGAAGTTTAATGTTAAATGCGGCAAAATCTCAGTTAAATCTATTATCTTGTTAAATTGAACATGACAATTAAATGGCTATATTAATAGAGATACTTAATTCTAATTAATGTTACAGTCTAACTGCTTCAATTAAACACTGCATTAAACGATCGTTAATTTTAAATTAAATATTATTTAGTTGGTTATTTTAATTTTCTATTTAAGGAATTTTTAGTATCGTTATAAATTCTAACAGCAGCGTCTCCGGAGAAATTTCGTTTCGAAAATAAACGCCACAGTTCGCTGTCAACGCTCAAAAGAATTTATTATCGGAGGCATTATATTTAGTAACAAAAATTGTTTCGATACAATCCCAGCCTACGTAATAGTCTACGTAATAACTATTTCGTTTCTCGTTTACCCAGAGACATCACTGATATTTAATTAGTAATTTTAATCGTTGCCAAATCATCTTCTCTAAAATTAAAAGGTATTTGAGGTGCTTAACATTAAGATATTTAAAAATAAACTCGGTAAGTCATTAAAAAAATTCTCCCACTTGAATCAACTCGTTTAAATAACCATTATGTTTTTATTTAATCTCTACATTCTTATTGGAAATCAAATTCACAACCTCAATACCATGACTAATACTCACAACGGTCTCTCAAGTTGTTTCTGGGAATCTTTGGATATCTTTGATAATTCTTGACAATCATTTTTTTACATTTTGTCAACTTGTCTGCTAAGTATATGCAGATAATCCCTTGATATTCTCCAAAATCATGAGTAGTTCTGAGGAAATCTTTAAAAATAATTTGGGATCACTTGAAAATGATGAATAACCTTGAGAATGCAAATTCAGCGCCTTCGCGTTTCATATATATCTTGATAAAGATACAAAATCTCTTAAAAAAACATTTTGTGTTGACATATCAAATCCAGCTACTCGGCCGCAAGCGACCTCGGTAATATGAAATAAACTTGTTCCTTATATATTTTTGTGAAGATACAAACTCTCTTATAAGAAACATTTACCCTCAAACCGCTGAGGTCGCTTGCTGGACAGGCCCTAGTATCATCCAAAGTTGAAGATAATGTGTGGATATATCAGATGTAGCGCCTCGCTTGCAAGCGACCTTGACGATTTACCGCAAAATCGTATCTTGGTAAAGATACAAAATCATTTATAAAAAAATATTCAACCTCAAACCGCCAAAAACTTGCAGAGGTCCAAAGATTTGTGAGAGTGGACGCGAGAAATCTTCGTGTAATCGCTGGTTTGTATCAGAATCAAACCGCGATCTTAAAGGAAGTTAGGCAATGCTGTATACAGAAGTTATTATGTGATCTATATCCAATTAATTAATTGATGGGAACACACGGGATTCCAAACATGTCACAAAAACCTTTTAGTACACACTTTGTAGTTAATCTTATTGTTAATAATATTGCTCTCATTGACTTTTGCTGTCAGATGCAGAAATATCGAGAAAGATATGAAAATTACTAACCTTTGGATATTCTTCTAATACGTCTTTAGTAATCATTGAAAATATCCTAGACATTACGAGATAAATTCCTAGATAATTTTATAGCTTCTTAGAAGTTCTTGAAAATGTTTAAAAATTTCTGGACATCTTTGGCAAATCTTATAAGTTCTCTAAAAAATTTGGAAAATCTTCTATGAATTTTGTGGATTCTTGGAAATAAATTCTTAGATCCTCCAGGATAATTATTGTAATCAGCAAAAATTGTTAGATATTATTAGATAACCTTGAAATACTAAAAAATTCTGAATAATCTTAACAAAATGGGCTAAAAATTACTAGAAACTCTATATAAATTTCTGGGCACAATTATAAGTTCTTATACTTCTTAAATATGTTTTAAAAGTCTGAGTATTTTTGGAAAATCTTATAAATTGTTTGGAAATTCATGAAAATCCTTTAGAATTATACTGGAAATTTCTGGAAATGGTGTGAATCCTTGGATATCCTTGAAAATCATTGAACATTCTTAAACAGTTTCGAATAACCTAAGAAAATCAATATTTTCTTACCAATCTCTTGATATCTTTTATATCAACATAATTCTGTGGAAATGATTGAAAATAATTTGGAAATAAATGAAAATTCTAATAGAAATATGCCTCTCTTCAAATAATTTTGTTTTTGACTCCCAAATCTTTCGTAATCGCAGTAATCCCTGCAATATCCATGGAAATTATGTAGCCCCTAAATAAATGGTAATATTAAGTATTAAATTATTTCATTAACTGGAATGTAAATAACGAGTCCTAAGGCCTAAAAAGTCTATATCTTTTTTTTTATTGTTTTAAATCCCATAAAATTCTTTAAAATTACCTGGATATTCATGGAAGCACCTGAACATTCCTGAAAATCTTAATGAATATCTCAGGATAGTCCTTGAAAAATGTAGAAATTCTTAATATTTGTTATGGATTCTTCTAATATCCTTCTGGAAACGCTGGAAAATATCTAGAAATGTCTGCAAACTCACTATAAATCCTTGAAAATATTTGTAACCTCCTTGAAAATGTTTAAACATTTAAAGTTGTCTGAAAATCTTGGAAAATCTACTTTAATTTTTCTAAATTGTTGGAAATAAATTATTCTGAAGAATCATTGTAATCAGTGAAATTATTATAGATATTCTTGGACTTCATTGCAAATTTTAATCATCTAGAAATACCATTATGTTATCATAATTACGAAAATCTCGCAATTCTGTAGAAATTTGTAAGCATTATTTGGATATGTTTAAAGAAAAACCTGATTATTCTGGGAAATATTTGAATAACTTTGGAAATCCTTTTAAATTTACTGGAAATTATTTAATATCCGTGAATTTCCCTAAGCCTTTATGAATACCCGTTTAAAGTGCTAGATATCCTTGAGAATACTTAAAAATTCTTTGTAAATTTTAGAGAATT
This sequence comes from Onthophagus taurus, assembly GCF_036711975.1. Taxonomy (NCBI): domain Eukaryota; kingdom Metazoa; phylum Arthropoda; class Insecta; order Coleoptera; family Scarabaeidae; genus Onthophagus; species Onthophagus taurus. The sequence continues at coordinate 5,717,849 of NC_091966.1, forward strand.
CTAGATAAGCTTAGAAACTTTTAGATATTCATAGTAGTACTTAGATAAAAGATTGCAAACACCGTGATTAACCTTGACAATCTTTATGAATTCTTTGGTGGAAATTGAAGTTTCTGAATATTATTAACAAACCTTAAGTTTTCTGGAAAGTCTTGAAAGTCTTTTTGAAATTTTCCAGAAATCTGGAGAGCAAATCTTTGGGTATCCGCGAGAATGCTTAAGAATGCTTAGAAAGGATAGTACCAAATATCCGGCTTTGGCCGGATATTAAAAACCTATTACTTAGTACTCCACCATTCACAGGAATTAGTATCTCTTTTAGGTGTTGGACACTGCAGATAATAATCAAGTTCAACCCCAATAAGACTTTTTTCATTTAATAGAATTTTATTTATATCAGGTTTGTCATTAGCAACCTCATTGTAACAATTCCAATACAATATATAAAATCTCTTGTTGGAGTTTCGTCTAGCTTTCTTCTCTTCGCTTGTAATTCATCATCACATTCATTACTAACAGAACTGTCGCTGTCATTACTTTCGATTATTAATTAAAGTATCCTCTTTTTAATACAACAAGCCGTTTTGAAAAATCGCTTTTAGTTTGTAAGAAATAAATTTTTGAAATGATTGTCAATTTTTTCGAATTTTGCAATTTTCGCCGATTAAGTTTTAAAAATTCGTATAAAATCCATATCTTGGAATATGAGTATGAAAATTTCCCAAAATGTTAATAAAAGAGTCTTCTTTCCAATGAACCAACACGTTTTGAAAAATAACTTTTGGTTTTTGAGAAAACAATATTTGAAGTTTTGATAAAATTTTCGATGTTGCAATTTTTTCGATAACTTTCTAAATTCGCTATAAAATTCATTTCTTGAAGGATCCTTGTGGAAATATCACCAATTATTAATTAAAGTATCCTCTTTTTAATGCAACAAGCCGTTTTGAAAAATCGTTTTTAGTTTTTGAGAAATAAATTTTTGAAATGATCGACAATTTTTTCGAATTTTGCAATTTTCGCCGATTAAGTTTTAAAAATTCGTATGAAATCCATATCCTGGAATATGAGTAGGAAAATTTCATAAAGTGTTAATAAAAGTGTCCTCTTTCCAATGAACCAACCCGTTTTGAAAAATAACTTTTAGTTTTTGAGAAAACAATATTTGAAGTTTTGATAACATTTTCGATATTGCAATTTTTTCGATAACTTTCTAAATTCGCTATAAAATTCATTTCTTGAAGGATTCTTGTGGAAATATCGCCAATTATTAATTAAAGTATCCTCTTTTTAATGCAACGAGCTGTTTTGAAAAATCGGTTCTAGTTTTTGGGAAATAAATTTTTGAAATAATCGACAATTTTTTCGAATTTTACAATTTTCGCCGATTAAGTTTTAAAAATTCGTATAAAATCGATTTATTGGAATATGAGTATGAAAATTTCCCAAAATGTTAATAAAAGTGTCCTCTTTCCAATGAACCAACCCGTTTTGAAAAATAACTTTTAGTTTTTGAGAAAACAATATTTGAAGTTTTGATAACATTTTCGATATTGCAATTTTTTCGATAACTTTCTAAATTCGCTATAAAATTCATTTCTTGAAGGATTCTTGTGGAAATATCGCCAATTATTAATTAAAGTATCCTCTTTTTAATGCAAAAAGCCATTTTGAAAAATCGTTTTTAGTTTTTGAGAAATAAATTTTTGAAATGATCGACAATTTTTTCGAATTTTCCAATTTTCGCCGATTAACTTTTAAAAATTCGTATAAAATCCATTTCTTAGAATATGAGTATGAAAATTTCCCAAAATGTTAATAAAAGTGTCCTGTTTCAAATGAACCAACACCTTTTGAAAAATAATTTTTAGTTTTTGAGAAAACAATATTTGAAGTTTTGATAAAATTTTCGATGTTGCAATTTTTCGATAACTTTCAAAATTCGCTATAAAATTTATTTCTTGAAGGATCCTTGTGGAAATATCGCCAATTATTAATTAAAGTATCCTCTTTTTAATGCAACAAGCTGTTTTGAAAAATCGGTTTTAGTTTTTGGGAAATAAATTTTTGAAATAATCGACTATTTTTTCGAATTTTGCAATTTTCACCGATTAATGATGAGACAATATTGACTTGTAAATTTCTATAACTGTATACATGTTACTAATTGTCGCTTCTTCTCTGTTACTTCAAAAAACTAAATTTAAGTCAACTTTCAAAAATCAAAGGGAACTCGTACTAAATCGCGTACAAATAATGAGTCTTAATAATTTTGATTACCTTTCTTCTTGATTTCTGTTAATATCAATATAGTTCAAATATTGATTTCTTACTCGATCAGTAATATAATCCCACAATATCTTTGATTTACAATGAAGAGGTGCTTCGAAACCTCCACCTCGAACCATATTTTGACATTTCACTAATCACTTCGCCGATAATTAACAAGCACTGGCTTTGAACGCATAGATTAATATCTACGGTGATTACGGTTTACGATTATGAATGTGCACGGCGAGATTAAGTTGGTTTCAAAGAGCCCTTGGTACCATGTAATACGCTGTAATTGATATAATCCCAAAGCGCTTTACATTTACATAGGTAATTTCAAAATTAGAGAAATATATGACGATTTAAAATAGTTTTTTCGAAAATTTTGAAACGGTCAATAAATACAATGACGCAATCTCATCCAAAATTTGTAATGTAACCTTTACAAACTTTAAAGCGCCCTAAAAGTGGCAAAGTTGGCTTTACTTAGTTTGCCGAAGACGACGACTAAAGTCTCCCCTCTCTTTTATAAAGTTTGTTGCAAAAGAATTGATTTTCTTGAGAGTGCTTAAATCGCTAAATTCTTAATTACGTCGTTTCGAATTGTGGGAAACTTTGTATTTACCAAAAGTAAATATTAAAAAATATTTTTTTTTTGTAATAAGAATTTAATTTTGGATTTTTGTGTAATTTTATTCTAAACCTCTGGAAATAAGCCGCAATAACTCATTGTTAACATTTGGCAGTGAGCTATTTTTGCAAAATTATCGCATGCCTTGGAAAAAAGTTTCATATCAAGCGGCCAAGTGAGGCGATACCCTTGAACTTCGAAAAATTTATTGTACGCGAAAATCTTTTAATAAACCGGAATACAACCGATTCGATCTTGGCACCTGTGCCCACGAATTTATATTGTTAGCCGTAAATTTTGTTATAGGGGGTTACACTTTTTGGTGATAAATTATTATCGGGTGGTTATTTTCAATGGGTTTCTAAATATAAGTAGCGATTTAATTTGTTTTATTTTAAATTATTCTTTCAACTACAAAGCTAGTTACATACATAGGAAATTTATTGCAAACAACGTGCAAATAACAGTTAAAAAGTTTAGATTAGAATAATTTATGTGGTATTATTGAGTATTTCTTCTATTCAATTCATTGGAAAAATAAATGGAAAAAATGGATGACTTTGTGAAAAATGGGTTAAAAGCATCTAGAAATCTTCTTTCAAGAGAAAGATGAGATTGAGTTTGGCGCAGGTTTTCCGCGCAGAAATTTTCCGCCCACATCACCTGCCGGGTCTACTACCATGACGGTAGGCAGTGACGGCGCCGGCACAAAACATAGGCGTCCGTTAGGGAGCTGCGCTCGTTTGGCTGATTCCTAGGGGCCGCTGTGGAACTATTTTTACGCAAATCGTTCGCCTCTCGGCACGTTATACGATTGTTGTTTTGCGACTAGCGAGGGAGTAGTGCGTTTGTTCGTTCGTTGCTTTGCCAACAATTACTATTCCATATGCGTTAAATAAAACGTTCTCTTTATTAAAACACACGTAACAAGAAATGTTTGTTATTTCATTTTCCCCCAGATATTTGTGAATAATTTATAATATGAACATCTTTGAAAAATATCCCTATCATTTATAACAGGCTTGATGAACGCGGTATTGTTGGATCGTCGGTGCCAAGAATAGCATATAATAGAACATGAACGGGACTATTAATATTAAAACTAATCAAGTCAAGTGCATCTCGTGCCGCCAGATCCACTCGATCGGCGTGGTTCCTAAAGAGCTGAACCGAAAGAGCGGGGGAAGAGAAGAGAAGAGAATAGAGTATATAGGGGACGATTGCGACTATATAACCTATTTCGAAACTTGTCCCGCCTATTTGGCCGTATGACGTACGGGATTACACGTCTGGCTGACGCCGTTTTGCAACGCCCAAGCAGGAATGGGACAGGTCGTGGTGTGCTGCAAGACATAGATGCGGGATTGAAGCCAGTGATTTATATATAGGTGGCGAACGGTTAAAAACAACTACGCTCGTGCCCCTCAGTTTATTATTGTTGTGCGCGAAGGTGTACACGTTATTGCAAAACTGCGGGGCGGTATTTGTTTTTCGCTGAAACTCTGCGTTTCGTATTTGCCAATCCTATAAGTACAGTTCCATCAAAAATTACTCAACTTTATAAGAAAACTTGTATATCAAACAAAATAACAAAATTAAATTAAACTTGTTTTACTATCTCCTATAGCTGAATTAATAATCAGTTTGATCATGTCCGTGAATAGATGAGAAGCGTAAAATCGCATAGGAAATAAGAAAAAGAAAATTATATGATCTTAACAACAATTATATTATACAGGGTAATTCAAATTCGACCCCCACCATTGGGATCTCAGAAACAAGAAGAGATACAGAAATGGTTAAATGGGAGCAACGTTGCGTATCTTAAATCTCATCATTTTTCAACTAAGTTTTTGAATCCAGCCGTTGTAGTTTTTAAAATATGGCTGAAAAACGACTTTTTCGGTTTTTGCCTATAATTTCTACGCGTGTGAAGTTGGCCATAGATTTCAGCCATAGATTTTAAACTGAAAAAAATGCGTGATCGGGGTATTCAATCGATCTAATTTCAACGGCATCGTATTCATGGTCTCCTCTTATTTCAGATTCGAAAAGAAAATTTTCCTAACCATTTCTTATTTTCCGGGAAAATCGATTTTCTTCACACTTTCGCAAAATTCGGCTCGTTCGGGGTTTTTAATCGATCTAATTTCAACGGCATTGTATTCCTGGTGGCCTCTTGCTTCAGATTCGAAAAGAAAATTTTCCTAACCATTTCTTATTATCCGGGAAAATCGATTTTCTTCAAACTTTCGCAAAATTCGGCTCGTTCGGGGTTTTTAATCGATCTAATTTCAACGGCATTGTATTCCTGGTGGCCTCTTGCTTCAGATTCGAAAAGAAAATTTTCCTAACCATTTCCTATATTCCAAGAAAATCGATTTTCTTCAAACTTTCGCAAAATTCGGCTCGATCGGGGTTTTTAATTGATCTAATTTCAACGGCATTGTATTCCTGGTGGCCTCTTGCTTCAGATTCGAAAAGAAAATTTTCCTAACCATTTCCTATATTCCGGAAAAATTGATTTTCTTCAAACATAAGCAAATGTCGGGCTGTTCAGGGTTTCTAATCGATCCCATTTCAACGGCATTACATTGCTGGTCGTTTCTTGCTCCAGATTCGAAAAGAACATTTTCTAACCATTCATTATATTCCGAGAAAATCGATTTTCTTCAAACATTCGCAAATTTCGGCCGATTCGGGTCGGGGTTTCTAATCCATCTCATTTCAACAACATCGTATTCCTCGGTCGCCTCTTGCTTTAAATTGTAACAGAAAATGTTCCTAATCATTTCCTATTTTCCGGAAAAACCGATTTTCTTCAAACATTCGTAACTTTCGGCTTGTTCGGGGTTTCTAATTGATCTAATTTCAACGGCATCATATTCCTGATGTCCTTTTGCTTCAGATTCAAAAAGAAAATTTTCGTAATAATTTAAACGTAATAATTTAAACGTAATAATTTAAACGTATAATTTCTTTATATTTCATTTCATCGTGAATCTGAAAAAACATTCTTAAGGCAACTTTTTATGAAAAATGTCGTGACGCAACTAGAAATTTTCTCCGACGTTTCGTTTTTGTGAAATTATCATCAGGTTTATTTTTTCTTATGACCGCCATATTTGATTTTCACACCAAAAAATAGCACAATTAATTCTGATTTCAATGATATGTCACACAATGTATTTCATTTAAAAAAACATGGAATTATTCAAAAAAAAAAAAAATGAACCTGATGATAGTTTCACGAAAACGAAACGTCGGAGAAAATTTCTAGTTGTGACATTTTTCATAAAAAGTTGCCTTCAGAATGTTTTTTCAGATTTACGAAAAAACGAAAAATAAAGAAGTTATAGACAAAAAACAAAAAAGTAATTTTTTTGTTTTTCGGTCATATTTTAAAAACTAAAACGGCTAGATCCAAAAACTTTGTTGAAAAATGATAAACTCCAAGATACGCAACTTTGCCCCATTTAATCATTTTTGTATCTCTTATGGTTTCTGAGATCCCAATGGTGAGGCTCGAATATGAATTACTCTGTGTAGTATATCATGTTGAAAATGAAATCAATTCTTTTTATTGTTTACTTGTTTGTATTAAATCCATATAACTAAATCCATTTGCATCATAAACCCACATTTTTGCAGAACAGCTAAAACTAGACTTGAGATTACAAATACAGGCTGTTCCATTTAAAATGACATGCTTATATCTCGAAAACCAAAACTCGAATCGAAAAAAGTTTCAACTAAACTTTTTTGGTGAAAAGGGGGGCACAGGTTACACATGAGCAGATTTTTTTTCAGGGTTGCCTAAAGGCCCTTCTGACGTCATTTTCATTTTTTCAAATCGCACATATACATTTTTCTTTCAACGTCTTGAACAACTTGACAAACTAAGTATTTTTTGAACTTGACTTTGTGATGTTACTTCCTTCGTTGTCCATTATAGGTCTACTGCTAGTTCTATATTATAATGTTTAGTTTAATAGAAATATACAATAACCTTACCTATGCTATACTACTAAACAATACTAAACATTACAACATCAAAAATCATGCCGTCCATTTCAAAGACGGTGGTAATAGTATATTATTCAACAAGCGTATAATGGCGGCTGTTACCCACGAAGAAGAAGTTGCAACACGAGCGAGCGAAGCGAGCGAGTGTTGTAATCTGAGTGGGTAACATCCATTATACGCAAGTTGAATACTATACTTTATCTACAACTATTTAATTTTGAAAAAAAAATCAAAAAAACGAATAAACTTGATAGACATTTCAGACATAACCTCAATATAAGAAAGCTGTCATTTCTGTTAATATTTTATTTTTTGATTAGTAGGCAGTGTCAGAAGTGTGGAATAATGGCCTCATTATTCAACACTTTGTCTGTCATGGGTAATGAGTGTCATTACCCGTCAAAAATCAATTGTATAACGAATAGATAATTCAATAGTTGTAGATAAAATATATTACTACAGGTTCCAATAGAAAACTTCAAACTAAAATCACATTATACAAATGTAAGGTAATTTTAAAAACAATGCAGTGTGTCCATAAAGTTATGGTGCACTTTTGACCGATTACAGGAAAGCTACCAAGTAAAATAGAAATATGAAATTGTCAACCAAATAAAAGAAAAACTCTCCTAGTTGCATACTTACTCAATGCAGTTCGATGTGGCCTCAGTTTGTTGCCGTATGAACATCTAAACAATAATCAGGTTCTTCCTACACACGGTTAAGGACGTCGGGTGTAATAAAGTGAATAATGTTGTCGATTCTCCATTTTAGATGATTAATATCGTCAATACTTTCGCTGTAAAGATGTTGCTTCACATAGCCCCACAAGTAAAAGTCTAATAGCGTCACATCCTGGGATTATGGTGGTTATAGCTTGACAGAACCCCTACCTATCCACCGTTGGGGGAATGTTGTATCCAGAAATTCACGAACAATGTTGCCATCATAATGAAAGATTTCATCTTTTACAAATTATGGCACTGGGTACAATTCTAACATGTCGAGATATTTGTTTGGCGTCACAATCTGCTCCGCAAAGAAAAGTGGACTGTCATTTTATCATGCATCAGATCACTACACGTTCCCCTTGGAGGTGTTTACGTTCGTATTCAAGATAGAGACGAGGTTTTCAGCACCTTTGTACATCATACTATGAAAACTTGGAGAGTTTTCATTTTATTTAGTGAAGATTTCACATTTGATGTGCACCATGACTTTACGGACACTTAAGTCGAAGCAACACTTAAGGCGTAGTTCCGAAAGTATTTGCTATGAGTAAATTCTTTTTCTTCGTACATTAGCATGTACTACTTTTTTACTCAACCCACCCAGTGTATTTCAAATGCAAAGCTATTTCCTATTTATAACAAATAAAGTTTCATTTTTCATGTTTCGATCATATCGAGAGTCTGCGCGCACAGGTTTGCAGACTGTTTAGGACCTCGTTTAGTTGTTTTCTTGTATGTTTCTGACTGTCTAAGTCTAAACAGTAAATGGTCTTTTTTACCACATCCAAGTCGATAGTTCTCAAGCATTTTGAGCTATCATATCAAGACAATGATCAATTAATGGAAAGTACCATTTTTTACCTCTTATATACAAAAGTAGCAAATTAAAACATTCCACGTTCTATTGCCTTTGAACTAGAAGAGTGCGATAAAAGCAATTCTTTCCTACTCGATTTTCGTTCATTACATCTGTATAAGCTGTAATTCTTCTAGTAAGGGAATCGAAGTAAAAAAAGTGCCGAAGTAAAGATAAGAGAAGTAATGAAAAAAATGAATGGAAAATCTTTCTGAAAGCATTGTGCAAATTGCATAACAATACTCGCCGAAAATCTTAAAATTTTTCAGATGTAATGGTAATTGAACTCTCTACGTATCATCCATGTCTGGTATGTCAGAACTTGTACTTCCACCTTATTGGTTTGCCTTTTATAAATTGTTTAGAACCAAAACATGATAAACTGTATTCGTCATGGTTGTGCTCTTCTTGAAATGAGTATCTGTATATTGAGGTAAATTTGTTTCGCTACATACTAAAATGTTGATTGTATCTTTGAAAATTTCGCAGTAAATGTATCATTTAGAACGAGCTGAATAGCCACTTAAATAGAATAAAACCTAAAAAAGATCGAATTTCAATCAGCATGGGCAATGTCATCATCAAATAATACAGGAAATGCTGTCTAGGATGCAAGATTATGTCTTATATTTAGTTTGGCACAGTTAAAATTTTTCGTTCTTTTAGTAAAACTTTTTTTTCAATCGTTTCATCACTTGTTTGCAAAACTTTTACTTCTACCAAACTGACTACCTTGCAAGTTGTAGCTGTAGAAAGTTGACGAAAAAGTTTTGAAATGCAATCTCGATAACTGGACATCAACTATCATATGATTTCGATTAAAATACTGTTTATCGAAATCAATTAAGAAGTTTTGTAGTTATGATCAAAATACTATACATGCTGCTAACTTTGCATTAATAAATTATAGATACTTGAAGAAAAGATTTAACCCAAGACAGGTAGTTTTAAGTTACAGGTGTACATCTTAGCGTTATAATTTAGACGCTTCGTGCTACCCACGCTTTCCTCTACCATCTTGTTTCGTTTGAGACTCGGGTTTAATGTGGGCGAATGGGCTTTTTGCAATATCTACCACCGCCAACCGTAAGGAAGGCTTCGGTAACTCGTAAAACGACACACCCCCGCAATTTTTAAGCCTACACCGTCATACTCGACCCTTGTTTTGTACTAAAAATAGCAATCCCCGACCGGCGTAACCTGTTGTTGGTAAACAGAAGACGTTTTCGGTTGTAAACGTGATTTATATGTTGTTTTTGGACCTTTTTAAATTGAAACGGATCGGAATGACAGTTGTAAACAAAGGTGATGTATTTTTGTGAAGATAGCTACTATTGGTCTGTTATTGGATGTGAAAGAGATGGAGATATAAAATATTTGTGAAAATAACATCGAGATGATCTAAAATTTTTCCACTCAAACGTAATACTTACCCACGTAAAACACGATTAACCAACTGTATGATTATGCGATGTTAATAATAAATGTCCTTCAATTTACCGAAAATATTTTTAGTAAACCGCAAGTGATGAGGTGAGGAAGGTCAGTTACATGCTAATAATAATAACACCTGTCACATTTTTGATGCTTCTAAAGTTATTTGTAACTACTAGTTTGTTCCAAAAAAGTTTACGAAATTTTGGAAACATAATAAATGTCTTCTGTACTACAGTGACGTAATAAATCGTTGTAAACACCTGTTTTAAACATAACTAATACGCCAAGTAAAGAGTATTAAAATATTTCCGTCAGGTGATTTAAATCGGCTTCATTACAATGTATAAAATAAAATGTATGAACATTGTCGCGATACTCAGTTTAGAATTGCCAAAAAGTTACGAGAAACATCTCATTCTACATTCCCATTCCTTTCATAGTTAGCAAACTTGATTATAAATTTCTAGTTTGGCAAACAAAGAAGACTTCTTGTACTACTTCCAAGTTCACACGACTTCTGTATCCATTAAACATTCGCCAATACGTGGTAAGAACGCAGGTGCGCAATTCCGAACAAATGCATTATAATAGAACTAATTACTCGTAATAATAAGGTTCATACCTACCATTGGAGCCTTGTTACATTATACATGAGCCATCTAACACAACGAGTACGTTCGACCTCTAAGTAGCTTGCAATTTATGATTCTCATCAACTATAAGAACTTGTAGGTAGATTTAAACGGATGTTGAAATCGATTATTATAATTCTTTTCTTTTTCAATTTAACTTTTAGATGTAATGCTTTTAAAATTTATATTATAATTAGTAACTATAAAACACGAATGAATTTTTCAATAAAAATCGTTAGCTACTATAAAGACTGTCACAATAAAAAGAAATTTTAGGTAAAATATGCAAAGTTAAGCCAGAAATTTATAATGGCGAAATCATTATCTACATTATTACTGCAAATTAATAATAGCTCGACCAACCTTTACGCACACGCTAAATACGTATAATTACAAGTGACGTAAACGCATTTTATTTTATTTAAAAACGTTACTGACAAAATGTTGATATAAATATATCATTGGAAAGAGGGAGTAAAAAGCTGCAATAAAAAATCATTTAAATTAAAAAATAATGAAACTTTTTTTGGCTAGCTGCTTGCATCCTTCATTGCAGCTTTCGCATTGCTTGCCATTTTTTAAAAAACGACGCTTTCCGTCGAAATTAAAATAGTTCATCTTCCTTTATTCACAATTCCAAATTTTCTGCTCTGTAGTAGAGCAACACTCTACTTTATTGAATTCATATTTGCTGATTCAACGCGAAGAACAACGAAATTTGCTACCTAATATGATTTTCACAACTCCAGCATGCTGCATCTACTCCAAATCGTTTACGCAGCTAACAGTTTTGCTTGATGATTGAGTCAGGTTCAAGAGGACTTTTTTCAGGAAGTGGCATCGAATTGGGTAACACAGTGACAACGAAAATTCAGCAGATGTAATTTTGCCAGCACGCTTTATCCCATTCAATTAATTTTGCATTAATAACGAGCCATGTGAGATGAGATGTTGATGATTTAAATGTTTCATCATTCATATAAATATGGCTTTTCTTTGTGGAAACTTCGGCATTTCCTGCTAGAACGCCAAGAGTAACGAAATGCAAGTCGTTGAAAGACCAGGGTGTCATATCAGCTAATTCGTGTGGTTTTGAATCACAATGTTTTCGACCATCATACTTCAAAGCTAAGTTTTTGCAATATTTGGATCTCCAATATATTTCCAACGTCGTTGGAAAATTGGAAAATCCATGCATTGTGTAGTTGATTGTATAAGACCAATACAAGCATCAAGCTCATATACCCTTTGAAACAGCTACGCCAATCCTTCCAACTGACAAATGTGGGGTATCGAGTTTACAGCGAGAATGAAGATATAATTTTGTCGAAACAATACTATCTACCAACCACTTCAGTGGTTCAATTTAACGTTGCTCAAGTCATAATAGTGTTGAGCACTTTACCAGTATTCGGCCAGCTTCTTCTTTTGCTCATGGCATATTATGGATTAGAGAAATTGAAAAAGCAAGGTCACATCGCAAAAAATTGCATTCAATGGAAAGAATTGGGAAATGGTAGATTTCAAAAATGTTTTGTATGTACCAGGTTTGAAGGTAGGTCTATTTTTTTTGGGAATTGCATTGTCGAAAGGATATAAAATGATATCAGATGAAAAAATATGTAAATTTACTAAAGATAACATAGTTGTTGCGATAGCATTAAGAGATGGAATGGCTGTATCGAATGAAATTTGAACATGTAGATTTTGGATATACGGGGGGATTCTCAACGTACACTGAGAGAAATGAGCTTTGTTCGTTGGGACTGCACTACTCTGCACGACATGGCACTCGTATGACGTCATAGTGCAATGAAGTGTAAGTCAGTGCAATGTCATGTCAACTTAGTGCAGGTCAGAAAAGTGTATAAACCGTGGTCGAAACGAACAGATTTTTATAAAAAAAAGTGTATAATATTTGAAATGGACGAACAGGAGATTGTCAGTGAAATACTCGTGGAAAATGAAATCATTGCAGAATGTTTTTTTAGTAGCGATTCATCAATTATTATTATTTTTTATTTTTTTCAATTATTGGCGAAATATATTTTCTACCCCAAACTACTAACCCTTATTAGTTCTTTCAAAAGTACTACTTAACGTATAAAGAAATCACATGCTACCAAAATTGCACCAAAATCGATAAGCAGTACTTGAAAAGAAATTTGGGGTGGTGAGGGTAGTTAACCCCAGCCACCCCTAGATGAGAAAAAACACATAATTAATATTTTTAAATGTACTATAAGTGTATTTAATGAAGCCAAAATCGGCAGGGTAGATTTTAAATTATTCCAAAAAAGTAGGGGTAGTTTTCTACTGCCTCTACTGGGATTGAACATACTGTGTTCTCTAATACAACAAATATTAATTATTATAAGGTTTTATTTCTTAATATTTAATATTAATTATTACAAAACACGCTTTCAAATATTCCGCCATTTTAGTTACACTGCATTAAACTGCACTTATTGAACTTAATCGAAAGCAGGTGCAACAAAATCTGCACTAACTTGCACCGGCTGCACTAAATTGCACTGCACATGGCCCAACGAACAGTATGAGGGCAACTGCACTATCCCCAACGAACACACAACATCTGCACTAAACTGCTTAGTGCAAGTAAGTGCAAGTAGTGCAGTCCCAACGAACAAAGCTATGGATTGTACTATGCACTAAAAATATAGTATAAGGTATAATACGTTTACTACGAATAGTGACAGCGAGACGAGATTGTATTCAGTACAATAACTATAATGAATATAATACAATGAATTGCTGCATGTATAATATTTTTTCTATAATACGATTCGTACAATCTATTTCTCTCAGTGTATACGCATAAACTTGGGGATTTCCTCCTCATGAGGAATAATGTCTAATAGCGAAAAAATTTGTAGTAAAGAATTTTGTGTTTCATAGATATCTGTGATATGTACTTTCAAATCCAGAATACATAGAACATTTTAAAATAACATTACAGCAAGTGTTTGAAGTTATTTCGCATATTTTTTATCAATTGAGCTCCCCGAATCTACGATCTCCCACTAGCACAGCCTAAACCAGGGTGTTGACAGATTGTCTGGGCAGCAGCATGTACGTGATTTTGCAATACCGTAAAATGAGGCGAAATTGTGCCTCCTATGGTGAGAATGTGCCATACGGTCTTTTTACATATCTTTGAATTGGGCGCCTCGGACATGATATTGTCAGATGTATGTTTCGATTTAAGCATAATTTCACCCCATTTTAAGATATTTGCTCAATATTAATTTCCGTGGAGTACACTATGCTTTTTAAGTGTCCCGAAAAGTAAAAATCAGCTCGGGCGATCACTGTGGCCAGGCTTCCAGGAAACAGATTATCTAGATGTCGCCGATAATATAGCAGAAATCTAGGAAATTAAAAAACTTTTACTACAATTTTTTTCATCTATGCGTCATTGTTTATCATGAGGAATAACTTTCCAAGTTTATGCGTATAGGTTGAGAATCACCCTGTAGAGCAAATGTAGAAATCACTGTAGATACCGTTCAAGGTTGGCATAAACGACTTGCACAATCAAAGACAAACACGAGAGATTTGTTAAAGCGCCATAACATCGATTATGAACATTCAGAAATTTTTTGTGAAGGTTGTAAAGAAACGAAACAAATCGAAGTTGCTAGAGGTCATTTTTAAACTAGACGTTCAAAATAAAAGTATTGAAAATCAAGAAAACACGAGTACATAAAAGAAGATTTTACAGAGGAAAAAGGAGAAGAAGTAAATGGGGAAGAAGTTAATGGAGAAGAAGTTAATGTAGAAGAAGTGAATGGAAAAGAAGTTAATGGAGAAGAAGTTAATGGAGAAAAAGATAATTCATCCCCAACCCCATTTCTTAAAAAAAATGGTTATGGATTTATGAACAAAACTTAGTAAATCAGTTTTACACATAAATTGCAAATAATTGTTTAAATAAGTTTTTATGTACAGGGTGGGCAAATTTGGGTGTTATTACAGGCTATCTCAGAAACTATAAGAGATACGAAAAAAGTAGGTGCCATGACCCGGTCTCTTTTTTCGAGACTAACCCAATCCCGCAAACACCAAAGCTCTATCTTCTTTTGTTTTTAAGTTATAGCCAAAAAGTCAAATTTTCGTGATTTCAAAAAATGCTCATATTTCGTTTATTTTTGAAATTAGAGAAATGGGGTTGACACGTTCTTAAGACACTTTTTTAAGTAGAATATACTGCCGTTGAAAAATTTTAAAAATATTTGATGATTTTTGAGATACATTACATTTACATTACATAGAATACATATCGGGTAGGCGGACCAACCAACCTTGCACCGCGACCCTAAGGATCTATTGTACCCCGATAGATATCGTTATCAAATTTCACCGTGCAGTCCAATGCTCTTAACGAACATTAATACCTTGCTCGGCGAAAGGTCATTCAGATCTTTTGAGGAGATAAACTGCGACCCAAAAATCGAGAATCTGATACGGTTAACGGCAGGGCAGTGGTATAAAACATGCTCAACCGTCTCTGCTTCCTCCGCACATAGTCGGCATTCAACATCGTCGGCTAAACCCAACAAGTTGAGGTGTGCTTTTAATTGGCAGTGCCCAGTAAAAACACCCATTAGAACTTTTATGCTACTACGGGCAAGTCCTAAAATATTCCCGGGTTTGACAGTGGCGATGTTAATTAACACCTTAGCATGTCTCATTCCAGGAGAACTGGTCCACAGTAGGCGAAGTCTCTCTTCAGCCCACAGTCCAATCCTATATTTGGCCATCGCAAATGATACACCAACTGCTGGTTCCGGTTCCACAAACGCTTCAGCGCTGCCATCTCGTGCTAGCTTATCTGCCGCTTCATTGCCAGCAACACCAGAGTGACCCGGGACCCAGATCAGAGAGACTCTGTTATCACAACTCAGTCTGTTTAATGTTCTCTTACAATCATTAACCAGAGCCGACACCGTTTTCACGGCTTGCAGCGCCTGGAGAGCGGCTTGACTGTCTGAGAAGATTCGTACTGTCATATTCTTCACCCCTCTTTCAAGAAGGATTTTAGCACCTATGTCAATAGCAAATACTTCCGCCTGGAATACAGTACAGTACGTACCCAGGCTGTAGGCTTGCTTAATTCGAGGTGTCTGGCAGTATACTCCTGCTCCTACCCCTTCAGGCGTTTTTGATCCATCTGTGTACAAGCAAATGTCTGCCCGAACCAGAGAATTTTCATTTTCGATCCAGGACTGCCGTTCAGGCAGTACAATCTGGTATCGAGCATTAATCACTGATAGTGATACCGCCAAATCTGACGGCATTGATAGCACAGTATCAGTGCTTATAATGTCTTCCGCAGCCCATTGGTAAGACTTGTCGGAACAGTTTTGAGCATATTGCTTAAATCTGTAAATGGTTGTTCTAGCCACTTTCTCTATATGCAAATGCAGAGGAGATAGGCCAAGCAGAATATTTGAGATACAACACAAAGTTGTATTTTTTTAAATACAAACTATACTTGATTATGATGTTAATGAAAAGAGCATATTTTTAGCTTTCCAATGATGTATCGCATGTATGGTGTATTTGCGGAAAATAAGCGTTAATTTTCAATTCCAAAATAGTAAGCGCTAAAGTTCAAAATTTTGATTATAGTAGGCGGGTTCGGACAGTAATTACTACCTAAATGCTATATGGTTTTGCACGAATATGACAGAAAGTTGCCCTTGTACCATTATGCAGGATAAAGTTGGTTTTGTACCAATGAATAAAAACTTTGAAGAGTTGATTTAAATTTCTCAGTATCTTATCCCTTACTTTGTTCACCAATAAAAAATGATTTGTAGATAAAGTTTGTTTATTAAAAATACAAGAAACATATTAATTAATGAATAATTAAATATGAACAACAACTTCAGGAACTAAACAGTCACAGACTTCTTCTAGATCTTCTTCTACTAAACTTACTGGTTGTAAGGTTAGAACAGTTGGGTATCAATGAATGAAATCTTCGGTAGTATCGTCCCTGTTTTCCCCAACCAGGAGATTTAGAAGTTTTTTCATATTAGCAACCTTTTCTTTTGAAATTGGGTGAGATAGAGGAAGATTAGGGATCATAAACTGGGCAGCGGACTTTCCATTGAAACGATGTTTATATGGTATATGGAGCCTTATCTATTATTTTCAAAGAATCATTTTTTAATTTTATCGCTTTATGTATTTAAAGATAATGAGGAATTTTTAAGCGGGAAACTCGTTTCGAAAAATTCATGAATAAAATGATCAGTAAACTCACGTTACTATAGTAACTAAGTGGCATTTAATGCTTTCCTCGCCTACTATAATTAAAATTTTGAATATTAATCTTTAATATTTTAGAATTAAAAAATAACGCTTATTTTCCCCAAATACATCATTGGAAAGCTACAAATATGCTCTTTTCAGTAACACCATAATCTACTATAGTTTGTATTTAAAAAAACACAACTTTGTGTTGTACCTCAAAAATCATCAAATATTTTTAAAATTTTTTAACGGCAGTATATTCTACTTAAAAAAGTGTCTTAAGAACGTATCAACCCCATTTCTCTAATTTCAAAAATAGACGAAATATGAGCATTTTTTGAAATCACGAAAATTTGACTTTTTGGCTATAACTTAAAAACAAAAGAAGATAGAGGTTTGGTGTTTGCAGGATTGGGTTAGTATCGAAAAAAGAGACCGGGACATGGCACCTACTTTTTTCGTATCTCTTATAGTTTCTGAGATAGCCTATAATAACACCCAATTTGCCCACCCTGTACATTTCTAAATAACATTTTAGGGTATTGAATGTAAATATTCTCGACCTTGATAATCTATAACTTCGGTTACAAGTGACCTTGACCACAATTTCAAATAAACACCTTTTTATACATATTTAAACAACCATTTTTACATTATTATCGTATTTGCATAACATTTAATATCATTATTCCAATTAATATAGAAACTAAAAACAGTCAACAATTTTTCCACAATTCTTATTCTATTTATGCTACAGAGAAGTGATGCCGGTCGCGTCCGTGAGCCTTATGGCCCACTTCTGCAACAGTAGCCGCGAACAATGTAAATAAACGAATTCGATTTATTTTAGGCACTATTTATAGGACCCCCGGACGTGGTAAAACGCGAAGGAGCTCGACTGGTTGTAACACAATGTTAGCCAACGGCCGAATCTACTGTACACAAATCTGTTTACAAATCGTACATTTCCCAAGGTCGCGAACGGGCTTTCAAACACTATTTTTTTGGAGCATATTTTGAATTAATCATCAATTTCTACGAATCCAAGTTTTTTTTTTAATGTTTATCTTCGTAACTCACCTGATGTGGGATTAAAAAAAATCGTTAAGTAATAAACTGAAATTAAGCCAGATGGTGAACGTGAACTTAATTAATCAAAGTTACTCCATGTAATTTTATCTTTTTTTTTATTGACCATCATTTTCGGAGTAATGAAACAAGTGGAGGAAAAATTTATTATTTTATTAGATTAATTAAATATTATTCGGATCCGATTGATATCGTTCCAAAAAATAATACTTATTTACTACGGTAATAACGTGCGTTAAGTAGGAAATCTCACTCACTACCACCTTCGCATTGGGCACAGTTGCATCTGGCACCGAAAATAAATTCTCTCGCCGACAACGATGCCGTCACCTTGAAGTGTAAATCAATTACGACCGCCGATGATCGGGCAGATATGCACGAGTCATTTCCGAAATATGTCCGGCTCTCTTATTTTTAGCATGCCGTTCCATTAATGTTGCGCATTCGGTAATTTAAATGAGCCTAAAATTAAAACGCGGTCCATCCAAAAAATATCCACTCGCGGCGCATGTCACGGATCCGAAGGTAAAGTAAAACCTAAAGTGGGAGAAATAAATAATAGCTTGCTGGTTTTAATAATGGGCCACTAGGAGTAAGTGGAATAGTGCCAAAATACACCATTGTGAGCGAAAACATGTCTAGCTCTGAGCCAAATGCAAATAAACGCGTTAGTAATGATCAAAAAATTGATGATTAAGGATCTTGCACTTTCTATTATACGCATGTTTTAGAATCACCATAATTAGACATCATTTATCTCCTTTTTGATGTAGATTAGAAAAAAGTCTTACCTCCCAGTGTCAATAAATTAGTGACAAAAAAAGGCCGAATTAATCTTATACACGAACAACCCCACCAATTAGTAACTCTTTTCGGTTTTAACAACCGAAAAACACGCTCCGCCTTAACCTATCGAATATTTATAAACTCCGACTCGCTATTTTCCAGGCACGCCAACGAAATCGTCTCTCAAAAACATCTTTTCACTCGCGTGAAAAATTCACCTCGATTAATATCTATAAATTAGCGTTGATATATTTCCAACTTTCATCGCCACATCTTTCGGCTTCTTCATCTTGATGACACCCCACCACTGGAATTTAATCTCGCCGTCAAAAATACATTCATACACAGATTCAAAGTATACTTATGGATTACTTTTTTTCGTTTTTAAGTGGGAATAAAAAATGATAACAAAAAAAGAACTTTGAGATTTTTGGTGGCGACATTAACCGGGTCGATAAATAGGTTGTTGGCTACTATTTTGGGCTTTCGAATGGTTAGGCCAGTGACTTGTTCGTGTGTGTGAGTGTCTGAATGGTAAATATAATACAGTTCTGTGCCAGGGAATCGTTCCATTTCTATCCTCTAGGGATGAAACCTAATTGGAGATGACGGCGATAGTTAAACGACCTAAATTGCTACAACTGGTTTATATATTTGCAACCGATACGCAAATGGTTTAATTGTACCTTTAGGTGTTGTGTGCATCTTCAACAATATAGTTTAACTGTTGTTGTAGTAGGGAAGTTGGAAGCTGGAGGGATGAGAGAAATAAGATGAAACCTGTCTAGGGACTAGTATGATATAGGTATATTGGAATTTACATTGAAACGTAACTCTGTTTGAATTTCAACTTTAAATATACTTACTTTCCCAATACTGGGGAGATTTTATTCAGCAAAGCGTGTTTCAATAAAAGTCTTTTCTTGTATTCTAACCAAACATAATAGTTGCATATATAAAAGTATTTTAGATTTACTTTTAGAAAGTTCAATTGCTTTAGCTCTAGATCGCTTTAATATATTTTGTTATATTTTCTATAAAAATATACAAATTTAATAAAATTAAATTTAATTCAATTAATTTAATATAACTTTATAACAAAGTGCTGTTATAAATTTACGAATCAATATATCGTTTTAAAATCGAGTAAACATCGTGAATACAGCCTAGATAGTACCTACCAAATGATTGAAGAATCTGTGCTTGTAAGATAAAAGCATTATATGAAACAGTGTTTATTCAGTCTCATATTTGTATCTTGGTAATTATAAACAATGTCGGCAAGTGTCACTTTGCTTAAGAAGAAAAGTTAAAGTTAATAATAGGAAACCAGAAAATCTTTAAAATATAAACCCTTTGACATCCGGCCATTGATCTTATGTGGCCAGATAGTGCTGGATTTGGTTCTTTCTTGGGATCACCGGATCGATTAAAGTTAAACCCAACCTTAAAGCATTTGGATTAGAAAATCTGCTGTACAAACACAGAATTAGAATCCCTGATCTATTAAAATCATTTACAACAGGTCACTTCTTCAAGGGATGTATCAATTTGCAACAAAACTTTCTAACTTTCTCTATTTCAATCTCTTACTGCTTCTTGAAAAATATATATCAAAATATCATCATCATCCTCCACTAAGTCTTTTCTAACTCGAATAGAATCTACCACAAGTTGTCCATATTAGCCTGTATTCCGCACTTCACTGAGCAACATTAAATTCGTAGCATGCAAGTATGGTATCTTCTGCTATGTTATGGACATATAACTTTGCAGCCAAAACAAGTAGTTTGTGAAATTAATAGCGGTGCAGAATGCAAAGCAAGATCGTCCAAAGACTCTGCACCCAAAGTAATAACGATGGATCCAATAATATGAGCAACTAAATCCCAGTCTATTACCTAAACGTCACTGATCAAACTTCAATCAACGCTGCTTACCCTTCAAGAAAGGTGTTTCTAGCTTAAGTGACGGTAATTCTGGAAAGTTTTTGAGAGAAACTAGAAGAAAAAGCAAAAGTAGCTGTAACATAATTTTGATGCAGTATGATTTGGACATCACGTCCAAATAAGATATGCAGCACACACCACATCATTAATTCGTTCGACTCGAACTAAGACTTCACAAAGTCATCATGCAAATACTCCTTACAAATCATCACTTAAGTGTATCAAATATGGTACCATAGAGCGAAGTGACAGTCTTAGTCCATGTTTGTTTAATCTTATAATGGACAAGATCAGGTAAATAACGCAGTAAGAATATTAGGCTGCCTAAGCATTACAATCCGAGACATAGTACGAAATGTGGCCATAATTCTGAGATCTGGGAGTGCAAGACGTCTTTAGCAATGATTCAGCTAACTATCGTCTGGCAATGGAGGAACCACGTTGATAGGATGAGCCTGACACAAAGCGCTAAATGGGCAAAAACACAAAGATCAGGAACCAAGCTTCCAGTAGGAAGATCACTCAAACGTCACAAGAAGGATGACGGCACAGAACAACCAGGAGTAGGTTTAATAGCAAGAAAATAGAAGAGCAGATGGGTTAATTAGTAAAAGAACGATTTTCTGAAAAATCCTGTCTATCTGTGGGTAATTATTAATTGAGAAGCTTTGGTAGTATTATTAAGAGATGATGGTGTATCTCCTTTACACTTGTCCAAAATAAAACCATAATTTTATTAACAATCTAGAGTATGAATGTGTTAAGATGGACGGTGTGAGTCACATTTTCTATGGCATAGGCAATATAGAACAATTTTTATTAGTGTTAGCACTTGGGATTTGTTGACATAAGTATTATCATATTTATTAGTAGTTTTATCAATATTTCATATTAAATTTAAGATTTTTTCCAACCCTATTTGACTTTGCTAGAGATTGTGGGAGAATAGCTAATAAAAATAGTTATCAACCATTTACTTTGCTGCTTACATTTGTTATAAAAATATTTAAAATCTTGGCGAATAGATTTGATTATTTAAATTTAGTAAAGTTTACGATAATATTCTCTAAATTGTTCTGAAAATTATTGAGGAATTTTTGTTCCATAAAACTTTGATGAAAATGAAAGTGTTTGCTTTTCCCTCGAGGAATTAATATTGATTTCCCCGTTCTATAATATCACTAAAAGGGTGATGTATGCGGGGAACTTTAAGTACATGGAACTACATCTTAACTCGGTGCTTTGGAAACTTGTCAGAAGATATTAATCTTATGAGATTCCCTACAAAGGAACCATAATAAAAATTAGATTAATTAAAATAAAAAAAGGCATTAAAAATGTACTGGGAACTTCGTTTAACTCGCAATATATGTATGCAGTAACCATAGTTACGAAACTACTATGCACTTGTACTGTCCCACATAAACTACAACATAGCTTAATAGTATAGGCATTGAGTAGTTTTGCAAAAGAAAAGTTTTGCTTGGAAAATGTGACGTTCTTAACTTATTAATTATGTTAAGAGCTAACGTTTTACACTATCACTAGAACTAACACTAGACCTAGAACTAGAAATATTCGGGTTTAGCCGCTCGTCTCTCAAGACGGCTAAACCGGAATGATTCTAGTTCAAGGTCTTGTGTTAGTTCTGGTGATAGTACTAGTGCAAAATTAAAACTAACACTAGACCGAGAACTAGAAACATTCGGATTTAGCCGCACGTCTCTCAAAACGGCTAAACCCGAATGATTCTGGTTATAGACCTTGTATTAGTTCTAATGATAGTGCTAGTGCAAAACTAGAACTAACACTAGACCGAGAACTGGAAACATTCGGATTTAGCGGCACGTCTCTCAAAACGGCTAAACCCGAATGATTCTGGTTATAGACCTTGTGTTAGTTCTAATGATAGTGCTAGTGCAAAACTAGAACTAACACTACATCGAGAACTAGAAACATTCGGGTTTAGCCGCACGTCTCTCAAGACGGCTAAACCCGGAATGATTCTAGTTTAAGGTCTTGTGTTAGTTCTGGTGATAGTACTAGTGCAAAATTAAAACTAACACTAGACCGAGAACTAGAAACATTCGGATTTAGCCGCACGTCTCTCAAAACGGCTAAACCCGAATGATTCTAGTTATAGACCATGTGTTAGTTCTAATGATAGTGCTAGTGTAAAACTAGAACTATCACTACATCGAGAACTAGAAACATTCGGGTTTAGCCGCACGTCTCTCAAGACGGCTAAACCCGGAATGATTCTAGTTCAAGGTCTTTTGTTAGTTCTGGTGATAGTACTAGTGCAAAATTAAAACTAACACTAGAGCGAGAACTAGAAACATTCGGATTTAGCCGCACGTCTCTCAAGACGGCTAAACCCGGAATGATTCTAGTTCTAGGTTTTGTGTTAGTTCTAGTGATAGTGCTAGTGTAAAACTAGAACTAACACTAGACCTATAACTAGAAACATTCGGGTTTACCACCACTTCTCTTAAGACGGCTAAACCGGAATGATTCTAGTTCTAGGTCTTGTGTTAGTTCTAGTGATGGTGCTAATGTAAAACTAGAACTAACACTATACGTACAACTAGAATCATTCGGGTTTAGCCGTCTTTAAAGGCGCACGGCTAAACCCAAATGATTCTAGTTCTAGGTATAGTGTTAATTCTACATAGTTGCAATGCTAGTGTAAAACTAGAACTAACACTAGAGCTAGAACTAGAAACATTCTAGATACTTTCTAGTTCTAGGTCTAGTGTTAGTTCTAGTTTTAGTTCAATAAAATATGCAACCTAGTGATATTTTATGCTAACTAGCGCTACTCCGCCGTCTTAAAAGAAGTACGGCTAAACGGAATGTTTCTAGTTCTAGGTCTAGTGTTAGTTCTATTGCTAATGTTAGTATAATTTTATTTGTTATTCAGCGTTAGATAATTGTATATCTTTATTGAGCTAAAACATTTAGACATGTTACATTTTATGTGGGACAAAGTAAGTAGGTACGCCCTGGTTTCTATGGAAATATATTTTTGTATATTTCATCTTAAGTGAAATTCATTGTATATTGTATACTAACCCGTGTACGTACTTACGTTTATTTAGAACAGGTAGTTTAGTCATTTGCCAAAGTTAAGTCTTGTGTTATGATAAATGACGAAAGTCTGTGTCGGATATTTGTTAAACCGCCAACGCAAGTGAATCCAAGGAATTTTACTCATTATTATGACAATGCTGCTTCGTCTTGGCTAAGTTTGTGTGACGTTTAAATAGAAAGTAGGAGATCCTAAGTTTATCATACAAACACCAGACAAAGTTTTAATCATTTATTTATTTCTGTTGTGTTTAATACAATTTTTTTTTGTTACAGGTATGTATTTTCACCCAGTAAGACTTAAAATATTCCACGTAAGTTATACATACATTATTGCTTATTGAATAATAAGAATTTGAAACCAAAAACTTCCATTACGTTTTCTTTCATCGTTTAATTTCTGTGAAGCATTAACCAATAAAACGTTACGAGTTTCAAATTTCATGGCAAATCTATCTATTATACATACAACGAACGATCCTTTTTGAAGCCCACTTTAAAACGCTAAATAAATTTTAGTATTATTTTTCTTTAACAAAGTAAGTGTTTTTTTATTGGATATTTTTTTAACCGTGTCGTTTAAAATTTTAAATGTTAATACGATACAACGAACTCTACGTTCGTCTCAAATATTATCATTACGAAACCGCATCAGTTGCCAATTATCCGAATATTGCTGGTACAACCTGATTAAGGAGGGCAGGAGGAAGGAAGCTTAGAAAACGTTTGGCAGAGCGTTTTGCTTAGCTGCCAACTTCCGACATGCACTGTATACAGAACCATTCAGCCAAAATGGCCACACTAACGTCCAATTTTCGTGATGATTCAATTATTGCATATCAATGGTCTGCAATAAATCAAGAGATATTTATTATTTCAAGAGCCAATAAGATGTAGTAAGTTAGAATTTTTTTTTGGTGAATTTAAATACTTGTAACTGTGATATTTTCGTCGAATCGGTGCGATAATCTAATAAGCTGGTTGGGTAGACGGGAATGGCCGTCTAAATGGCTATTTCAGGTTGATTTCCCAACAGTCCAACTGTCACGTTTGCCGCGGAACCTCTTCTTCTGTACATAAATAAGCGTCGTTTCCTAAGTGGCTCTCTGGTCGTCGACGCCGCGACGCTCCGAAATTGTGTCGTTAAACCCGTGAACTCTCCTTCGTCTGTTTACTTGCTTTAAGCCAAACTGATATTGTTGCAAAACGTTACAATCGATTTTCAAAAACGTTTTAATAACAAAAATTATTAATCTCATTATTTATTTTATTCTTAGAACAAATACATTTTTGTGTGTCAAGTTACAAATTTAATTGGTTATCCGACAGATTTTCAGAGAAAGAAATACGACCTGGTAGTCAGTCGCACATATGTTGACACACTTACTTTCGGAAAACTAGAATTTTACTATTTATAAGACCGTGTGCGTTTGGAACGACTTAATAGAATCTAATTTTGTGGAATTGGGGTTGGATGGAGGAGGAGTTGGAGTGAAGCGAGAGACCTGCCATAAAAACAAAAAACCGTATTTTCTCGACGATTTGGACTGATGCCGCGCACGTGTCATTGTTTTAGGCTATTCACTTATTTCGTCTCAACAAAAAAACTTCGTTTTCATTTATATCTTATTAGCTCAACATTACTTTATGATATTTTCTTAAAATATCCCATAAAATAACCGAGGAGTTTCACAGATGTTTGCAATTTACGTCGTTGAAGATCGGTACGGCAAAGAGTCGCATGGCTTTCAACGTTAAATCATCAGGTCATTGTCTTATTGGAATTCTCTACGCAATAAAAACTCGTATAAATATAGAGGACCCAAGAAAGCCCCCATACGTGATCGGCTTCGCTAAAGACAACCCATAACTTCGAGCTGACATTGAAGAAACAACAACACTCATGGCTTCTCTTCTACTTACTATACTGTGAAGGTTCGCGGAACAATGATCTTCGAAGAAATGAAAAAACTGCGATTTTGACTGGGCGGGCCGTATTATATTATGTATTGTGGTTTCGATTCGCATTTGAGCTTTGGATTACATTTAAAAGGGGCACGTTCCACACGGGTATGTTAAAACAGTGGTCGCCCGGCGAGGATACTTCGAATGCCGGGAACGTTTTACGAGTGCTACTCCTGATGATGCTGCCGCTCGAGACCGACACACGACCGACTGCTATTGTGTAGATTTAATGAAGTCGACGTTTGCATTTTAAAACAAGAACTTTACGAGTTTAAATATAAATAGATAAAGTAGTACTTTTTTAATTTGTATTGTTAAAAACATGAAATGCTTAAATAGTGTAACATTCATCAATATTCCCAGATTAGGATAAGTATTTCATAACGAATTTTCCCTAAATACTATGATTTGGGTTACTAGTAATGAGCTTTAGTTGATGAAATTTAAATGAATTCAGGCTGATAGACTGAATTAACACAGCAATAAACCGATTCAACTAAATTGTTTCAAAATTTCTTATTAAAGAATGAATAAAATCCATGTTTAAATGGATCAAATCTTTTGTCACGACTTTTGTTGCCAGTTCCTCAATTGCTTTTGCAATGGCTGTTATCATCTAACATCTTCATAGTTTTAATAAAGATTTAGTGTTTCTTTAAATTTGATAATTAAAATTTGATTTTTAAAAAAGCTTGCTAGCTATGAATTTGTTGCACCAAATTTTCAACACTTCCAATTACTTTTCGGTTATAGTTTACTTACTTATTATTAATCAACACGCTACATCAAAACACTGTTTTCAATTTTGCATTATATATAAGATTTTGAGTCGGCCATCTCGTTAATCAAATACTATTTTTGTATTCGATTTAAACGCATGGTCAGATGTTTGTATGCGAATCTGTTGAATGTTAAATTGGAATCTATTATTAAGGGCTGATTGTATTTGATTTGTAAATTGCTGCTTAAATAATTATGATGTACCGGAAATTTCGTATAACATGCAATATATGAATGCAGCAATAGTTAATCCACTTGCACTGTCCCACATAAAATGCAACATAGCTTAATAGTACAGGCATTGGGTAGTTTTGCAAAGGAAAAGTTTTGCTTAGAAAAGGTGATGTCTAAAATACGGCTAAACCCGAATGATTCTAGTTCTAGGTCTTGTGTTAATTCTAGTAACAGTGCTAGTGTAAAACTAAAACTAACACTAGACCTAGAACTATAAGACTACAAGAAAATATCTTGTCTTCAGATGCACGGCTAAACCCGCAACTTTCTAGTTCTAGGTCTAGTGTTAGTTCTAGTTTTAATTAAGTTAAGTTTAATTAAGTTCTAGTTTAATAAGCGCTAAATTGTTATCGATTTTTATTAAAATAAAAGTAGAACTAACACTAGAGCTAGAACTAGAAACATTCGGATTTAGCCGTATGTCTATTAAGACTGCTAAACCCAAATGATTCTAGTTCTGCTATTTATATAATGTAATATACGTACTTTTCTAATACGTATATTTAACCTTTCAACTACTTCAATAAAAATATACAACAATCTAGCAATGAATAACAATTAAAACTAGAACTAACACTAGACCTAGAACTAGAAAGTTTCGGGTTTAGCCGTGCGTCTGAAGACAAGATATTTTCTTGTAGTCTTATAGTTCTAGGTCTAGTGTTAGTTTTAGTTTGCTGCTGAACACACTGCTGAACCCGAATGTTTCTAGTTCTAGGTCTAGTGTTAGTTCTAGTTTTACACCACCACTGATACTATGTAGAACTAACACTATACCTGTACCTATACCTTTTACACTTGCACTGTCACTAGAACTAACATTAGACCTAGAACTAGAAACATTTGGGTTTAGCCGCACCTCTCTTAAGACGGTTAAACCCGAATGATTCTAGTTCTAGGTATAGTATTAGTTCTTCAGCTTGTCTTTTTCAGGCACGACTAGAAATAACATGAAGTTAGTGAAAAACGTTAAATAATTAAAATGAAATCAGTTTTTAACGTCAGTTATGTGAAAGACCTTGAAAAAATTATATGTATGGCTAAGTTGGGTTGAATCAGTTTCTTTAAACTCTCAAAAGCACAAAACGAAGTATAAAACATCTCTCCTCAGGTTTTTCTCAAAAACCTGAAGGGAGCGTTAAGTTTTATTAGTGAATGGAAAAATTACAAACTCAGATCAGAATTTTGTCTTCGACAAGCGTCGTTTCTTCGGTACTGTTTAGTCAAATTTCTTATCAAACTAAAAGCTTTCAAAAATTAGAACATATATAAATAAAACTAAAGTTAAAAAGTTCTACAAACTTACAATTCTTAAAGAGAACTTGAACAAATGAAAATGGAGTCGTTTGTCCGTTATAAAAGATGGCTAAGGGAAAACCGGTCGTTTTTTGTATATTATATTTCGATATCCTACTTTTCTTCGGTATTGTGAGGTTAAACTTCTTATAATACTAAAAATCTTTATTTTACAGACGTTGGATCACAAAATAAACAAATTAAAAAGTTCAAAAAGTAAAATTCACTGTATAATGCACACTAACAGTACTCAATATTATAGTTTAAAAGTGGATTTGGAAGTTTCATAAAAACGTTTTTGGAAAATATATGTACTTCTGAATTAGATAAATCATTACGTTTATTCTTGAGTTTTGATGCGTTTTGTTTACATCATAAGGATTCATGGCTCGGGGAAAACTCATGGGATTAGTTGAGAGTATTTTTTCTACAGAAACAGTATTTCTTTCAAAATTTCAAGCGGTAACCCATTTCTGACAACTAATACCTTTTTAATTTGTTCCTTGAGCTCTCTCAATCTGGTCTCCATCCATATCTGAACACGATCAACACAGAACCTTTTTTATATCTATCTCTTCATGATAAAGCTCTTCAGCACATACTACATTGTTGGTCTTGATGTGTCTTCAGACTGCTTGAAAATATTGATCGCTCTGAATACCCCCTTTCCGTGATTAGGATTTCGTGATTAGTTTGATAGAATTTTCTTTTACTTGGACAAAATATCAAAATATTAATACTTTTCCAGAAATCAACAATTGCAATAGCAAAGCCCAGTGCTTTCTGGCCTTCGGAATTTTATTCTACAGCTCCCATCGACTCTTTAAGCTTTTTAAGGATATTGTTCCAAGAGAGGCTTCATACATGATAATTACTGATAGGTGTCGCAAGGTTCAAACTTTTTCAGTCGCAACCTTATATTATTATCATAAAATATACACTGACCATTATTAAATGATGTTATTAATGAATCACAATTATTTGAGGAGGCGCTACAAGACATGATAACCAGTTTTGTGTTGATGTGGCATTAATTATAGCGCCTCGGCCGCAAGCGACCTCTGCTTCATATTTTATTATAATATCTTTTTCACCTTAGTTGTGCCGAAGTCGCTTACGACAAAATATTTAACGTTTCTGCCCGCAAGCGGCTTCGGCTTAATTAAATGACATGTTTCTGCCCAAGATAAATATAGGTTCTTTGTGTCTAAGGCGCAGCAATATATGGTGTCCAATATTGTATCTATATTGTTGTACAAAATGCCTCGGATCTTCAGTTATAACAACCAGATATACAATGAAGTCTTTATATTGGTATTTTTACGTGCTATGTCCACCTCCACAACTCTTCCATATATTTTACATCACATTCAATGTTTACAATCACTATGTCAGTCAGTTAAACTGTTGTGACACCTTTTTGAATCCTTTTATTTATAAAATCTTTGTGTTCAGTTGGGATTTTGTTTCTTGTTGTGCCTTATTTCTATTTCCCGTTCACTTACTTATTTAGCTTTTCATTTAGATCATTAATTTCGGGTTCACTTCTGTTGTCATCAAATTGTACATTTCTTAATTCAAGTCTGAAATTACTTTTCCAAGATAGTAATAACTTATTCCTACATACTTCTTCTATTAAATGACCAAATCCGCCACAATCCAAAATAATTTGTTGATATATTCAATTCGCTCGAGATTCTATTGTCAACAAAATTCCGATATAATTACGATATATTGAACGGAACCACCCAGAACACACAAACACAGTCATAAGCTACAAACACATTCGAAATGATCGTTTGTTTACGAATTCCGCACTTTTTGACTGCGGTAATGGGTCGTATTTTTGCCATTAGCTAAATTTGCGTCAATTACACCGTCATCGTTCGGCACATTTTCCTGAACTTTTCACTCTTGACGCCGCCAACAAAACGTTATTACAATCATTTTAAAACCTACACGCGAGTTTAAATTTGTATTACCACATATATTACACAACATCCAAATAAGATACAAAAATAACTGAAACGAAAGGGCAATATAAAATTTCCTTACAGTTACATTGTAATAAACACCTACATCATTTTTTAGATGCATTATTGGTTAGGCATTAACGCGTACAGTTTGAATAAAAAATGAACTGTATAAACACTTTTAGATTGTGTGGGCGCATTATTCAATTTAAGTAACACCTTAAGGACATTTTACGTCATTGATGTATTATTTCGTTTTGATTTATTATTCGATTATTTATAATATAATATTTTTTAGATTAATACTGAGTTGATTAGCCGATCAATGTTTTAACCTTGATTTTGGATTAGTTCTGGTTTGATGATTTTGAACTTATTTTCTGTTAACGTAGTGGTTTTAAGCATTGTTGATTATTTTGCATTTGGCTGTAGATTTTATTACTGTCCCTGAGTTGTCGTCTTACATTTGTCTAGTTGGCACAATTTAAAAAAAAACTTCTTGATGAAATCGTGACATTAAATTATTGTTTTATTATAAATTATAAAACTTAAAAATAACTACTGTAAAACCTCGATATATACGAACCTCGTTAAAACGAACTTGGATATAACAGACAAAATATTTTAAGTCGTGCTATTAATACTAACTATTTAATACATCAGTATATTTAAATAAAATGTTAGCTCTCATAGATAGAAGCCGACTCGGGTTATTCCTCAAGTTGCTCTATTCCATGTTTATAGATATACTCGGGGTATTCCCTAGATCGTTGAACTAGTTCTAGGTCTAGTGGTAGTTCTAATGCTAGTGTTAATCCTAGTTTTAGTTGTTATTCAAAGTTAGGTTGTTGTATATTTTTCATGGAGCTAAAACTAGAATTAACACTAAATCTAGAACTAGAAAGTTTAAAAAAAGATGAAACTAAAAAAATTGTAGAAATGTTGTTTACGGAAATTAAGAATTAAGATTTGTCTTAAATTAAAGTTCATAGTTTTGTCTTTAAAATTATGTATAATAATCATTTGGTTGGATAAGAAAGTTATGGAGAAAAAAATTATTGCGTTAAAACCAAAATTTTGGTTTAAGCTAAAAATGTTAAAAAAGAGATGAAAATAAAAAAAAATTGTAGAAATATTGTTTATGGGGAAATTAAGAAATGAGATTTGTCTTAAATTAAAGTTTAAAGTTTTCTTTTTCAAATGATATATAAAAATCGTTGGGTTGGATAAGAAAATTATGGAGAAAAAAATTATTGCGTTAAAACCAAAATTTTGGTTTAAGCTAAAAATGTTAAAAAAAAAGATGAAATTAAAAAAGTTGTGGGAACGTTGTTTATAGAAATTAAGAAATGAGATTTGTCTTAAATTAAAGTTTAAAGTTTTCTTTTTCAAATGATATATAAAAATCGTTGGGTTGGATAAGAAAATTATGGAGAAAAGGATTATTGAGTTAAAGCTAAAATTTTGATTTAAGCTAAAAATGTTAAAAAAAAGATGAAATTAAAAAAGTTGTGGGAACGTTGTTTATAGAAATTAAGGAATAAGATTTGTCTTAAATTAAAGTTTAAAGTTTTCTCTTTCAAATGATATATAAAAATCGTTGGGTTGGATAAGAAAATTATGGAGAAAAGGATTATTGAGTTAAAGCTAAAATTTTGATTTAAGCTAAAAATGTTAAAAAAAAGATGAAATTAAAAAAGTTGTGGGAACGTTGTTTATAGAAATTAAGGAATAAGATTTCTCTTAAATTAAAGTTTAAAGTTTTCTCTTTCAAATGATATATAAAAATCGTTGGGTTGGATAAGAAAATTATGGAGAAAAGGATTATTGAGTTAAAGCTAAAATTTTGATTTAAGCTAAAAATGTTAAAAAAAAGATGAAATTAAAAAAGTTGTGGGAACGTTGTTTATAGAAATTAAGGAATAAGATTTCTCTTAAATTAAAGTTTAAAGTTTTCTCTTTCAAATGATATATAAAAATCGTTGGGTTGGATAAGAAAATTATGGAGAAAAGGATTATTGAGTTAAAGCTAAAATTTTGATTTAAGCTAAAAATGTTAAAAAAAAGATGAAATTAAAAAAGTTGTGGGAACGTTGTTTATAGAACTTAAGGAATAAGATTTCTCTTAAATTAAAGTTTAAAGTTTTCTCTTTCAAATGATATATAAAAATCGTTGGGTTGGATAAGAAAATTATGGAGAAAAGGATTATTGAGTTAAAGCTAAAATTTTGATTTAAGCTAAAAATGTTAATAAACAGATGAAATGAAAAAAATTGTAGAAATATTGTTTATGGAAATTAAGAAATGAGATTTGTCTTAAATTAAAGTTTAAAGTTTTCTTTTTCAAATGATATATAAAAATCGTTGGGTTGGATAAGAAAATTATGGAGAAAAGGATTATTGAGTTAAAGCTAAAATTTTGATTTAAGCTAAAAATGTTAAAAAAAAGATGAAATTAAAAACGTTGTGGGAACGTTGTTTATAGAAATTAAGGAATAAGATTTGTCTTAAATTAAAGTTTAAAGTTTTCTCTTTCAAATGATATATAAAAATCGTTGGGTTGGATAAGAAAATTATGGAGAAAAGGATTATTGAGTTAAAGCTAAAATTTTGATTTAAGCTAAAAATGTTAAAAAAAAGATGAAATTAAAAAAGTTGTGGGAACGTTGTTTATAGAAATTAAGGAATAAGATTTGTCTTAAATTAAAGTTTAAAGTTTTCTCTTTCAAATGATATATAAAAATCGTTGGGTTGGATAAGAAAATTATGGAGAAAAGGATTATTGAGTTAAAGCTAAAATTTTGATTTAAGCTAAAAATGTTAATAAACAGATGAAATTAAAAAAATTGTAGAAATATTGTTTATGGAAATTAAGAAATGAGATTTGTCTTAAATTAAAGTTTAAAGTTTTCTTTTTCAAATGATATATAAAAATCGTTGGGTTGGATAAGAAAATTATGGAGAAAAGGATTATTGAGTTAAAGCTAAAATTTTGATTTAAGCTAAAAATGTTAAAAAAAAGATGAAATTAAAAAAGTTGTGGGAACGTTGTTTATAGAAATTAAGGAATAAGATTTCTCTTAAATTAAAGTTTAAAGTTTTCTCTTTCAAATGATATATAAAAATATTTGGGTTGGATAAGAAAATTATGGAGAAAAGGATTATTGAGTTAAAGCTAAAATTTTGATTTAAGCTAAAAATGTTAATAAACAGATGAAATTAAAAAAATTGTAGAAATATTGTTTATGGAAATTAAGAAATGAGATTTGTCTTAAATTAAAGTTTAAAGTTTTCTTTTTCAAATGATATATAAAAATCGTTGGGTTGGATAAGAAAATTATGGAGAAAAGGATTATTGAGTTAAAGCTAAAATTTTGATTTAAGCTAAAAATGTTAAAAAAAAGATGAAATTAAAAAAGTTGTGGGAACGTTGTTTATAGAAATTAAGGAATAAGATTTCTCTTAAATTAAAGTTTAAAGTGTTCTCTTTCAAATGATATATAAAAATCGTTGGGTTGGATAAGAAAATTATGGAGAAAAGGATTATTGAGTTAAACCAAAATTTTGGTTTAAGCTAAGAAAATTAAGTTAGTCTGAAGATGCACGGCTAAATCAGAATATTTCTAGTTCTAGGTCTAGTGTTAGTTCTAGTTTTACACTAGCACTGTTACTATGTAGAACTAACACTATACCTAGAACTAGAATCATTTGGGTTTAGCCGCACGTTTTTAAAGACGGCTAAACCCAAATGATTCTAGGTCTAGGTATAGTGTTAGTTCTAGTTTTACACTTGCACTGTCACTAGAACTAACATTAGACCAAGAACTAGAAACATTCAGGTTTAGCCTTTATAAAATTTAATGTTCTACTGTTAGTTCTAGTTTTATTTGTTATTCAGTGTTAGATTGTTATATATTTTTATTGACCTAGATCTTTATTATCATTATATTAACGTATTAGTCCGTTATATCGACGATTTACTGTATTAATATGTTAAAAATGTTGGATTAAGTCGAATATTCTTAAATTAAATTACTAATTTTTCATGGATGATATTTGAAACTTTAAAGTAAAACCACCTTTTTCTTTGTTGAAGGTTAAGTTGCGTACAGAATTAACTTGAAATTTCAAGGTAAACCGAAAGCGTTTCATCGAAAATAGTTTTTACTTTCTCTCACCGACACCACCTACATTTCAATCGTTTGTATTTTTTCCATCCAGTTGGATACTGTGGAAGCAAAAAATAACCATCTATTTATACACGCTAGTTTGTGATCTCTTGCCAACAATACGGACTTTCCGCTGTAAAAAGATCCAGCAGAGGTAGTCGATTCATGATGCTCAATTTGATCGACATTAATAACAGTTTTGTGGCGAAATTTCTTTTGATCCGTTTTACAAAGTAATCAAATCATTATTACAGGAGTATTCGTGCTAGTTTTTATTATAACAATAGATCGTTGTGTCTCAAGTTTTATTTCGAAGTTTACCCAAACAACAACGAGCGTGTACGTTTCTAGAATACATACTACCACATTGTAAAATGATTTACGTGGTAAACTTGGTCAATATTTCACGTACGTTGACATTAAGTTGTTAATTTTGGACTTGAGCCACAAACAAACAACAAATACTGACGTTTTAGTTATACAAATATATTTTATTATTAAAAATTGATTGCCTATCTAAAAGGGATTACGTAAAATGCAAATATTTTCAGTATCCGAGTTATCCCCCAAATTAATTTTACCTGGCGTTAATTATTTAATGTTTGATAAAGTTTCTATTTAAACCCTGATCATCCTTTAGCTAGGAGCTTTTCACGTCACTCATATCTGACGTCTACATTAATGCTAATAACATAATAGTTCGAACAATTCCCCGTGTGTGTGTTGCTGTGTTCTAGTTTAATCTAAAGTGTTGTTACGGAACCGTGACGGCCTAAGCTCTATTCTCCGTGCAGTTGTAGCGTACACGTATTGGCAGCTTGTACCGATCGTCAAATCGGACGTTACGCGCCATTAAACCGGTTTATTTTCGGATTCGAAAATAGTTCGACGATTATGTTTTGTACTGAGTTGGGGGCGGGCTGGATTATTGGGCGATTGTGCCCTCGTTTTACTCGGTAACAACGTAATCTGTCAGCCTAAATGGGCAGCTTTTTAACAATAATGTTACTGCGTTAAGCGATAAACGCCATACTGACAATAACCTGCTCTTTCGCTTGTAAACTTGATAGTTATTTAGTGTGAAATTCTAATTAAATTTCGTAATGTGTTCATTGTATTTGTTTTATTAATTGTTTTGTAATTAAATTATTTACAATTTAATAAATCCGACGTTAATTAGATGGAAATGAGCAAAATTTGATAATATCAAATAAAAATCTTGAAGGTGGAGTATCTCACGAAAACATGATATGGTGGTCAATGAATCCAATGATTGCGATCGCAAAATGGATTGTAATAATTTAAAATGTAGACAAGATAGATGATATCTTAAAGACTCGGTTCAAGTTATATTTAGAGGTATTTTTCAGATGTGCTCACGAATGGCAAAAGTTTTCAGATTGGAAAAAGCTTTTCCCATGAAATATACGTGTTCTAAACTTAATAACGTAGTCTTTCAAAATATATCTGATGTGAAATTTATCTTAACAGGAAGTAAAAAATTCTTTGTTATTTTAACTTTTATTGGTAGTGAAGAGATTTCTCCCTTTTTTGTAACAGCAAATTCTATTTCATTGCGACGAATCGTAAAACGTTATTATTATAAGGTGTTTCATTGCATCAAGGTGCTTAATTCGTGACCAGAAATCAATTTTATCATGAACTGGGTTAATATCCTGTAATATTCATTGTAACTTGAAAGTTGTACATATGCAGTAATCTCTATTATCAGTCTCCATTTTTACCTTGGTAAATATTGTGTTATCTTAAGTTTTTCTGCCACACATTACCTAATAGTAAATGGTTTCTGAACACAGAATTTTGACAAAAAAAAATCAATTAATGTATCATGCCTTGCTTTTTGGGTTGCTGATGTACTACTAACACAAAATGATAACGGCATAAAAGTTGTACCTCAAACATCTTTATCAATCTTTATCAAAATCCTTGAGGAAGGGGCAGTCACAAATGTATTACGAGAACAAGGTTTACACGGATAAATTCCTAGGTAGTAGCCTTATATTAGCAAGAAAAACAAAACACTACGTTTCAAATTCGCTAAAATACTTCTGAACAATCTGATATCATTTTTGATTTGGTTTGATTCACAAAAAATGTTCTTAGTAGAGGTTTTCTTGGCTGAAGCGCAAATCTGGTCGATTTTGAACTTAAACTCCCTCCAATCTTATCACCATATGTGATTTTTGACTCAATTACTGCATTCATTTTTAGGAGCTTGAAGAATTGAGGTTGGTTCGTTGACCTGTTCGGAATAGCTCTTAAAACAAACGCATTTTAGACAAGGATTCGTGAAACTTTTGTAATCCCATCCTTTTTAAATAGATGACAACACTAGGTTTGATAGGATTAACCTCAAATAGCTCGACACGCACTGAAGTTTCAAGCCCTATTTTAAAATGAACGCGATGTCAATTGCTCGAAGCAGCTATTCAAGTTTCTTCATAATTTTAGATGTCCTGTGGCACAAACTCGTCTGTTTAATATAGAATGGAGTAAAATAGTAATACATCAATGTTACTTTTGTCGAAAGTTATAACTTGAGGTAAACTAGAGGTCTAACTAATACTTATAATAGAAGAAAAATGTAGGCGTGGTAAGGTTAGTCCTATCTAATAATGATAATATGTACTTATCTATCAGCCTTGGATTCTAAATAGAGTTCCTACAGTTCCAGATCCGCTTAGGTTTTTGCCACCAATCAGTACAGTTGGCTAAAAAAATCAGAAACAAAAGATTATTATACATTTGCATGGCAAGTTAACACCTACAAGTTCATTACAAAAAAAAACCTCCCCAGCCAAGCTTTTCCCCTTCTTATATTTCCATACAAACTCAAGTTACAATATTTTATCTTCTGAGTAGCAAGTCTTCTCTGTAACTCGATGTTGGAACGATATTATTGCTTTATTATTGCTGCCGCCGGGCTGAGGGAGCCCCTCTCGTTACCGCGACCTATAAGATCTATTGTAACTTTAACCCTCCAAAAGTTTGGGGCAAATGTAGGTCCTTGATGAACCTTAGTATTGCTCTGAGGTCTTGAACCTTTATGTCGGTAGGTGTCAAGAGAGTTTTACCGAAAATTTTGTGTCTTAGTCGGCCTCTGGTGACGCAATTGCACAGTATATGTTCAGCTGTTTCTGAGTCGTCGTTGCAAAGTCGACAAGTTTGATCCTCTTGAGAGATATAAAAGCTGTGTCAATTAACCTATATTTTAATTTCTTCTCCAGCTTTTTTCGACAACAATTCTTATGATCTTTAAGAATGCAGTATTAATAACTGGGATTAATCGAGTTTGGTTTTAGAAAGAAAGAAAAGACCAATCCTCTTAATCTCATTTTAAATCCCGAGCATTCTCCATCTTGAAAGATACCAAAAACAGTGTGGCCACACATTGTAAGCAAAAGTAAAAACAATATGAGATAATATCTGGAAATGTCAATAGAACAAACGGCACTGGAAGGCAGAAACGTTAAGATAGCAGGATTGGAAGGAAAAAGATGTGTTTCAGCATCTTGTACAAAGTACAGATCTGGCTGAAAAAAATACGATTCTATCTGTGAAACGAATAAGTAGAAAACCTCAATAGTGCGGTGTGGGATAAAGCATATCAGATGTACCATGTACCACTGTTCACAATGAATGATAAAATAAGCAAAAAAAGTTCCTGACCTAACCACTAATACTACAAATTCTAGTGTCTAAATATCCACGGAATATTCTGAAAACCTTTAACTGTATCCGAGGAAGTTGTCCGTGGAAGATGTTTTGAGAAGAATTTAGTGGTCGTTCTGAGGTCGAATCTTTATAGATAGTGAGTACAACGAAATACGAAGAAGCTATAAGACAGAAAGTTGCAAGAAAAAAAAACAGAATACAAACAAGAATCAGGAGAACAAGCTTACTCAGACAGCGACGAAAAAATCACCAATACTAAGCACTTTTTAGGTAAGGCTAAATCAAAATTATCAGATTTCTAAGGAACAATAGAAAGGTAAGATAATGCGAAATAGGTAGATAGAAATAGGAGATAGTAAAGATATTTTTTAAACGAGATATATTGGGCGATATTGTTTCCAAAAAGGTACTATTGTCTAAACATTGAAAGTTTATGTTGGCAGGGCCTTGCCAAAAAAGTAACAAACCAGAAAGTATGGTTGTACGTTTGATTGAGCCAGTATCTGGAACAAAACATAATATTATAACCCAATTCAACCTACTCAAAAAGCATTGACTTACATCATTTAGAACAATCAAGAAAAATAAAAACTATCAGCTTTTCTAAACGTACGAAATGGATAACAGCTAGATGTATAACAGCTACTTGGTCTTCATAGAAGAAGGAAAAGGCCATCTCATACAGACCAATTTTTTTTATACTGGGTAACAACAAGGAATATTTACATTTTTGAATAGCCAAAACAATACTAACAATGTTTAAGTTATAAAAACTATTTGCCATTTAAAACTATTCATTATGTTGACAGAGTTCATTTTTAAATGTGCTACAAATGCTACACATGTTGAAATGAAGAGATCGAGCTGACTAGGACACTTCAAACTCTGAAATCACACGACTTTGTCATCAAAGGCTGCAGTAAGTTAACTGTAGTGGTCATATGACTCCTTGCAAGTTTCTGCACATTGATTTGAAGTATTTAGGTATACACAAGGTGCAAGAAGAGCTGACTCAGACTATTTTCTACTGAATATCTACAATTTCATCGAGTCCAATTAAGCTTCAGTAACGAATTTGGTTACTTTCAACACTTGTACATATATACAATTTTGCTGAAACTTACACAATCAACGGCTGAAACTTAAGAACTATTTGTATAATATTTTTAATATCTGCGGAGTTGAACGTCTGGGACTGCTTGTCAATGCACATCTCATTCCTTCAGAGTTTTTGCTGTACTCACCGCTCATAGAAGATGACTTGATTCTTTATGTTTCTTGGACATTGAAATAAATACGAATGGCTTTTTGAGCTGCTAATACTTTGAGAATGTATTGTGATAAAGATACAAAAACGGTTTAACCACTTGGTAAAATGGTACAACCTTTACGAAAGACAAGGCTGCCTCTGCTGAGGGGTAACGAAGTAGTTCCTTGGACAGATGGCAGCCTTTAACCCTGTTTCACCAGTTCATAAACTTTTTGTGGGTGAAATCTTTAATTATCTTAATTCGTGTTGATAAGGACGGAACGATTATCGGTCTAGGCGAACAAGGCGCTCGCTTGGCAGCCCTTTTAGCAAGCCGATAGGCGTTCTTATGACCTGAACAGGTGGAGTGTCCTTTTGTCCATTGAAGTATAACAGTTACGCACTGCGGTCTTCTCTAATGTCAGATGACAATCCATAACAAGTCCTGAGGAAGCCAGGTCATGGCTTTCAAAGTTGAAAAATTGTCTTATTAAAAATGTAATTACTTAAAATACTTATTATGGTCACCCTGTGTATCAAGATCCATACTTTTTGAGAGCCACGGAATCAATCTTGAGAATTTTTAACTTTTTAACTCACTAGTATTTACTTAAGCAATCTAAGGTTTACACAAGAATTTATGGCTAAGTTTTGAAATGATGGAAGCACAAGTTTTGTAATTCCAGAATTTATAGCTGATGATTCTTGCTAGTGAATTAGTCGTTTCTAAACTTTAGTGTTGAAACAATTTCAGTATTTTAACAAAATTCCTTCTATTCTTTTTTAAAATAAATAAAACGTTCATTTTTTCACTTCAAATCCCAAGAGATACAAAAAAAATCAAGAATTTGTAATATAATGCCGGGCGAACATCGACCTTCTTCAGTTTCTGTCTCGAACAAAACGTAATAAGCCAGAAATTGCGCTAGCACTCGAACAGCTGCTCGGAAACGACCTCACTACTATAGGTGTTACTACACCAACGAGGCGTTGTTCCAACACGAAAACTTAGAATTAATTCTTTTTATTAACAAAATTAAAATTTTATGTTTAATTGTTCGAAAAAGTGGGAAAAAATACTAAAATTGGATTTTTTGAAATCTTATTGAAGATTTTGTACTTAAATATTCTTGACAATGATCGCTATCCGGACGAGGAGAGAGATCCGGTTCGGGATCACGGCGAAACTAGTTACTCCTACGTGTCGTCCGCGGTTTGCGATCGCAAAACCAAACGGCCAGTTGGACGCGCATAACCTGTCCGCACCTGTTGACGATCGGACGGGATTCAAAAAAAAAGTGCGCGAACCCAAACCGCGAAAATCGAAGGAAGAAAGTGAAAACCGCGAGGTTCAAAATTATATTTATTTAGGTCGATTCTGCCCGCAGCATTTTTTTCGCTTTCTTTTAATTTTTTTTTAAACCGGAATCTTCAAAGAACGTGAATTGTGTAAGTAATTGCAACGTGTTTGCTTAGTAGTAAAGTAGTAGGTAGATGTGTACAAATTGGAAATGGTGGGGAAATGTTTGGGTGATGTCATAGGTCGCGGAGACTCTTTGTTTATAGCGGGAAAATAAGTATTCAAACATTTCTTAAGACTAACAAAGTTCCAAATGAACTAATAAATAAATTGTACATTAAACATTTCGACCTAATTTTCCTGGTTTTGTTCCCCGACATAATTTCAATACATCAAGATTAATATATGCCACACAGACCATATGGTACTAATAAATGATAATTTATTTAACTTACATCAATATCTTTAATACTTTTATATAAGATATCATAAATTGTATATTATATCAACTATATTAATAAACTCTATCTTAAATAGAGCGTAAA
Source organism: Onthophagus taurus (assembly GCF_036711975.1). Classification (NCBI taxonomy): domain Eukaryota; kingdom Metazoa; phylum Arthropoda; class Insecta; order Coleoptera; family Scarabaeidae; genus Onthophagus; species Onthophagus taurus. Next base: position 5,758,839 of record NC_091966.1, read on the forward strand.
ATCTAATTGACTTTTTAATAGTGATTCAACTGATTTCAAAAAAAATGTTATTTTTTTATTATTGTGCTTATTATTATTATTGTTCTAGAGTCCAGTCACCGGAGTGATTCTGGCTCCGGGTATTGGCAGCTTCAGTTGGACCGTGACCTAGTCGAGACCATTTCCGCCATATACCCGGAGTGGTTCAAGAGCAATATGGCGGAGGGTGGCGGTCATCAGGGGTCGACCCCGAGGGCTTCGCCACCGAAAGCGGTCGTCGACACATCCCCGTTACTTAATTCACTCGAACAAAATAAAGAATGTAAGTATTATCAACACGAACAAATTGTTCCTTTTTAAAAATATTAAAAAAAGAAATAGTGCGTTTTAATAGTGTAGAAAATACGCCTACTTGTATATCTACGTGTCTAACCTTGATTATAATATGAAAAGTATTCGCAATGTTGACGCCACTTGTATAAACAGACATCTGGAAAATTAATTACCGCTTATGAAAGTTATCAGTTAACTTCTGTTTTCTTTTACGTGGAAAGTTTAATATTTCACGAACATTTTTGATTGACGGGTACAAAAATTGTGCTTGTATTGAAGGAAATTATTTATGAAACGTTTATTTGAAGTGAAATTACTTGAATTGCATAATATTACTTGTATTGATTTTCGATGGTTTTACGATTTTATAGAAACGTATCTCTACATAAACCGGTTTTTTTTGCAACTAAATTAGCGTCAGGTTAACGTAATCATAACTTGTTCTATCAAAAAGAAAAAAATGATCGATTAGCGTTACGTAAAAACCTCGATTGATCTGATATTAATGTATTAATAATTTTAATAATGGCTAACATGATGCATTATACGGTCAGAAAGCGAATACGCTCGATTAAGTGCGTGTTAAGTGTTGATTAACTAATATTAATAACGCTGAACCGTAAAATTTAACTTGTTGTTTCATAATTTCCATTAATGTCACATTCAGTTAACCTAATGCTAAGAATGTTTACAAGCATCTATGTCCATGACCTCTTTTCTCCAGTGTCTAGACTCAAGCATATCACTAGCGTCCTTCTCTGCCTCATCCTCCAATTTTGTTCTTGACCATCCTCTAAGTCACTCTCAATGCATTCTCCTGTTAAGCAGTCAGTATTGTTACTTCCTCCATCCTGATTACATATCCTGTCCATTACAATCTCTGGATCTTGATGTACTCTGAGATCAATGGTTTCTTCTATTATCCGTGCAAAAAGTCAAGGCCTCTCACTTTACAGATCGATATCTTCGCAACTGTTCGATAAAAAAAATTGCGACAAAGTTTATGGTAATAACTGAACATTTCTACGTAACATATGTTAATTTGAAAATTTTCGGATCCACGGTTTTGTTTTTATCGCGAGTTAAATGAAAAAAGTACCCGATTTTTTATGGTACAGGCAACTTTGTCAACTTTGTGATTTTTTTTCTCCAAAACTATAGTACAAAAAAAGTTGAATTTTAAACAGGTGGTAGCTTGATGTGTTCTTAATGAGTTGCATATTTTATTTTTTCGATATTCCATACAGTTTCGCGGAAAATCGCGGTTTAGTAAAACGCCGTTATGTCGAAAACGGCTGGGTGGATTTTCTCGCGGATTTCACCAAAATATGTCAAATAATGTCGGTTGTCGGATTCCGTTATTAGTTTTTCAAAATTAGAGCTCCTTAATTTTTAAGAGCGATTAAGAGCTCTGCGGTGTGACGGGAGTTCCCAGACAGTGCGTCGCGCCTTCATCTTACCTACATAAAGAAATAAGGCGCGACGTCCTGTCTGGGACGCACCATCTGTCCCGATTGGACGGAACCTTCCTCTCCCCGCTTAGCTTATTTCTGTTTCTCTTTAATTTGTAATTCCATTAAATCGCTCTTAAAAAATTAGTGAGGGGCCTTGACTTTTTGCACGGATAGTAGTGGTTATATCTTGTTCTATGTTATATCTGGTTATACCCTGGTTATATATTATTGTCATATATTGGACCAACAATCCATCTCAGGATGTTTCTTTCATAAACGTTTATGCTGTTTGCTATTTTCTGAGTAAGGGTCCAGGGTCTGATAACGAAATGTCATTATACACCTTAAAATTATTTTATATATCCGAAACTTTATGTTCCTATGTATATCTTGAGATTTGATTATATGGGCTATTGGATAGTAAACTTTCTTGAATAGCAGTGTTCTTCTTCGTATTTCCTCAATCTGGATGCCATCACTCCCTAGCTCCATTCCAAGATGTACAAATTATGAGACCGCGGAGGATGACATAGAGCATCCTCCGTGTCACCACCCACGATTGACATAGTCTGCATCATTATTTTCATTTTCTCTATTTATTTATTCTCAGCCCCCCCCGGCTTCACCACGTCTTTTATTTGTCTGTAGCTTTCTTCTGCATCACTTCATGTTCGGCTCGGTATAATACATAGATCACCTGTTATACAGATTTGTTTAGCAGTAGATTCGATGTTACCCTATTTTCATTAGACTATGGCATGTAATTGAAAATTCTTGTTACTACTTGTGTATTAATTAATATTCCTCGTATCAGTCTTGTAATCTTTATTGGTATTCTAAACTTGGTCATATTCCTGGTGATAATCTACAAATATACTATACACATCAATTTTATTTACAGTATATATTGAAACAATAGCGGGCTAATGATTGACCCTGCGGGATACCGCAGCCCACAGGAAAAGGGTCGCCAATTAACCGCAGTGCTGCCATGTACCATTGATTACCCTCTTCCCTACAGAAAAAAAAATCACCCCTATCTCAATGGAATGGTCAGCAAAATTTTTTTAACGAAGTACAATGCTTGCGATACAAGTGTTATACAATATTATTAATTCTCCATACATATCATAGAATTTTCTCCATAAAGCAATATTATCGCCGTCTCTAATCTTTTATATATTCTAGCAACTTACTACACTAAGTTGAATATCAACAACACTTTTCAACATTTTAGTTATATGGGGAATAAAACTATAGGTTTATGTTTTTCGCACAATAATTTATTTTTTTAGGAGAAATATTTATCTCATATTCCAGTTGCTTGGAAATACAGAGTGCTCTAAACAGACTCTAAGAACATCCTGTTTGGAAGCCCTTACCAAACTCAATGGATCACTGCCATATTATGAGCCTGACAAGTAGTCACTGATTAAGCATGAATAATCCTGATTGAAAGGGGCAGTCATATTAATCATTGCGAAGCGCTTGGTTAACTTCCATACGTTTCTATATACGTCTTAATCCAGTACTAATTGGTGATATACTTGATATTAATCGAACGTTAATCGACAGGTCATATCTGTCAATCTCGATTATCGTGACGTTAGCTTTAAAATTCAATTACATTAGAGAGGTTTTGGGCATTGAATAGTCATAAAGATTTTATAAAGATCTATTAGCGCTATGCTAACTTAACCTAATATCAAGGTGTCTTAGCCATTCAGAAAACGAGAATCCTCGTTTATCATCAGGTAACTTTGATTAACTTCATAATTGTTTGTAATAAAAGACCCTAAAAACTTATCTATACATAGACTCGGTTATTAAAACGTTAAAAAGCAGGTATACGGGGTACAAGATAGGTAAATGTGACTTATTAATAACTATATGTGTCATTTTTATTTATAATTGGATGTTATAAGTTCAATCTATTTATATCAAAATGACACAAAAACCATAATCCATAAACTGGATTAATTGTTATATGCTTTGTTTTATCAAGAAAACAAGTTTAACCATTATCAAGTTCTAATTGGTGATATACCTGATGTTAATCGACGGTCACATTAGCTTTAAAATTCAAACATATTGAGGAGTTTTTAATTTAGAATCGATAATTAAAATGTAGATTAACGTCACGTTTACTTAACAAAACATTAAGAACATGCGTTAATCGATTAAAAAGTAAAGATGCTTGATTAATAGCATGTTGGCCCTTGATTAACTTGATGTTAATAATTAATGTTTATAAAAGCAGGTATAAACATAGGAACGAGCATAAAATATTGAATATCTGAAGATATGTCAATATCTGTATTTACGATTGGATGTTCAATTAGCTTAATCAAGCTCCATTAGCTTAACGTTAACTTAACCGAGCGCTAACATGAACTTTTTAGCTCCTCGGAAAGTTATAAGGTTCGATTAACTTGGTAAACGTTTATAAAATCGGATAGTAAACACTTTATATATATATAAATAAGACATTATTTTATAATGTTTGATTACCGTTATGTTAATTGGTTGATTTTACAACGCTCGATTAGCGTTACGTTAACTAATAAGACATCAACTTAATAAATGTTTATAAAATATGTATTTTGCTTTGTCACTTGGTTTTTATTTATAAAATTTAAAAATTTGCATAAAATTCATATAAAATAAATTAAAATGAAAGAAGGTTTCTTAAATACATATTAATGCATGGGAACGATTTTGTAAATATCTATTAACGCGTTGTCAACTTAATCGAGCCTTAACATGATGTCTTAACTAATCAGAAAGTAAGAGTTCTCGATTTACTTCAAGAAAAATTTTTTTAGATTAATAATCGTTTGTTATACAAGGACATTAAGACATATTTATACATATTCTTAGTTTTAAAAGACTCGATTCGGGGCGTCAGGTTAACTTAACTCAATATTAAGGTAATACTAAACTGTCAGTTAACTTATTAATTATATTAAGAGCTAACGAATTGGTACAACAATCCTTAATTATTGTACTAAATATAGATCAAAACGGGAGAATTTTCTTTCTTTCCACATAAAATGCAACATATCTTAGGCATTGGGTAGTTTTGCAAAGGAAAAGATTTGCTTGGAAAAGGTGACGTCCTTATGATAACTCTGAGTTTCCGTCTTAAGAGACGCAGTGTTACTTCTACTTTTCTACTTCTTTTGCATTTCTTCATCCATAAAAGCTACAAATAGCAATGAAGATAAACTGTCCTTTTTCCATGACAAACATGCAACAGATCTTCACGTTAAATTCACCGCTCCCTCCACTTGCTGGAATATGGACCCGATGGCTTGCATCAGTTATGGAAGAGTCCCTTTTTTCTCTAATACTCTCCAGAACTCTTGCCTTACTACCTCATCAAATGCAGAGTGCATATCCATCAAAGCCAGGTATGCAGATAAATTGAGATCTTTGTCGTCCGATGTGATTCCCGCATTCGTTACGTTAAAATGCAACACTCGATGGCCCGACGTTGTATCATATAATACTTATCAATCATTAACATAGCTAGTTTGCTGATGTGTCATCAAGTGAAGCTCTTCTGCACGCGGTACTTATTTGCACCGGATCATTTAAAATAAACTTTATTGTGTAATATAAACTCTTCTGGCAATCGATCAATACATAATCGATGATTTGGACTTGGCATCAATACATAGTACGATATTTCTGGCAGGTTTTTGCCAGTTTATAGAACACACCTGACATCAGTTATCTTGGTTACTAACATATTGTCATCAAGAATGGCAATAGCTAGCGATCTTCTCCATAGATAACTCTCAAACGCTCATCCTCTGTGCTCGTCGCTACCATAACTTGACTCTTCACCTTGTTCAATGTCATGTCCCTCTCGTTTAGAGTTTCTAATCACTCAAGTACAGCGTGTTGTAATTTCCTCTCTGAGTCTGCCATGAAAACTACAATATCTTCATATATGAGCCTGGCATATGATCGGACTGAGGTTGAGCATGCCAACCACCGGAGTTTCTGTTCAACTCTTGCATTTCTTCACCTCTTCATCCATTCACTGTATATCCTGATCCTGTTGAATCAGACACACAAGGCTGAAAGGGGTAAAATCCGCTTTACAAATTGAAGCAATTTTCTCAATTAAAACTATCTTTTTAAATTACTAATGTTACAATTTTTAATAATATTAAAATCCAAGCAAATTATATCGGCATGTTTATATACAACATCGATAATATTCACAACCAACGCCAAATCGTTCAACGTTATCGTTTCCTTCCTCATATAGTTCAATACCTTTCGATTACTTACGACTTAGTTGCCAGTGTACATCCTCAGCTACGCTTAATATAACTCGTTCCAAAGAACCACAAAATGCATTGCTTTTTAATTTTTTTAAAAGCTCATTACGTATTTCTTTAATAAATAATCTACCTAGGATGTGGTGTAAACCGCGAATAAGAACCACGAAAGATTTTATAAAAATTAAGTGAAATGAAAAGTGTTAAGAAACTTATTTGGTTCGTTGACTGATAAAGGCGCGATTTTTATTGACTTTTTTTTCTTTAGTGAGTGAAAAATTAATGGAAAAGAATTGTGCAGTGAAAATCTTCTTACAAATGATTTTAAATGGATGTTTCTTACGCGTAGTTTTGGGTAAATAATTAATTTATAGCTTTTCCGGTTTGTTTTGGTGTGTTACATGATATGTTGATGAAATACCGGTAAATGATAAGAATTGAAAAGAAAATCTGTTACGCGATATTACGAAGGTTACATAGATATCAAATAGAATGATTTTTTTATTCATTTATAATCTCATTCCGATTACTTACAATCATTTTATAAATATTGGAAAATACCAGCGCATTAATTTTGATAGGGAAAGACAATTTATAATTTTTCACTGATAACTTTAATGTTCGTACAAAAGAAATCCTAATTACTTTGTTAAAATGCAAATTTAAAAGGCTCTATGAAATAATGGTTGGAAGATTAAGGTCTTTACAATTTGCATTTTAAAGGAGAGCTGGTTAATTAAAAAAATATGGGAGAGATAACAAATAAATTGCATGTGGGGCAAAACGAAATAATTTTTTGTTTTGAACGTATTTTATTATTTGTTAACTACATAAATATTATTTTAATAACCACCATGAAGTAATAAAATGTAAATATTTAAATTTTTTAATACAGATAAGATAAATTCACTATTTATAAATAAATAGAATTCCCAAACTTTTTTTTATATCCGCAAATAAATTATGAAAGGCAACCCACATAAAAATTCTTTCGTTCTCTTTAATATTCAAAATTTACTTAAATACGAAGTTCATTACAATCATTTTTGCTCAAAGGACATCGAACGAATTAATACCTACACTAATTACTAATACGTTGGCGTTCGATTTCTTGTGATATAAATATATTAACTGTGTTAAAAAGTTATTAATTTTCATTGATATTTTTTTTGTTACAGCCCTCAAGGTCAAATTGATGGTAAGACGTCCAGTGGATCAACTTGTTGCACAAGGAATTATGCCTCGTAAGTTTTATTTAAAAAAAGAAAAAGTTATTTTTAATAAGAATTATTATCAGACTTATTAGTTAGTAAATCAATATTTACTTCAATATTTTTATGTTTTGAAAGAGTAGCGATGTTTAAAAGTACACAATTTGATTATTTAATAGTTGAAAAAAATATGTTATTATGCAATCTATCTGCACAAGGAATGGCTCATTTCACTTACGCAAAAATCACTTGACAAAAATGGTTGCCACACGATTCCGGTGATAATTATGTTCTTTTAGATGCATGATTAGTCCTTACTTCTTATATGTGGTTTCTACCTTGCGCTATCTGCTGTCAGTGCAGATGGTGATGCAGGTTATTTGAGTTGTTTCATCGCATAGTAATTAATTCTCCACCTCCTCTTAGATTAATCATTAAAAATGGTCAGCATTCTATTTAAGCGTAAATTTTTCAGAGATAGTTCAAGGTTACCTTCAAGGTCAAATGAATACCCATATAAAAAAAAATCTAAAGATACAGCATTATTTTCCACTGACTTTTATAGTCATACCAGTATGTCGCAAAAGGTTGCCATGTTCTAGATACATCCTTGTGTATTGTTGACATTTCAGTCAACTCATCAGGGTTGACAAATAAATCTGGGCTTTGCTGACGGAAAAACTCGCGCCTGAATAAAACACACGTCTGACTAAGATGATGACGGTTTTAGCCCTTTCAGTCACCTGTCCTATAGCAAATATCTCCGTAACACATCAAAAATTACTCACAGTTGTATTGCAGAACGAACCCCACCAGTTTTCCTCCTTGCTATCCATTAATTGCAGTTGTAATATTCCTGATAAATATATCTGGTATATCCATAGGTGTTTCATCTAGGTCTCTAGCTGTCTTCTGATGTCAATAGACAACCCAACCGTTAGATTTGATAAAACAATCCAGGTTTGGATGTGTAATTTAGCCTCGAATATCACATAATGGATAATGGTTAGGTGATTATTACAAAAGACGAAAAGTTGTAAGTTCTTTAGCTTTCGTTATTTGGTGGTTTCTAGCTTTAGCGGTTGCTAGTTCTACTTTCAAACTTGTTCCTTCTACAATCAGCGATTATAGATGAGACAACCTAGGATGATAATGATACTTTCATTATTTTAAGGGTGGTTCTACCAAATGCACTTTCCATGTCAAAATGAACTCTCACGATTCCCACAGGCTATATCGACCGATTTACCTTTGAATCATGTAGAGCAGTGGTATTCAAACATTTTGGCTGCATGACCCCAAATGGTACACAGAGGTGACATGCCGACCCAAACTTAAAATAATAATTTAATTCTAGTTGTTCCAAAAATTGGGAGAGGTATTATTATATCAAGAAGATGTTAATTTGTTTTTATTTTTTTTGTTTCATACATAGCAAATATATTATGTTAAAACAAGTACCTACAATAAGCAGAATATCAACTCTGCAGTTAACAAATATTAGGTTCAAAATCAACATTAATGATTTGTAACTATTAAAATTATAATATGGCGTACACGTAGGAACTTCATCAAAAATCAATACAAAAGAAAAATATTTAATGAGATCTGTGAGCCTGTTTCTTATTTACAAGTGCTGATATATCTGGCTCTATTTTGCTCAATTTGAGTCTTAAAGGTGGCTCTATTGCTATTTTGTTTCGGTATTACGATTTTAGGTAGAGAAATTGGGAAAATCCCAACTCGCACATATAAGATGACGCAAATGGTAATAATACCTTCAGAGCTCCATCAGACAGTTCTGGATATTCGTTTCGAACTTTAAGCCAAAAATTGCTCAATTTAAGTTCTTTGAAAATTAATTTTAATTCTCCATCAGATGATAACTCAATTAGTTTTTCACTAAAATGAAATGACACATTTTTGGGTAATTTACATTGAAAGGGATTTCGAATCCAGTCAAAGTTAGAAAAATCTTCCGGAAAATAAGTACTAAATTGACATTTTAAATCTGTCAAGTGAAGATGTTATATCTTTAACAATCGATTGAATAACTTTGAACTTGTTTTCTATAACAAAACATTCTAATGTTGGAAATGCTGCAAAATTATTCTCCTTACAGTATGAGCACCACAAATCTATTTTTTTTGTAAAGGCTTTAATTTTATCATTGGCCACTAATATATTTAATTGTTCACCTTGAAGACTTAAATTCAACTCGTTTAATTTGAGAAAAATATCACTTAAGTAAGCTAACCTACATAGCCATTCTCGATCGGTTAAAAAGTTTGTAAATTTTTTGTCTTTATCATTATCATTTAAAAACACAAACACTTCTTCTTTAAGTTCAAATAGTCTAGTTAGAACCCTACCCCTCAAAAGCCAACGAACCTCTGTATGTAAAAAAAGATGCTGATGCTCACTACCCATTTCTTTGCATATGTGCGCAAAAATCCTTGAGTTCAGAGGACGCGCCTTTATAAAATTTATTATTTTAACTCCAGTATCTAAGACAGACATTAAGTTCGGTGGCATGTTTTTCGATACAAGCGCTTCTCTATGAATCATACAGTGAACCCATGTTACATTGGGTGAAACTTCTTTGATTCGGGCTAGAAGTCCGCTGTGTTTCCAATCATGGCACGAGCTCCATCACTGCACACACCCACACAATTTTCCCAAGAAATATTGTTTCCCGTGATGTAAGAGTTTACCGATTTAAAAATTTCTTCACCCGTAGTTCTTTGTAGTTCCTTGCAAAAAAGAAAGTCGTCAACTACTTCATTTTTGTATCCATATTTTGCAAAACAAATAAGTTGTGCAGCATTTTGGCAATCCGTAGATTCATCCAATTGAAGACTAAAAAATTTACTTTTTCGAATTCTCATTATAATATCGTTTTCCACATTTTCTGCCATTTCAAATATTCTGCGGCTAACTGTTGTATCCGAGAATGGTATTTGAGATATTTGTTGCATTTCCTTTTCGCCAAACATAATGGCTGCTATATCTTGGGCTGCTGGAGCAATTAAGTCTTCAGCAATTGTGTACGGTTTGCCAGATTTTGCTATATGATAGCTCATTACTTCATCCACCTTGCGACCCCGAAAAAACTTTTCGCGACCCCATTGTGGGTCGCGACCCATAGTTTGAATAGCACTGATATAGAGGAAACACGTTAAATGTCTTTAAAAGGAGCGATGAACGAACAAGCTGGAAGATCTTTGCGTTTTGTTGATCCTGACTTTCTTTCAAGTAGTACCAATGTTAGCAGTAAAAAATTTTTGCCAAGAATGAAAGATGTCTACTCCTCAAATACAAACGAACAAACGTTATTGGTCTGGAAATGGTGCTGGAAGAATCAACGTAATAAATTATCCTCAGTTTGGGGTTAAGGATAAAATAGTTCTAATTCATACATTATCAGAACTGTTTGTGGTCATGAAACAAGATTTTATTAAGGTGTGGAAGCTTCTCTCAGAAATCTCTTCTGAGAGGGTTTAATAATAATAATAATAATAATAGATATTTATTAACCCCATTATATGCAAAATGAATTACAAAAAAGAACCTACAAAATAAAAAACAACAATAAAAAAGTAACGTAATCGAACAAAATATCAATTAAACTAAATTTGGAGCTAAAAAGGACCAAGTCAGTTAAGCAAGAATGCTAAACTGTTTTTCATTGGCCCTTGAATATAAAAAAAAAATATATAATACATCATAATGATGAATCGAAACCCAACCCAGCACCAAGTCAATTGCCACAGTGTCAACTCAGAAAATTGTAATTTAACGAATTAAAATGAAAAACAAAAGGTGAAATCATAAATCATAAAAAAAAGTATTAATGATATTAACGATGACTCATTTCCTCCTGCTGCATCCACAGCTCCACTTTAAGTTTTCTCTTGAATCCGCGCTCATTCTCCAGCCTCATCGGAATAGGAATGTTGTTATAAATGTTAGGCACACAGTAAGAAAAAGCTCGCTCAAACAATTTAAGCCGGTGCTTTGGTATTGTTAACGTATACCTGTGTCTAACATTTATATTATGAACATCAGTACGATAACTAATTTTGTTATATAAATAAGGAGGAGTCTTATAAATAAGTATTTTATGATATAAACAAGCACAGTGTAAAATTCTCCGTCGTGACATATCTAGCCAACCGACCCAAGCAAGCGAGTGAGATATTCTCTCCCGTCTTCTGATCCCAAATATAAAACGAAGGCAAGAGTTCTGTACCCGTTGAATTCGAATTCTGTCCGCAGCATCAATACAAGAATGGTAAAGCGGATCCCCGTAGTTAAAGATGGATAACACAAGTGCTTCGCACAAATGTATTCTTAATTTTTGATGTAAAAGGTTTTTGTTGGAATACAATAACTTGAGGGTGGAATAAGCCCGCTGAAGAAGACCTCTGACATGATTTCTAAATCGCAAATCAGAGTCCAGCGTAACACCTAAATTACGTACTACATCTGAAAGTTGAAGTCGTTGGTTATTAACAAATATATTTAAGGACTGCCTAACGTTATTCGCCGGCAACCCTCCTCCAAAGACGATAACAGAGGATTTTGATGCATTTATAGATAGACAATGACGCCTGGTGTTCTGAAGCAATAATTCAAGATCAGAATTAATTCGAAATTCGGACATACCCAAGTCCCTCCCATCAAAACCGAGGTATATTTGAGTATCATCAGCATACATGTGGGTTTTGCAATGCTTTAGATTGGAACAGAGATTAATGGTGTAAATTAGGTATAATATTGGTCCCAAGATTGATCCTTGAGGTACACCTGAAGTAATATAACCTCTCTTCGACAAAGCACCCTGAAATTTAACAATTTGCGAACGATGTAAAAAATAGTTTTTGAAAAAATCGATAGCCAACGGGGAGAAACCAACATAATGAAGCACAGCAAGTAAAGTCGAATGATGGAGGGTGTCAAAAGCCTTAGAAAAGTCAATTAGGATGAGAGCCGTAACATTTCCCTCATCCAATCCACGCAAGATATCATCGGTCACATTCAGAAGAGCTGTAGTACAGCTGTAACCAGGACGAAAACCAGACTGAGTAGATGGAAGTAAATTAAAAGTATTAAGATGATCCCAAATCCTTGCAGCCACAATCCTTTCTACTATCTTAGAGCAAACATTTAAGATGCTAATAGGACGAAGATCATTTAGTCCTGAGGGGTTACTGCATTTCGGGATGGGAGACACTAAGGCAGTCTTCCATTGATCAGGAAAGACACCCAGTTCCAGACAAAAATTAACAATATGGCACAAATACGGAACAATCACAGGGCAACACAGAAGTAACATCTTTACGCTAATGCCATCACTTCCAACTGCATTGGTTTTAATAGATTGCAGCGCACGACAGATTTCGTTTTCCGATGCTAAGGAAAAGGATAAGGTAGTACAGATCTGAGGCAGAATATTAGAGTTATAGAATTTAATAAGTTCTGCATCACCAGAGTTAGTAATTTGAGAGGCTAAAAAAGAATTGTTAATCAAATCAGCATCACCAATGTTGCTGGGAATACTACCAGTCCTATTACCGCTAATGCCCAAAGACCGAAAGGCACCCCACAATTTCCTGGAATCACCACCCCTGAATATGTGAGATAAAAAAGCTTTTTTTTCACGTTGAAGTGCATTATTGGTGAAATTACGCAATTCTTTATAATAGCTAAAATCAGAGGGTAATCTGGAGGCCTTAAATGACCTATAGGCTTTATCCCTCAGCTTCATAAGCAGCTTAATATTGTCAGTTACCCAAGGGCGATAATTCTTACGTAAAACAACAGTCTTGAAAGGTGCATATATATTGAAAAGATTGATAATATGATAATTAAAGAAATCAACCTTATCACTAATACTGGACATATGCAAAAATTCCCACCAAGGCACAGCACGCAGATGGTCCAGAAAAGCTTCCGAGTTGAAATCCTTAAAATCTCTATAAGTAATACTCTTAACAGGATTTGGACGTATTTCAAATGATAATGCGACAAAAACAAGTGAATGATCAGCAATATTGTGGATATCAGCGACTCCACATTCATCAATTGGTGCATCCACATTTAAGATTATAAAATCAATCAAGGTAGCGGAAGAAAGGGTGATCCGTGTTGGACTCGATATAACTTGGTGAAGACTAAACTGCTCAATGGTAGGAATAAATCGATTACCATAAAAGCCATCAACATCTAAGCCATTGATGTTGAAATCACCTAAGCAGACAAGTTCCTCAGAAGATGGAGCAAGATAGGATAGGACATCTTCAAAACGCGAGAGAAATTCACCCAAACCTCCATGAGGTCGGTAAACAACACCAATAACCATGGAAACAGGAAAATCAATAAGTTCAATCCAAAGATGCTCTATAGCGGAAGATATTTCTTGAAATAAAATATTATATTTCAGTGTCGATTTAATGTAAAAGCCAACTCCACCCCCCGAACCTGCATTAGTGTGACTACAAGGACACAATCTACCAGCAAACACGGATTGATAACCATTAATTGAATATTGTGAAGTAATTGTCTCAGTATAAATCCAAGTTTCAGATATTGCAAAAATATCGAAGTTCCCATCGACAATCAAATCCTTAACATTTAGAAAATGAGCGGGTAAAGAACGAACATTTAAATGAGCAAATTTCATTATTGATCAGTTATAGATAGTACTATATGTAGAAATCAGGAGAACAGGAGGAATTCATCAATTTAATTGTTAAAATTAAAAAAATAAAATAAAACAAAAAAACCCTTTAATATAATTTACTCAAAAAAAAGAGAAAAAAAGAAAACAAACTCAACCGAGTTGACAATGTAAATAGCATAAAAGGTAATAAAAAAAAAAGAAAAGAACAATAGAAACTGGAGAGGGTACCAGGGTATGGGCTTCAATTCAAAACAAAACAATAAAAAAAAAAGCAAAGATGCGAAAGAAAATAATCAAACAAAGCGAAAAATTAACCTGGCTTTTATATATCTACCAAAGTCCATGCCAAAAACTCTATAATACATAATAAAAAAAAGTTAGTTAAATAAGCGAGTAATTATGCACACAATAAAAACAAGAAACAAAGCAAATAATAAAACAATAAAGATTAGTGAATTGGATTTCCGACTGGCTGAGCTCTTGATCTGGTAACTCTTCCTTCTTGATTCTTGGGTTTAAGATATTTTTCCAAATCATCAACATCACGGACAATAGCTCTCTTACCATTAGATGTGGCAACAAAGATTTTACCGTCAGCGGTCCATACATTTTTGGGACCTGCAGCTGCAGTGGCAGACTTATAAAGCTCCATGCGTTTCTTTGTTAGCGATTCAGTTATTAAAAATTTTGTCTTTTTAAGATTTCTCTTATTCATCCATACAAGATGCCGAGTAGCGTACGAAATAAATTTAATTATAATGGGGCGAGGTTTCAGTCTTTCAGTTTGTTGAGATGAAATACCATCCTTGGCTCGGAAAGCACCTATACGGTGCGCTCTGTCAATGTTTGATAAGTTCAAAGTAAACCCTTTCATTTGCAAATTACTGTTAATAAATTCAACCGCCACCTCGCCTGTATCTTCACCATTAGATTCTCTAACCCCATGTAATAGAAGGCAGTTCCTCCTAGAATATTGCTCCAAATCGTCCACCCTATTATCCAAATGGGAGATAATGGTTTTCATCTCATTCATCATCAAAATCATTTGATTTTTAAAGGCACCAAAATCTCGAATTATTTCCTGAAGTTTGTTTTCATCGCAATTCTGATGTGTATTGTCTTTGACTCCATCTAGTTGTGTTTGAAAGGTAACCATGGACGATAAAAAATTCTTTTCCATAGATGCAAGAGCATCTTTTATTAACTTATTCTCAGTCATGTTTATATCCACTCTATTTTAAACAACAGTACAAAAAAACTGGATCTTACGCGTACAAGGTCAGCGCACTCACGAAAACACCGTGCGAGGACGAGAAGAAAATTAATCTCACAATAAATATAATATATATTTAAATAATCGCTAAATAAGACTAATTATTTTTAGTTAGGTTTAGTTAGGTTTGTATACATCTCAATCATAAATTAGTTTTCAGAGTTTCGCTTTGAGAAAAGCTGATGGTTAATTATACAGAGTGGCTCATGTAACTTGTAAGTTAGAACTTTTTTAGGTTCCATTACTCGTAGAGGTTTGAAATTTTGGTGTTCATTCGGAACTTTCTAAGATAGCTCAATAATTTTTGAGCGAGCTTTCTTTCTGATTCCTTTTATGTATTGTATTATTGATTGGATGGTACTTCAACTCGACAATTTTTAAGGATAAAGAACATTAACTCTATCAAAAAATCATTTAGTTATGTAATTAAGCTAAATATGATTAAGTTTGAATGATGGAAATTATGATTTTTGGATCGTGATCTTTATTTTTATCATGTTTTATCCTGGGTGGAGTTCGCAAATGAAACATCAGTCTGAGGAACTCATTGTCAGAAAGACAACCAAAAAATAAAACATCAAGTGGAAACATCTCCTCTGGCATTAGATTCTTGGTGAAACTTGTCGATGAATCGTGACGACATTTGAACTGACGCAGAAATGAGGTG
Organism: Onthophagus taurus; assembly: GCF_036711975.1. Classification (NCBI taxonomy): domain Eukaryota; kingdom Metazoa; phylum Arthropoda; class Insecta; order Coleoptera; family Scarabaeidae; genus Onthophagus; species Onthophagus taurus. The sequence goes on from NC_091966.1 coordinate 5,774,736, forward strand.
GATTAGAAGGATGTATGTAGCGTGCTGTGGCAGCAGCTCCATTTAAAAACATAAAATTGTATTTCATTTATTATTTTTATATTTGCACACAATTGTTTTTGAAGCAAAACATAACAGACGCAAAATAAAAAGTCTGCCAAAAGTTAATTTTATAATTTTATTATTATGTTGGCTAATACCTCATAGCCACAATGTGTATTGCTTTGTTCTCCAGGAAAGATATCAAAATCAGAGTTAAATCCGCTCAAACCCTGAGTTTTGTAACCACACATAATTAGTTTTGTACAATTATATTGTTTTGCAATGGCTAGAAATTCTTTTTCGGAACTAATAAATGCTGCTGGATTTGTTTCAGGAAATCAGTTTGACGTTTTCATGTAAAAAACATTTTTATAGTCTCAATCCTGTTGCATAACATTAATTTAAAAACCTTCTCCTGGTCAACATGCTTTGAATAATACAATCTTATTTTTAGTATTTTCTTGCATATTTTAATTTTCATATTCAGCATCACAATCAGAATTAAGATCATCAGCACCCAGAACCTATCGTCCTTGGACAAAATACTCTTGGTAACATGATTAAAATATAATCTGAAGTAGTTAGAATGTCAATGCTGATTTGATGATTCATGCTTCTCGAAAACCACGTCTGATTTGATTACATAAATTCCAAAATACAGACAATTATGTGTCTGCTCGTGGATGGATCAAAAACGCTTTGAATGACAAAGTAGAAATTTTTTCTACTAAAAACTGTCAATTAAGCAAGCTGAAAGACTTGAAATTGGTTTCCTACTTTTGACAATAAAGTTATAATCAGAAAGTTGTGAAAACTGCTCTCAGAAATCCCGTCATAATTTCCATTAACTTTTGTATACATCTCTCATAAATTAGTTTTCAGAGTTTCGCTTTGAGAAAAGCTGTCTTGATGGTTAATTATACAGAGTGTCTCACGTAACTCGTTCGTTAGAACTTTTTGAGGTTCCATTATTCGTAGAGGTTTGAAATTTTGGTGTTCATTCGGAACATTCAATCTAAAATAATAATAATAATTGTAATACATAGTGAAATACCGATTTATTAGATAAAATAGCTCAATGATTTTTGAGCGAGCTTCTTTTCTGACTCCTTTTATTTATTAATAGTTGTAGTTAAGATGGTATTTCTAATCAACAGTTTTTGAAGATAAAGAACATTAACTCTATCAAAAAATCATTTAGTCATGTAATTAAGCTAAATATGATTAAGTTTAAATGATGGAAATTATGATTTTTGGATCGTGATCTTTACTTTTATCATGTTTTATCCTGGATGGAGTGAAACATCGGTCAGAAAGGCAACCAAAAAATAAAACATCAAGTGGAAAAATCTCCTCTGGCATCAGATTCTTGGTGAAACTTTTCGATGAATCGTGGCAACATTTGAACTGACGTAGAAATGAGGTGGATTAGAAGGATGTGTATTGCTTTGTTCTCCAGGAAAGATATCAAAATCAGAGTTAAATCCGCTCAAACCCTGAGTTTTGTAACCACACATAATTAGTTTTGTACAATTATATTGTTTTGCAATGGCTAGAAATTCTTTTTTCGGAACTAATAAACGCTGCTGGATTTGTTTCAGGAAATCAGTTTGACGTTTTTATGTAAAAAACATTTTTATAGTCACAATCTTGTTGCATAACATTAATTTGAAAACCTTCTCCTGGTCAACATGCTTTGAATAATACAATCTTATTATTAGTATTTTCTTGCATATTTTAATTTTCATATTTAGAATCACAGTCAGAATTAAGATCATCATCACCCAGAATCTAACGTCCTTGGACAAAATACTCTTGGTAACATGATTAAAATATAATCTGAAGTAGTTAGAATGTCAATGCTGATTTGATGATTCATGCTTCTCGAAAACCACGTCTGATTTGATTACATAAATTCCAAAATACAGACAATTATGTATCTGCTCGTGGATGGATCAAAAACGCTTTGAATGGCAAAGTAGGAATATTTTCTACTAAAAACTGTCAATTAAGAAAGCTGGAAGACTTGACTTGGTTTCCTGCTTTTTACAATAAAGTTATAATCAGAAAGTTGTGAAAACTGCTCTCAGAAATCCCTTCATAATTTCCATTACCTTTTGTATACATCTCTCATAAATTAGTTTTCAGAGTTTCGCTTTGAGAAAAGCTGTCTTGATGGTTAATTATACAGAGTGTCTCACGTAACTCGTTCGTTAGAACTTTTTGAGGTTCCATTATTCGTAGAGGTTTGAAATTTTGGTGTTCATTCGGAACTTTCAATCTAAAATAATAATAATAATTGTAATACATAGTGAAATACCGATTTATTAAATAAAATAGCTCAATGATTTTTGAGCGAGCTTCTTTTCTGACTCCTTTTATTTATTAATGGTTGTTGTAGCAAAGATGGTATTTCAAATCAACAGTTTTTAAGGATAAAGAACATTAACTCTATCAAAAAATCATTTAGTTATGTAATTAAGCTAAATATGATTAAGTTTGAATAATGGAAATTATGATTTTTGGATCGTGATCTTTACTTTTATCATGTTTTATCCTGGATGGAGTGAAACATCGGTCAGAAAGGCAACCAAAAAATAAAACATCAAGTGGAAAAATCTCCTCTGGCATCAGATTCTTGGTGAAACTTGTCGATGAATCGTGACGACATTTGAACTGACGCAGAAATGAGGTGGATTAGAAGGATGTGTATTGCTTTGTTCTCCAGGAAAGATATCAAAATCAGAGTTAAATCCGCTCAAACCCTGAGTTTTGTAACCACACATAATTAATTTTGTACAATTATATTGTTTTACAATGGCTAGAAATTCTTTTTTCGGGACTAGTAAATGCTGCTGGATTTGTTTCAGGAAATCAGTTTGACGGTTTCATGTAAAAAACATTTTTATAGTCTCAATCCTGTCGCATAACATTAATTTGAAAACCTTCTCCTGGTCAAAATGCTTTGAATAATACAATCTTATTGTTAGTATCTTCTTGCATATTTTAATTTTCATATTCAGGATCACAGTCAGAATTAAGATCATCATCACCCAGAACCAGAATTAAAATATCAACTAAAGTAGTTAGAATGTCGATGCTGATTTGATGATTCGTGCTTCTAGAAAACCACATCTGATTTGATTACAAAAATTCCAAAATACAGATAATTATTTGACAAAGTAGGAGTTTTCTACTAAAAACTGTCAATTAAGCAAGCTGAAATACTTTTGAACATAAAGTTATAATCAGAAAGTTGTGAAAACTGCGTTGGCTTTAATATAAGTGCAAGTAAATGAGATAGGAAGCGTAAATTTAATTTTAAGTGATTTCAGAAATTACAAAGTGATATTAATAATAATTTTTGTTTTAAATTATAGCATTAAAAGCGCCGGCAGCTTATTATGGACAAAGAAGACAACTGGAACGTGCAAAAACCGGTGATATGCTTAAAGCAAAAATCCAACAAAGACCACCAAGACAAGAATTAGAACGGAGACATATTTTAGAAAGTGACCCGGGACATGTAGATCCAAGTCTAGCAGAGAAACAACGAATGTTGAAAAAAGCACGATTGGCAGACCAATTAAACGATCAATTATCACATCGACCGGGACCATTAGAGTTGATTCAAAAGAATATTCTTCATACAGAAGAACCAATTGAGAGTGCGGTAAAAGCCGGGCATATTCCGTATAAAGCAACTTGTGAGGGACAATTAAATAGACCTCAACATCCGATAAGCTACATTAACCCGGAAGATGATTCTCAAAGTTCTGAAGATAATTTAGTTGTTAGCCCCGGAAATTCGGATGTATTGGAAACTGCCGCGAAATCAGCCGGAATTGTGGTGAGTTTAATACCGGCGACTGAAGGAACCGTGGTGGTTACAACACCAAATTTTGTGACAACAATTAAAGACAGTAATCGGGAGTCGTTAGTGTTTACCTCGTTAATACAAAATCGTTCTGCATCAAGTCCCGCGTCTTTAGTTTCTTCCACTTCTACTTTGAGTCCTCTATCATCGATCGCTAGTCCTGTTCCTTCAATAGTTTCCCAACCAACAACCCCAATTCCTCCCCCTCTACCTACAACAACATACACACCCCGTTCGATACAATCCCCCAAAAGTGATGCACCTGGAAAAGATAAAAATCGAAAAAAATCGAAATCCAAATCAACACCAAAAACCCGCACGATTAAATTCCATGAATATAAAGGACCACCAAGCGCACAAAAATCGTTGCCATTAAACAATAATAATAACGGAGAAAGTTCTTACGATTTATTATTACAACAACAAACTTTATTGTTGCAATTTCAATTACAACTACAACATAAATACCCTCAAATTATTTTACCGGCGCAAAAGAATCAAAACGAAACCCAATCGGTTAATAATCCTCTTCCATCACCGGCTAGTTCCACCAATTCAGAATGTACTATTTCGGCGAGAATAGGTAAATTAGAAGACATGAAAGTGAGCGATTTAAAAGCTGAATTAAAAAGGCGAAATTTACCAGTTTCCGGTTCAAAACCTCAATTAATTGAGAGGTTAAAACCTTTCACAACCGGCGAAATCCAACAACCCGATTCAACCAGCAAACAATCCGATGACATTATTCTTCATCATTCTCCACCACAACACAGTGATGTTGGTTCACCTCAAAACAACGTTAAAGACGAACCTATGGATACATTAAATCCAATTAGTCCTCAACCAATTGATACTCAAGACCAAGATGATATTGTTAAAAAACAACAAAGACAAATCGAAGAGTTACAACGCGAATTGACGTTGAGTCAATTAAAATTAAAAGCTGTGACCACACATGAACCCAAAGCTCAATTATTAGCTTTGCAAAAACGTTTACAAGTTAAACAACAACAGCAACAACAATTAGCGGAACAATTACATATGCAAAATTTGTTGAAGGCAAGGCAAGATCAGGAAAGGATACAACAACAACAACATGTTGCTTTTCAAAATCAAAAGAATTTAGGGGGTGGATTGGTTTTAACCGATTCTAATTTTATTAATCAATTGGTTGCGAATAAAATACTTTTAAATGGACACAATAGAATCAATTCGGCACCGAATTTTTTGCAAAGTACAATTATAGCGCCGGTTAAAAAAGAGGTTGAAGAAAATGTGAGACCACCGCCCTACGATGAAGCAACTAAACAAATTAAAAAGGAGAAAAATAATGTTAAAAGTCAAATAGTTGATGATGTTTTAGAAATTTTAATTAAAAACGGCGAGTTACCGCCGAGTGCAGCTCAAGATCCATCAACTCCAAATTCAGCGGGGATTGTTAAAAACGAACCGGTTTTTCCTAACAATCAACAACAACCGGAAGTGACTAGCACGGAAATTTTAAAATTAGAAACCGATTTCTTAGATTGTCCATTAGACAACATGGACATTAATCAATTGGTGATGGAACTAGCTCAACCTAGTGAAGGTAATCAAAACATCAAACACGAAACGATTCCAATGGACACCGATGAGTGGCTCGAAAGTTTATTACCGCCCGATAATAATCATAATAATAATCAAAATTTTACAACACAAATTCACGAATCCTCGGATATCAGCGGTTACGATCCTCTACTTGGTATTACACAAGAACCCTTGGATGATCCCTTTTGTTTGGAAGAGTTCCGGTCAACACCCGATATGCACGCCCTCTCTTGGGATTATGCGTCGTAGTAATTAATGTGCAACAGACATTCTTTAAATTCCAAATGCGATGTGCGATTCCACTCGGTTATAGAGAAACAATAAAGAGACATTCCAAAAAATGAAAAACGTTTTTCTTTTCGCTGTAAAAGAAATGGAAGCGTTTTCAAGCAATGTGCGGTCGCCATGTTTGCTGAAAAACGGCGAGGGACCAGGGCGACCACTACACACGGGCCAGGGAACACATCAGCTAAATTGTACATAGCCTATATACACACGTAGTATATTATTTCACGCGGTAATTCTTGTACAAATTTGTTCTTTTTTTTCGTTTTCCTAGATTTACGTTTTAGTTTCTTTTTTTTTTCTTTAATTAATCACGGACAATAATTCTTAATAGGTATACAAATTAATTTTATTTTATTGTAACGTTGATAGGAGATGATTTATTTTGTTGACTATTTGAGTATATTTCTAGTGGGGAACGGTGGTTCGCACCCTTCCCGGTTATATTAAACAAACAAGGAATGTCCTGCATTGTTAATTCTTTTCGTTTCGTCTTTTCATTATAAGTTCACGTTCTTTTCCTTAAGGATATTGTAATATAAACGCATACATACATGTAATACGATAAATAAAGAAGATGCCTTAATAGACAATTTGTTAAAATAACGATAATAAGCTGCGATTGTAAAAAAAATTAAACGGAACAAAAAAAATTTACAACAAATATGGAGTGTGTGATTTCGTTCGAAATACTGTTTACGCGTACTCAGTTATTATTATTTTTTTTTTGCTAATTGCCAATTTCTCTCTATTTATGATGGACAGTATGTGAGTGAATAAAAGCTTCGAGAATAAAAAATAAATAATTATTGTGGTTTTATTTATTTACACACCTTTTAATTTTTTTTGGTGTTTATGACCTTAAAACTGAATAAAAAATCATTGGATAATTGGAGCTGGACTTTAATACAATTAGATTTGATTATCCAAATTTATTACGATTCACAATCTAGAATTAAAGATGTTCTGCAGCGGACAACATCGCTATCAATAAATATAGCAGCCGGTACTTCAAATTATATAATTCTCTCCTCCACTATCTCGACTTTCTTCTTCTTTTTCGAAGAATTTATACAAGCCCCAGACAAAGCGACAGAGTTCCAAGAACTTTGCAAAGCTAAAAGCAAAGAAGTTGTTGGCAAACTAATAAGCAAGTTGTTGGTGATCATGCGAGAGCTACCATACCGAAGCGCAGATCATCCTTGGATGTTCCTGAGTTAGGTTGTATGATAATACTTGGAGACGTAAGGGCGTCGATCAAGAAGGGATATAAGAAAAGTTAACGTTAATCGAAATGAACGGAGATACTTAAGGTTGGGTAAGTTGCTAAAAAGATACGTAGAGAAGAGGATCATTAAAAGTAAAGGAAACACGAGTTTACACAAGAGTATTGAAGACTATTACAACCTCACTAAGTACTTCAATTACAATTGCGGGGAAGAACTAACTACCGTATTTTCTCGAATCTAATCCGCACCCCGATTTTAAAAATGCATAGTAGTAAAAAAATTTAGTTTGCGAATGTAATCCGCATCTTTCTTTGAGCAATTAGACAACACCAAAACGATGCGATGCTTGTTGTTAACCATAAATATATATTTTTTCCGTTGATTGACGCTGATGTACCTAAAGAAACCTTGAGAGTAACGTTGCGGCTGTTGCGGAAAGACAAGGTAGCTATTGCAGATTGAGGCATCGTGCAAGAAATTTACCGGGCCAAAGAAGAGATGATTTCATGAAATTGACGAGGCAGTTTTCTACTTCTCTCAACAAAACGATAAAATTTTTAATACTAACTAAGGTTGGACTGTGGGTTTTATGCGCCGAATGGTGTTATCGTTGAGGCGCAGAACTACAATTTCCCAAAAGCTCCTAATGATTCAATTTATCTCAAACAGTAAATGTCAATGAAATGGTAGTATATCTGGATATGCCACCCAATTACACACTGGGAGAAGAGGTGTGTGGGAAATTTCTTTATAAACGAGTGGTTGCGAAAAATTGCGCATAACATTGATACTAGCAGTAACAAGTGATAGGAAAAAATTGCTGTCATTATTAATATTGAGAAAAAAACCATTCTGAAATCTGAAAGACTTCCTGAATGACGTCCTAGTTTGGGCACAACAAAAAGGATGGATAATGGAAAAGCTGATGATTGAATGGTTAAGACAAGTATGGAGTCGTAGACCAGAAGGATTATTAAATAAGGATATTAATTAATCATAGACTGATTGTCCTTGGTTTAGACTTCTTGTCATAATAATAATACCTGCTGGAATAACATCCATACTACAACCTGTGGATGTGTATTAACAAACTCGAGAATTAACAAAACCGGGAGCAATTAAACGAGCTTCTGAACTTGTTCAGTGAGTGTAGGCGACATGGAAAACGATCCCTGAAAACAATATTATAACATCATTTAAGAAGTTTTGTATAATCCGAATTGATCTGTATTGATCCGAAGATGACGTAATATGGGAAGAAAATGATACATAAAAATGTAAATATCGTTCTAAAACCCTTAATAAAGTGTTATTGTTATAATATGATTTTATTTTACTATTTTCCAAATTGCAAGTATACGACTGCGAATCTAATCCGCACCCGATTGTAATCCGCATTTGATTTTAGAGCACATAAAATTTGTAAAAAAGGTGCGGATTACATTCGAGAAAATACGGTAATCACGTTTCGAAATCTGGAAGCTACTGATTATGCACCGATGCAAAGCAGTGGATGACCTTTCCTCACAACGATAACGTGAAATAAAGAGCATATCAGAAATTCAGAAACACGGATTGAAAAGGCTCAGTCTAGCTATCTATATACAGTATGTCCCCGGATCGAGTTACAAAGAGGAAAAAAATTTTTGTTACTGATTTTTCAAACTTATCTCAGCATAAATAATGCGTCGGATCTGTTCAAACCACTAAATCGCAGGAACTTTATATTCTAACTATAGAAGTTAACTAATTATTCCCATTTTTATGTAAAAAGTATACTTTTCCCAAGGACAGTAGAATCTAACAGGACTGCTACATCCATTGTGGTGACAACCTGCCCGCAAACTACGTCACACCATTTTCCACGCCCAGCTGTTGTTATGGTCTATGCGTTTGCTGTTTATTTTTAGAGGTTATATCGTAGACGTATTCATATTATTTTTGAAGTTTTATGTTTTTATACGTATTAATGTCTATCACATAACCTCTAAAAACACAGACAGTTACCAGGCGTGGCAAATAGTGTGACGTAGAGTGCGGGCAACCAACCTGGAGTGGATTACAAAAATACAATGGATGTAGCAGTCCTGTTAGATTCTATTGTCCTTGACTTTTCCTAAATTAAAAATTTTTAAGTTCAATTTACGATACGTAACCATAGAAATCAATAAAATAAAAGTTACAACTTATGTTAGTGAAAAATATACGGTCAAATCAAATTAAAATATGGCTAATTGAATAAAATATTTTAAATGTAAATTTATGTAATAGCACACTACGTCCTCATTCAAACAAATTCCCTCCCAATTTGGCACACATTTGAAGACGAGTTCTAAATTCTTTATAAGAAGTACGAATTTCCGTCAGTGGTAGAGATTCTATCGCTTTAATTATTCTTAGTTTTAATAGTTCTGCATCATCTTGTAATGTAAACAATTTGTTTCAATCGTTCCCAAAAATAAAAATCCATAATTGTAAGATCAGGACTATCAGGACAAATAGGACCATTTCGTTCAATCCATTTTTGACGAAATTGTAATTTTAACCATTTGGCACAATGTGTGAATGGTAAGCTGGGCAACTGTCTTGCTGAAAGTACATTGACCGTATAAAATTTAAGGGTAATTGGATTTACATCGCTCCAATAACGGTAATGCTGGGAAGAAACAATGTCATTTAGGGATAATACAGAACCCGTTTCAAAAAAGTTTTTCATCAGTTTGCGAGCCCCAACATGAGATATTTTTGTGTCCAAATATTTTTGCTGGAATTTTTATATAACTACACGACAACATGATTCACTAGTACCATAGCACAGTACTAAATAAATTCTTTCTTTCACGGTTAACATCGCATGAAAAGACTTAGGGCCGGTTTATCAATATCTAGTTAAGAGGCCTACCTAGCTGGCGAAAAATTCGAAACGAGATTCGCTCGTGAACACGCTTAATGCGGCAACACCGCTCCATGTGTACTCGATCGGCTGGCGCGCCAGGCCGATGGCGACTAGGACTGTCCGATTGTCGGGTAATTCCCCGACAATCAGCGACGTTGATTTTATTCTTACAATTAGTTGAATGCATTTGAATACGAGCCGCTTTTTGGAACATAGCTGTTATTGCTAGTATTTCATTATTATTAATTTAGTTAAAATTATATACTTTCACGAAAAGGGATGTTGGTGGATGCCGATCTTATCAGATTCCTCATTATAAAATTACACAGTATACCAAATTTTATTTGTATATGACAAATCATTGAAATTATTACAGGTAATCTATACCTTAGCCATTTATTGATTTATACAGGGTGATTTATCAGCTCACCATCAAACTTTGACATATGATAGCTAATCCAATTACAAAAAAAAAATGTTAATGAACATATGTCCTATTTTAATTAATTACGAAATTATAATCCTTTAAAGTTTTCATTTTTATATCATAATTAACTGCAACATTTTTTTTAAAACTCATAAATATTACAAATATTGTTCAAAATAGACTCCTTCTGAAGGAGCAATACATGCTTCACAATGACGAATTAAAGAGTTCTTCAGCCGAATTAAAATGTCTGGTTGATTTCTTGTTTCAGTAGCAGCCATTTGTATTCTGTTTAATAACTGTTTTCGTGTGTTAATTTCCACTTAATACACAATTTGTTTCATATGACCCCATAAGTAGAAATCCAATGGATTAAGGTCGGGGGATCTAGGTGGCCAAGCAAAGGGACCATTACCAATCCACTTGTTTGGAAAATATTGATTTAACCACTCGACAACTACTCTTCAGCGATGAGGGGGGCATCATCGTGCTGGTACCACATATTTTGAATTACATTAAGAGCTATATCTTCAAGTAAATCAAAAAGTGTGTTGTTCGAAAAAATCTGTAATTTACAGCGTTCAAACGTTCATCAAGTACATGCAAACCTAGTAAATTGTTGTTAAATAATCCACCCTAAACGTTGATGCTGAAACGTTGTTGAAATTTCCTTGGTCTAATCGCATGCGGATTTTGTAATTCCCAGATATGTTCATTATGGTAATTATTTATACCATCTCGTGTAAAACAGGATTCATCTGTCCAGCGATCATTTGAAATGAAGTCATTATTTTGGGCATGTTACTACAATAACCATTCACAAAATGCTAACCGTTGCTGATTATCTCCTGGCTATATAGCTTGAACGTTCTGTTTATGATACGGATGAAGGACTTAGCGATTCAATACGCGCCATGCAAAATGTTGACTTACATGTATGTTGTGTGCTATTCTTCGAATGCTGATGGAAGGATTATCAATAACAGCATTAATTACAGCTTCTTCGTAATCTACATTAACTACATGCGGTCGAATAGGATTACCTGTTTCTCGAAGTCTTCTGAAAGAATCGCTAAAAACTGAATAATATGGCAAATGACGCTGTGGAAATCTTTCTTGATATTCTGATACTGATTGTCGAGCATTTCAATTGCAAAAACCATACACGAAAATTATATCAGCATACTCTTCAGTGCTATAAGCGTACATTTTGAGTTTCTTCTTGTATGTAATAATTAAACCTTACAGCAAACTGACATATTACAATGACAACTTTGTTTTTGTTGAATGTTTGATTTTACTGAATAAATCCGCTGCAGAAAACTTTAAAGTGTTATAATTTCGTAAATAATTGAAATAGGACATATGTTCATTAACATTTTTTTTTGGTAATTGGATTAGTTATCATATGTCAAAGTTTGATGGTGAGCTAATAAATCAACCTGTATTTAAAGATTAAAAATGTTTACACTAGTTGTCATAATTTTTGTTCTAGTAGTATATGAGGTTGAAATTATGCCACCACTTACAGAAACACCATATATTTTTATATAGGGTGTCCATTATTTATGGAATATAGTATATATCTCGGTAAATGTTGACTTGAAAAAACATTTTATACAAAAGTTGTTTAATATTTTATTTGCCATAATAAGACAGCATTCAATTGTTTATATTTCAGAAAACAAATGAGCAACGAATAACACTTGAATTTTTTTAAATGGCAATGTACCCTTTCGTTAGGCTCATTTGATAGAGATTGTTTTTCTCTTTACGATGATGTAAAATTTTAGTACCCTTATATCAGAAAATTTTTGAAAAAATTAAAAAATTGTTTATTAAGAAAATTTTGAGTTTTTGATGATATATTTTTTTATTATTTATATTGTATTATTTATTTTAAAATATACCTTTGGTGCTTCTTTATATTTTTATTTTGTATTTATTTTAATAATTAATCTAATAGTAGATGATCAGATAATTGTGCAAATATTCTCATTATTAAAAATTTATTGCCACACTTATGCCCGGTTGCACCGTTTACATAGTTGAGCATAACTTAGTTAAGCAGTTCTTATAGTTAAGAAGAACTTAAATTTTATGTCTATTGCACCGACACAACATATACAATGCTCAACTAAGTAACGTTTAAGTATCGGTTATTTGGCAACAACGCCATAAAATTTAGTTATTTTTATAAATTTTAGTAATTTTTTAGGGTTTTTCGTGTTGTCAAGTTAATGTCGGTTGACATTTGACATATACCATGTAAATAACATTTCAACTATTCATATCATTCCCAACTTCGCGAATATTCGAAGAGTGTTGAGTTATATTGTGAGTTATAAGGACGTTTATAAAAAATGTCGCAAGAGGTGAACCTTTTAAAGATAAATTAATATTTAGAAATTTCATTTACATAAACAGTATTTGGAAAGACAATCACTTTTATTAGATATACAAATTAAAAAGGAAACGTTGCAGCAATTAAAAGAAAATAAAAAACTAGATTAATTAATAAAAAAAACTAGATAGGTTAAGTAATAAAAAATAGTTATTTTTATAATAAATTGTTTTATAAATCATTAAAGTAGTTATTTATTAAATTATCTCTTAAATAATGTATCCCATTATTGCCGATATTATTCATCTCCACACGGCCAGCCTCAATTTGAACATTTAAATCTGCTTCATTAATGTCATCTGGAAAAACAGCAACATTTTCTTCGGCCATAACTGTTCTGGTAATATTTTGTAGAACTGCCGTTGCTACAATAACCTCCATCACAGTGGAAATTTTCAAACGTAGGCCATATGCAAGGACAGGAAATCGACGTTTCCAATTTCCAAAGAACCGTTCCACTGTATTTCGGGTTCTTATATGAGCTTCATTATACAGTTCTTCTGGTCTTGTTCTACACTCTGCCAATGGAGTTAGAAAATACTCTCGCAGAGGATATCCGCTGTCGCCTAAAAGAACCTTATCATTAATCATTTGTAATCAAATAGTAATATGTACTATTTTACGTTAAGTATCAGTAACATCATACCTAATAATATGCCATTTTGGAAATCTCCGTTTTCTAACCGTGCTCTAATCCGACTATTATTAAATATAGTTGAATCGTGAACAGATCCTGGCCACTTTGCCACAATATCCATGGCTTCCAAATTTGCATTTACAATAACTTGTACATTAAAAGAAAAGTAGCCTTTTCGGTTCCTGTACACTTCTGCATCTTCGCCACCAGGAGACTGAATTTGTATGTGCGTGCAAGCAATGGCACCTATAATCCTGGGAAATGCAGCTATTCCATAAAACTGGTTTTGTACTGCTAGAATTTCTTCGGTATTACTTGGCATTTTTATGTATTGCGGTCTCAGCATAGCAATTGCACGCGATACCCGCGATATAATTCTACTAGCTGTTGAAGTATGCATCCCGGTAAAATCAGCTACAATAGTTGACTGGCTAGCAGAAGCGTAAAATCTAAGGGTTGTTAGCAACTGGTTCATTGGACACACACAGTTGTTTCTGTACAAAACAAGTAGTATTAAAATAATCTAAATTCAGCCTATAAAAGTATAATTTAAAATAATGTATACTACTTACTTATTAGACGGAAATTCTATAATTTCTTGTATTTGTCATAGAACATACAAACAACTTTGTTTTGTTAGACGAAATCTTTTAAAAAAATTATATTCGTCCATTTCGTGGAAATAATTGGATCTTTATTGTGTATATTAATTTTGGATAACCAAAATCAATTATTTCCAAAACATCTAAATCGTCGTCGAAAATTTGCAGATCCATTATTTTATTTTATTACTTTTTTAACGTATAGGTTATGTGCGGTTATGTCTATTTGACGTATGCGCTTGAGAACAACTTAAGCACTGGATTTCAAATACTTATATTTGAGAACGTCTTATTGATTTTGAGAACGGGTTACTTGACGGTGCAACGCAAATTCACTACTCAAGCATTACTTAGCCTTTAAGCAATGCTTATGTATTACGGTGCAAACGGGCATTAGACATTGTTTTACATTCTACGTAAATTAAATGTTTAAATTTAAAGTAATGATATACAAATTTTTTGATCTATCCGAAAATATTAATCGCTTCAGGTTTGTTTTTCTTGGGAGACACTACGCCGACGTCTCGGTTACTGAGAATACCGAGCTCCACTATGTCTCGGGCAATGTTTGGGACGGAGCAATATTTGCGATGTTGCCGTATTTATACTCCGCAAGCAATCAAAACCGACTACATGTTTTAAACCCATTTTATTTAAATTTGCTGCATTTAATAAAAAAATTGAACTCTTTAAATATGATTTACTTTACATTTCACTACCTGGTGATGCATTCCGTTTTTAAAAATTTTTTAAAACGTGATTTTAGAAACGTTACGCGACATTTTTTGAAAAAACTGAATGCATCACTAAAAACTATATAAAAAAATAGAAATTTTGATGTAACAAACATACAAAAATTTTAAACGATGGCTGAATAAAATGGTATTCGTGGTTTTTGCTAATAGGTTATCCTCTTAAGTCGATTTATCTGTCGGTTAAAATTGTATCTAATAGATAACGTCGACGAATCGTTTATCCACCCGTAGTTTAGGGTTATCTTTTAAATAAATATGACATTTGGATACCCACCAGATTGAAGTACTGGTTAAGGGTTTACCTATTAGATATTGTCAAAAAGATATGCGCGCAAGTTTGGTTGCTTGGTGAAAGGAAATGATATCAAAATCAAAATATAACATAATTCAAAGGTGTCAATGTCAAAAATAAATTAAGCTATTGTGGTGATGGATAAGCAGGAGAAAGTGAAAAGATCCTCCAATTTTACTAAAGCAGAAAAAAACTTGCTGATTGATTTGGCAAACAAATATAAAAATATAATAAAAAATAAGAGAACCGACGCTGTAACATGGAAACAAAAAGATGAATGTTGGGGTAAAATTACTGCAAAATTTAATTGTTGTAGTATTGGAATAGTAAGTAAAAACGTTGAAATAAAACAAATATAAAATAATCTGAATTCATGGCTTTAGCCAAGAACTACAAAACAACTGCGAATGAAAGATGATGGGATAAAAGAGGAAATAAAAATTATTCTGCGCACAAAAATTACTTAAAAGGCACGGGTGGTGGAAAGCCAATGAAAGAACCAGTTCCATCCACCGAAAGTGAAAAAGAACTTACAGACACAATTTTGTTGTCTGTAACAGGATTAAAAAGTAACTATGATAGTGACTCAGGTAATTTATGAAAAAGGTAAATGCCTTTTCTTTTAAATTAGGTGGTATTTTTTTAAAATTCATTTGTTAGTAATGAATGGTATGGACGTTAATAATATCGATACAAATGTAACAAAGGACGTCACAGAAGAAGACGTTATGTGCCACTGGAATGAATTTGAAGTTGCAATGCTACAAACCGAAAAACATTTGGCATTACAACTTCAAAGTAATTTCCAGAATAATACTTCTTCTTCTTTGGAAACACAAAATATTCCTCCAAACACTATATCAGAAGTAGAGATTACCCCAATCATAGAAGTAATTCCTTCGGAAGTTATTACGCAAAAACAATGTCAAAATGAAAATGAGTTGAGAAGTAAGTCTGATTACTTGATGCTTATTATACTTACTTTTATAGAATGGTCGAGCCGTAGGAGACCTGTTATTAAAAAAAAGTTGTAACAAATCTATATCAACGCAATTTGAAAAGTTGGAGTTTATTAACAGCACTCACAAAACAGTTCACTAAGCAAAATATTTGGGCAAAAGAAGAGCATAAAATAAAGCTGGAAATACTTAATATACAAAAAGAACAAGAAGCCGTAAAATTACATACACTTCAAATGGAATTGGAAATAGCAAAATTGAAATTTCCACAATATCAATCTGGGGATTAGATCGCCATTGGATTTTTTTTATAATTTGTTATATTGTTATAACTTATAAGTGATATTTGAGTATAGTATTTTTTATTTAAATTCAACTATTTATAGACAACGTATTTGTTAATAAACAACAATCCACATTTATACGAATTCTTTAAATTATACGAATATACGAATTCAAATAATATCTAAATAAAATTGATTATGTTATAAATTTTAATTTAAGAGGTTAGGGAAATAATTCGCCAAAAGTTGATTTCTAGCATTTCCTAGTAATTCACCATCTTCTATATCAAGGTTATCTACCTCGACAGTATTTACATTTATTCCAGGATCATATGGAGGTATTTCTTCCTTTGCATTTATTGCTATGTTATGTAGCAACAATTACTGTCATTGCAGTTTCTAGTTTCAATCGGAGCTTGAGTGCAAGTACAGGAAATCTTCTCTTCCACACGCCATATTGCCGTTCCACTGGATTTCTAGTTCTTATTAAAGATTCATTATATAGTTCTTCTACTCTATTTCCGGTATTCAGCAAAGGTGTTACCAAATATTTGGTATTACGATATCCGCTGTCACCCACTAGCAAAGCATTACCATACTCATTATCTTCAAACCTTTGCTTTAATAATGAATTATCAAAAATGTGTTAATCATGGGCCGATCCTGGCCAACAATATCCAAAATTTTTAAATCCACCGAGGACACAGTTTGAACATTCAATGAAAAAAAGCCCTTTCGATTCCGGAATGTCTCTGCACGTGGTCCACCTATAATTATTATCCACTCATTAATATTAATTCATATGTTTCGATTAAAAGAGATTGCTTACCTGGCGAAATAATGCTAATATGATTACAATCGATACTGCCTATCACCCGTGGAAATCTAGCTTTTCCATAAAATTGTTCTTGTGATTTCTCTATTTGGTCACCAGTAGGCATACGTAGTTGGACAATATCCTATATTCATCGCTTTCTAATAAATACTCATGTAAGAATTACATGAGTATTTATTGGAGGAATGACAACTCACAAATCAACATCACAAACTAAAGTCAATTATTCAAATTTGACCAATCATGTTTTATTTCCGTTTCTAATGTTAACACTCAGGGGTACCAACTGTTTTCTATCTTGTTGTTTGCTGCCTGTCGGGTAGAAAGTTGCTGGATAAACGCGTCACTGAGGTTATCTGTTAGACAAGTTTATCCATGAGTTGCGTATCTGACAGATTTAACTCGACATTGATAAACCGGCCCTTAATCTCACCAACATAAGTTGTAACTTTTATGGTTTCTATGGTTACATGTCATAAATTGAACTTGAAAAATTTTCAATTTAGAAAAAAGTCCAATTTTTACATAAAAATTGGAATAATTAGTTAACTTTTATAGTTAGAGTATAAAATATCTATGTCTATCTACCTTGGCTATTATCTGTATAACATTGCAGATTGAACCGCTCTTTAATGTTGTATATTATAGTGTCTCGGCTATTAACTCTTTAACGATGTATATTGTATAGCCTCGACCACAAAAGACCTTGGCTATCATCTTTATAGCATTGTAGGTTCTAATCAACCGCTATTATTGTTTAAAAAGTACATTATAGAAGTAGTTACTGAAACTCCTGGGTTGGAATCAATTATAATAAATAACCAATTTGATTTAGGCTTTTATGTAGTCGAGACTAGAGTTAAAGATGTAATCAAATTTGTTAATAAGAACAAAAAAAAGTGTATATTTGTCAACGTTTTGATACATTTCTAAAGTTTGTCCATCTCTCCCCATCAAACAATTAAATAAATCTCGAAATCTTAACGTGATTGCAAACAAACGTTAATTAACACAAAAACAACATGTTTTTAGACTTTGTTATGCAACGTTGTTTTTAAATTGTGTACAAACATGATTAAAAAAAAAGTACTTTGAGTAAACAGCATGAAGAAAAATGAGAAAAAAATTAACTCCACCTCAACAACCCTTAGGGAGATGTACCTACATTATTTATTTAAACGCAAATCTTACTTAGAATTAGGGGAGAAAAAAAAAATCAGGAAAGGCCGAGTGTTTGTTATAAAACGTACTCGTTGTTATAAACTACCTTTTTAAGAAATTGAATACATTTTTTTTTGGGTTACTTTCAAGTAACAATTTTGCTTTAGTAAGTAAATAATGATGTTGATTTGTTTTAAGACACATAAATAAATCAATGGTAAACTAAAACTTCTTGTAACTTGTTTGTCGATCTGCTTACCAGAAAACACCTTTTAAGAAAATTTAAACTTGGTCCTTTCAACTTGATTGTTTACCAATAAAAAAAAACTTTTTCAATAAATCAATAATAAAAATTAATGTTATAATATAATAAATCGATTGTGGGTGAAAATTTTAGACGTGTAATAAACGCTTCAATAAAATAGAGTTAATTTCAGTTTATGTGCTATCTGAGTGATCTCCATGAAAATCGAGTTTATACGTGATAAGCTTTCAAACGGGAAAGCGCCGCTTAACTACTTAATTAAATTCGAAAACTTTACGAAAGACTTTCTTATTGTCGCGCGTTCACTTTGATTTTAAGTAGCAAAGACCGATTTAAGATCGTTGGCACGTAACTTTCAGCTTTTAGAGAAGTAGAAACCGGGTTTTATGTCATCGGAAAAATGAGTTCTTAGATTTCTACGAACGAGAATCGTATAAAATAAAAAAAATAAGTTATGACTTAGTTTCCAATTTCATTATAAAGCGAAAAAGGAACTTTCAAAATTTATTTGACGTAAAACTAATTTACTAACACATTGTTTTGTAATTTTGTAACAGACCAAAAACGGGTACTTTAAATTTATTTAGAGTGTCTCGGTGTTTGTCGAACGTGTTTCGGTTTTATTAATTGCAATTACGTTCGGAACTGACGTCCCTTTTATTTAAATTTTCCCGCACGGCAATCGTATTAATCATTAAAACGCTTCATTAGTTACATTAAAATACTCGAAGCCTTTTTTTTACAAAACGTGGATATTAATAAATTTTCTGTATGTGTAAAATATTTGTAGGTGTATTCGATCGGAAGAATTTCGTATTCCTGGCACATCATCTCCAAAACTAATAAATTCTGGAATAGGAGTAGCACATATCCCCATGGACCAGCTAAAACCATAAATATTCCAAGTAAATACGAACCATATAAAAATTCCGATTTCGCATGCGACAAAACTAAATAAAAATAAAATAGAGACTCAAAAACCGTTGAAAAATAAAAATTATTTACATGAGTCTTTTGGCACAACAATGAAAATCCGTACGACCTACCTCAAACCACGTCCCTTTTGCATATTACAAGCGGGGTGGTCGGCGAAAAAGCACCCCTCGTTTTGCATGCACCAACCGTGTATGTACTTAAATGGGACGGCGGTATAGTTGGACGAGAATTTATCGCGTTCTTCTCGGGCACCGTACCAATTCGCCGAGTTAAGCTTATAAAAGAATGTGATGGAAGGAGCTCTCCGTCCGTCGGCACGTTTATGTCGTCGTCGTCGTGGTTGCACCAACCCTCTTCCTTCTTCATACTCGTACTTCTTCCGGATCGAGTGCACTACATCCAGAATATTTTATGCTTTCCGACCCGATCGTATATAAAGGGCTTAAAGAGATTTTCTTCCGTAAATGCACGAGAAAGGCTATCTTGAAATAGGTAGGAATAAAATTTTCACCTCATAGATTGATCTCTAGTATAATTATATCTGGGAATATATATTTTGTTACTTATTTGTTTACGCTAAAATATTGAGGATTATCTTTTTGGGTTATAATTAAAATTACGACACGTTATATATCGTTTGAAAGAAGATACTCTAATCTTCAATTAACCCTTTGTTGCCGACGATCTCTTTGCTTTCTTGAAACGTGATCTATTACCGTGATGATTTGAGATAAAGAGAACCACTTTGTCGTCTTTTCACTTGAAAAACCCTATACTTATTCTGTGAACTGAATCTGTAATTATAATCACCTAGGGTTATTTGCTTATCAAATAATACATTTTTTGGAATACATTTCTTGTTTGCTCTTATAGTTCCACACGCAAATGTATTTTCTGCTTTTAGCTTCTCTACAAGAAGTACAGAAGAAAAAAAATTATCTAAGTAGATCACCCTTTTTTTGCCCCATTCCTTTTGGTCAGAGATAACACAACTCCTTCCAAGTCCTTCCATTCTTCATTCGTAGCTCCATTTTTCATTTAGATATAAAACTCATTACTCGACCATTTAAAGTTTGGCAAATTTGCTTTATGGAATGGGAAAAAATCAAATTTGAAATATTTAGGAAAAAATGTCTTGTATTAAAATTTAAAGTGATATTGTAGAGTGTTATATATCATTTAAAAGAGGATACTTTTAGCTTTCGTTTTATATAAAAACCATTTCTCTACCTTCAAAACTAAACATAGCACGATTTTTCAAAATTATAAATTTTTTCTTTTAACCGAAATTAACACACATCTTCAAAAATCTCTTTGGAAGAAAATTCGAAACAAATTAGAGTAGTCCTTATATATCACATAAAAGAGAATACTCTAAGCTTCAATTAAATGTAATAATCATTGCTCCATCTTGAAAAATGAATTAAGTATGATTGTTTAATGTTTGGCAAATTTCTTTTATGGAATGGGAAAAAATCAAATTTGTAATATTTACGAAAAAATGTCTTGAATCAAAATTTAAAGTGATATTGTAGAGTGTTATATATCATTTAAAAGAGGATACTTTTAGCTTTCGTTTTATATAAAAACCATTTCTCTACCTTCAAAACTAAACATAGCACGATTTTTCAAAATTAACCAATTTTTCTCATAACCGAAATTACAACACATCTTCAAAAATCTCTTTGGAAGAAAATTCGAAACAAATTGAAGTAGTGCCTATATATCACATAAAAGAGAATGCTCTCAGCTTCAATTACATGTAAAAATCATTGCTCCATCTTGAAAAATGAATTAAGTATGATTGTTTAAAGTTTGACAAATTTCCTTTATGAATTGGAAAAAATCAAATATGTAATATTTACGAAAAAAGTCTTGTATTAAAATTTAAAATGATATTGTAGAGTGTTATATATCATTTAAAAGAGGATACTTTTAACTTTCATTTTATATAAAAACCATTTCTCTACCTTCAAAACTAAACATAGCACGATTTTTCAAAATTGACCAATTTTTCTCTAAAACGAAATTACAACACATATTCAAAAATCTCTTTGAAAATTCGAAACAAATTGAAGTAGTGCCTATATATCACATAAAAGAGAATGCTCTCAGCTTCAATTACATGTAAAAATCATTGCTCCATCTTGAAAAATGAATTAAGTATGATTGTTTAAAGTTTGACAAATTTCCTTTATGAATTGGAAAAAATCAAATTTGTAATATTTACGAAAAAGTCTTGTATTAAAATTTAAAGTGATATTGTAGAGTGTTATATATCATTTAAAAGAGGATACTTTTAGCTTTCATTTTATATAAAAACCATTTCTCTACCTTCAAAACTAAACATAGCACGATTTTTCAAAATTAACCATTTTTTCTTTTAACCGAAATTACAACACATCTTCAAAAATCTCTTTGGAAGAAAATTCGAAACAAATTGTAGTAGTGCTATATATATCATATAAAAGAGAATACTCTAAGCTTTAATTAGATGTAAAAATCATTGCTTCATCTTGAAAAATAAATTAAGTATGATTGTTTAAAGTTTGGCAAATTTCCTTTATGGAATGAGAAAAAATCAAATTTGTAATATTTACGAAAAATCGTGTTGTATTAAAATTTAAAGTGATATTGTAGGGTGTTGTATATCATTTTAAAGAGGATACTTTTAGCTTTCATTTTATATAGAAACCATTTCTATACCTTCAAAAACTAAACATAGCACGATTCTTCAAAATTAAACATTTTTTCTCTTAACCGAAATTACAACACATCTTCAAAAATCTCTTTGGAAGAAAATTCGAAACAAATTAGAGTAGTCCTTATATATCACATAAAAGAGAATACTCTAAGCTTCAATTAAATGTAATAATCATTGCTCCATCTTGAAAAATGAATTAAGTATGATTGTTTAAAGTTTGGCAAATTTCCTTTATGGAATGGGAAAAAATCAAATTTATAATATTTACGACATAATGTCTTGTATTAAAATTTAAAGTGATATTATAGAGTGTTATATATCATTTAAAAGAGGATACTTTTAGCTTTCGTTTTATATAAAAACCATTTCTCTATCTTCAAAACTAAACATAGCACGATTTTTCAAAATTAACCAATTTTTCTCATAACCGAGATTACAACACATCTTCAAAAATCTCTTTGGAAGAAAATTCGAAACAAATTGGAGTAGTGCTTATATATCACATAAAAGAGAATACTCTAAGCTTCAATTAGATATAAAAATCATTGCTCAATTTTGAAAAATGAATTAAGTATGATTGTTTAAAGTTTGGCAAATTTCCTTTATGGAATTGGAAAAAATCAAATTTGTAATATTTACGCAAAAATGTCTTGTATTAAAATTTAAAGTGATGTTGTAGAGTGTTATATATCATTTAAAAGAGGATACTTTTAGCTTTCGTTTTATATAAAAACCATGTCTCTACCTTCAAAACTAAACATAGCACGATTTTTTAAAATTAACCAATTTTTCTCATAACCGAAATTACAACACATCTTCAAAAATCTCTTTGGAAGAAAATTCGAAACAAATTGGAGTAGTGCTTATATATCACATAAAAGAGAATACTCTAAGCTTCAATTAGATATAAAAATCATTGCTCAATTTTGAAAAATGAATTAAGTATGATTGTTTAAAGTTTGGCAAATTTCCTTTATGGAATGAGAAAAAATCAAATTTGTAATATTTACGAAAAATCTTGTTGTATTAAAATATAAAGTGATATTGTAGTGTTATATATCATTTTAAAGGATACATTTTCCACCTCCAAAATTGAAAACATTTTCTTAACATCTTCCTAAAATCTATTTGGAGAAATTTCGTAATAGAATAGATTAGTGATATATGTATATCATTTGATTTGAGAAAGAGATAATAAATTAAGCATGATTTTGTAATTTTAAAAGTACATTACTTAAAAATTAAAATTGGCTGTTAAAGTTATCTATAATAATCGAAAGTAGATCACGCGCTTATTTAGAATTTATGTGAAAATAACGCACGTGCAAAGTGCATATCTATATTATCGATTCAATTCTCCATTCCAGTCGGATAATAATGATATTCTTCAACTCAGAGGAAGCGTGTTGATTTCCCTCCGGCACATACACGTTAAAACCAACCGAGACAACTAAGTGGTCAATAAATTATTTAAGCCTAAAATATCGATTTTGCCTCGTTTACAAAAAAAAAACTTTGATATAAAAACTTTTATATCACAAAAAATAGCTTGGACACGGATTTTTTTTTTATCATAATTTTGCAATTTTATTCTTTGAACACATTTGAATTAGTTTTCTTCGTGGTTTCTCAACTGTATTTGTGAGTACCATCACAACCGTTGAGATGTGGTCTTTTTTGATGTGAGAAAACCCTGGGTGAAGTCGGATTTGCGCACAGTCGCCTGATTTTATCGATTTGCGGCTTTAATTTAAAGATGGATATTCAGTCGACCCGTAGCATTAAAGGTCGAAAAGTACCCCATTTTTGCTGTTACCGGTTTT
Organism: Onthophagus taurus; assembly: GCF_036711975.1. Lineage (NCBI taxonomy): Eukaryota > Metazoa > Arthropoda > Insecta > Coleoptera > Scarabaeidae > Onthophagus > Onthophagus taurus. The sequence continues at coordinate 5,798,715 of NC_091966.1, forward strand.
ACGTTCCATTTACTCCCAAAACGAACGACTTCCAAATTCTTTTTCGATCGAAAGCACTTTATACCATTGTATTTGATGTGATTTTATTTTTTTTGTTTTGTGTTATATTAAAATTTTTTTAAATATTTCCTAGAATTTAAATTCCTGAAAATCCGCTTATATTCGCTCGAAAAGTTTTGAATGATAGAGGCGGTGAGAGTTTGAATTGTCGGAAAATATCTAAAGCATAGCCGTGGTTATTCATCTTCGCAGAAGTGTATTTCATGAAATAGGGCATCCGTGTTGATCCAAATATTAATTCATAGAAACTCGGTTTATTTCAAATAATAAATTCTAATGCAATTCAGTTTTTTTAAATCGTTTCAGAATGATTTGAAAAATGTGTTAACAACCTTGCTTTAAGTGTCAACAGCAGAAAACGTTAAATTTTAAAATGAAACCGAGTTATTGCTTTCGGTAGAAACGACGAACTACGGTTATCAAAATTCATAAAACGTTAGCAAAGGGTACATTTTCGTTTTTGGTATATTGTGTTGGTTGTTATTACAATTTTTGAGTCTTATAAAAAAATTTAACAACATTTTTAAGAATTTAGAATAAAAATATTTTAATAACGAGTTTTTAATGATTTCATTAAAGAGATTTTGTAAGAAAAGTTCTTTCTCGTTCGAGTCCTTGAGAATAATGGGCTATTATAGAGTTAAATTTGGAAGCAGACGGAATTTATTTAAGATAACATCTTTTGAACAGCAATAAATTTACTTGAGTGTTGAGAATAACGCTTGCTAATGAAAACACTTGTTATAATAGAAACATGAATACATACCGGGAATTTCATATAACTGGCAATATATGAAAGCAGTTACGAAACTATTATGCACTTGTATTGTCCCACATAAAATGCAACATAGCTTAATAGAGGGTGTTTTTAAGCCAAGTAGAACTTACGAAAGGGTTAACTGTTAAACGAACTGTTATACTGCACTCACTTTTTGATATTTTTGACCAGTATACTCTGGCAAATCATCATAAATAAATTGACGCATGAACAACGCTACCAAATTAACCAGATTTACTTTGAAAATCAGTAATCAATTCGCATAACTTATAGATGACTTCCTAATTTGTATGGCGCACATAATCGTCCACCTGAGCAAGCCATCCGTCGAATTGTGGATAGATTTCATACCACATACTCTCTAAATGGTGCAATAACACCAACATGTCGAAGGAATGTGCGTACTGAAGAAAATCTCGCCGCTGTAAACGAAAATGTGGAAGAAGATCCAAGTTTATCGATTCATCGTCAGTCGCAGGAATTGGGGCTCTGTCCGTCCACTACGTGGAAAATTTTGCGCAAAGATCTTGGACTACATCCGTTTAAGATCTAGCTGGTACAGGAATTAAAGCCACGAGACCATCATATGGGTCGTTCTTTCGCCGATTGGGCTCTAGAGCAGTTGGAAACTGATCCAATGTTTTATGTTTTAATAAACATAATTGCCGCATATGGAGTGAAACCAATCCACAACAGACCCTACAGACTCCATTACATGCAGAAAAATGCACAGTTTGGTGTGGTTTGCACGCTGGTGGCATCATTGTACCCAAAATTGAATGTCCAGAATACGCTTCGCCAAGAACAGCCGCGGTGCCCCTATGCTCGACATCCATTATGCCCGTTAATGCCATGTATTGATCTTTCGAACAAAAACATTTTTTGGATTAAAATTTAATTTTTTGTGTTATTTTTTTCAATTTAAAGTTCTATCGGGCTTAAAAAACATCCAGTAGAACAGGTATTGGGTAGTTTTGCAACGGCAAAGTTTTGCTTAGAAAAGGTGACGTCTTTATGATAACTCTGAGTTTTCGTCTTAAGAGACGCACGGCTAAATCCAAATGTTTCTAGTTCTAGTTTTACACTAGCACTATCACTAGAACTAACACAAGACCTAGAACTAGAATCATTCCGGTTTAGCCGTCTTGAGAGACGTGCGGCTAAACCCGAATGTTTCTAGTTCTAGGTCTAGTGTTAGTTCTAGTTTTAATCGATATTTAGCGCTAGATTGTGCTAGAACCAGAAACATTCGGGTTTAGCCGTGGGTCTCTCAAGACGGCTAAACCCGAATGATTCTAGTTTTAAGTCTTGTGTTAGTTCTAGTTTTGCGCTAAAACTAATACAAGACCTAGAACTAGAAACATTCGGATTTAGCCGCACGTCTCTCAAGACGGCTAAACCCGAATGATTCTAGTTCTTGGTCTTGTGTTAGTTCTAGTGATAGTGCTAATGTAAAACTAGAACCAACACTAGACCTAGAATTAGAAACATTCGGGTTTAGCCGTCTTTAGAGACGTGCGGCTAAACCCAAATGATTCTTGTTCTAGATATAGTGTTAGTTATATATAATAACAATGCTAGTGTAAAACTAGAACTAACACTATACCTAGAACTAGAATCATTAGGGATTAGCCGTCTTTAGAGACGTGCGGCTAAACCCAAATGATTCTAGTTCTAGATATAGTGTTAGTTATATATAATAACAATGCTAGTGTAAAACTAGAACTAACAGTATACCTAGAACTAGAATCATTAGGGTTTAGCCGTACTTAGTAGCTAAACCCAATACTTTCTAGTTCTAAGTCTAGTGTTAGTTCTAGTTTTAACTGTTACTCATCGCTAGATTGCTGTATATTTTTATTGAACTAAAAGTAGAACTAACACTAAACCTAGAATTAGGAACATTCAGCTTTAGCCATCTTAAGAGACGTAAGGCTAAACCGGGATGTTTCTAGTTCTAGATCTAGTGCTAATGTTAGTCTAGTTGTATTTGTTATTCAGCGCTTGATTGTTATATATTTTTATTGAGTTACAACGGACACTGCGTTCCCCGTATTGATACGTAATACCGAGGTTTTACTGTAATATCAAATTATATTGACATGTTGCATTTTATGTGGGACAAAGTAAGTAGGTTACGCTCCGATTTCTATGGAAATATATTTTTGTATATTGCATCCTAAGTAAAATTGGCTGTAGTTTAATCAAATCTTGAGGTAAATTTGTAATAACTTGGTTATAAGATACTTTTCTTATAAAACGAGCTCCTCCGCCATTTCTAACGCGGACGTAAAAGTACTAAAACCTTAATTGTAGGCTGTATTCATAAAACCGAACGACGCAATAAGGTCTTTTCTACCACACCCATATGAGGCCAGAACTAGGGTAATTTGTTCATCAATATAATATAACCAGTTCAGTAGTCAATTAGGTAATATTAAATTTTTAACGATTAAATTAATATAATCCATAACTTAAAACGCAAGTTTAACGATTTCTAGGCTAATAGTTGGTTCATTACATACAAAAGTAAATATACAAAACTTTTTAGTTAATATTGTTTCGATCGATTTGATCTTCATTTTACACTTACAATTAGTTAAGGAATTTTCTTTTCATCAAAACGGTTAAGAATTGAGAACTGATGAATGTTTAAGGTTAGGTTTGTTCAAATAAACCTTTTTGGAGTTATAGAGATTTAAAGAGATTTGTGCTCGGAATGAACTAGATGTAAACAGCATTCGAAAACACAAGGGAATGAAAATTCATGATAGAGTTTGAAATAACACACAGAAAAAGATAACATCCACCTTTCAAAATTACTCGATGTGAGAGTTGAGCTCCAAGAATACCGGAACTAATCATAACCTATTATTAGAGAAAATTAGAAACATCACGCAACACGCAAAAATAAAAAGAAATTAACCGAGAAAAACAGGAAAATAAACTTGAAGTTCTTATTAGTTGTTAGATTAGAGTATAAGATAACTCTACCAACTAAGATTAGCACAGAAAATACCTGAAAATGAAATAAACAATTAGGTGCCGTGAATACAGATTACATCTAAATATGATATGAGTGGTTCAAAAAGCAATGTGAACAAAAAAGATTGCCAAAACGGAAGATAAAACCACGATTTACACCGGAGATGACGGAGGTCTAGCAACAGAGAAAAGAACACTATATTGAGCATGACATTTATGAACGACAGAAAACAGTGTGGAAAATGTTAAGGAACCGCAAGAAACCAATTAACAAGTATATGCAAGCAACAACTAACTATATGTGTAAAAGAGCGGGAAATACACCAACCCAACCCAACTCAACCTAACCCAACCCAACCCAACTCAACCTAACCCAACCCAACCCAACTCAACCTAACCGAACAAGCATCGAAAAAAAAAAGATGAAGAAGAAGAGATCGAAGAAAACACAACTAAATGATATTTCACAAAGAGAAAAATAGAAATAACAGCCCGGAAATTGAAGAATGGGAAAATTCTAGGGTTAGATAACAATGATCAAATATGGATCAATTACACATTCTCTGTAACAAGGTTTTTTGTACCCGCAGCAAATTCCACAAGATTTGTCCCAGCAGTTATCGAGGGATAAAGCTCCTGAGTTCAGTACTAAAACAAATTACAAAGATAATACCGGATAAAATTGCATACACATGAATTAGTGAAGAACAACAAGGTTTGTGACAAATTAGGTCAACAGTTGATAGAATTTGGCGAAACAGCTTCTATGTCCATCATAGATCTCACCCAAGAGGAGAAATGTAGACCGACGCGATACAGCAAATATCACAGAATTACTAAAGACTAACAAAGAAAATGCCAGTACTGTTGGGTATAAGACATTCAACGACATCATGGATGAAATTATCAAGAATGTCAAGACTGCTGGTGATAATAAATCAAAATAATCTGCCTTAATAGCCGAAGACGAACACAATTTACAAACTTTATTATTTAACAGGTTGTTCAGAAATTGGCGGATAATCTAGACGTAGCGACATTCTACGACCGATTTTGAATCGAAAATCTTAATGTTAAAATGTTGTTCTACTATGTTGCCAAATGTGCTTTTCATGTATGAGGCTCCTAGTACCTACCCTTTTAGTCTGCTTCGTATGTTATAAATCACCCTGTATAACTCTATAGAATAGACCGAGGGATGAATAGAGAAATAATAAAATTAAATAAAACTAGGATAAGAAAATGTAAAAATTATTCCAAGAAGAAATTAAAAGAAGCTATTCTTCCGTACATAGTAAAATAAATGGTAATATGCATATATTGAAAAGGTAATTCTAAAGATAGTGTTAAAATGTTAAAAAGTTAAATTAAACATTTCTCTGTAAAGGATGCATTTCAAGGGCGGGTTATGATTATTCCAAAACTTATAACTTCTTTCACAGCACCTTGTTTGGCATCAAAATATAGCACTTAAAGGGAGTTAATAAGGTTCCTCATCACTCCAATGTTCCGGAGATGTACGTAGAAGTATCCATGTTCGTAGTAATAAGTTGTACTTATGCTTCCTTCCTTATTTCTGCGTCGTATTTTTCGTCTTTTCTGCCGCCAGTACATTTCTGCCTTTTTTTTGCAGTAATCAATTATTTTTCTCTTCGGTACCCTAACTTTCCTGATGTGTATGTAAAACAAATTAGATTGAATGAGATGGCTGCTTTGTTCTTTTATCACGGACATCAACATCTTTTTCTTTGATACCAGGGCTGGATTAACCAGTAAAGGCCTCAAGGCCCTGCACCTACAGGGGCCCGGTTCTGGTTTGATATTGCATAGGCTTTCGTCCGATAAGAAAATCAAGAAAATTAAACATGTAAAGGTTTTTATCTCTTAAAATTGCTAAAAAAATGTTTCAAGTAATCCCGTTTGATTGTACTTGTTAATTGATTTATGAAGAAACAAATGAAAATAAAAAGTTTTAAAAAGTCATGAAGAATCTAAAGTGCATATAAAGTCAATTATATTAAAGAATCAAATTCAAACTGAAGAACTCTACTGGCGAAAAGTCTTAGAACGTATACTAGCCACTGTAAAGTTTCTTCAAGACAACGATTACCATTTAGAGGTTCGGACGAAAATATAGGTAGCCGTTTCAAAGGCAATTATTTGAGTTACCTAGTTTACCTTGCCAACTTCGACGATTTTTTTGCAGAACATTTACGTCGATTTGGAAATCAGGGAAGAGGTTCTGTTAGTTATTTGCCTCATCACATATGTGATGAATTTATTGAAATAATTAGAGATAGAATGTTAAATACATGCAGTGGTGAAATTAAGGCAGCCAAATACTTTGGCATTATCGTCGATTCAACACCAGACGTAAGTCATTGTGATCAACTTAGTCTAATTTTAAGATACGTACATGAGGGACAAATATCAGAACGATTCGTAGGATTCATTAAACTGGAAAATTACACTGCGGATTGTTAACAAGAGACAGCTTTAAGTAAATTAGAACAATTAAGCCTCAGCATTCAAAACTGTCGCGGACAGAGCTATGACAATGCAGCCAACATGTCTGGAAAATACAATGGCTTACAGGCAAAAATAAGAATATTATCTCCTACCGCTATTTATGTATCCTGTACTAACCGCTCATTAAATTTAGTGTTCAATTTTGTATGTGAGTCGTCTTTAGAAGTTGCTAATTACTTTAATATAGTGCAAGGTATTTATAATTTTTTTCATCGTCTACACATAGATGGCAAAAATTAGCACAAAAAGTTAACCCAACGTCATGATTCTGTTTATGCTTTATTTGTAAATTACAAAACTATTAGTGATATACTGTCAACATTTGTAAATGACGAATTTGAAAAACCCATAGTAAGAGTGAAGCTTCAACTTTTCTTAAAAACAGAAAATTTTGAATTTGTCTTCTTGACAATTATATGGTCGAAAATTCTGGAGAGGTTTTAATGAATTAGTCATGATGACCATACAAAGTACAAAATTGACTTCTTCATAATAAACAAGATAGAAAACATACAAAACGTACAGTGTCTTAATTAATTATCGAACCCGACGTCATCATTGCAAGTATGCAACCAATATCACAGTATTTTTATTGCAATACGCGATTTGCGTATGATGCGTATTACGCTGTGATATTGGTTGCATACATGTAATGATGACGTCAGGTACGATAATTAATTAACACACAAGAAAGGAAAAAGTGCAGGTGTAGATGGGATGTGAAATGAAGGAATTAAAGCAGGAGGAAACTATGTGGTAATAATATTGAAAGAAGTGTTTGAAAACTACATATTTGAAATAAAATATGATACCTGAGGCGGTAGATAGCAGATAAGTAATTACAGATCAAGCTTATTTACAGTGACGTAGAAAATATTAATGTTCATAAGATCCATAATCACAAAGAGAATAAAGCAATGCCCTTTCCAATGATCATGTTATTTGAGGACGTTGAAAAAGCATTTGACAGTGTAAGAACAGAAATAATATTACTGATCCCATAGAGGCATCTAGTATGGACGATTATTATATTTGCAAGTAAAAATACATTAGGTAGACTTACTTTAGACCTGAAGTCAAAATTGAGGCAATCAAAATTGCAATAATGGTTTCGACAAGAAAACTGTTGGAGATAGGCGAGAAGGAAGTGGAGCGAAAAAAGAGTAAGGAGTCATGGATAACTGGAGAAATTATGCAACGGATGGAAAATACAAGTAGTCAAAGAACAATGACACAGAGAGAAATGTATGGAAAGAGAGGAATTACAGCCGAGGTATGATGACTTCAATCTTCATAAAAAGATTAAGAAATTGGCGGGAATTAAAAAAACAAACAGAAGCAGTATTTTACTAAATAAGGATGGTAAGATAATCTTAGACACAAAGGGAAATCTAGAAAGGTGGAAGATATTAATCTAGGAACTGTTTTACAACAAAAGTTGTAGCAAATTGTACCCTTAACACAATGCCCTGTAACATTTTTGCTCCCAGATTCATCAATGTAGAGAATTTTTCAAAAATATGAAAATTAAAAGAGTGTTAAAAAAATCAGTATCCGGAGCATGATACAAAAAAACTTTTACAACAAAAGTTGTAGCAAATTGAAGCTTCAACTTTTCTTAAAAACAGAAAATTTTGAATTTGTCTTCTTGACAATTATATGATCGAAAATTCTGGAGAGTAATATTAGACTTTTTTGGGGCCCAAAAATATAGAGCGCTTCGGGCCCACGAAAGGTGTGATCCGGCCCTGTTTGATACGGTTAAATGTCTTCAAAATATTCCTGGGGTATTTGAACACCAGAATATGTAGTGATTTTGATTCAACTGTATTTTTGCAGCACTTTTTGATTTAAATTTAAGTTTCTTTGCGATAATCAAACATTCTTTACCCCGCACGGCGCTATTCTGGTCCTCCATATCATTATTTGTTTCACTTCTTTAATTGTTAATTTTAGGCTTTACGTTTATTATACATTTCTTTCCTAGCACATTATTCAGTTACTATTTGTATCAATTTGCAATTACTTTTGTTTGCAGAAAATTTGGTTGTTAATCAAGTTCAATCCATAAAATTTTTTTTGTTACTAAAGCTTGTTTATTAGTGTCATAGTGTCTGTTATACTACATCGTGAGTAATAAAGTTACCCTTGCTTGTTTTTTGAAAGGCCTCTTATATTCAGCAATATTATCCTTGGCATAAATATATTATGCATTCATTTTCTTCTTGTCACTCACATCTCATATTATCTCCAATTACTGCATAAAAGTGGATTATGTTCAAAATTTCTTGTTATTTTAATAAAAATTCAATAATGGCTGTTGATTTATAATGATTAACCCTTTTTTAACGAACTACTACTTTTTAACTTCCCCTTTAATCAATGCTTTTTCTTCGGCATCAAAAGACCGGAAAAAAAGAACACGAGAGAGAATGAAAAAGCTCCCGCCTCTCAACGTAAAAGCAACAGCTCGCGATGAGAAAAAGATAAATTTTTCGTGCTCCGTTTACAAGATCAGATTATACAATCCAATAGGTTTACATGTTGGGAAAGTCGACACGGTTTTTGCTTCGAGAACGTTTTGACATGATACTCCAAAATTCTCGGACTTTTTTTTATGCATGTCTTTTATCTATAAAATAAAATGAATGAATCAAATTAAACATTTTTTTAATTTAGCAACGAAAGAAGGAAAACGACTAGATCACCGAAGTGTAGTAAGTAAATTTACGTCGAAATTTCGTCAGTATCCAAACAAAAACCTTATTTACCGGCGCCGCCACCATATTTTCCCATCGCAAACACCCTCTGAAAATACCTACTTCTAACACGTCACATGCGACGTTTCAATTTAACTTATCCCAAGTGAACAAGGAATGAAGGAGTGGGTTTAGTGCTTTTCAACGTCCATCAACCATGTTAGAGACGCAAAAAAAATATGACTTTAAAAATTTCTTCAAAGAATATTTATATATATTAGTTAAGAAATAAAGTTTTTTGATTTGAAAAAAAGAAAAGTTGCGTCGAATCAATGGAGGTTTTGGAAGCGCAAGCGCTGAAGAACACCTGAACAACGCCGTTTCGCTTTTATTCATCCGTTCGCCGGCGCCTACTACCGTGCCTCTATCATAAATCCATACACAATTATGCGAGCGAGCGAGAAGCTCGGTCAGAAGCTCAGTTCGCGCGAATCCGTCGACACGATCGGTTCACTTCGGAGCTTTCAGTTATTCTCCTACTACTATTTAGTAACTACGGTGCGAAAGCTGCGCTTGAAAGCTCTGCCCCCGGCGGTTTAAACAGTCGTACAAAGGTGGCGCTTTGCTACGGATCGTTTTGCTAACCGTGGAATGTAAGGTAAGAAAATTTTATTTGTCTCACCACAATGGAATGTAATAATCATTTTGATTTATTCAACATAAACAAAATGACAAATTATTTTTTTTTTTAATTCATGGAATAAAATTAAAAATAATTAATGAGATGGGAGTGAGCACAACAAGTGTCACCTCATAAAACACCACAACAAAAAAAATTGTTTTAATCTAATTATTTATTTACAAACTAAATAAACCCCCTTTTTAATTTAATATTAATTAGTAGTAAATTACAACATCATCCATTTTAAACTTTAATTGTATTCATCAATTTCACAGCGTAATTGCGTTTTGTTGCATTTTCAACATAAAAATCGCTCAATTTTAACTGAAAACATTTGTTCTATTCAAATTGTGAAACTAAACGATTTTGATGAATCTAAATATGGATTTAATCGTTTCGTAATATATTGCGTTGAATATTAATTTATTAGTTGACATCTGTATTTGATGTTGTGTTTGTTGACGGGGTCTATTTAAACAGTTTGTGTTAACTTAAACTAACATGGTAAATGAAATAAAAACATAAGGTAACACAGTAAAAGATTGAGTTCGTTGTTTAACTGAGGGGAATAAAGAAAAAGATAATATAACTGCAAAATTGAGGGTAAATTTTTATGAAGACACCGTTTTATTGTTTGAGTACAACTTACTTCTTTAGAATTGCACTCAAAAGTGACTTTGTATTCCCCGCCAAAAAGTCTTGAGTGCGACGTTTTATTACTTGAAAGTCTTTTTTGAAAGAACAATGACCGGTTATTAACCCCCCGCGTTTTTAAGTTCGAGTTACTGCTTGATTGTGTAATAACCACAAAGTATCTTTTTATTATGACTCGGTGCCAAAGATAAACTACGTTGGGACTTAATTAACAAAAGTTAATTACCAAAATATTACAACTAGCTTTCAAAGTGCTTGAAAAGGTTTTACTCCGAAGATTATCCAAAAAACAAAAGGATATTGCATATATTTCAGTTTGGTGGTGTTGCTCCCAATGGAGAAGAAATTTTCGTTTGGCGTTCTCTTTTGGAACCATCTATTCTCCCGATTTTAATCCCAAAGGTTGAGTTCTGTTGGGCGAAGTGATATCTTAAGTGTGTTCTAAACGGAATTTAAATAGTGACCGATATTCTAAAAAGGTTCATAGAAGAAATATATTACGTGAGTCTCATCAACCCGTTTGATTTGTAATTAGCTAAATACAAGATAGATAAATGAGATAAAATCACGAATAAGATCCCAGTTTAAGTCAAAACGTGTACAAAGTGGTAAATCATCAGCATAGTTATATAAGAAATCTTCCTCTTCAATAGATCAATTGTTTGAGCAAGTGTATGGCAACTAATTCTGGTCAAAAATAGTTTTCAAACATAATGCGAACTGGATTAATCATAACACTTTGAGGTTTTAATGAATTAGTCATGATGACCATACAAAGTACGAAATTGACTTCTTCATAATAAACAAGATAGAAAACATACAAATCGTACAGCGTGTTAATTAATTATCGTACCCGACGTCATCATTGCAAGTATGCAACCAATATCACAGTATTTTTATTGCAATACGCGATTTGCGTATGATGCGTATTACACTGTGATATTGGTTGCATACATGTAATGATGACGTCGGGTACGATAATTAATTAACACACAAGAAAGGAAAAAGTGCAGGTGTAGATGGGATGTGAAATGAAGGAATTAAAGCAGGAGGAAACTATGTGGTAATAATATTGAAAGAAGTGTTTAAAAACTACATATTTGAAATAAAATATGATACCTGAGGCGGTAGATAGCAAATAAGTAATTACAGATCAAGCTTATTTACAGTGACGTACAAAATATTAATGTCCATAAGGTCCATAATCACAAAGAGAATAAAGCAATGCCTTTTCCAATGATCATGTTATTTGTGGACGTTGAAAAAGCATTTGACAGTGTAAGAACAGAAATAATATTACTGATCCCATAGAGGCATCTAGTATGGACGATTATTATATTTGCAAGTAAAAATACATTAGGTAGACTTACTTTAGACCTGAAGTCAAAATTGAGGCAATCAAAATTGCAATAATGGTTTCGACAAGAAAACTGTTGGAGATAGGCGAGAAGGAAGTGGAGCGAAAAAAGAGTAAGGAGTCATGGATAACTGGAGAAATTATGCAACTGATGGAAAATACAAGTAGTCAAAGAACAATGACACAGAGAGAAATGTATGGAAAGAGAGGAATTACAGCCGAGGTATGATGAGTTCAATCTTCATAAAAAGATTAAGAAATTGTCGGGAATTAAAAAAACAAACAGAAGCAGTATTTTACTAAATAAGGATGATAAGATAATCTTAGACACAAAGGGAAATCTAGAAAGGTTGAAGATATTAATCTAGGAACTGTTTTACAACAAAAGTTGTAGTAAATTGTACCCTTAACATAATGCCCTGTAACATTTTTGCTCCCAGATTCATCAATGTAGAGAATTTTTCAAAAATATGAAAATTAAAAGAGTGTTAAAAAAATCAGTATCCGGAGCATGATACAAAAAAACTTTTACAACAAAAGTTGTAGCAAATTGAACCCTTAACACAATGCTCTGTAACATTTTTGCATCAATATAGAGAATTTTTCAAAAATATGAAAATTAGAAGAGTTAAAAAAAAAGAGTATCCGGAGCATGATACAAAAAAACTTTTACAACAAAAGTTGTAGCAAATTGTACCCTTAACACAATGCCCTGTAACATCTTTGCTCCCAGATGCATCAATGTAGAGAATTTTTCAAAAATTTGAAAATTAGAAGAGTGTTAAAAAAAAATCGATATCCGGAGCATGATACAAAAAAACTTTTACGACAAAAGTTGTAGCAAATTGTACCCTTAACACAATGCCCTGTAACATCTTTGCTCTCAGATGCATCAATGTAGAGAATTGAAAATAAAGAAGGAAGATGTTCAGGCCCCGACGAGGTCGCAACTGAAATTATTAAATTAATTGGAGATGAGCAAATAGGTGTTTTGGTTTACCACTGGAATCAAATCTAAGGAATGACTCAAGTCGACATTCATCCTACTGCCAAAGAAAACGAATACAAGAGAATGCGATTACGATGAAGGTAAGAATGTATCACTATTGCTTTTTAACTTGTACTCAAAAGACATCATACAAGAAGCATTGGTAGAGCGAACAACAACTGAAGTGAAAGTAAACGGGAGGCGATCAACAACTTATAGCAGCATGAAAACAAAGGACTCACTCTGAATGCTAAAACAACAAATTTATTATTATTTCAAAGTTACAACAACACCAAGACAACTGTGCATTCGTGGTATTGTCGGCAGATACAAGTACTTGGAAACAATTGCGAATGAGAACAATGAATATACGGAGGAAATAAGATCAAGAATTGGACAGGCTAGAACGGTATTCAACAAAATGAGGAAACATTATGGAACAACAACCATACCCGACGGTGTTGAAGTTTGAAGCCTTTGAGATGTGATATTATAGAAGAATCCTGAGTATAAGTTGAGTGAGCAGAACAACAAACGCGGAGATATTAGGAAGATTGGAGAAAGAGAAATTGTCAATACAATTGAAATCAGAAAACTGCAATATCTTGGCTACATGACACGTGGGGAGAAATTGCCACTTTTACAAACTATTATTCAAGGGAAGATACGGGCCAAGTGAAGAATAGGAAGAAAACGTATATCCTAGATGAACCTAATACAGTACTACAATCATCTTAAAGTTTTTTTTCTTTCTTATTTTGCTAGTTGAACTAAACCGCAACAATCCGAAACGAAGCGAACCCAAACGAACGTATGTCTATGTGTGCCTGAATATTATCGTGCGTCCGCTTCGTTGAATGGTGTAATAATCAGGTGGAAGATCTTTACCAAAAAATTACCTTTTCAGACGAAGTTCATTCTTATCTTGGATGTTACGTGAGCAAGCAAAATTATTCTGTGCCGCATTTGAGGCATAGAAAATTCACCCCTAACATTGGAAGCCAAAGCGAATTACTTTATGGTGTGGAATATGATCTAAAGGCATCTTAGAGATTTTCGTTTTGAAAATGAGCACTAACAATAAATGACAAGCATTATCGTACCATGTTTTAATTGGATTAATTGGCTAAGCGACAAATGAACAATATTGGGGAAAAGAAATTTTCGTTTTCATCTCTCTAAAAATATAAGACTTCTCAGAATAGACAGACTCAAACTATTGAAAATTGTTTGGTGCCTGTCTATTTTTATCACAGAACACTGATGACAGCTATTATAAGCACAGAAGCCGCTTAGTACGTTTTACGATTATACAGGTGTTTCTGTAAGTCGTGGCATAAATACTAGAGTCAAAATGATGATTCGTGTAAAAATTGTTAAAGAAAATAATCTAGATTTTGATTTTGTACTTTTAAACTGGTTTTTATTTTATATAGAATTTAAGTCTAACTAGCAAAAGACTTGGGAAAAATTCAAGAATCATCATGTGACTTAAAAATCGATGATTTTTTTAAACAACGTGAAATGATCCAAAAAAGAAAAATTAAAAATAAAAAGAAAGTGCGGAGAAGTGACAACACTAGATTAACTACAGTTATAAAACTTCAATTATATGATAACTAACTACAGGTTTAAAATGTGAACCTCAATTTTGACATATTTGTAATCTTCATTAAAAATCCTTTAAAATGAGTACAAACACGACATATTTATCTCCAATGTTAATGAAGTTATGGTCAACTTCCGGTTAAGAATGTCAACGTCACAATATTTGTAATCGTTGTGAAAAATCCTTTAAAATGAGTCCAAACATGATACGTTTAATTCCAATATTACTCGAGATATATTATAAGTAATTTCCGGTTTGAAATGTCAACGTCATTTTGACATATTCTTAATTTTTAGAAAATGTCTTAATATTAATTTGTCACGAAAACAAAAATATAATAAAAAAAAATTAAAAATTAAGGTTGGTATTAATATTTAAAAATTGAATTGCTATCTTCATTGTTGTTAACTTTGAATTTAATGTTTTTTATTCCAACTTTTTTGTTCTTTGAGATAAGTGCGTCATCTTTGAACTCACTTTAAAGGTTTCTTAATGAAGATGACAAATATGTCAAAATTGACGTTGACATTTCAAACCGGAAGTGATTGTATCTCCATTAATATTAAAGTTAAATATGTCGAGTTTGGACTCATTTTAAAGGTTATTCTATCAAGATTCCGAATATAATAATAAAACTTAAGTTAACATTGACAACTAAAAGTTTTTTTCACGATTAAACCCGAATGTTTCTAGTTCTCGTTCTAGTTTTAGTTCAATAAAAATATACAACATAGTAATATCTTATGCTAACAAGCGTTACCTACCACTGCCACTAGAACTAGCACTAGACTGATAATTAGAAACATTCGGATTTAGTCCCACGTCTCTCAAGACGGCTAAACCCGAATGATTCTAGTTGATAGTTCAGGTATAAAACTAGAACTAACACTAGACCTAGAACTAGAAAGATTCAGGTTTAGCCGTGCGTCTTCAGACGCACGGCTAAACCCGATACGTTCTAGTTCTAGGTCTAGTGTTAGTTCTAGTTTTAGTGCAATAAAAATATGCAACATAGTGATCTTATGCTAACTAGCGCTACCTACCGCTGTCGTTTGTAAAATGGATAAGATGAGAGGTGTTAATCTATTTGTAGAGTCTCTGAAGAACGCCAAGAGCCAAAAGTAGTAAAACCGACTTAAATTCTATATAAAACACATAAACTTTTAATTTTATACTAACATCTAGAAAACGACACTGGTCCGAAATTGTAGGTTCATCTATTTTTTCAGAACTTCTTTCGAAGTGTCGTATCTAAGTCGGTTCTTAGACGTATGATGCAAATCGGACTTTAAATCGTATAACATGATTAGCTTTAGCTTTAAAACAAAGTATTTTAGGTCTTTCGGTATTCTGCATTTTTTTGTAAGATATGTTACACCTTTACCTACCAGACTTAGTCAAGTAATGTATAACGCGGTCCAATTGTAACTGATTTTTTATTGTTTACGAAGACAAATACTGCCAAAGAAAATGAGTGCAAGAGAATGGGATGACCACTGGACTCGATATTTCATTGCTGAACAACTAACGCGCTACAATAGACGTTTGATAACTATTTTGAAAAATCGCATAATCTGCCGAAATTTCGATGTAAATTGGCCGTTTAGGAGATGCAATTTCACTCCGATGGAATTTTATTTTTCTGGGAACTTGTCAGAGATGAATCTTATATAACCTTCAAGAGACGATTGAATTTTTGAAAATCTTGGTGAAACAGGGACTCGCAGCCTTTTCTTTCCTAGAACTACTTTATCTACATAAAAGATAAATTCTGACATGAAAATCGTCGTAACGTTTCTGATTGCATAATGGATTTTTGCTGTTTCATGTCACCCCGCTACTTTTTATTTTATTTTACCATTTTAATTGAACCATTCCATTGTATGTTTATCTACTTTGTGGTAACTCTACATTTTATAAGAAATCAATAAAATAAAAAGTTCCAATAAACGAAACGTGTTAGGTATTTGTGACCGTCTCATTTTGCTACTTTCTTAAGCAATAAACTGATGTGAAAGCACTTCCCTTTGAAAAGTCGACCTTATTTTATCGTCGCTTCAACGACCTGTACGACAAAGTTGCACCAGGTTCAGCTCGTTTTAACCCGGTCGTGTTTTAAGCGTGCTAAAGTACTCTTCCGGATCAACAAAGCCATTAAATTAATCCATTAGAAAACATTAAACGTTTCAATTATCTCTTAAAATAGTTTTATTGTGAAATAGATGTTAAAAAATAAAAAAAGTGTAAGAAAAATAAAAAGGTTTTCGATATATTTATTTAAACTGAGAGGGATCGAGCACACAAGATTTATTATTTGCAAATAGGGGTTTTGAAAGGGATTTTAAAAGGGATACGATGTTTTTTGCGGATATGCAAGGAACACGGATCTTTAAGGTTTTGATTCCTTTTTGTAGCCCCCCCTCAGTTTATAAATCTCCGGTCCCCAGAAAGACGTGTGGCATCATAGACATGGATTTAAAGCAGCTTTTTAGTCCTCTTTCCTTATTTCCCTTCTTGAAAGGAAAATAAAGATGGGTAAATTATAATAGTGAGTTACATAACAGCGAATATTTCTTGGTTATTTCACTACATTAGCTTTTGTAGTGATTGGATTCAAATAAATAGATGTATCGAAGTGGCAATAACCGTCTTTATCGACCACATAGACGATATATAACCCATTTCCTATTCTATCTCTCTTTCTCTTCTTACGCTAACATGCAAATATATAATATTCGAACTGCCGCGAATTTTATGATGCATAAAAGAGTCTTACTAAACTCGATTTTATTGATACTTTAATCGAAACAAATGGGGTATTTTAAAAGGAATAGCTTCAATTTATACAACAAAATTTACCTCATAGATTCTGATACAAAACGTGAAATTTAACGTAAAATTATTCAAATTGCTTAAACTGTTTTAGCCTGCAACCTAAAGTGTGACTAACTCCGGTACACAACCATATAGGACAACGTCCCCGTTGTTTCATTAAGCCCCAATTACGAGATGGGATTTAACATAAAACAGAACAACAGGTCACCCATCAAAAAACGTTTAACTCACAAAGGATTAACGTTAAAATAAATGGTTGAGAAATTGGAACAAAAAATAATTTATAGATCCTCGAAACACTTTTATTTTAAACTGGGTCAATTTGAACTTTAGTACTTGATTCGTCTTTCGGCACTAAGATGAATGGGAAATACCTTCCGTGAAGAGCACGCGAAATACTTGACATCGGGAATTAACGGCGATCCCCTTTACCGTTCGCTTCTTTCGCTTGTGAGGATCGAATACGTTTCCTCGAATTTCCAGCATCGTTCGTTCTCGTTCTTCGAAGCGAGGGTGTGATTGACGTTGTCGGGTAAACAAAGTTGCGCGAAATCTTCAATTTCTAGGGAAAAGTTCGGTTCGGTAGAACGTTCAGAAAAAAGTCAATTTCCGCACTAACGCGCACGGGAGGACGAAGTAAAATGAAAACTGAAAGAATAAGCGCCATCTAACTAAATCGTTGAGAAAACGGAAATGGAAAGCTCATTTTATATTCATATACATAGTCATTATATTCTTTGTTTACTAAATAAACTGGTTATTATTCATGACAATAAGTTGTTTAAGAAGATAATTAAGAAAGAGACTCTAATTTTGAGCACTTATGTTGAATCCCCAAACATTAAAGTTTAGATATTTAGCACATCATTGTTTAAAACTCTTAAAATCTTCTTATTCATAAGTTCGGGATAGTGCTGCCAACTGTGCATATATCGCACATTAAGTTAATGATAAAATATGGCTATATGAGCCCCTAAAAGATTTAGTGGCAAAAATACTTAAGCTGGAATGGGAATTTATAAAACATGTCATTACCTATCATGTCTGGAAGAGAGTTGAGTTAACTACCATTTTCCAGGTGTGGCTAAGTTCCCAGTCGTCTTCTCTATTCACGATCTCTATGGACTCTCTCGTTATTCTTTAGTAGTAATTTCGAGTTCTAGCTAGCACCATTTTGCTGATTGCGTCGTTTGGTGAGTCATTAGATATTCTTCAGAGTGTAGCCGTTCTTCTGGAATATATCTTTCAGAGACCCTTCTTCCTTCAAAAATTTTCCGTCGCATATCCTTTCTGTTCATTGGAACAAGACTTGGATCACTGATCTCTTCTGTTGTGAACGAAGCTTGTAGATACCATTGTCTTGTTCCGTGCCCCATCTGTCATCCAAGTGACCAAAACATTCCATTAAAGGTAAAGGCCGCCCATCTCATCCACATCTCTCCATCAATATCTTTTGTCGACTCCTCCGTGGTCTTGCTCTCCTTCTTCTTTCTTGTGGTGTCCAGTGTAGTATTTTCTTTGGTAGTGTCTTCGATAGTCATCCATTTGAAACCGACCGATGTTTTGGCTTCATTCTAAGAAGGAAAATTAATGGATTAAAATCTTTCTTGTAAAAAAACTGTGGAATTGCAATTTAATAACGAAAAGAAATTGAACAAATTTAGGATCCAAATACGATACGAATACCAGATATTGTATCATCTTCAACTACTTATCTAGCAAAAACAAGATTTTCAGTTAAAGTTGATAACAAAAGTAAGTACAACATTTCCATGTTGTACTTACTTTTGTTTGGGTTCTACATTAACAATCTCTTTGACTAAATCAATTGATGCAAAATTTAATAAACTAGTAAATGTACATCAGCAATTAATAAGATATTTCTGGTGTAGTGAACGAGAATTAGATAGTTTCAAGCAGTTGGTTCCTGAGGACATTAGCATAGATAAGTTTGTGTACATATTGCCATCTACTTAGAGAATAACAACACTTTGCATCTAAATTATTGGTGTTTGATAATTTTCGAAAGAATTTTATTGAACTCGCTCCGAAGAAGCTATGCATAAATGCTTTGCAGAGATAATTGCTGAAATGAAACGTTTTTCTATATTTCTGCTACATAGAACACTCACTGATAAACATTTTATGTCCGTAGCATTGTTTATGAAGGAAAAATAAATGTTATAAGGGGTGACAATAATTTCTCACATTTCTGACGGTAATTATTACCATTTTGATACGGTTTTTATTTATGCTGCGGCTGAGGAATACAGTTGGCGACTTTTTAATTTACTTATTAATTTGTACTTCGCGAAACTGGTAGCAGAATGATTTTGTCTGATCGCGGAAATAGAGAAGCTGTAGGCGAAGTGGAAGCCAATTTAGTCAGTAGAATTTAGTCTAACCATTAATACACAAAGATTATCAAAACTCGGTGTTAAATATATCAAAGTATGGCAGATATAGCAGTTTACAGCGTTTTCCAACCTTTGTGGTCTTCCCAGTTCCCTTGTGCCAGGTTCCTTTTAGACATCGTCTATCGAATCCCCGATGCCCAAGTAGTTCTTTGGGCATCATCTTCATCAGCGATTCCCAATAAGGAGTGCCTAGACCCCTAGGGGTCCATTGCTATAATACTGAGGGTCCACGGCACATTTATGAAAAATAATGTAGGCAAATAAATTACAAAGAAGTAAAAAATTTAAACTACAACATACGAAATTAACTATGTAATTGCATACATTTTTACTTTTTTATTATACAGTGTAATGAAACAACAGATAACGGTACTTAAATTCCATGTAGAAAATTCAGTCTTAACTCGCAATGAAAGAATACGATTTTCTTAGATCCAGTTTTGTTTATAACTTCCTTTGTAAAACTTCCTCTCAAGAAGAAGGTCCGTCAATACAGCGCAGAATATTTATCCTTTGGTTTTACAACATTTCTGTCCTCGGAATCTGGAAAAACACGATCGCAATGTGCTATTTGCAGCCAGGTTCTAGCAAACGATTCTATGAAACCAGCTAAGTTAAGATACCATTTTGAAACAAGAGTTTCAGCAAAACTACACGAATTTTTTAAAAAGAAAGAACAACAATTAAAGAACACTGAACGAAGCGTGTGCCCCAGATTGCTATACCAGCATCAAACAATTCAGCCATAATGGCCTCCTTTAAGGAATGTCAACTAATAGCTCAAAAAGGTACACCTCATACTATCGCTAAAGATCTCATATTACCAGCAGCAAAAATTGTGGTGTCTGCAATAATTGGCGATAAAGCTGCCAAAGAAATTACATAATCCATAGCCGTAGTCCATAGTGTAGGGGTCCATAGTTAAATATAATTGGGAATCGCTGATCTAGATCTTCTTTCGGTGGAAATCCACTTCCACCGGTCGTCTAATTCTTTGGTTAGTTGTCAAGTTTCCAATTTTTCAACGTTCGACCATATAGTCTGCGTTTATTATAGTCAGTAGTTGTGACCGTTTTTCTTACTGTCCTTTTTAAGATCATTGTTAACCGACCTTTTTTCCAATCCTCCGGAATCTTTTCTCCCTTTTCTTTCTTCGCTTGCCTTGTTTTTCATTGCTTTCAATGCTGTTTTACCATGTTTATATTTATTTCTACCGAGGACTCTACTACTCTGTGTTGGGTACTGTGGTCTTAGTTCTGTCAATTGTTTTTCATAATATTCTATCCATACCGACACAGGTATAAGGTATATCTTTAAATTTTGATTGTTGTTTTTAAAGATCGCACTTTAGGCTCGCGATTCTCTTAAGTAACTATCTAGTTCTTTACATATTTTCCCATGTATCAAAAGTCCACTAATGCAGTTTTGCTTTTTGTTCCTCTGCTTGTTCTTGCGGGTAAGGCTCCTAAGACTATTAACTCTTTGCCATCGTCTAATGTACAGGTGCAGTGTATTATAAAATATTTCTTCTTCTGCGCCTTTGACATATTCATTTATCTCCAATGATGGTAATTCTGTGTCCTAAGATATAGATGTTGCACTTTTCAATTTCCAAACATTTATCGTCTCCGATTTTTGATATCCTTCCTAGACTGATTTTTGACGTTTTTGCCAATTTAGCTTTTTACGAGAAAAAGCTTGCCGCCTGAACGCTGCATCTTTATCTGGGTTTGGGATCGATATCGCTTCTCTCTGCACTTAAACTCTTCATATCTCAGAAATAAGGACCTACGTGGTATTAAAACTCGAGAAGTTTTTCTACTACGATATTAGCAAGTTAGAAGTCATAAAACAAGTTTTGCACTTTGCTGTTTCATTTGCTACTTATTTTAATTTTAAATTCTTTTTGATGTGAAATACGAAGTGTTTTCTTGCAAAACACTCAAAAAAATTTGCTTTTTAGGTTAGTTTTTTAATTAATTTCCCCTAAAATAAATCGAATGTGATTTTTGAAATTTTTTATTTTCTCTCACCTAATAACAAACTTTTCGTGATTGATTCAAGTAATCAATCATTTTCAGCTCGAATTGCGCCATTCTTTTTGCTTTTAATCTGTGAACTGTGCACCTGTGCGCTTTTTCCATTAAATTTGAAAATTATCGGCGTTCATTAATAATAACAATATGAAAATAATAACATCAAGGGTTGAACCATTATGTTTTTGTTATTGCTAAAGTGTCAATCAATATGTTATTGCGTACAGTGCCGCTTCAAAATGAAACGTTTCACCTCAAATTTACACATAACCGAACTGTATTAACCGTCAAAGTAAATTGTGGTGTGATGTTGATGCGTGCACGTCGTAAACTGTAGATCAACGTCGAAACATCGCACAATAATTAATTCGGTGTCGTGATTTATTTAAAAATTTATACTCATTTTATTAAATGATGAAATTCTTGGTTAGATCGTTATAAATCTATTAATTCATTTATTATTGTAAATGATATAATTTCAATTTCCAAATAGCGTACATCCAATTAATCATTCTTGGTAAATAGAACTTCCTGGAAACATTTCTCATCAACTTCCTTCATCTGGAGCAACTCAACGCATGTTAGTCACGCAAACTCGATTAATTTGTACCAATGTTCGAAACAGTTTCAGAAAGACTTAAGAAGAAGTATCCCGTCGAACTGGGGTACGGTAATAACTCATAGAAAAACCCAACGCAATTATGGCGTTAACTCTTCGCTGCCGTTGCCGCCAACTTTCAACTAGTTAAATTGGTTAAAGTTGCTGGAAAACGGGTCGATACTCTTCCGAGCGAATAAATTGTACGAGAAAGACGAGCTGCATTCCATACCAGAAATTCGAAATTGCGAACGGTTCGTCCTGCAGCGGTCGTTGGACCGTGTTGGATTTTAGATACTGAAAACGATCAAACCTACGGTGTTAATTATAAACAGCTGAGGTAGAGGTAGTGAACGGAAATTCTCAACATATTTTGGCTTAATCAGGATACCTTAATTGGAGCACGATTTATGTTCTATTATTTTATCGTTTTTATTTTTCACATTATGTAATCTAAAAAAAAAGAGATTTTAATAATAAATGCACGAACAAGATTATATCCGAACGTACGCCATACGTTCTCTGTTAATTTTAATTAATGTCCAGGGGGCCTACAAACACACTCCACGTGCTGCGGTATAATATAAACAGATGAAACTCCTTAATTAAAACGTACCTTAATAAAAACCCTTTTATTAAAGTCCGAATAATGAAATTGCTACATAATTTTCGGTTACCTCAACAGCTCTTCCTTGTATTATTATTATTATGAAGTACTTCAATCCTTGATGATATAAAACATCTCGTAGTTTTATTTTAGTTAACCCGTTCTGCAACTATTATATGTACTCACACTTCGAAACATGAGAAAAACATTATTTATGGACATAGAGTGAAATGGAATGGCTTCAAATACAGAAGACAAATGTAATTGAAGAATCATTAGGAATCGTTAGGAAACAGGTCATTAAAGATACAGTCTTTCAATTTCCAATTTCAATTCATCGATTGTTTTTGGTTTAGTGCGATAAACTTTGTCTTTGAGATATACTTACAAAAAGAAGACCGCGTGCGTGAGGTCTGGGGAAACATGCAGGATATTCAATGTTCTTCTAATCCAGAATCCAGGTGTCTGGAAAAGCTGCATCGGGGTGAGCTCGTGCATCGCAATATTAGTAGTGGGGAGGTGGTCCATCTTGCTGAAAGTAAATCTCGTCATCATCACCAAACATCTCTGAAATTTATGGACTAACTACTGAAGGCAAATTGCGGTATTTGTCACCAGTGACAGTTCCGATAAAAAAGATGGTCGTTAGATGTCCAATGAGGACATCACACTGTTACTCCTGGTAAGTTTACATGATGTTCAAGTGTTACATGAGGATTTAAACATTACACAGTTATTTACATATGGAGCCATTTAATTTAAAAGATGCCTCATCGCTCCACACAATTTTGTGTGTAAACCCTGCATCTTCTGCAGATTTTTCCAGGTACCATTAACAGAATTGCACTCTCCGGTCAAGATAGTCTTCGTTGAGAGCACGGATTACAGTTTGAATGTAGCGTTTCCACTTCAACGCTTCATGATGCGATAGACGCTGAGATGTGGGTTTGTCGAAGAGATTTCTGTGGTGATCGAAGGAGTGTGCTCTTCCTGGCCAGGGCTCGTGAATGTCCGTGGACATCCGATTGTCTTCTGAATCGTCTTTGCACTTCAATGGCGTTTTCCATTAACATTTCAGGGAAAACTTCATCTCTTCCAAACTGAGTTGATTTCCTGCCATGTTGTGATTAATTAATTACACCTGCAATACAAAAAAGGCGTCATGTTAGCGACAGTTAAAGTGTGAGTACATTTTTTTGAGACATCTGTAGATGAGCAGATTCTTCAATTAATCTCACAACTATGTATGTAAAGATGCAATAAGATAACACAAAGGTAGAAGAATCTGCCGTCAACCTGCTCTGCCAACAATGTAGTAAATGAATTGAGACAGAACACTAAAAACTAAAAACATAAGAACACCTTTGGCAGTAAGATCCAAGAAGTTCTAAACAATCAAGTTAATGTCATGAGGTTGATACCTAAAACACTGTTGAAATTCTTCAACTTCGACTGAAATGAATATAGTCGCGTATATAACGAAGCACCACCATATAGATATTACATTAATCGGTGGAATAAGCAACAAGATATCAAAAAACATTAAAATAATTATTTATGTATCAAGTAAGGTTATATTAATTCAATAACTTTTTAATGTCGAATTAAATATCATGGTCAAATTTTTAGACTTTCTGTTGGTATTACCTAGGGTCCCTATAAAACTAATGACATTTAATTTTTAGTGACATTTTCGGTAACTAAGTAAATAATTGAGGTTAAGTAACGAATTAATAAATTTTTAAATATAACAAAATACAAATTTATTCAAAAGTACTTACTAAATTTAGTAAAAAGTAATGAAAATAACAATTAAAGGCCATATTTAAATTATTTAAGTATGATTTTAAGATCGAAAAGTGAATTGTTGTAAATTCAAACGTCAATGTGACAGCTAAAAAAATGATACTGAAAAGTATTTAAGCCGCACGTCTCTAAAAACGGCTAATCCCAAATGTTTCTAGTTCTAGGTCTAATGTTAGTTCTCGTGATAGTGCAAGTGTAAAGCTAGAACTAACACTATACCTAGAACTAGAATCGTTCGGGTTTAGCCGTCTTTAGCGACGTGCGGCTAAACCCAAATGATTCTAGTTCTAGGTCTAATGCTAGTTCTAGTGATAGTGCAAGAGTAAAGCTAGAACTAACACTATACCTAGAACTAGAATCATTAGGGTTTAGCCGTCTTTAGAGACGTGCGGCTAAACCCAAATGATTGTAGTTCTAGATATAGTGTTAGTTCTACATAATAACAGTGCTATTGTAAAACTAGAACTAACAGTATACCTAGAACTAGAATCATTGGGGTTTAGCCGTCTTTAGAGACGTGCGGCTAAACCCAAATGATAGCAGTTCTAGATATAGTGTTAGTTCTACATAACAACAGTGCTAGTGTAAAACTAGAACTAACAGTATACCTAGAACTAGAATCATTAGGGTTTAGCCATCTTTAGAAACGTGCAGCTAAACTCAAATGATTCTAGTTCTTGATATCGTGTTAGTTCTACATAACAATGCTAGTGTAAAACTAGAACTAACAGTATACCTAGAACTAGAAAGTTTAGGGTTTAGCCGTGAAGACGCTTGTTGCTCTAGTAATAGTTTCATTTTAGTACTAAAACTAACACTAGACAGTTTAAAAAAAGTTTGTTGGACAAACCCCGTTCAGATAAGCCATCAGCAAGTGACTAATCTATAGGGTCTATGCAGAAGAGCTACATAAGGAGTCCAATTATAACTAAGCAAGAGTACGGTTTATAAAGCGTGAAGAACTTGATTATCATTTAGATGTTTGTAAGGCAACAAATAGAGGCTATATCTAACTGTACAGAACAGGTACGAAACTAAGAGAGTTTTTTTATATTCGGTGAAAATTGCACATTTCTATCTTGCTTAGTTGCTTTTTTGTGTTCATCTAAATTGCACCATAACTTTACGGACACACTGTACATTAAGGTACTCCTTTGGTGTATGACCATGGCGGTATCAACAAGAAGTTTCTTTATCTATTTATCTAAATTTCTTTGAATACGACCCATGCTATTTTTTTCAGATTTGTGTTTACCAGATTCAACGAAGTTTAAGACATTAACCATGATCTTTAAATGTAAGCCATGTTTAAATTTCCTTAAAAGATTTTTCCTTGTCATTTCATGTTGTCAAAAAAAAAAAAACGATTTACCCTTCAAATATACCTCATCCAAGAGCTGGGACTTTTCCAACCCTACAGATAATGCGATTATCTCAGTCTCGGGGAAAAACAGCAAGACTGGAGAGTATTTTTCTTCCACACGGTCGCTTCGTGGCATCCGCTTTATGAGCCAATTCGTCGAGACGTACAGACACTTTACCAAAATGAAAAAAAAAAGCATAACAACGTCGAGAGGCTATAGATATGAAACCTTTAACTATACTGGATGTTCATATTATCGGTTAACTATTAAGATAAAAATTTAAACTACCTATAATATTTAAAATTCCCAATTAGCGAAATGACATAAAAGGTATACTATACTATTTTAAGGGATTATATTTTCAAACCGATTTCGATTAAGATTATTTTAACACGTGTAGAAGCCCGAAAATGTTCGAACCATTTCACATCGATTTGAGTGGTGTTAGTGATAAAAATAACGTCATTGTGCAATGTATAGAGGAATTGAAGTGGTATCCGGTCAGCAACCTCGGCCCTTTTAGCTGCAAAACCAATTGCACGTAGTCATATACACAATTCACATATAGTACAGCGTCCATTCGCTGGGCTTATTGAGCAACAAGCTCGGAATCAGAACAGGTACGAAACTATAAAATCGATAGCTTTTCGCTGGACGCGCGTGATACGCTTTAACAATGAACTCACTCGTTTATCTGGACCGTTGTGCCAATTGTAAGCTCCCTGATATATATTTTTTGTTGCTAAATCTCACTTTATTTACTGCGCTACGTTTCTGTCGAGTTAAAGCTGTTCAGAGAAAAATATTACTGTATTGTCAGATTTTAAATGGGATGTAGTGCCGATACATATTCGTCTAACAAAAACATTTTATAGATATTGAACGAAACATGAATACTTAGAACTGATTAATATTTTAAGATTTTTTCTATGTTACATGATATAGCTTCTACTACTTGAAAATTAGAGTTAGAATTGGGTAAAATGTTCAACACGCTTGAAACATTTGTAAATCCTATTATGCGGTACTTACACTAGTCCAACAAGTCTACTGACTGTGGTTTTCATTAACTTTGTTAGTATACAAAGCGGTAGTAGCGTGTTTCGAAAAGCAGAGCAAACCGCTACGGACAAACTGAAATCTCTTTGTAACTTGTGCTATATATGTGAAATTTTTTTACCTATGCTTTTATACATATAGGTCGAAACTCAATTGAGTTTTAAGATAAAATAGTATTAAATACTCACTCAATGTTAAGTTAAAAACCTTTATATCTACTTCAAAAGAAATCTACAGGTGTGACTTTCTCTCAAGCCTTTTTATTCTTATGAAGCCTCATTAACAATGAATTAGAACTCTTGTTGGTCTCGTAGGCAGCAAAGCGTAACCTCAGATATGGACACGTCAAAGGGCAAACGCTGAAACGCTCCTTTCAGCTTTCGTTTCACGCGTCACGGCGCTCACATCGAAACCAGTTCTTTCATCTTTTTGCACGTGCTTTGACGTGAACATTTTTTTGAAAGAACAAGTTATACGGCGGAAATCTGAACAAGTAATGACTATTATTTTTCTTTTGTGACTTTTTTTTATTCTTATATAAGCTTTCTTTTTTTTTAATAAACTGAACATTCTTGTAATTAATAAAATCGGTACAATTTATTACAATGAAACAGAATAAAACAGATTAGGATTTGTCATTGCTCATTAGAGTCATTAGCTACTCAGGCCATTTTATGATCTAAGTCTGCTATTAATGCTGTTAATGGGGGTTTCTTCGGCGCTTCTAAAGTTGGGGTAGTCCACTTATAATTTACTATTTACGATGTTGCTTAGGTGTGCCACAGAAATCTACACTTTATTTATTAATGACGTCTTATCATCCGGTTCCAACATTGATCTATTCAGTTATGCAGACAATACTAAATTTTATATAAGAGTAAATAATTTAAATAATTGCCAAAGTCTTCTCAAAGCTCACTCATTGAATGGTTTGAGATAGAATATATCTAACCTTTTTTCCTGCTAGATATAAAAAGTTGCAGTAGTCATAAATAATTTCCTGGGTGTCAAAAACTGATTTACACAAGTTTCCTGCACCTTAAAGCAATTCTTTCGGTCTTTATTGCATAAAATCTTTATGCAGCCCTTATTATAACTTCGTATGAATTGTACATTATATTTGCATCAAGACTGAATCATATCTTTGAAGTCAACATGAAATCTCCCATAATACCTTCTGACTTGATAACTGCATTGAGCCTTCATCAATTTTACTGTAACATCTATATAATTCCTGCATCGAGTTTGCGTTGAGTCACGGAACAGCCTGTATAAACACTTCTTTAAGACTGTACAAAAACTCTAAATAGTACCTATTAAATTTGCATCATGATATTAGAGTCTACAGAAAATTTTTGTTATTAAAACATACTCACTTGTCATGCTTGTATCAAATCCCTGTCTGCTCCAGGCAACTCCATATAAAGTTTATAATAGTGAGATATTATAAAGTTTATATAGTCATCAACAACGACTTTATAACATAACAAAAAATAACTCTTTTATAGTCAGTAATAAATAAAAATTTGTTGGTGACGTCTTAACTTAAAAACAACTGACTATCGGGAAGTGAATGTGGACTTAAAGTGTGTGTTTTGAAAAACCAAAATAGACTTGTTTTGGCAAAATAATGTTTATAAACATTCTATTGAATTTACTCCATAATTTTGCCGCACTATGCATAATATAAAACGTGTTGGTTACCCGAGAAGGTTATGATTTGGTATAACCTAACCTCAAACCTTTCTTTACAACCTCAAAAAGTTTCATTTCTAACCGTTTTAGAGAAAATTTTTTTCTTTGACTACATTTTCAACAAAAGTTAAAATGCAGATTTTCAAAAATTTGCACAGAATGCATTGTTTGCCCTGGAAGCTTATAATTTGGTACAACCTAACCTGAAACGTTCCTTTAAAACCTCAAAAAATTTTATTTTTTAATTCCTAATCGTTTTAGAGAAAACAATTTTTTTCTTTGGCCTCATTTTCTACAAAAGTTAAAATGCAGATTTTCAAAAATTTGCACAGAATGCACTGGAAGCTTATAATTTGGTACAACCTAACGTCAAACGTTCCTTTACAACCTCAAAAAGTTTCATTTATCAATTCCTAACCGTTTTCGAGAAAATAATTTTTTTTCTTTGACCTCATTTCCAACTAAAGTTACATTGCAGATTTTCAAAAATTTGCACAGAATGCATTGTTTGCCCTGGAAGCTTATAATTTGGTACAGCCTAACCTGAAACGTTCTTTTACAACCTCAAAAAGTTTTATTTCTTAATTCCTAGCCGTTTTAGAGAAAATAATGTTTTTCTTTGACCTCATTTGCAACAAAAGTTAAATTACAGATTTTCAAAAATTTGCACAGAATGCATTGTTTGCCCTGGAAGCTTATAATTTGGTACAACCTAACCTGAAACGTTCTTTTACAACCTCAAAAAGTTTTATTTCTTAATTCCTAGCCGTTTTAGAGAAAATAATGTTTTTCTTTGACCTCATTTGCAACAAAAGTTAAATTACAGATTTTCAAAAATTTGCATAGAATGCATTGTTTGCCCTGGAAGCTTATAATTTGTTACAACCTAACCTGAAACGTTCCTTTAAAACCTCAAAAAATTTTATTTTTTAATTCCTAACCGTTTTAGAGAAAACAATTTTTTTCTTTGGCCTCATTTTCAACAAAAGTTAAAATGCAGATTTTCAAAAATTTGCACAGAATGCATTGTTTGCCCTGGAACCTTATAATTTGGTACAATCTAACCTGAAACGTTCCTTTAAAACCTCAAAAAGTTTCATTTCTTTATTCCTAAGCGTTTTGGAGAAAACAATGGATGATCAAATAAAGTACATATTAAGCAACAGAAGGATGTGTTCGGGGTTGGGTTAGTAAATGAATGTTTTAAAACGTAATAACACCTGTTACTGCTTCTATATGAAACGAACTAATTAAAGAATAGCCTAGTATATGCCGATGATCGTCTTGCTTCTCGTAGTAGTAATAAAAACGATGTTAAACAGGTGTGCTTTGAATCCAGGACTTGGCGATTCATAAAAAACAACAGCAATTATCAATTATTTATGTTTTAAGTGACAACTTTAATTGCCATTTGAAATAAAATGTCAAAAACATCATTAAAACCAATCATTTATAGAGAACGCAACAAAAAGTGATAATAAAATTGTTTTAATAATTTCATTAATAATTCTATTGGGCACAATAACAAATAAAATTTTTATGTCGCAAACGTTACTAGAAGATCATGTGAATGGAATTTACGGGGGTAATAAGGAAGATGAGTATTTAATAAGGCGGATTATTGATGGATTTCAATCTGACGGCGAATGGATTAGGATGGATAGAAAAAGGATAAAGCGGGCTAAAGTTACTGAAAGTTACCTTGAAGATTAGAAGATGACCATAAACGACGTTACCGAGACTCAGGAGTCGCTCAAAACGATAAGAAATCCCTTATCAAAGAAAGTTAAAGACAGGAAGAGAGCAAAAGGTAAAAATCGTCGGTGCAAGAAGTCGTGTTGGAAAAGGTACATTAAAAAGAACGTAATACCAAGAGATACTTACATTTCTAAGGTTAATGCCACTTCTCCGCATTCTTTATTTCATATTTTTCGAAAAACTCGCTCGTCTATTAATCCCACGATTATAAATTATTATTTAAGAAAATCGAATGGTACTTCAACACCTTCCTTGAAACAACTCAACCCAACCCTTGAACATACACGTGAAAAAATACCTATTAATTCAACAGTCTTAAAGATTTTTTTTAAAAACAATCAAAATATATCAAGAGAGGATACTGAACCTGCATTTAATCCCGTAACATTTAACCCTACAGTTGTAAATATATTTAATAAAGCCAGAAATAAATCACATTCTGCAACCGAATCCGAAACAATTAACCCCGAGATTTTAAATTACCTTTTAAACAAAGCAGGTGCAAAAACTGGGAGAGGAACAAAACCATCAACAACTCCAAGTGAAGAATGAACTAAAATCAAAAATCCAGTCCGTATCTACATATAAATGCATCTCCACTCCTTTAAGACTGTACAAAAACTGTAAATAATCCCTATTAAATTTGCATCATGATTTTAGAGTGTACAGAAAATGTTTGTTATTAAAACTTACTCACTTATCATGCTTGTATCAAATCCCTGTCTGCTCCAGGCAACTCCATATAAAGTTTGTAATAGTGAGATATTATAAACTTTATATGGTCATCAACGACTTTATAATGTAACCAACAAAAAAAGAGTCAGTAATAAATAAAAATTATTGGTGACGTCATAACTTAAATAACTTAATGCATTGTTTGCCCTGGAAGCTTATAATTTGGTACAACCTAACTTCATATGTTCCTTTACAGCCTCAAAAAGTTTTATTTCTTAATTCCTAACCGTTTTAGAGAAAACAATTTTTTTCTTTGACCTCATTTTCAATTAAAATTAAATTGCGGATTGTCAAAAATTTGCACAGAATGCATTGTTTGCCCTGAAAGCTTATAATTTGGTACAACCTAACCTCAAACGTTCCTTTACAACCTCAAAAAGTTTCATTTCTTAATTCCTAACCATTTTAGAGAAAACAATTTTTTTCATTGATCTCATTTTCAACTAAAGTTACATTGCAGATTGTCAAAAATTTGCAAAGAATGTATTGTTTGCCCTGGAAGCTTATAATTTAGTACAACAAAACTTCAAACGTTTCTTTACAACCTCAAAAAGTCTCATTTCTTAATTCCTAACCGTTTTAGAGAAAACAATTTTTTTCATTGATCTCATTTTCAACTAAAGTTACATTGCAGATTGTCAAAAATTTGCACAGAATGTACTGTTTGCCCTGGAAGCTTATAATTTAGTACAACAAAACTTCAAACGTTTCTTTACAACCTCAAAAAGTCTCATTTCTTAATTCCTAACCGTTTTAGAGAAAACAATTTTTTTCTTTGACTTCATTTTGAGCAAAAGTTAAATTGCAGATTTTCAAAAATTTGCATAGAATGCATTGTTTGCCCTGGAAGCTTATAATTTGGTACAACCTAACTTCAAACGTTTCTTTACAACCTCAAAAAGTTTCATTTCTTAATTCCAAACCGTTTTAGAGAAAACAATATTTCTCTATGACCTCATTTTCAACAAAAGTTAAATTGCATATTTTTAAAAATTTGCACAGAATGCACTTTTTGCCCTGGAAGCTTATAATTTGGTACAACCTAACTTCATATGTTCCTTTACAGCCTCAAAAAGTTTTATTTCTTAATTCCTAACCATTTTAGAGAAAACAATTGTTTTCTTTGACTTCATTTTCAACAAAAGTTAAATTGCAGATTTTCAAACATTTGCATATAATGCATTGTTTGCCCTGGAAGTTTATAATTTAGTACAACCTAGCCTCAAACGTTCCTTTACAACCACAAAAAGTTTCATTTCTTAATTCCTAACCGTGTTAGGCAAAACAATTTATTTCTTTGACCTCATTTTCAATTAAAATTAAATTGCGGATTGTCAAAAATTTGCACAGAATGCATTGTTTGCCCTGAAAGCTTATAATTTGGTACAACCTAACCTCAAACGTTCCTTTATAACCTCAAAAAGTTTCATTTCTTAATTCCTAACCGTTTTAGCGAAAACAATTTTTTTCATTGATCTCATTTCCAACTAAAGTTACATTGCAGATTGTCAAAAATTTGCACAGAATGCATTGTTTGCTCTGAAAGATTATAATTTGGTACAACCTAACCTCAAACGTTCCTTTATAACCTCAAAAAGTTTCATTTCTTAATTCCTAACCGTTTTAGAGAAAACAATTTTTTTCATTGATCTCATTTCCAACTAAAGTTACATTGCAGATTGTCAAAAATTTGCACAGAATGCATTGTTTGCTCTGAAAGATTATAATTTGGTACAACCTAACCTCAAACGTTCCTTTACAACCTCAAGAAGTTTCATTTCTTAATTCCTAACCGTTTTGGGGAAAACAATGAATAATGAAATGAAGTACATATTAAGCAACAGGAGGATGTGTTCGTTGTTGGGTTGGTGAATGAATGTTTTAAAACGTATTACTGCTTCTATATGAATTGAACTAACTAAAAAATGGCCTAGTATATGCCGATGATCGCCTTGCTTCTTGTAATACTATACTCTGTTTTTAAACCAGGAGGAGTAAACGCGAAAGTCAGATTTACACTAGGAAAAATCACCAGAAAATATCACTAGATATTTTGGCCTTTATAACCTTCCTCACATTCAACCAATCACGTGCAAGGTCAATTTGGTGACAAATTTAAAATACTCCTCCTGGTTTAAAAACAGAGTATAATTGCCAAAGAAAACTTCAAGGTATAATTAATGTTTGTAAACAAAACTAACCTTACATAACATTCAGCGTCTGAAGACACAGGGCTAAACCCGAAACTTAAAAATATACAACTTAGCGCTGAATAGCAATTAAAACTAGAACTAACACTTGCACTAGAACTATACTCTGTTTTTAAACCAGGAGGAGTAAACGCGAAAGTCAGATTTGCACTGGAAAAAATCACCAGAAAATATCACTAGATATTTTGGCGGTAAATTTAAATTAATAATTATTATTTATTTATTTACTTATTATTGTATTTATTTTCGTTTGTTATCGTCAACACTATACATACAAATTAACATTGAAGTTATGAGTGTATTTATTTCAAAATATAATAAAAAAGGGTTTAAGAACACAAAATATACAATAATGACACGAAACTGTCGAATTATCAATTACCTAACCTTCAAATTCAAAATTCAAAATTGCCTGTGTGTGAACCTTCCTCGCATTCAACCAATCACGTGTAAGGTCAATCTGGTGACAAATTTAAAATACTCCTCCTGGTTTAAAAACAGAGTATAGTAGAAACGATATTAAACAGGTGTGCTGTTCGGCCTTTGAATCCAGGACTTGGCGATTCATAAAAAAAACAATAACAATTATCAATTATTTATGTTTTAAGTGACAACTTTAATTGCCAATTGAAATAAAATGTCAAAAACATCATTAAAACCAATCACTTATAGAGAACGTAACAAAAAGTGATAATAAAATTGTTTTAATAATTTCATTAATAGTTCTATTAGGCACAATAACAAATAAAATTTTCACGTCGCAAACGTTACTAGAAGATCATGTGAATGGAATTGACGGGGGTAATAAGGAAGATGGGTATTTAATAAGGCGGATTATTGATGGATTTCAATCTGACGGCGAATGGATTGGGATGGATGGAAAAAGGATAAAGCGGGTTAAAGTTACTGAAAGTTACCTTGAAGGTTACAAGTTGACCATAAGCGACGTTACCGAGACTCAGGAGTCGCTCAAAACGATAAGAAATCCCTTATCAAAGAAAGTTAAAGTCAGGAAGAGAGCAAAAGGTAAAAATCATCGGTGCAAGAAGTCGTTTTGGAAAAAGTATTTTAAAAAGAACGTAATACCAAGAGAAACTTACATCTCTAAGGTTAATGCCACTTCACCGCGTTCTTTATTTCATATTTTTCGAAAAACTCGCTCGTCTATTAATCCCACGATTATAAATTATTTTGTAAAGAATTCGAAGGTTAATTCAACACCTACCCATGAACTACGTGAAAAAATACCTATTAATTCAACCGTCTTAAAGATTTTTTTAAAAAACAATAAAAATATATCAAAAGAGGGTACTGAAGTTGTATCTAATCCCGTAACATTTACCCCTACAGTTTTAAATATACTTAATAAAGCAAGAAATAAATCACATTCTGCAACCGAATCCGAAACAATTAACCCCGAGATTTTAGACTACCTTTTAAACAAAGCAGGTGCAAAAACTGGTAGAGAAACAAAACCAACAATAACCCCAAGTGAAGAATCAAGTAAAATCAAAAATATCTTAGATAATATATCAAAATATAAATCACTAAAAGCTCAAGATAGAGAAGAAAATACTATTATTGAAGATAACGATCAGCTATCTCAGTTAGATTCTTTTAATAACTGTATCGAAGAAAACAATGACGCAGAAGATAATAACATACTCTTTGACGGCGATTCAGAAGAATCCCACCAAATTGAAAATCCAAACAATATTTTACAAAATGTAAAATCTTTGTTAACCGATACGTCTGAAGCGTCTAAACTGGCTTTAAGCGGTGCTAGCGATAAAGGAGATTGGACTGTCTCTTGGAATATACTCTTCGAAAAAGGAGATAGTACGACAAAATTAACTACACCCAAGCCATTGACACCTAAAATCAATTACGCTGCTAACATTGAAAGAAGCACGAAAAATATCGCTAAAGAATACAAAACGTATTTTGAAGCTCTCGGAAGTGCAATGACAACTACGGAGGAGAAAGAAAAAGTTATTACGAAAAAAGGTACGGCGGAACCTTTAAATTTTGGGAAATATAAAAATTCAAGTAAAACTAGGAAATGGGATAAAGTTGAGAAAGGTATGAATTGGATGGATCGATATAGTATGCATCTTGAAATGTTGAAGAATATGAATTTTAATTTTTCTGATAATACTGAATATGATTATTTAAATATAAATCGTCCAAATTAGCTATTTCGATTTTTTTTGGGTTTAAAATATTTTTTTAGTTATTTCATTTTTGACAGAAAGTGTGTGTGTCCCAGGATTGATGTTACAAGAGGTATAATGACTTGAAATTTTTTAAATTTTATTTTAAGGCTGAGGAATTAAGCCCTGCTTTGTGTAAAGAGAATTTGAAGAATATTTTCATATTTTAAAAACAGAGTCGGCCTTTTCTTAATGCAATTTTGCCGTATTATGAACAAAAAGGTTAGTTTACCTGAACTAAAAACAGTTTTTGATTCACTGCCAAGGCCGACACGGTTTTGAAAATATGAAAATATACTTAAAATTCTCTCCACACCAAGCAGAGCTTAATTTCCCATCCTTAAAATAAAATTCAAAAACTTTTAGGTCATTATTGTAACCTATTGTAACATCTATCCTGGGACACACTGTATATAAAAATCAAATAAAAATTGAGTGTTAATATATAATATAAAACTGTGTTGGTTAGACTGGAAGCTTGTAATTTGGTACAACCTAACTTTAAACGTTTCTTTACAACCTCAAAAAGTTTCATTTCTTAATTCCTAACCGTTTTAGAAAAAACAATTTTTTTCTTTGGCCTCATTTTCAGCAAAAGTTAAATTGCAGATTTTCAAAAATTTGCACAGAATGCATTGTTTGCCCTGGAAGCTT
Organism: Onthophagus taurus; assembly: GCF_036711975.1. Classification (NCBI taxonomy): domain Eukaryota; kingdom Metazoa; phylum Arthropoda; class Insecta; order Coleoptera; family Scarabaeidae; genus Onthophagus; species Onthophagus taurus. The sequence continues at coordinate 5,835,043 of NC_091966.1, forward strand.
ATAATTTGGTGCAACCTATCTTCAAACATTCCTTTACAACCTCAAACAGTTTCATTTCTTATTTCCTAACCGTTTTGGAAAAACAATTTTTTTCTTTATACTCATTTTCAACAAAAGTTAAATTAAACTGGAGATTTTCAAAATTGTGCACAGAATGCATTGTTTGCCTTGGAAGCTTATAATTTGGTGCAACCTAACTTCAAACGTTTCTTTACAACCTCAAAAAGTTTCATTTCTTAATTCCTAACCGTTTTAGAGAAATCAATTTTTTTCTTTGACCTCATTTTCAGCAAAAGTTAAATTGCAGATTTTCAAAAATTTGCACAGAATGCATTGTTTACCCTGGAAGCTTATAATTTGGTACAACCTATCCTCAAACATTCCTTTACAACCTCAAACAGTTTCATTTCTTATTTCCTAACCGTTTTGGAACAACAATTTTTTTCTTTACACTCATTATCAACAAAAGCTAAATGAAATTAGAGATTTTCAAAATTGTGCACAGACTGCATTGTTTGCCCTGGAAGCTTAAAATTTGGTGTAACCTAACTTCAAACGTTTCTTTACAACCTCAAAAAGTTTCATTTCTTAATTCCTAACCGTTTTAGAGAAAACAATTTTTTTCTTTGACCGTATTTTGAGCAAAAGTTAAATTGCAGATTTTCAAAAATTTGCACAGAATGCATTGTTTGCCCTGGAAGTTTATAATTTGGCACAACCTAACCTCAAACATTCCTTTACAACTTCAAACAGTTCCATTTCTTATTTCCTAACCGTTTTGGAGAAACAATTTTTCTCTTTATACTCATTTTCAACAAAAGTTAAATTAAATTGGAGATTTTCAAAATTGTGCACAGAATGCATTGTTTGCCCTGGAAGCTTATAATTTGGTGCAACCTAACTTCAAACGTTTCTTTACAACCTCAAAAAGTTCATTTCTTAATTCCTAACCGTTTTAGAGAAAACAATTTTTTTCATTGATCTCATTTTCAACGAAAGTTAAATTAGAGATTTTTAAAAACATATACAGAATGAATTGTTTACCCTGGAAGCTTATAAATTGGTACAACCTAATCTCAAATATTCCTTTACAACCTCAAAAAGTTTCATTTCTTAATTCCTAAGCATTTTAGAGAAAACAATTTTTTTCTTTGATCTCATTTTCAACTAAAGATAAATTAAATTGCAGATTTCTGATTTACTGTCATCATCAATAACAAGATGTAAATCCTGATTTTGTTGGAATCAATTCTCGATTCCTCATTTATTCTATCTCATTTAAATCTTCTTATATTCTCGATTTAAATAGCTTTCAATTGCATCAATAGAACACGTCTACACAGAGCAAATTAGAATGTTTTGACTCAGTACATTTGACACCTCAATTACCATTATATCAAGGGTCCGAATCAATAGTCTAGGTCACAGTAGATAGATACGGTAGATTGTCTCCATTATCAACTGGTCTGCTCACAAAATAAACACCCGCACCTGTTCCACAAGCGTCAGATGTACTGTATACCTTTGATCTCCACATGTATTGACAGCCCAATGATAGGGGTCGCCAAATCCCTTTTGCTGTAGTCGTTAAACTCACAAGAACCCTTTATATTAAATGTACCTAACGTTTGTAATAAACTTTCAAAATTGTAGTTGGGAATAATTTAAATATCGAAAAACTGCTCATTTTCATTGAAAATACGTCCGTAAGAAACGGAAATGAAATGAAAGTAGTAAAGAGAACCTTTAGTACGTCATAGCCGAACAAATCACCTTACTTAATTTTTACTGGGTGTAGGACCTGGAAGCACGTTACGTTACCACCGAGTAAAGTGCATTTTTTATGACTGCTAAAGCTGTGATGGTACTTCTTGGCGTGTTGCATGTGTTTTCCGTTTGACCATTATACATTTACGTCCCCTTAAATTGAATGCGATGTAAGTTTCTATTCACGCTTTTTATTTATTGACCCATTTCTCCTTTATTATTAATCTTTCAATACACGCGAACGTAAATAAAAGCCAGTACATCTTTAAACAGACAGCAAAACCAGAATGTTTCTAGTTCTAGTATTAATTTTAGCTTTAACTATTATTCAATGCTAGATTGTTGTATATCTTTATTGAACTAAAAGTTGAACAAACACTAGACCTAGAATTAGAAACATTCGGATTTGAACGTTCTTGAACCCGAATGTTTCTAGTTCTAAATGATAGTTCTTGTTTTAGTTGTTATTCAGAGTTAGATTATTGTATATTTTTAGTATATTTATTAAATAGATCAGTACCGAGTGATTAGCGCATTAATTCGAAAATTGATTGGATTAATTGGATGTTAATGCATTCAACCTAAACCGATTGATTTATTAAATAATAATGAAGTATTGAATTTGAATTGAAATGGGAATAATTTTATCGGCGTAAAGTTGTACAGTACAATTAACATTTTAGAAACTAATTAATAAAATTTTGATTAATAAAACGGACAACACATTCAATTCAACTTATATCTTGCTTTAATTAAGTGTAAAGAACTTGGGTTTCCCCAATTTCATTCCAAAAAACTTTTTATTTTGTTGGTTTCATTTAATGAAGTATCTTAAATTATAAAAATGCTTTCAGGTTGACTTTGTAGGCAATGAATTTTGTAATGGTTTTATTCTTGGGAAGTTATAGTCAGGAAAATTCAGTTAATTTAACTTCGGTGCGAATGGAATTGAACAGATAGCAACCATTCTCTATGGACGCCGTCCATATACTTTTTATGAAATAATTGGCGTCGCTGGTGCGCTGGCGACCGCATTGCTAAATTAACTTTAGTTTCTGTTGATTGGAAATTTATCCAGACGAGGTCCATTATATCCACGCTAATAACGAAGCCTACGGGGGGATTTGAGGGAAAGGGATACCCTAGGTTGAACTCAAAATGAAATTAGCTACTTTGGGAGTGGTTGAAATCGATATCTCAGCATTCTTACGAAAATACTTTAAATGGAAATCGTTTCTATAAACAAACTTAAACGCATGCTAAAACTACCTCCGTTTTCATTATGGACCACTGGATCGTTCATGAAATTCATAACGCCGTTAGACCGTTCATTTTAGTACTATGACCGGTGGTTTATTAATTATAACAGGAACTCATTTTCAACCGTTCTCAGGTGAGATTATACCTCATAAACCTATTGCATCTTTTATAATTTTGTCAATATTGTGTCAACAAACGTGAAAGTGCTTAACCTTTTAATTCGTCTGAAGATGCAGGGATAAACCCGAAACTTTGTAGTTCTAGGTCTAGTGTTAGTTCTAGTTTTATTTCGATGAAAAATATACAACAATCTAGAATTGAATAACAACTAAAACTAGAACTAACAACTAGAAAGTTTCGAGTTTAGCCGTGCGTCTGAAGAATATACCGAATGTTTCTAGTTCTAGGTCTAGTGTGTAGTCATAAATAAATGAATATAGAATACACGTCTCATTCTCTACAGTCTCAACTATTAGCATTTTTTCCCAAAAAATTTACTTCATGCCAAACCAAATATCCAACTTTTGATAGAAAACTAGTAGCAATCTAATCTGTCATCAAATTTTTCAAACATTCCTTACATGAAAATCAATTTACAGTATATACAGATCACAAACCCATTGTTACATCAATTTTTTCGTTCACAGACAACTCCGTGTCAAACCCGATACCCGATACATCAGAGGAATCTCAGATGTTGTCGCAGATACTCTATCCAGAACAAACATCGGATCTCTAAATTCATCTTATCCAGATTTTCTAACCCTTAGCAACGTTTAACTTGCTGACACAGACTTGTCAAAATTACTGAATAAACCATTTTCCAACAATCCTTCAAAATCTTATCGTTTCGAACATCTGAAGACGCACGGCTTAACCCGAAACTTTCTAGTTCTAGGTCTAGTGTTAATTCCAGTTTTACGCTAGCACTATAACTAGAACTAACAAAAGACCTAGAACTAGAATCATTCGGGTTTAGCCGTCTTGAGAGACGTGCGGCTAAACCCGAATGTTTCCAGTTCTACATCTAGTGTTAGTTCTAGTTTTAATTGTTATTTAGCATTAGATTGTGCTAGAACCAGAAACATTAAATCTAGTTTTAATTGTGATTCAGTTCTAGGTTGTTATATATTTTTATTGAACTAATACTAGACCTAGAACTAGAAACATTTGGGTTTAGCAGTACGTAAGACGTAAGACTGCTTGAACTAAAACTAGAACTAACACTAGACCTAGAAAAATTTTGGTTTAACCGTGCGTCCAGAAGCATAAATTGTTTCTAGTTCTAGGGTTTGTTCTAGTTTTAATTCCCATTCAGCGCTAGATTGCTCTATACTTTTATTGAACAGTAGAAATAACACTAGACCTGGGACTAGAAATATTCGAAATAGCATTAATGTTAGTTCAAGTTTTAGTTGTTACACAACGTTAGATTGTATATTTCTATTTTAACTAAAACTAGAAGTTTTAGAAGCCAAGATTTATTCAAAATATCACATTGCAATCAAGGGCATCGCCAGAGAGAGGTAGAGGAGGACCGCTGCCTCCCCCCAGATTCAAGAAAAATAAAATTGCAATACAATAAATATACATGTGGAGTACTGAACAACTATCGATTGGGATGCGATATTTTGATCAGGAAACCAAGGAAGTTCAAGAAGTATTGCTCGGATTCGTCAAGCTTCATGCTTTCGATGCAAAATGTATTGCAAAAGCAATAGATGAGTTTTTGGCAGAAGAAGATCTTGATGCAGACAAATGTGTTGGTTTAGGATTTGACGGTTGTTCAACGATGTCCGGGAAAGAAAGTGGTGTGCAAGAAATCCTACGCAGAAAATATAAAAAAGGTTTGTTCTTTCACTGCTCATCGCACAAATTAAATCTGATCATTAATGATCTAAATAGTCTGTCTGAAATCAAAGATATTATTATATTTTTTCAAGAATCAGTTTTGAGCCGCAAATTGATACCAAATATTTCCAGGCTTTGCGAAACAAGGTGGAGCGAGAAACACAGAAAAATATTTGAGTTTTTCAAGAGAATTTTTCTAATATAATGGAGGCCTCAGAAACCATCTCACGGGAAGGAAATAGTGCGACTAGAAAAAATGCTTATCAGCTCCATGCAGCAGCTTCTAGAGTTTCGTTTATTCTCAGCTTTATTTTGATAGCTAAATACTCGGCTATGATGTAAGCTGTGGTAAACGTGCTCCAATCCGTAGCTTTGGATGCAGTTAAGGTATCCCAGCACATTAGTAGCATTTTGTAATTGATAAAAAACCACCGTAACGATCCAGGAAACGTCACAGATGAAATTATTAGCGACGCTACTATCCTTGCAGAAACACTTGGACTGGGAGAAGACATGAAGTCAGTGCCCCGTATTATTAGGAGACAACAACATCGGAACAACTACCCAGAACCAAGCCCCTCAGAATTCTGGCGTAGGTCTTTAATAATGCCATACTTAGACTCCATTATTAATTCTCCTGAACTTCGCTTTCCTGAAGAAAATACCCCGTCATTTTCCTTATCTAAATTACACCTGGCTCAAATGTTAGACATATCCCTTGAAGACCTCGTAGAAGCTGGAGAAGTCTTTTCCCAATTTTACAATATATCAAATATCAACAACAAAATTGAACTATGGCAAAAACTATGGCTGACTCAAAAGAACTAAGTAAGTGTTGTGGATTGCATACAAGAAGCCGACATTTTTTTCCCTGAAACGAGAAAAGCCCTTATAATTTTGGCCACCTTACCCTGTACGACATATACTGTTGGACGATCTTTTAGCAGCTTGAGGAGAATAAAAACCTGGCTTAGAGGCACTATGGCAGAATGTCGTCTCAATGGTGTTGCCATGATGAGTGTATATAGGAAGCATATTTTTCAGAACTTTGAGGGTTTTATTAATAATCTGGTTGACCAATTCACTAAAAACCCACGAAAATTATGTTTTAAATAATTTGGTCAGTTTCCATTCCCAGCCCCCAGTTCCATTTTTTTTTGTCCTGCCCCCTCCCCGGCCCACTGCCTGGCGACGCCCTTGATTGCAATTAAATTATTGAGATACAAAAATAAATCTGTTTTCAATGTGAATATCAACCAAAGTAATAAACAATTTAAATGGATTTATGTGATTGTGGTCATAAATAAATGAATATGTTCTACATTCAGTCAATTTTTAAACGTGTTCAATAAAATAAAATGTATAAAGTATAATCTAAATCACTACAACACATATTTTTATTTCACAGTAATATATCTACTTTTTGAGATGAAATTTTTTATTAATGGGAATAATAATAATTTTAAGCACATTGAAACTTTAATATTATTGAATTTAGAAACAATTTTTTCAGTTTTAGTATCAAATTTTCATAATAATATAAAAATTATCTTCAAACTCCTCTTTGAGTTATGGATAACTTCTTTGATTCAATTATCTTCTAAAGTTCAATTCAAAAAATCATTACGGCTAGATTAATAGGAACAAAGACATTATCTTTATCACATTAAACTTGAATAAACTCGTTTTAAAATGGTTACTGTTACCTTAATTCAATTAAATCAATATTCATCATAACATCAATATCCCTGGTAGATACCTTGAAATCAAATCTGAAACGCTACTTTTTGATTTATACAACTATTAAACAACCATTTATATTGTGATATGATAATATTGATGTTTCCATAGATTCAATTTTTCGATTAACATAACCCCAATTTTTGACAGCTTATTAATTTTAATTAAAATCTATTTTGAAACCTCTCTATAAATAGTAAATAATACTCACATATTCCTTTTTTCTTGCTTTTAAAGTACTTTTTGTAACAATTTTACTTTTAGATTTTTTAAAGTTCTAAATTTAATTTGTTAATGGTTTTTCTTAAGTTTCTTCAAAATTCCCATTTTTTCCTAAAACAAAGTTTAATTACTATCAATTTAATCATTTTCTATAAATAATTATAAATTTAAATTCAGAAAATATTGTTCTATAACTTTTGATATTCCCTTTATAGCATTCTTTTGCTAAACCCTATACATTTTCAACCAACCAGTGACATCAATTAAACTCAAATTTTAAAAATGATTAAAGTAGGTGATGATAAGCACCTTCCAAATAACAAAATTAAAACGAATCAAGTTGCTAAAACAGTTGATTTTACCTCGTAAACACGTCCATCTTTGAAATTTACTCAAATTCTGCAAAAAACCGTTTCCAATTCAAGCAAGAATCTCTCAGAGTCTATTCCAAGATTCAATTAACTAAATTGGATGAGGTGAACATCCAAATATCGCGTCGCTGAAGTAATTCAATATTCCGATTTTACCAGTTCTCCGATTTCAATAGAAGACCAACAACCTAACCTACAAAATCAAACAAGATAAGTTTATTTATAATTTTTAAAATATAACATTATTCTTACTTACATATTTGATTATTAAGTTTATTCACTTAATCGAAATAGTGAAATAAGAGTTATTTGATTAAAATAATTCATTTTGTTAAACAGGTTATGTTTAGAAAGAACTAATGATGAAGTACCTCCACTGTTTAAATGAACCAAACGACGTTTTGGTCTAATTTTAAAAACTAAAAAGGAAATAAATAAATAAATTCCTTTTTAGTTTTTTTTGTAGTTATAAAGGTAAGTTATTGTTGATAGTTATTAATAAAAAAACAATTTTATTGACTGAACTTGTATTCAACCCTGAGAAATTTATTTTAAAGCTGCAATATTTTTAATTTATACACAATTCTAACTCTTATAATAATAATAACAATAAAAGTGATGGGTAAAGCTTTTTGTTGATCTACTCCCATTATTTTAATATCTAATATTATGCAGTACAACTTTGAGAAGAGTTCAAAACTTTTAAAATGTACTTTGACAGGTTATTTTCTGTAATTTATCGATGACTTCCTAGGCAAACTTTATCGAAGGCTTGAATCTGGTGAAATAGTGATGATCGGTGACTTTCTGTTTGTTACCTACTTTTATTCGGTTTACACAACGTTGATATCCTTCTATTCTGCGATCATCAACATCCTATTTTACTTTTCTTCTTAATATGTTTAATTTTTTGGTACTAGATTTCAAAATACGGGTGAATTGTGTTAATATCTTAGCAAATTGGACAGAGTCAATGATACTGAAAGCTTCGTAGATGTAAGATAACCCACGAAGATCTTAGGTGTCTCCAAACATTGTGCGGCAAGTGCGAGGCAGCAACACGCGCCGTTCGTTGGGTACAATTCTGCCTCGTTCAAGTTTGGACATATCAAAGAATGCTTGCGCGGCAGTGTTACGCAGCATATGAAAAATGTAAAAAGTTTAGGAGTGATAAATGATAATTTGCGCTGATGATATAGCTTGATGTCAAATATGCATTTAATACAGTTAGCTAAATCAATATTACAGAAACAATCGCTGAAAAAAGTGTACCATTTTGTCTAGTAAATATAATTAAAGCAATTTTGACGGAAAAGCGATGACGTCAATATAAATATAGTATTGACGTACGTTTGAGGTGATAAAATGAAGTGATACATGGATTTGTATTGGGACCAACCTTATGGAATACTTTGATCGCAGATGGAATAAATTAGAACATTCATACCAAGAGATAAGTATCTGAATGGCAAATAAAGAACATAAGTACGATTATAATGATAATTATAATTAACAATGAAATTTTTTTACACTGCTCTATCAATGATAATTTTGTTGTTTTAGGTTTATTGGATATAACTATAACCTTAAACACCAGTACCACTCGTAAAGATAATGCCACAAATGACGGCATCTTCAGAGAAAGATAGAACGGTACTATGCGGAGTGCAATGCACAATTATGAAGTTTATACAAGAAACTGGATATTACTGCAATAAACGCCAACAGAATTATTGCAGTAACTAGCGAGTATGCCTTCATTGAAATTATAGCAATAAAACAAAAAGCAGAAACCGGGAGAATGTAGCACGGAAGCTAGGAAAAAGTTGCCGAAGGAGTCACAGGAAAGGTAAAATAACTATCATGGATAAACTTGCGATTTAATCGGTTCGCTACAACACACAGTTCAAAAAGAAATCATGGAGTGTTTGGCTGGTATTGCCTGATGATTTACACCCCAGACCATATGATTTTTGTATGCTGCTGTTTTCTTATGATGAAGATTAAGATTTAGGAGATTACAAAAGCCTCATTATAGAATAATATACCATATTAATACAAACACGGACACTCAGATCCATACAAACACAGAACGTCATCATGGAAGATGGTGTATTGGAAAAACTAAACAGTTTTCATATTTGTAAATCGAGTTATGCGGGGATGGCACAGAAAATGTAGAAATAAATAGAAGTCTATCACATAAAGTGATAGACTTGACAGCTTCAAAAGAAAGATATTACATAAAATAGCGACATATACAACAGCGAAATATATCAGTTTTTCAAAAGTATCACCCTCTCACAATACAAAGGCCGAAGTGAAACGGGAAGCCGCGGAATAGCGCTTCATTTCTTTTCCTGTATACAATGACTCGTGTTCCACTGTCAACATATTTCTACTCCTACAACCGTGATGCAAGTAACTCTGCCTTTTGTTTCGATAGCTCAAATTACGGATCAAATCTCTCAGTTCACTTTCCTTCCATCACGAAATCATATCTGTCACTGATTGCCGGAGATGTAGTCAACTTTGCTGGGCATTTTCACTTACACCTTGATTAACTGACAATGTGTCATTCGTACGCGGAACTGGCTTGGACACGATGATATATCATGATATTTGTATCGTGCTAGTTTTCCTGCATTAAAACCAACGACGTGCATCATGCAAAAGTAGCAATCATCTACGTGATTTTTTGTTCTCTCCATAGCTTTGGCAATGAAAATGAAAAGTACACTTTTCCACCAAGTGACCACTTGTACAGCTTTGTTCTGCACGCATTACGAAACAACTTCGGCATCTAAGATTCTCACTGTCTGATATAGGAAAAAAAAATTTTTTTAGCGCATTTTTTATTATTTTGCCATTTGTACTGACATGTAGCTTCCGTAATCGTAACAAAAACATTTTGAATCCACTTTGCGAAGCGGTTACAACAATCACAACGTTTTGAATACAATTTGGTTTTAACTTAAACTCAAAAAGCATAGTACTCTTGACAAACAGATTGAAGATTTGGATTCAGCACATCAACTTGCTTTGAAAATAGTTTTCATCTGGTCGGGTCTTAAAGTTTATGTGAATATACAGACGCCACTACAGACATCACTATAAAATAATGACTGAAAACAATGACAATGTAATTTTTTTTTTCTGTGTATGAAAAATATTGTCTTATTGATTTTAGGATAAATAGAAATAAGAAAATACGTTTGCTTCAAGCTTATATCTGAATTAATTATTAAGATTCTAAATACTCCAAATATTTTTGTTGATAACATCAAGATCAAATCGGAACTTCCCGATTCGGAAATAAGCAAATCTCGTTCCACTCGGATGAATCCCGGGATGCCATTTGCAATTATAATCCGTTAACGTTGTCGTCCTACTTTAATTTCGTCAAGTTAAGTGGGACCAATTTGGTTGAGGGGAAGGAAAAGGGAGTTATGGCAACTTGCTGAAACGAGATGGGGAAGAGCGAAAATTAGATGTTTACGCAAGTAAGTCGTTTGACGGGAGTATACCCGCCGGAGGAGCAATTTTTTAACGTCAATTTCAAAGTACGAAGTAATAATTTTCTTGACAGCACAATTCTTTGTTTCAGAAATACAATTATTTCCATATCGAATTACTTTCTTTTTGATTTATCTAGTTTAAAATGAAAAATTCTCACCCTGTATTAAACTAATTAAGTTTGCAATTTATCACATTCGCAACATCGTTAATTCATTGGTTATTTACTTACACGAACACCTCGTACACATCCATCAAGTCTTGTGACGTGATAAGCAAGTAACGTGACAAATTTGAAGGTTAATAGGTTTACCCTGTTTAACCTTTAAAGGAGCATACGCATGTTATCATTTAAATTAAACAACTCAATCTTTCGCCCTTTTTTTTGACTAGATTGTTTGATAGTGGTAATAATAAAAATTTTGATGAAAGTAGTTTGAAAAGCTTCATCATGTGATTTGAAACGATTACGATTACGACCCAGTTTTATGTGGGATATAGTTTTATGAGTTTGGATGGAATAAAAGTGTGATAAGTCGAACGTGAGTAATCGGTGATAACGAAAGCTGCAATTTGTACCGTATTTTACGACATTTATGAAATAGTAAAGAAATAATAAAATAATTCTTATTGCTACTAAGTTTTTGGTAATACTAATAATAATTAACACGAATAATAATTAACTGAAATTGTAATTATCACGAATAATTAATTTAAGTTATCTGGTGTAATCAGGTAAATGTGGCTGGTTGATTTTCCAAACGAATTATGAACGGGATAATCGTGTTGTTTGTTAACCGTGTTTTGCTAGTTAGTTAAAGCGGACAAGAGATTACAGTTTACTAAAGTGTTCCTTTGAAAGAGAACGAACCAAAACTAATTAAACCCGGTGTTTTTAAATAGGTTCGAATTTATTTTTACTCCCAATTTGTTGAAAATTGCGTTAATTTCCTTTTTTAAATGTTGAAATTAATTAATTGTACTCATTTTAGGTTGCGTAATTTTGGATAATTAACCTCTGTGGGAATTAAATTTAAAAGGTGATTTATCGACTATTAATTACATGAACAGATGTTTCAATTAATTACAAACAGTTATTAAATATAGTTTATTAATTTATGAAAAGCATTGAGTATTTTGAGATACGTCAACATAAAATAAAAGCTAAACTCATAACAATATCTTCTTTTTAACGAAATCCGCCCGGCGACATTCAAAAGCACAGCTTTTTTTCACATTCAACTTCAATAGCTTTGTTGGAATATTTTTAAATCCCAGGGTGGTATATTTTTTTCCCCAAAAAAAAAACTCAATTCGTTAATAAAGCTCGCGTTGGAAGTTTTTGGGACTGGGTAAACGTCGGGCGAGAAAAGCTCGCCTCCGGGTGCTTTTCACGAATTCATTTGAACCCGTAGGTGGAATTTTAGGAAGAGCAAGCCCCTATGCGATGTGAAAACTCCGACGATACTACTAGAAACTTTTCGTTCCGGTCGATCGGACCTGATTGGGGATTTTATGACGTACTCGAATACCCGATGACCAATTCTATTTAATATTAGAAATTCTTGAGAGGTTTTCAACTGATCATAATTTCTTTCAAGTAAAACTAGAATTAATACTAGAACTATCATTAGAAGTAACATTAGATCTCAAACTTGAAGCTTTCGGGTTAAGCGTCTGAAGACGCTCTACCAAATCCGAAACTTTCTAGTTGTATAATAAGTTTAGTGGTAGTTCTAGTTTTAGCCGTGCGTCTCTTAAGACGGCTAAAGCCGAATGTTTTTAGGTTTGGTGTTAGTTCTATATTTAGTTCAATAAAAATATACAAACTGCTGAATAACAATTAAAACTAGAACTAACACTAGACCTAGAACTAGAAAGTTTCTTACTAGAAGTCTTGTCTTCAGACGCACGGCTAAACCCGAATGTTTCTAGTTCTAGTGTTGGTTCTAGTTTTAGCTCAATAAATATACATATCTAACGCTGAATAATAACTAAAACTACAGTGTGTTAATTAATTATCGTATCCGACGTCATCATTGCAAGTATGCAACCAATACTATGATATTGGAATGATGACGTCGGGTACGATAATTAATTAACACAGTGTAGAACTAGAACTAGAGCACTACAACTAACACTAAACCTAGAATTAGAATCATTCGAGTTTAGCCGTGCGTCTCTTAAGACGGCTAAACTCGAATGATTCTAGTTCTAGGTCTCGTGTTAGTTCTACTTTTAGTTCAATAGAAATATACAACAATCTAGAGCTGAATAACAATTAAAACTAGACCTAACACTAGAACTAGAAACATTTGGGTTTAGCCGTGCGTCTGAAGACTTACTTTTCCATGTTCTACAACATCATTTAACCCCTGTTGACATATAAATCTATAGCAACATTTAAGTTGTGCTCTCACTGCCAAAGAATACGGTACATTTTTCTTACAACGTAACCTTCTGGAATTAAATCACGGACAATAAATTTAAAATTTCATACAAAACATAACATTTCAGTCGCTGAAAATATTTAATAACCTTTATTTATATCCTATATTTAATATCCTTATATGTGCAGGAATATTTTTTTTGTATCGTTCATAGGAAAAATATTACACGCGTGAATTTAATAGATCAAGTGAAAAATATTTATCTTCAAAAAATTTAGTTAGTATCAGTGCCATATCATATCTAAATACCCCTCCAAATAAATCATGCATTATATTACTATACAAATTATTATAAACATAAAAATTGTTCAATTGATGCCAAATGCATTTTTCTTTTATACCTAATTTTTATTGTAAATGCACGTTATAATCTTGTTCCAGCCTTATACGATTATACGATCTACACATTCTCATGTACAAAATCTGCAGTAATTTGTTGCAGAGAAACTTTCACATAAACCCAGTATAGAATGTAAACCTAAGTTGTCACCTAGAAGCGACACAAAAATGAAATACACTGTTTTTGTTTCTTCTTTAATATTAAATCCAAGACCATCACTTTCTAACACTTTTATTCATGCAGTAGAGATGCAAATGTGCGCTCATTTCCACATACAACTCTATCATCGCTATAGAAAATTGAAGCCAAAAATAAATTATCAAGTCTATTAATAAATGATGGTGGTATGGTTGCAATAGTATAGTACACAGCTCCTATTTGATAAATGTTGGCTTTACTTTCTAAAGGGTTTTTCGGTTGGAAATCATCAAAATACAAGACTATTGGTAAAATAAGTTTATGTGGGTAATTTTTTATATTTTGATATACCGGGTGTCCCTCAGAAGTGGCTCACACCCATATTTTTTTTTATTATTAGTGATATAAGAAAACTATTTGGAATGCATAATTAGGCCGTTAAAATGGATTATTACGACATGAAATCATTCTCGTTGTGCTTCCGGTTATACCGGAAGTGAGTACTAATTTTGCTAATTTTTTAAATCTATAATTTTTTTTTCTTCAGTTGGATCGACAGCATAATTTCACATAACTTTTACTTAAAAAAATTTTCACGATTGCTTCTAATTTTTGAAAAAAACATTATTTTCGTTATTTTTTAGCGTTTTAGTATCTTTGGAAAATGTATTACAACTTTTGACGCATAGTAGCTAGGTTAATAGTATAAATTACGCTATGTTCCTCTTGATTTGCTATTTCTCGAGCAGTGATCACTGGTATGCTTCAGCCAGTGGTTCTTACGTTATCGTGTTTTTTTAATACAGTTAATCCAAATTATAATGTACAATGGACATTGTACATTGTCAGCTACAGATCATTTAGTGTAAAAGAACAAAAAATAAAGAAAAAAAATCAAAGATCAAAAATAATTCAATTAAACTTAATTGTTCTTAAATTAATTGTCTTAATTGTAACTTAATTGTCTTAAATGTTCTGTAGCTGATAGTAACTTACAATGTACAATGTCCATTGTATATTATAATTTGGATTGTTTACTTTATTTTGGTTAAAACCTTCCAGGTCATTTGACCTTACACCTTTAGATTCTTTCTTATGGGGCAAAATCAAAAATGAGGTGTATAATACGCCTGTAAGGTCTCGTGAGGCATTAGAAAATAAATTTTCTATTGCCTCACGCGTTTATTCGCGTTTTTCTTTTAAAACTAATTTAATACAACTGTTAACTTACACTATTATTAAAAAAGAACCACTGACTAAAGCAGTGATGAAATAGCAGTGATCACTGCTCGAGTAATAGTAAATCAAGAGGAACACAGCGTAATTTATACTATTAACCTAGCTACTATGCGTCAAAAGTTATAGTACATTTTCCGAAGGTACTAAAACGTTAAAAAACAATGAAAATAATTTTTTTTTCAAAAATTATAAACGATCGTGAAAATTTTTTCAAATAAAAGTTATGTGAAATTATGCTGTCTACCCAACTGAAGAAAAAAAAATTATAAATTTAAAAAAATAGCGAAATTAGTACTCACATCCGGTATAACCGGAAGTACAAAGTAAATGATTTCATGTCGTAATAATCCGTTTTAACGGCCTAATTATGCATTTCAAATCGTTTTCTTATATCACTAATAATAAAAAAAATATGGGGGTAAGCCACTTCTGAGGGACACCCGGTATAAAGCCATGCACTACATTTTGTAAAGGGCTTATGTTTTCAACAAAATTTCTAAGTAAGTCATTTTGATAAGTATCTATCGTATCATATACACTAGGTATTTCTAAAAAATATTTTAAATGGGCTTTTAATGCTACGATTTTTTAATAGCAATTCTCTCCATTGCGTCGCTTAGTATAGTAGAAACCACGAGAGCTGGCAGTGACAGATCGCTTAAAAATGGTATCAATCAAGATATGGACGTACGACTTAGATTATTTCACCACATACATTTAAATGTAGGTTATGTTAGTAATGGTCAAATATTGTCAAAGATATTATTTAATGATTTTCCTTTCAAAGAAAACATTTTTGGCTTGTGAAAACACTAACAGATTCATGACAACGCTCACAAGACGTTTCGATTTTAGGTTATAATTATAGAGTTAGAGAAGAAGAAGAGACTTAGAAGAACAGACGTACTTTTTCGACGTGGCCATTTGAATTGTACAGCAGACATATTAAACTAATGCTATCTCTTTCTAACACACATTACTCTCTAGCGGTTTGTGAACTACGTATGGCATTTGTAAGAGCGGAAAACGATGATTTATTGCCAGCTCTCGTGGCGTCTACTATATCAGGAAAACTATCTAAAATATATTCTGTAGGTCGAATAAAATATTGACCATCTTCAAAAAATTTTAATCGTTTATATTCTGTATCAAGATTTAAAAACGGATTTTCAATTAGTGTACTCATCTTATCTAAGAAACAAATATCGTTACTTGTTAAAAAAAATTCTCACAATCTTATGATTTTTTTAAAACATCAATAATAGGCAAATACAATGTATGAATGATACCTATAATACGTTGAATACTACTTCTTGGCAAAGACAAATCATCATACAATTTGGATATAAACAGTTGTAAAGCATTTTGATGAGCTTTGCTGAAATGTTTAAACAAGAAATTAGTATTGTGCTCTCCGTTGAGCGTTTCTTTTGTTTGAAAATCATTTTTGGCATCATCTTTCACATTATTTATATTATCTCTGCCATTTAATAGGTTTGCTGTAATTTTTGAACTAAAAACTGAAGTACAAGTAGATGTATTAGAGGAATGGACCAGCAATAATAGTGCTGGTATTAGTTCTAGTTTTAGTTCAATTAACAATATACATGAAAACTTTCGTACTTACACTATTCTTTTATTAACAATTTCTTTGGACTATGTATATATTACATAACTTTTTGAAAATTGTTTCAGATAGCTGATGCAAACCCATTCACCATGAGCTTTTTCAGCTCAATTCAAGAATATGTCAGTAATAGTGTGGCCGGTTTGTCTTTGAGTCCAAAAAGGTAAGTAAAAATTGTTGGTGATTCAAATTGTTTTCATCGCGAATCCTCTAACAATGCCGCGAGCTCCCGAAATATGAATGTAACGACGAGACGCCACGTCTTGAGGAAAGACTTTTTAGTTTAATTTTCCGCCTCTTTATTCCCAACCCGGCATTGTTCGCATGTTAATGAATTCCTACTGTGCAAGAATTCGCCGTTTTCAGTTTCCCGTCAAAACATCGCTCTATTGTTGTTGTGAACCTGTCTACATTCTTACAGGAATTCCTTTTTTATTTTAATACTTTAAAACTAAAAATAAAAAGATTGATGATAGATATTTTTGATGTAACCTCATATCATTAAAATTATTCATTGTATCTTTAAATCTAATTAATGTTACACAAAGTTTAACAAGGACTTTATTTTAGATGATTATTTAATATTCATAGACACCAAAAGCTCTGTGGTGAATTCTCTCGAGATAATTTCGCTATTTAAATTCTCTTTAGGTCGGCCTACTTGGAGGATTAATAGTCTCGAAGTTTCAAATAAAGTAAACTATTTCGAGCTTAACTAAAAATATTCGCATCCAATTTAAGCCCAACCCAAAAACCTTATCTTTTTTAACTTTCCCCTCGTTAATTAGGCATTCAAAAACAAGTTAGTGCCATTAAAGTATCTATTTACAAATCCCTATTCGAATTTTCACTGTGAATTAGTACTAAATTCAGCGAATTTATTAACCCCATCAAGATCAGATACACAACTGAACCGGTTGTGGGGACAACACGTTTCAGTTGACCGCACAAACTACAGACGTCGTGACGCCATCCGACGCCCGACATAAAATGCCATTTATCACGTTGCGTGAGCGTGTAAATTTTCGATTTTACCGCACGTTGATGTTGTATTCGGAAAGACATTGGGAGTTGCGTGTGCACATGTTTAAATAGGTTATAGGTTAATGAAACTCATATTGTAATATTCCTTCTTCGGATTTAGTTGAAAATAAGCTGCCTCATTTTACCAAATGATAATTTAATTTATATTGTATCCGCTTAACTTCTCACACAAAGTAAATTTTAAGGTACAATCGGGAGGTAGTAATTTTCTGTGGTCGTCGTTTAATTGCACGCGGACGTGTTAATTAATTAAAGTCGTAGACTAAGTACAACTGGGAAGTGAGGAAATGGAGGAAGAGCTTACGTAGTACGGCTTTCGTACAAGCAAAGCTTTTAGCTGGATACCTGTAAATTGATTGCATTCGGTTTAGTGTTAAATTCGTAGTACGAAGAATGAGATGTACTTAATTGAGATGGTTTCTAGATTTATTTCGGAATTTTGCACGACTATTATAAATCGTTTCAAAGAAGAGATTTTAAGATTTAAGAAGGAAGCTATTTTTCAAATTTCTCTATTAAAATAACTCCCTCTTCACCATTAACTTATCCAGCAACTTTCTAGTATCCATGAACATAGGAGTTTCTTTTTAGCAAAACTCTAAAAGAGACAACGAGTTTGGTTCGAAATCTTAATGATGGCTCTTTCTTCCATATTGATCGGAAAAGGGAAGTACATTAAACACACTCAACTATGGAATATGTAGTATTATGTTGTTCTAGCGCATAATGCGTGGTTTATCTACGATTAAGTGGTCCCATCATCGCACTTTCTCCAAGAAGTACTCAAACTCAGTTAACTGCATTACCGTAAAATTATAGCTTAGCTCAACACTCTGTCATAAATTACTTTGGAAAGTTGTATCAACTATGCTTGACGTGCGCTGTTTACAAGCAGCAGTGGACACGAGCTTAATTCGCTGTCAAGTAACACAATAATTTTGTAATGTTGTCAAAGTTATTTCTGTAATGATTAAGTTGGTACAAACTGTTACAAATGTCATTATACAGGAAATTTGTTGTCCTGGTAAAGACAGTCCTAATAAAGCACATAAAATTTGGAAAATAAATCAGCAGATTTCTTAAAATTTCATTTTTTTACATAATAAGTCTTGGGATTGACACGCTTCTTCTAATCCATGAAAGTATCACAAAGAATATCAGCGGAATTAATTCCATAAGACACTATGTTACAATCTACATTTAACATATTAATGTATAACACACGCTCTTTATGTGACTTGTCACCATAGCGGAACACAACATAATTAATATCATTATGGACATCACTAACCTTTATCTGGACTATCACTCGCCTTAATCTTGGGGGTGTTGAGATCCTGTTTTTCTTCATCTAGGTCTCACTCCTCAAAGCGACGCAAATCATGCTCTAATTGGAGTGCTGCCAGGACATTGCGTAATGTCTTCATACGTTATCAAGGATGAGTCGTGGAAAATCGATGAGTCGTAGCAAATGTAGTCGTGAGATTTGCTTGAATATGGTGCATCGTTGACCATTCGAGACTGTTAAACTGAAGTTCATTACCTATGAGAAGTGCTCTCTGATATCTATATTTTAGAACATTATAGCATTGGTCGCTTCCCTAACGGGCTTCCCAATTCATCAACTAAATTGGTAAAATCAACTCAACCACCAATCCATAAGAGATGCTGACCTCCCATGGATGGAGCAATCGCGTAATTTTAAGACAGCGCGATTCTAAAGTGTCAGTTCATCACAAAGTTAGAGACTCGGCATTGTCGATGGTGTTATCGGACATTCTACTCTGAACCAAAAAATCAATGAGGAATAGATCGTAGTTTTTATCCACTCATCCAAGAAAATTATTATAGAGCTTTGGGAAATCATACTGTGGACTCTTTTCAAAGAAAGCCGTATTATGACAGGGTTTTCATGACAGGGTCCCGCACATGAACAAATGATTTATATATATACATTTATGTATATACATTGAAGAGTAAGAGGCGAATTGGCCTTGAATGTATCTCTACACGAATCTCTGCAGTTTAGGTCGGAGATTAATCTTATAATGCGCTTCTGCGCTACAAAGGCACGCCGCCACTCCGTCGATCTTCCCCACAATAATTATATTGTATGAGAGATGCTAATAACAGAGAACATAATACACATCTAATAATCCCGATAGCGGCAGGCATCCCTTCAATTTCAGAATTGCATAAAGGAAGAGTTCAATTTCGAAACCAGATGATCAACATGTTTGTTAAAACTTAGCTGCTCGTCTAGATAAACACCCAAAAACTTGCAGCTATTCGACAGAATGATATCACCGGCCTGCGGAAGCCTTCTCCTCTTATAAAAATTTAGAAACACGGTCTTCTTTAGATTAAGAACAATGCGATTTTATTTGCACCAAGCATCAAATGACTCAACGGTATGCTTGACTTTAGAAAAAAGCATATCAGCATCATTCGACGCCAGGGCAATTGACGTGTCTTCGGCATACATGATTATGTGACATCGGAAAGACACTTGAGAAGATCATTTATATACAATAGAAAAATTAATGGGCCCAAGATTAAGCCCTGGGGAACTCCCAGTAAAACATTTGATTCCGATGGTTCCTGACCAGAGAGGACCACTTTTATTTTTCGTTCCTCCAGAAATGATTGAAGCCCGTTTAAAATCGTAAACCTAAAGCATACAATTTCTGTATGATTATGATTTTAAATATCATGTAATAAGCGTTCAAACCTCGATATTCATTTAGAAACACCCTGTATTATTGATCTCTGCGTTGGTAGTAATCATCACTCAAGATGTTAATGTTGCCGAGAGAGATCAAGGCAAAGACATAGGCAAGACTACTTGAGACTAAAAGATTATTGAATTGATGACACCGACCAGCATGAGATGAAACAGGTAACTAGTCCCATTTTGTTGCTGTAAGGAATTTTGATTGGTTTACTTTTAGAATGTTCCAGCAACCAGAACGAAAATTCAATCTGGAGAAAACCCTCACGTGATCCAAATCTTGAGTTGTCCCTTTTATAATTGCTAAGATGGACTATTCATCACCCGTTTAGGTGTTTAATCGATGATATTTCACACTAAATAACTTTTCGTCTTGTTTTTTTATTATCGACGCCTAATCGATGCCTAGCGAGTGAAAGTGCAGAACGACTTAACTGAGCGATTACTTCTTTCGTAACATTTTCGGGCAATAACTTAATAAATATGGTGACACCTAGACTGAAAAGGAAGTAGAATTCTTTTGGAAACCGATTTTGAAATGTTTCCAAAATATGATGATCCCATCATGACTTTAAATCATTACCAAGAATTCTTCTTTATGTTCAAGGTGCCCTGCACCGAAAAGGCAAAGTATACTTTTTAGCTGTAGCTTAGCACATGAGTCGATTTGACTGGAGAACATTTTTGAATTAAGTCAAAAGGTGAAGTGACATGACTATGGTTGAGAAACCGCGGCTATTTCCGAGAAACAGTTAATGAAACATGTCCCAGTGGTTCCCATGACACTTTCGGTATTTGTAAGTATTCTCCTTGGTTCGAAACTTATTGGAACTAACCTTGATTTCATTTGATTGATCTCCATTTTCGCTTTTGCAAATGTTGTCCAAAAAAACTTATCATCATCTCGAAATAGCCATCATTCCAAAACTTCTCATCTTCGTTCGTATAAGACTCTAAAATATGTTACAAGATATTACGTTAAATTCTCCAATTCATCACCATTAAACATTCATTATAGATTTCAACGTACAAATGTTTTACCAACAATTTTTGTTGTAGATAATACATTACGAACTATTCGATTTTGGTAATTCATTTTGATAATTTTACGCTAGGTTTAAATAACGTGAAAGCGATTGTTAGGGATTTTAGGGGTTTATTGGATAAAACATTTTCAATGGGATTAAAATAAAGGTTGCCATATAATACGGCTTTAAATTGGGTTCTAATTAAATAGTAATGAGTATAGTATTCGGAATTCCATTTAGTTTCAATTTTAACTGAACCATTTAATTAAAACTACATAACAATTTATATAATGTATACAATGTATATTATCATAAATCCCTATCAGATATTTAATTAGTTCTTCACCTAACTACTGATGAAATGATGATTCATTTACGTTACCAAGATACCGATGTTATCCTAAAAAGCTTATTGATTTCGCTCGCGTGATAAGAGTGTGTGCTTTCGTTTTCAAAAGAGCGAACCGTGTACACAAATATCTCCAAATTGATAAAAGTGATATAATAAAATGATAAGGTACCAATATAAAAAATTATAACTAAAACCCGTCATTTAAATAATTAATAGAATTATTATCGTTAAGTTTTTGATCAACATTTCTTGTGATTTACACAAATTACTTTCAATTTTGCAATCTTTACCGTAGGATTATTATGTTTGTTAACGAAATTGCTTTTTTAAGGTAATCTATGTATGTCTATATTTGGTTTAGATATTAATCATTTATCTGTTAGCATAGGAAATTTCCTATAATAAATCAATCATTATAAAAGTTTACTTTTATAACGAGTAAAGTTATAAAAGTTTATTAATCGAAACGTTTTTGGTTTCTTTATTGGAAAAGTTTTACTTTAGATAACGTTGATAGTGTACTAAAATTAATTAGTAAAATAAGAAATATTTAACTCAAGAAAGCTCAGGGGGCTTGTTAAATTATTGAAAGGAGGAAAAAGTTTTTTCTCAACTACTATTTATTATTTTTCTTTATTCATGCAACGAATAAAACTAAGGTTACAAAGTGGGAGCTTAAATTTAAAATATCGCAGGGCTCGTTAAAGTTTTAATAAGCCTCGGGAATACTTTTCCATAAGGAACAGTTAACACCAAAAATAAAGCGAATTGTGTAGAGCAGAAACTACTTTTCAAAATGAAATGATATCAACATTTATTATTTACTCCACATACTTTAAAAGTTGTAATCTTTAAAATATTTTTGATATCACAATTTCCCAAAATGTTATGCTTAAAAACGATATCATCACCAATAAATAACCCTAATGTGAGTATATTTCATATTTATACACCCAAAGAAATTTCTATTCCGTGTTTAAGTTGCGTGTATACACCTCCATATATCGTGACTCTAGATTCCTTGCAAATGATTAAATTAAAATACTTTGATCAAAGATTAATATAATATTGCCCCTATTTTAGTTTAATACAGTAAAACCTCGATATAACGGATTCGGGGTATTCCCCGAGTTGTCTATACGATGTATAAATCAAAGACGGTAGTTCTAGTTTTAGTTGTTATTCAGTGCTAGATTATTGTGTATTTTTATTGAGCTGGAAGTAGAACTAACACTAGATCTAGAACTAGAAGCTCTCGGGTTTAGCGTTATGTTTCTTAAGACGGCTAAACCCGAATGTTTTTAGTTCTAGGTCTAGTATTAGTTCTAATGTTAGTGTTAGTTCTTGTTTTAGTTTTTATTCAGCGTTAGATTGCTGTATATTTTCATTGAATATTCAGCCGAATGTTCAGCCGTGCGTCTGAAGACGCACGGCTAATCCCGAAACTTTCTAGTTCTAGGTCTAGTGTTAGTTCTAGTTTTAACTGTTATTCAGTGCTAGATTGTTGTATATTTTTATTAAACTAACACTAAAACAAATACTAGAACTAGAAACATTCCGGTTTAGCCGTCTTAAGAGAGGTACGGCTAAACCCGAATGTTTCTAGTTCTAGATCTAGTGATAGTTGTAATGCTAGTGTTAGTTCTTGTTTTAGTTACTATTCAGCATTAGACTGTTGTATATATTTCATTGAAATAAAACTAGAACTAACACTAGACCTAAAACTAGAATCATTAGGGTTTAGCCGTCTTAAAAGACGTTCGGCTAAATCCGAATGATTCTAGTTCTAGGTCTAGTGTTAGTTCTAATGCTAGTATAAGTTCTAGTTTTAGTTGTTATTCAGTATTAGATTGTTGTATATTATTATTGAAGTAAAAGTAGAACTAACTTACGATACTAGTAAGTATAATTGGTATGCACTTCGAAAAAGAAAAAGAAATAAACTAAAAAAGATAGATATTAAACCATGTCAATCAAGCTCATGTATATTCGATGTGGAACCGATATCAAAGCGAAACTTGGACCTTGGTTTGAAAGTAAATTAAACGAAATCGCATTACTTTGGAAAATGGGTACCGATATTGGCAATCTTGTTAGGGGGAGCGGACTTATAAATAGATCCTGGGGGAGCTTCATCTTGGGAACTTCATCATTGAAGGAGTTACGTCGACGACTTCAAAACAGTTTTCTTCTTCTACTTGTTGGAGGCGAGAAAGTCTTTGAAATGTCATCACGTTCCGTGACCTTTTCCCAAATACTTACAATGGAAAATGCCACACAGTGACAAGATAAAAAAAAGCATCAAATATTTTTAAAACTCACCCATCGCTGCAGTTCATCATAATTAAACTGGAAGCGACATGGCTTCTCGGAAACTGAAATTCCATGGTGATTTTTATTCTTATTATCTATGCGTCACTTTAACAAGGTTAATTGTGAAATATGTTATTTTTTAGCTTTTTTTTAAATATTTTAACAAGTTTTAATATTAAAGCCTAACAAAAGCTACTTTTTCAGTTTGGTATAGAACGAGTCGATTACATTTTTTTTTGTTTATTAACATCAAAAGAACCACCGCCCAGTGTTGTGTTTATTAAAAAAGAGGGTTTCGTATAACAATGTTATACGGAATTTATATTGAAACATTTCTAGGGATATTATTTTCACGAAACATAGGTTAGTGGAGAGGTTTCATTATTTTTAATATTTGTTTTGCCAATTCGTTATAATCTAAATATCCCAGCGGAGATGAATAGGTGATGTTGAAAATTTACAAAGGAAAAATCAATACTTTCCTTTTAACTTTTGCATATAACCCAAATATGTACTTATATTTCTCTTTGTACAAGTTGAAAGTTTTAATTTTCTTTTATGAACATCAAAGGATTGTATTTCTAAATATTTTCCATTTACGGGTTAAAAAACTAATAGTTCTTTTTATTTATTAAAGATCTTTTGACTTCCAATATATTTAAACGACTTTTAATTCTACTTACTATATTCTATTAATTAAACAATTTTAATTTTGTACAGGTGGTAGCCTGATGTATTCTTAATGAGGAACTTATTTAATTTTTACTTATTGTATTCCGTTTAGTTTCATATGGTATTACGCAAATTATAACATAAAAAGGAGCAAATATATTGGGTAAGGTTAGTTTTCTTTAGATATGCCAATTATACCGTAAAAAAATTTTGAGTAAGGCTAGTTTTCTTTCAAAATGTGAATCATCCAGGTTAAGAATGTAGGGTCGTATGTGTTGATTTATAATCATTATCATTAATGGGCAACCTTAATGACTTAAAGCAATATGAACTTGGATTCAGCGTACAACGTTCGATTGAAATGGTTATTGAGATAAAAATGATAACACATATAGTAAGTCTTGGGCGCATGGAACCTCGTGATTAAACTATCATGAAAAAGTAAGATTTCGCGCCGCAGTAGGTATTAGTCCCCCTGCGGATTAACTATCAGAAATCATACTTTCTTTCTGATAGTTAAGCCGAGCTTGCTTGCGGCCGAGGCAACTTTATCTGATGAAGTCGAGGCCACTTGCGACTGAGGTGCTCCGATATGATAACCAGTTTCATGTTGATATTATCTTAATTACTGAGACTCGGCCGCAATCG
Organism: Onthophagus taurus; assembly: GCF_036711975.1. Lineage (NCBI taxonomy): Eukaryota > Metazoa > Arthropoda > Insecta > Coleoptera > Scarabaeidae > Onthophagus > Onthophagus taurus. The sequence continues at coordinate 5,860,352 of NC_091966.1, forward strand.
ACCTAGGCTTAATTAATCAAAAGATCTATAAGTTCCCGTGATATATATTTTTTATGTTAAAATATTTAAACTAATAAAAAATATAAATCGACGTGTTTTAAGTAATTTCGATCGTTTTCAAATTAGATATGAGGTGGGTACTCTTGACGCGAACTGTATACATATTATTATTTTACCTACAAAATAAATTAAGACGCGACGTCCAGTCTATATTGAATACGCACCAACATCCATCTTTTCCGATTGGACGGAACGCTCCTCTCCCCGAATGTCTTATTTCATAACAAGGGCGAATATCTCTAAATCCTCTAGCTAATGCTTTAATATGAAATTCCTGATATATTGGGGAATGCTAGAACTTTGAGTTTCAAAAAGGAGCCTCTCTTATTTTGAACTATTAACATACGATATGTTCAATAACTGTCGTAGCATTGTACATCAAAACAATGTAAACCACTTTTATACATATTACGTTGATGAAAAACTCCTATACGTTTAATCATTATGTGCTTTATCTATTTTTGTCTCATACTCTCACCCCATTTTTCTTATGAATTCCACAACATTTTTAATACTATTACTTTTTCAAAAGTTGCCGTATACCTTTAAAGCATTAGCTAGAGGATTTAAAGATATTCGCTCTTGTTATGAAATAAGTCATTCGAGGAGAGGAGCATTCCATCCAATCGGAAAAGATGATGCTGGTGCGTGTTCAGTATAGACTAGACGTCGCGTGTTTATTTATTTTGTAGGTAAAATAATAAATAATAATATATACAGTTGGCGGGTATATTATAAGTCACTTTCCTGGTTATCAATTATTTTATAATTATTAAAAAAATATAAATGTGGCACAATTGTTAACATAAACGATTGTTTTGTTGATATAGTTCAACATGTTTGCTTGGTGCTTTATTATTTTTTTAACGCATGCTCTAGTTTCCATTTCGATCATTTCGCCATTTCTGTTTTATAATAGAAAATAAGAGCGAACCTTAACTATTTTATGCTTTTGAAAGAACTCGTTTAATCGTAACACTTATACACCCACATTATTTATGTATCTCGGTGTATCTTATATCTATAAATCTTTCATGCAACTAACAGTCATTCTGTCATATGTGACTCTCATAATGTGTTCCTATTAGATCTTAAACTTTATCTGAATAACAAATTTTGCAATAACCATACCCAAAAAGACTAAAAGTTAATTCTTGTGAGTCATCTTAGGGTATGATATGCTATGGAGGACAACTATATGACTTCAAAGTCAAAAGTTAATGTATGATTAAGGAATTTACCTTCAAAAATTCATGTAAGCATTTTTACTAAACTCTCCACTCCTAGCTTTCCAGAAACTGTTTGCGGCCGAGCTGTTTCAATCTGTTGAAGAGTTTTGAATTGATTAATATTAATTGTAAAGCCTCGTCCGCAAGCGACCTCGGCATAATCAGATTAACTCAGTTTTGGGTTTATATTACATTAATCATAGAGACTCGGTCGCAAGCAACCTCGCTTTAGTAAGGCAAAATCATAAATAAATTCTATACTCTTAGTTTAGTCGTGGCTTAATGCTTTGACAAGTTTTGGGTTGATATGATATTAATTGTAAAGCCTCGACTTACGGCTGACGTCGTTTGTAACCTCAGCGCTGCAAAGTGTTGATCACTGACTTTTATATTGTTAGGATACACTCTTAGAAATTGGTGGTGATGATGTTTAATAACTTTGCGATGCTGGAGAAGAAGAGTTTTTAGAAATAATGGTTTTGGTTGGGATGGCGTCAAAACATTAATACAAATCTGAAGAAGAATTTGTTGCACCGAATTTATTAGACGTATCAAATTTATGACCTGGAGGTGATGACAACAATAAAAAGTTTAATCAATGAATCAACGATTCTCTTCTTCGAGCTGCAACTTGTGATAAAGCAATAGTATTAAAAAATGTTGCGGAATTCATAAGAAAGATGAGGTAAAGCTATGATACAAAAATAGATAAAGCACATAATGATGAATCCAGGAGTTTTTCCATCAACGTATGTATAAAAGTTGTAAACCACTTTTATACATATTACTGTGCACTACTGTGCACTTGCACTGTCCCACATAACATGAAACATAGCTTAATTGTACAGGCATTGGGTAGTTTTGTAAAGGAAAAGTTTTGCTTGGAAAAAGGTGACGTCCTTATGACAACTCTGAGTTTTCGGCTTTCTTAAGAGATGCACGGCTAAACCGGAATGTTTCTAGTTCTAGTGTTAGTTTTAGTGCTAGTGTTAGTCTAGTTTTATTTGTTATTCAGCACTCGATTATTCTATATTTTTATTGACTATAACGGACACTGCCTTCCCCGTATTAATTCGTTATAACGAGGTTTTACTGTAATGTCTAATTATATTGACAAGTTGTAAGTTGTATTTTATGGGGGACAAAGTAAGTAGGCAGTATATTGCATGTTAAGTGACATTCACTGGAAAACAAACATTGCAAGAGGCAAATCCAATTCATGCACATCACCATCATCACTACCATTGGCGCTGCAACCCAACTTTTGGTCTTGACCTCCTCGACAATGTGTTGTGGTGTAGTGTTTTGATGTATGGCGGTCAACTCCGTTTTGCTCCCTTTCTAGGAACAAAGAGTACTAACGAGACCAGATGTACAGGGTGTCCAAATTTCGATGGGTTTGCAGGGTATCTCAGTTATTATGAAAGATAGAAAGTTCCGGCTTTCGCGAACCTGAGTTACTTTTTTGTGAAACTTACAATGGCACAAACCAAATTTTCATAGCCCTCTTCATTTTTGATATACAGGGAGTGTTTCAAAATTGACGATTTTCAGGCACCACCTATATCGCGGCTATCCGGAAACGTAAAACCGGTTTCTAATATATTTTTTCACGTAGAATTTTTCTAGTCATTACGGTTTTTGAGTTATAAAGAGTTAAGTATTTTAAAAGTTGAATATTCAGTATTTGAGTTGTGTTTATAACTCAAAAACCGTGATGACCAGAAAAATTCTACGTGCACCATTGGATTCCACGTGAAAAAATCTATTAGAACCCGTTTTTACTTTATCACTAAGTTTCCGGATAGCCGAGATACAGGAGGTGTCTGAAAATCGTAAATTTAAAACACTCCCTGTATATCAAAAACGAAGAGGGCTATGAAAATTTGGTTTGCGCCATTGTAAGTTTCACAAAAAAGTAGCTCAGGTTCGCGAAAGCCGCAACTTTCTATCTTTCATAATAACTGAGATACCCTGCAAACCCATCTAAATTTGGACACCCTGTACAACTGACCCAGATGTACAATTTGCCCAGACCGACGGCTTAACGTCGTCTCCGAAAGAAAAACATCACATTTGACAACATGGGATTCTAGGAAATTCATATATGGATATAAACAACGACTGTATTGTTTAAATCTGTTCTTCTAGCAAGTCAAAAATGAGTATCAACGCGATTTTGAAGTTGGAAATATTAATTAACACTCAAATTAATAAAAGAATTAAATTTATCTATTAATACAAAGGAACATCTAAAAATGGTGATATAATTATGATATATTAATGATCGACTATAAGGTCTACCCAAAGGTCAAGTATAAAGGTACATTAAATGTTAATGTACAAAACCATATAGCACGCAATACTGAAATTACTTTATAATGGAAGAAACTATATGTGTAATTATTTAATGTATAATATTTTATTTTTATCTCTACTAAAAGTACATCAGTCATGAATTAAGAACGATAAAAGCTCTCTTTAAATTTAATTTTCCTTTTAATCAAAAAATCTCACTTTGAATGAACACTGACTGCAATAACACTTACCATAACAATAACGAACCCTTAATTAATCTTTTCAATTCCAAGACTTTCAAGAGTTCCATTTAAGATATTACCTGCAATTCAAATTTAAAACAGTCATAAATAAAATTGAGAATTTCCTTTCTTTTATAACAAAAACGGCAAAAAAAAGAAAATTCAATGTCTGCACTCCAATCCAACGCGATTGCGGTTTTAATTGCTCCGAATCGTTTAAACCGTACAATTATTGAATTCCGGAGTTTTCGAATGACTGTAAACGTTTATTTAAACCGTGTTTTTTTTTTTGTTTTTCGGATTTCTGTTTGTTTTTGGCCCGTACATTTCCCGTGTTTGTTTATTTCGTCGCATAATAAATATTTTAATTTCGCCGTATGCATTTGTTACATTGCATCGGTTAAATTTTACTAGAATGTAAAAATAAATAAAATATTAAAAAAAATGTTTTAAAAATTTTAATTTATATTAGTTTGGAAGTCGTAATGTGAAATTTTTATTGGCTGTTTTGAGTTATTTTGTTTCAATAAAAACCTCTCTACGAATTAGAAATGTTGTTCGAATCGTGATTAATATAGCGGACCCATAAACGAGCACCATTTTCACTTCCGCACGTAGATTAAACGGAAATAATGATTGACGTACGTTTGTTCGAAAAATTGCTAGTTTTTGGCGGAGGGTCATTAATAAAATTTTCCGGATTGAATCAAAAAAAATCTACACAATGATTTTCTCTAATTTAGTAATTCCTCGCAAAACTCCACTTCTAACGACTAAAAATGTTATACTTGTTGCAGATTTTCGTTGAGTAGAACTGACACTGCTGAAAATGTTCCCCCAGCGACACCCTCTTCAGTTGGTGGCAGCTTACGGAGCGGATCCGGAGACAGTAACACACCAGGATTTCCAAAAGTGTTACCCGCACCCGGAGCTAGCGCTATGGTCCAAAACCGTAGACGAACTTTGGAGTGCCTCGTTCCAGCCCCACCCATAAGAAGACCTGGATCGTTCAGGCAACGAACACCGAAGACGACCCCTGAAAGACCATCGCACTCCTTTTGCAGTCGTCGACTCTCTTGGCCGGATATCGATCATCAGGTGCAATCAGGGTGAGTTTACTTGGGTGTGTCCTAGAACTTTACCCGCAAATTGATTTGAAAAGAGTAAGATAAGATCATTCTTAAAGAGGATGAGAAATCATATTTAAATTTTATCTCAAAAATATATTTCAAAGTTTCTAAAGTGTAAAATGTAGATACTTTGAAAACTGTATGATAATTTATGTCATGTCCCCATATACTGAATAATACTGAAATATGTCTCCCTTAATCGTGCAAATGGTACCAGCTGAACGCGAACTGCATATAAATATGATTCAATAGCGACAACTACATATGAGTACTATAACTTTAACGAATGGACTCGCTAAACCATGCAGATCACCTCAACCATACATAACACGAACTGAATGGATTTGGTATATAAACTATAAAATTGAAACAGAATCCAAAATAATTCAGCTATCAACTCGAATATTAATGATACAATTTATGAACTTATTTTAATGGACTCTATTATTAAAATAGACATTAATCATAAGTTCGTTTTTGATAAAAATAATATCGATTCGATTTCGAAAATTACGGTAGAGAAACTTAGAAGTGATGTAACCAGTAATTGTTATCTAGGGGAAACTTTTGTTCCCGTTCTCTCTCGTCACTCACAAGCAGGCGTCATTCTGTTCGGTTTTTCCGGTTTGTTTCTCGACATCGAGATCGAACCAGAATGTAATTCTCCTGCTTTTCGAACAGGAGGAGATGAGAAATTGATAGGGCGAACGAAACTCGGATTGACGCCGAACAACCTTTCAACGTCATTACAGTTTCAACCTCTGCAAAAAAAAATTATCGCTTAACCAAATAAGAATGAAGGTAAAGACAATCGATCAAAGTCGAAAATAATTTTAAAAAAAAGGATTTTTATGAACATTTGTTATCTTTGAACATCTTTTTTTCTTTATTAAAGACAGTAAACCTCATATTAAATATAAATGTTAGCGCTCATAGATAGAATCCAACTCGGGGTATTCCCCAAGATGCTCTATTCAATGTTCATAGATAAATTCGGGGTATTCCCCGAGTAGTCTGTATGATGTATAAATCACGGACGGTAGTTCTACTTTTAATTGGCATTATACAGGGTGGTCCAGTTAACGTTTAAAATGCGCTAAAGTTTATCGTTTTCAAGATAATCCGCTTTTTATTATTCGATACAGACCAATGTTTCTTAGAGGATAGTTAAAATAATGTGTGCCATGGAAACAAAGTTTTAGTTTATTAATGTTTTTTAATCTAAATTCTAAAGAAAGTGTTTAAAATGTAAAAAATTTTGCTTGCATAATTCTGACCGACGAATTACTGATCCAGTAATGGTATTTCAGAGCGGCCTTATGTCATTACAAGCATTCCTAATCCTATTAAAAGTTCATCCCTTGTGGGAACATGTGTCTCATACAATTTCCCTTTCAAATATTTCCACACAAAAAAGTCATTAAGATCTGCAGATTGTGGGGCCATGCGACTGGTCCACCACGACCAATCCATTTTGCAGGAAAATGGTTGTCTAGCCAATTTCTTACCACCCTACCGTGATAAGCTGCACAATCATCAAGTTGAAACCAGGCCTCTCTTCTTCTTAAAGCTAATCAATGTCATTCCACATATTGGCATGTTCAGCTCCCAAAAATACAAGAACACCGCAGCGGTTAATAGTGGTGGCAAAAAGTATGGCCTGTTGACGTTGACACTAAATTCATGTTGGAAGTTTCGTGGCCCAATTGCGTAGGGATACCAAAATATGTAAATTGTGAAAGTTTATAATCCTTCATCTTATGCAACACGATTATAAAAAATCTCTATTGTTGGCTGATGCTTTAGCAATCCACCGACAAAACGTTACACGCCGTTCTTCATCGTCTGCAATCCTTGCAAGGGTTGTAAATGATAAGGACGTCTATGATGTTTTAAAAGGCGATAAACACGCGCCCTAGAAATTCATAAGGCATTCGAAACTCTTCTAACATTCGTAGTGGAGTCTCTATCGAACTCAAGCAAAATTATTCTTCTAAAGTTTCTTTCCAGTCTAACATAGTCATTATTACGATCTACCCGTCATTATTAAGCCCTTATTCAACTATTTGTCTATGCACTTTCACAAACACAGAAGGATGCGGATGTCTTCTATTTGGATATCTTCTCCTATACTCTAGGAGTACTTCTGCTGAATTTAATTTAACACTGATCAACAACTACTGGTGATTTGACACTTGATACAATAAACTAAAACATCAGTGAACTTACCTATTTTGTTTCAATGGCAAAAATTATTATACCTATTTTTAACAATCCTCTAAAAAAATTGGTCTATATCGAATAAGAAAAAGCGAATTATCTTGAAAACAATCAACTTTAGTGTATTTTGATAAGAGTACCGTTTTTGCTTAAAAAAGTATCGAGAATAAGAATTTTTATTCAAAAAGCCAAAAAGTATACTGTCAGAAAAGTTATTGTTATTTTAATCCGTAAAGAATACGTTACTCCATAATCGTTTTTCTCATGCCAAAAAAACTCCGTATACCAAATTTGAAAAGAATCGGTTGAAATACACGTGTAATATTAGATAAAAATCAATTTAAAAATTTAATTTGAACACCCTGTATCTCCAAAACAAAGCGTTTGTCGATCTATGTTTATATGAAGTATTTGTGTTAATTTTAAAAGATCTATCGACTGTTAAAGACCTGCTACAAAAACCTGAAATACCCTGTATATTATATTGTTATTAAGCGCTAGATTGTTGTATATTTTTATTGAACTAAAAGTAGAACTAACACTAGCCGTACGTCTCTTAGGACGGCTAAACTCGAATGTTTCTAGTTCTAGGTCTAGCATTAGTTCTAATGCTAGTGTTAGTTCTTGTTTTAGTTGTTATTCAGCGTTAGATTGTTTTATATTTTTCATTGAAATAAAACTAGAACTAACACTAGACCTAGAATTAGAAACATTCGGTCTAATGTTAGTTCTAGTTTTAGATATTATTCAGTGCTAGATTGCCGTCTTAAGAGACGTACGGCTAAACCCGAATGATTCTAGTTCTAGGTCTAGTGCTTGTTCTAGTTTTAGTTCAATAAAAATATACAACAGTCTAGCATTGAATAACAGCTAAAACTAGAACTAACACTAGACCTAGAACTAGAATCATTCGGGTTTAGCCGTACGTCTTTTAAGACGGCTAAACCCGAATGTTTCTAGTTCTAGGTCTAGTGTTAGTTCTAATGCTAATGTTAGTTCTAGTTTTATTTGTTATTCAGTGCTAGATTGTTGTATATTTTTGTTTAACTAAAAATAGAACTAACACTAGATCTAGAACTAGAAACATTCGGATTTAGCCATACGTCTCTTAAGACGGCTAAACCCGAATATTTCTACTTCTAGGTATATTGTTAGTTCTAATGCTAGTTTTAGTTCTAGTTTTAGTTGTTATTCAGTGCTAGATTGTTGCATATTTTTCATTAAACTAAAACTAGAACTAACTAATAAAGAACGCAACGGTATGGATAGCTGTTCGAATTTGTGCGCATTAAAATTATTCATTCAAACAGTTTAAAGTGCTTAAATTTAAATTTTTTCACATAACGGTCTTTAGGCTATAATGGATACTCTCTTACCCGTATTAATCCGTAATATCGAGGATTTACTGTATTTCATATTTCAAAAGGAAAGAAAATAAAAAGTCAAGATATAATTTCCAAGTTGTTTCTCCTTAATGTACTTCGCAATTTCCGAGGGGGAGTCGCCTGCTGCATAATTTTCGTTCTAAGGCAATGTGTATTTTGTTATTCCCCGCTTCGGAACATTTTTGCGGTTCGATTGGTTCGCAAATAGGTCCTATTACAATGAAATACGGGTGCCCGTGGCAATTTCAACCTAAATATTTTAAAGATTTTGTGCTTTTTCCTACAATTTTTTTTCTAAAATAATTCAAATACCAAATAAACAACAAAGAATAAAATTTTTCAATCCAATCGATAAATAAAGTAGAGACCGTGTTTGAAAATATGCTCGAAATATGTTCGGATTCGTATTTATTGAAAAATTCCACGTCCCAACGGCACATTCCTTTATCCAAGTTTCGCGAACATCCGTTCTTTCGGGTTTGGATATTATCTAAAGAAAATCTCGACAACGGATTTGTCGTACGCGTTCCGTACCAAATCGAATATCAATATTGATTTACATACGGCTCGACAACGGTGACGAGTACACACTTTGCGGCTAAATATGTTAATGTCTGTTTGATGGGGCAATATTTGCGAGAGGCGAATCCGCGCGGAAGACGGAAATTTGTTGCCCGTGGCCGGAAAAGTTATGCAAAATTTATTCCGAGAGTATTTACATTTTTTTTTAATGGAATGCTGCTGTGTATAAATTTCAATATAATTCATGTCCAGTGTGATTTATGCTGTAATTTAGATTAAAATTGTTTAAAATAAATGTTCAGGATATACATAAAAATGGTATTTTAAATAGACAGGTTGCGGCAAAAATAATAAAATCAGGGAGATATGAAATGAATTTGAAATAGTTAATAATTCTAGAAAAAAATAAAGTAAAAGAAATTCGTATGCTGAGGAAGCATAACGCATAATGTTACTCTATGTCCATCTGATGAGATTGCTGTAACGGCTTTATTCAAATACATTCTAATTTGAATAACTCGCTGAAAACTTCAAGTTGTGGAGGTCCCATTAAAGTTTTCTAGATGCTTATACCAGGATGTTGATCAGTTTTAATTGGATGCCAACTCAAATAAAATACTATAACGAACTTAAAATGGAAATAATTTGTTTTTTAATTGCTCTCCAAGAATTGTATCTTTAATATGATTCCTCCACTCAACTACAAACAAATTTCTTGCTTTTATTAATATTTAAATAGTTTCCTTTTGGCACCTTTTTGTATCTAAAAAGTGTTGACGAAATTGCTCCACACCTGAATGCCTAGTAACCGTCTACGAGATCCAGTTTTTTGTATCTTTTCGTATGTAGACGTCAAGGATTTAGATCCTATTTCTGTTGCTTTGGACATGTGAGGTTCCACAAATTGGTTAATGATAAACAATTAGAGAGTTATCAACGAGGTTATTAAAGTTAGTTATAGAGGTGAAAAGGAACTTAATGAGAACTGAATGGAATGGAAATGCATAAAACGGAATCAAAAGTAATGGTACTGACTTTTTGACTATTCTGACATCTTCTAGATTCTGCTGTGTTTCAACTTCTTTCTTCTAGCCACGCTCAGGCTTCTACTTTTTCTTTCTTCCAATATTTTAGATGTATTGTTTCTAACTCTTGTCTGCCTTCTGCAATCTTAATAATTTCTTACTTTTTTCTTTTTCCTCTGTATGGTTTCAATTATATCTTTCTTGATTTCTTTCATTCTCTATATTTGTATTCTCCAATTCCTCTTCTTTCTGGTTAATCTAGGATCCTTTATCTTCTGCTTTGTATTCAGTTTCTTTCTTTTCGGGTTCGTTCTACTTGTTCTACTTTTCTGCTTCTATTAGCCTTTTTCATTATTTCAGTTACATTATTTCTGACTCCTGCTTTCTTTTCACATTCTGGCTAGATGGCGAACTCCTTCCTCTATGCAGTTTCTTCTGATATGTTACTCTCGTCTATACTTCTGGATTTATTTGAATTTGTTCTTTTATTTGCTGTGTTTCTAGTTTTTTCCTTTATACTTTGTTTGGTCTACCTCTCATTCTGTGTTGCTTGTAGTTTTCTTGATTTCTTTCGTCTTTATATGTGAATTCTTCTGCCTCTTTTCTCTGCGTATTCTTGCCTCTTGCAGATTCTGCTTTCTCAACCTCTTTCTTTCTGGATCAGGCTTTGTTTTAGTTTTATTATTTCTGACTCCAGTTTTCTTTATGGATTCTTGCTAATATCATGCAAGTTTCTGGGTTACCTCTTTTTCTTCTACTGCTAAGACGAGCTTTGATACTGCTTTCGTCTTTGTCCATAGCTTCCTTAACTTTGTTTTCCTCTACATTTGAGTCCTCCTCCTATTGGCTATCTTACATGTTCTGGGTTTTACTTTGTTTGTATCTTGTTTCTTTCTAGCCTCTTGGATACTACTTTTTCTAGCTCCCTGCTTTTTTTCTAGCTTTTTGTTCTTCCAATTCTTACATAAGGCTCTTCAATTCTAGACAGCAAATAAAGAACCAAATATCCTTCTAGCTTCTCTGGCATTTTCTAGTTTTTGTTTTATCTGTAACTTCACTCTTTAGGCCTTGTTTGAGCTTCTAATTTTTCAAGTTTTCTACTTTACTACCTTTTTCAGTATTAGTTTCATTATTTCTGATTCCTTTCATTTTTCTGCATTTTTGCTAGATTTTAGGTTCCTTCTTTTTCCTCTATCTATTTCCTTCTGGCTTCGTTTGAGCTTCTTCCTTCATCTGATATGCTTCTAGTTACTACTGTGTTCTTACATTTTTAGATTCATTTTTACATTCTTTCTTTCTGACATGATTCCCTCTTCTTGTGATACTGCTTTCTTCACTCTCTATAATTTCCTTAAGATCTTTTTTCTTTATATTTCTTGCTTTTGAATACTTCTTTGTCTCTTTTTAACTATTCTGAAATCATCTCGATAGTAACTTTGTTGTTAATTTCATATTTGTTTCTGGATTCTTGGATTTTTCTCTAGATGGCCTCTTCCTGCATCGCTCAAACTTTCTATTTATATGGTGTCTTTCTAGTATTTGCTTAATTTTTGCGTTTTAGCGCTTTTTCGTCAGATGTTTTACCACTGGCGTATTACTTTCTTTATCAAACTAGTATTATTTATGCCCTTCTCAAGTGAAGAGCTATGAAAGCTGTTGTTAAAACAACCATAATATCAAATCATTTAGAATACAATGAGGTTGCAATCCTCGCTGCATTTTCAAATTGCCTCTTTTGAAAGTTTTGAAAATGAGACATATTTTATCAAAAACATCTTAATTTGGGTTATATCAGAAAAAGTACAACATTGCAACATCAATCTTTATTGCTTTGTTTTTACAAGAAACTAAACATAGTTAACTTAAAAGAATTAAATTATTATAGATTTTAGAAATATATTGAGTTTATGTCGTGCAATTTTCATCAACAAAACTCCGTGGTTTATTTCAAATTAATGAGATTATCCGCGACGGTAAACACTGGTATAGATCTTTTCAAGTTCAACTTGAATTTACAAAAAATTTCGCTCTATATCCATCCGATTTCTCTTATTATACGCTCCGTTTATTGACAACGAAGACTTATCTCAGCAATAGTAGTTTGCAACTGTTGTTTGTTTAATAGACGGAGGAAGATAAATATTGAACTCCGGATAAGAGAATTGTTCTTTCCGCTCGAGTTTCGTACTGAAACTTTTCCATCGTTTATTGCCAATTGGAAATTACGTTTCAATAAAGTCAGAATTCTAAGTGTTTCTATTTAAATATTTTTGCGCAAGTATCATTCATTATTAATGCTTATTTAAATTTCGAATATCATTTCTTCTAGATTTCAGGAAAGTTCTTTTTAGCGAGTTCTTTTTTATATATTTTTTTAATAGATAAGAGTAAAACTTTTTAAGTTGTTTCCTTTTTAAGTTTGTTCGGAGTTTTCAAAATTTATTGTACATACTTTATAATCATAAAACAACTTCTTTCTATTCTTCATCGTTTCTGACATCATTAGGAATATTAATTTCTTCCCAATAAGTGTATTGCATTGCAGGGGTCTTAGTTTTAAAATTAACCGTTGAAGTATGAGTTTTATATTCGCTAATATGGTGTTGAGTTATAAACTCGCTTTTGCCAATTCTTTTAATTTTTAATTTCTGAGGAACGATTCCGGTTAAAAATATATCTTCCGCAGGAATATAAATGTGATTAAGAGATTCATCGTAAATTCTTTTTGCTATGTGACCAGGAAATAAATAAGTTTCACTCGATAAATAATCGGGTAAAACAGAATCGTTATATTGATTGTGAGAAATATAATGTTTCGATTTATTAATTCTATTCGTTCGTTTATGATGATGAATATGCCCATAAAGAGCACTAACATTATTATTTAACTTCTCTATCACTTTTAATAACGATGGCATATTAATAAATACATCATCTTTAGTTTTTAAAACGTACTTAACATCGGGACAATGAGTTGATACAAATTCCATCATTGATATTGATTTTAACGATCTAAAAAGACATTATTAGAAAAATAAATAAAAAATGATTAAATTAAATTAACCTATTAAATTCACTATCAACATTTTTCTCAATAATCATATCCGAATACATATTCAATTCGGTTTTTGTACCATCACTTTTACCACCACCAAAAAGAAAAGCAATTGAAATATCGTTTATAAGCGCATAATGACCCCAAGTTTTTCTTATTCCCATCCTTTTCGATTTATGGTGCAATTTCGTCATAATAATAACCAATAAGTTTAAGCCATTTCCAAAATTCGAACACACATCGTCTTGAATAATGTGAAATCCTTTTTCGTACATCTCCGATGTTAAAACTGTTTGATCCATCACTTTTACGGATTCAGTGACGCTGATGAGTACTTCAGTATGCATCGAGGGAAAAACATTCTCTTTGCGTTTTAATGAAAGATTTAAAAAACGAATCGTAATGTAACACACTAAAATAGAAAACGGCACGATTGTTATTAACAACTTCCGTGGGGAGGACATGTTATGGAAGGATTAGAGAAAAAAATGACAAATTAATATTTTAATGACGTTAAAAACAAATTTATCGACGTTGCTTTGAAAGTTTTGAGAGGATTTTAATTATTGTGGACTTTATTAACGAATGGATTAAATTTAAACCTCGAGATTAAACTCTATACTCGATAATATCAATTATTTAGATCTAAGTAATTTATTTAACACCATGGCCATTTTGCATTATCTCAGACCTCGTCTCGGTTACCTAATAAATTTACGATGAAATTCCTATACTCGGAAGACGCATTTGGAATATTGGTGGGATACGTTAAACCACAGTGATTTATTATACACCCGATAGTCTTGTTTCAATAACATTACTTATAGTTTATCGTTCGGTATAATATTGAAGATTGTTAGTTCTGACAGATTTGGAAACTAGAGGAGTTCACTATCAGTGGAAAATTAAATTTTAAAAACAGCGCAGCAAAAAACCTAATATCTTACAACTTTTGTAAAATAGAGAGCAAGTGATAACATAACTATAAACCAGCACCAGAATTATTTAAAGTTCTATTAAGAAAATGTTGCACGAACTCAAGTTCATTTATAAACCCAAGTCTTTGATTGACTAATTCTCGCAGCAATAACTTACGATTTCTGGAATCATAATTGTCAATCATATATATCTGATAATAGAGATAGTACATCAGATTGGTAATTACCTGTGGCTACGAATTTTGGGTAATTTTAAAAGAATTCAAAATCCAAAAACTAAAATGCTTCGAAGATTTTAAAACACACATGTATATCCTTGTAAATGTTGATTAAGCATCAAAATCTGTAGAACATCACAGTACAGTCAATGAAACAATGAACAACTTTGTTTATTGATTTAGTTTTTGCGAAATCAATGTTACAAAGTACAACAAATAAGGAAAAAGCAATTCAGACTCATGTGATAGCACTTAGTTAAACTTAGGGTGGGGAATCTATAACTTCAGCTAATTGCCTTGATTAGCTTGATATCAACCCAAAACTTGTTAACACATTGTAATGTTCAACCACAATTGATATCGGAATTGTGGATATGTATGATTTTATTGTTTAGAAGCAACTAGGATAATCTTAGAGCAGGTAGGACGAGGTCGCTCACGGTCGAGACATTGATCAAGCTTTGAGGTATAATTATACATTTTCACAATAATAAGGTGAAGGCTTGGAGTCCTTGCCTTACATTTAGCCGAGATCGCTTGCGTTAACCAGCTATGGGATCATCTGATGTGGATGTGTACATTTGAACATGTTAAGGTTATGTTATGGATTCTCCGATTTAAATATAGCCAAGGTAAATTACAGGTTAGGAGCTGTAATTACTATATTACTTAGTATGACAACTAAGTGGTTTTGGAAGAGATGTACTCTCTCGTTAGAGGAAAAGAAAAGTTGAATGATATTGCATTCCCTAACTCATAGCATTTAACTGTCAGTTATCACTATGGAACCTTGAAATTTTGCGTTAAGTTAATAATATTCAAAGTACAGACTCAATAATAAGAATACGAACCTAACTCATCGATTGTGGAGAAGTCGATGGAATCTCTTTTGGACTAATCTTTTCAAGTACATGTCATATTTAGGATTCCAGACGATAGAACAATAATTTAAAACGCTGAATACGTACGCAAAATAGGGAGTTTTTATGAAACTGATATCAGTGAAATTAGTCGCTGATCTCATGACAAATCCAAGCATGCGAGAAGTCTTGTTGACCATCGAATCGACGTGCTCATTAAATAAAATTTACTATCAAAGGTCACCCCCAGATCTTTTATAAACGTGACTCTCTGCAACAATTCCCCTCTAATAAAGTAATCAAAACGTATGGGGTTAGTTTTCTTTGTAAATGTGATGGTAACACATTGTGACACACTGACACACTGTGTTCTATCAACCACATAGGAAGCGAGCCACTGCTGTATGTTGCTGGGCAAACCAACTTGTTCTATTTTATTTAATAAAAGCAGATGGTTAACCATATCAAATGCTTTGCTAAAGTCAGTGTATACTGAGTCAACCTGGCAGTTATCATCAAAAGAATGCAAAATATAATTAGTGTATTCAAGAAGATTAGTCTCTACTGAGCGACCGGCAAGAAACCATGCTGTCGTTGATTTAAAACATTCTTAACAATTTAAAAAATTGGTTTATAAATTAAGCTCTCGAGAACTTTACCGAATATAGGCAGTAGAGAGATGGGCCTGTAATTTTCGATGGAACTTCTACTGCCAGACATGAATATAGGCACATACTAGCACGCTTCCATATTTGCGGAAAGGCGCACTCTCTTAAAGATCTATTGTACAATATTGTTAAAGGGTCACTAAGAGATTCACAGCAGTTTTTAATGAGAACAGGAGGTGACCGTCGCCGCCAGGCCCCCCCAGTAGAGTTAACCGCCCCCAAAGCTCTCAAGACCTCAGCCTGCTCAAACTGTAGGGGCTGGTCGCAAAAGCGCGAACTTACAGAAAAAAAACTATTATTATGATGACCATGATTTGTCTATATGTGACTTTTTTTTAATGGGAATACTTGAAAGTTTATTTACAAGGATTCAGTTGACAGAGGTAATTCAGAGACCAATTTTTTTCAAAGCCCCATCAATTTCTGGTATAGCTGATTTTGATAAATTATTTGTTGCAACATATGAAGATGTAACACATATTACAGAAATCGAACAAATAAAGTAAATAACAACCACATCAACAAATGATATCCAATGTTAGCGTAAATAACTTCAATTAATCAAGAATTAGAACATCATTGCAAACCAAATAATCCTGGTAAAAATTTGTAACCACCATCCATTCCTTTATTAGATAATAATAATATGCAGAATATTAACAACTGCTATTGACTTATCTTACGAATGAAATGTTGATTTATGAAACTGCTGGGGGGAAAATGTATATCATATGCAGAGTTGCTTAGAGCTTTATCCTCGGCTTGAAACTCTGAAACACTTTTCATGATGGAGTATTGCTCCTAGCAATTGCAGATAATACTTATCTGGTGGATGTTGTGGCGGTGATACACATGGCAAAAATAGCATCTTAAGACGAATGCTAACCATTGCACAAGAAAAAAAAAGATAACTTTTGACCCGTTACTGGTAGTAAAGGTTTTACCGTCTAAAAAATTTTGTATACAGGAATAAATAATAATCAGAAGGTGCCAGATCTGGAGAATATGGCTGGTGTGTCGATATATAGATATCTTATACCTCACGTTATCTTGATGGAATACTACACCTTTTCTATTGATCAATTCTAGTCTTTTCTGTTTGATTAAATCATTCAATTTGTCTTGACAGTACATTTCAGGATTGATCGTTGTATTATCCGGTAGAAGCTCAAAAAAACGATTCTCTTTTGTAGACAACATGTTTCTTATTCCCAGTGATTTTAAAATGGATCATTTTCTTAACGTTTGAGAAGCAAATCATGGAAGTCAACGCGACGGCACAAATTTCTTTCGTTAAGAACGTAAAGAACCTAGATCATGAATGTCGAATTCGCAAAATTTAATCTCTCAGTGATCTCACGAGTTGTTATTCGCCGATTTGCATCAATTAACGCTTTGATTATATCTTTATCAGCTTTAACTGGCGTTCCAAAACGCGATGCATCTTCAACATCAAAATTGCCAGATCGAAATTTTGCAAACCAGTTTTGACACTCGAGTTCTGGCAATGCAGCTTCTCCATACACATCAGATAATTTGTTTCTTGTTTGAACAACATATATTTTTTTGTTAGAAACAAATAAAATAATATGTCAAAATTACATAGCCAAAATTAGCTGCTAAAATAAGTAATGATAATGGGGCTTAAGTCTGCATTCGGTTTGATAGCGATTACATTTTTAGTTATTTTTGAGATATTTTATGAAAGATTTCATTATTATATTATATATTATAACAATTAGTTGTTGGGGTACAAAATTTATTCAAAACAAATTACTATTTTATTTATTCAATTACAGCTAAGTAGTTTCTGTACTATTATCGTCAAACATGATAACTGTTCTATTGTTGACAAACATGAAATCTGCACTATTATTGTCAAACATCATATTAATTCGTACAACTGGTTAAACAGAAATTCGATACCGCACTATGTCATTGCTTTATTGAAATGTTACTCTGCACCAATAGAAAATCGATTTCGGGTAAGTGCAAATGTATTATGCGGGTAGTAATGTACGTATACGGTTTTAGGTCAAACTAAAATATATTGCTATAATAAGTTCATATTGTAAAGATCGTTACTGTCAAGTATAATAATCATTTAATTGAGAAACTCCAAAAATTAATTTAATATTGAAACAGAATTGGATCAATGTCCAAAATGTTGCTAATTATATGGAAATATAAAACAAGAGGGTTAAAATTAATTACACTACATTTGAAATTTAAATGATCAGAAGGGGTTCAATTACAAAATGTAATAGAATAAATCTTCGTAGGGTTTTAATTTTGTAAGAATGAAATGAAAAATTTTCTGAAGGGAGTCCCAAATTCGGTCATACCAAGAGTAAGCGGATTGACGTGATGTACTTATGCTTGTAGAGGGAATAAAGCCGAGCATTTATTTTCTCGGAAAATCCACGACAACCCAAGAAATTGAAACCTGATTCGCCACTCTAATTAAAACCAATAAGTTTTAATAAAATATGATAAATTTTCGTCATTTCCGCACCAATTTCTCATCCAATTTCTAGCGATCTAATTCTGCCAAGACTTAGTTAGTAATTTAATTCGATTCAATATCGACGTGTTACTGGATTTTGTTTTCTATTTTGTTTCAGAGTACAAGATATCGATGGTTCTTATTTTGAGAGCTTTCCTGCGCTCGCGTGGAAGCAAGAAAATCAAAGGCAAAGTGTACTGAAAGCCGCTGAAGATGCAATTGTAGCCGTTCCCCCGCATGAAAGTCAAGTGGGAATTACACCTATTGATTATAGCATGCCGCAAAATGAAAAGGATAAATTATATGTTGAGATGCTTTATACGATTGCAAATGCGGTAAGTTTTCGATTTTATTGCCAAAATTTTGGTGGAGATTAGAATAAATTTAAAGGAACGTTTATTATAAAACTTTAGGATACCTATAAATTTAAGACTTACTGGTCTCTCGCTTAGGTTAGCATTTATCACGCAAGTTATTCCGTTGTTCTAGATCCTTATTATCTTAAGCGGATTACAGTTTTTTTTTAATATTCTCTTAAAATACAGAAAAATTTAATATAGAGGGTGCGGCACAATGGTTGACCCAATTTCAAATGCAAATAAACCAACTTTAGATGAACTCTTTTTACACTATTTTTACCAAAACTTTTTCTAGGCACTTTTATTATTAAGCATATAAGGTTACACATTGTTTTCAAGAAGACAAGTTAAGCCTTGTATTAAAATATAAATTTTGGTTAGGTCCGATAGAGGTAATTATTTCACAATTACAATAAAAAAATGTGATGCAAAAGAACAACCATAGAGATAGTGCTGGGAGAGGGTAAGATAATGGCTCACGTCCATGGAATTATATCCTATATTATACCACCGTGTATCTGCAACAAAGAACCTGAATAGTAGTATTACTCTACTTGTTAAATTAACCGTGGGTGATCTGCGTATAACCTGCATGTTAGTTTTAATTGAACATGTTTTCTGCATAATGCCTTTACGGTTACGTTTATAGTAACAATATCTATATATAACGTGTACTAAACATAAATGCACTCCTTCAAAGTGGTTAAAGGTGTGATATAAGGAGTAGCAAAAATAATGTCCGGTCATATTTAAAAACAAAAATATTTTTTATGAACGAGTAATACAATCAATCTGTTGGGAATCACAGCTAATACATAACAAATACGATAACAAACATTAAAATATAAAATTTATAAATAAATTAAAGTGGTGCTCTCAGACTTCATAAAAATTTAAATCTTAAAACGTAAAATATACAGGGTGTCCCGTTAAGCGTACGGAGCGGCTGTATCTCAACAACGGTAAGGCCTAGAGGTTTGGGAAAAAAATCCTTATAAGCAAAGTTGTCAAGAGAAATAGCTGGAAATTATTTTCAAGTTCGTAATTCGACCGCTAGGGGGCGTAACTGCCATTGAGAAACATGAAGTTCCCGCTATCTCAGAAACTTAGACGATGAGCTATAACGTTGACAACATCATTTAGTAGCTTGGATAATACCGCATCGCTTTTGTTTTGCGATATTTCTCACATCTGTCATAATAAGGGAGGGGGAGGCCAATGCGTTTTCAAATATTTACATTTGAATATCTCCTGGACCATTGAACCGATTTGAATATTTTTGGTCTTGTTTGAAAGAGCATTTCATGCTCTTTTAAAAGATATTTTCAGTAAAACCGTTTGCTTTAAAACAAATAAGCTAGAGGGCGTTATCTGCAGCGGTTACATATTTTTGTGATTTTTGAAAGAAAGTTAAATGGGACGGTACTATTTACTTCACAGACCCTTAATCACCATAAAATTTGCTAAATATTAGTGAAAACCGCATCTCGATATCTCCATCCATTCTCGAATTATAAAAGAAAATGTTAAAAATTCGTATATCTTAATCGGATCAAGTTACCTTAGGAAACACATAAGAGAGAACAAAAATTTTATTATCTAGAACCTTCCTTCACACTTTATCCAAGCTTACAACTGCTTCAAAACTACTTTTGAGGCGTGTTGAAAAGCCAACGGATCAATGAAACATCAACAATGATAATAAAACAAAATAAACCAAAACACTTAGAATAACTTAAATTTTTGGCAAAAATAACTCACTAATGTGCGAAATGCCTTCCATAAACCTCGATGCATTTATTTAATCTAGTTTCGACGAAAAAAAAGCGCTGCTTAAGTCTCGGCCCTGGACACGTTTCTACCGGTATTTAGTGTTTTATCATATTTTCCCTGGTTATTGAGTTTTCTTGAAAAGTCAGGTCGTTTAGTCTACCCAATAGATAAAGGGGTGAAAGCAATGTGGGTTTTGCTCGAACCAAGAATGCATATTATGCAAGTTTACATCAGCTTGTGGACAGATGCTTCATGCATCCATAGCATTTGTGATAAAAGGTTTGGATTTGCCCAAATCATATTTAAAAGTCATTGGTAATAGTTCAGTCTGTTATCATAATCCGTATCTGTTAAGGCCTGATGTAAAACAACGTGGTGGAGATATTATTCTCTTGAGAAATCTTGTGGATAATTGTTTTCGGAGTTCCCAGATTATGTGGGATCACATTGCGCACCAATATGATTTACGAATTCATAGAGATGTCTGAATGGGCTACACGTTGCCAGTTTTCCGTAATCGCTAAGTCAATCTTAAAAACACTTCTAGAGAAAAATGTCTTTCTTTATCGTAATTGCATTGCACATTTTTGCCATGCAGTTGCATTGTATTCGAAACATTGAAAATAAATCATCATACGCTCTATCATACGCTTCTGCGTTAGTAAATGGCATGTTTACAGTTACCATGGTTATGTGATTTGTTTTTCTCGATGAGGTAACTGGATCCGATTGATGGCACTCGAGTTTTTAACATTTTCTTCTATAACTCGAGAACGGATGGCGATAATGAGATGCGGTTTTCACTAAAATTTAGCAAATTTTAAGGTGACTAAGGATCTGTGAAGTAAATAGTATCGTTCCATTTAACTTTTCTTCAAAAATCATGAAAATATGTAATCGCTGCAGATAACGTCCTCTAGCTCATTTGTTTTTAAGCAGACGGTCTTACTGAAAATATCTCTAAAAAGAGCATAAAATGCTCTTTCAAACAACACCGAAAATATTCAAATCGGTTGAATGGTCTAGGAGATATTAAAATGTAAACATATGAAAACGCATTGGCCTCCCCCTCCCTTATTATGACAGATATGAGAAATATCGCAAAACAAAAGCGATGCGGTATTATCCAAGCTATTAAATGATGTTGTCAAAATTATAGTTCATCGTCTAACTTTTTGAGATAGCGGGAATTTTATGTTTCTCTATGGCAGTTACGCCCCCTAGCGGTCGAATTACGAACATCAAAATAATTTCCAGCTATTTCTCTTGGTCACTTTGCTTATAAGGATTTTTTTCCCAAACCTCTAGGCTTTACCGTTCTAGAGATACAGCCGCTCCGTACGCTTAACGGGACACCCTGTACAATTAATGCGTACTACTAGTGACGACTTATGGATTGGTAATCATGGCGGTGACAAAAAAAAGTGCAAACCAATTATAGGTCATGTAGAAAGCACAAGTTCTAGCTATGCTTGGTCAGCAAAAACCACAAAAACAGAACTACATCATGAATTGAGCCCTCCTTTATCTTCTATTTCCTTCTGCCTGCTGCTGCCATTTGCCACATTCTCACTCTCAGCAGCTATGAAGCCAGATAAGACCACGCTAGATGGCCAGCGAGGGTGACGTGCTGAGGACCAAGAATAATAAAGCGCACTACGGGCCCCCAAGACTCCCAAGAAGATGGATAGACGACATAACGAGAATTGCGGGAAGCAATGGTTTGAGGTTGCCTGGACAGACATGAATGCTCGAACCAAAAAGAGATAAAAGCAGGAGTACCTCAAGGAAGGGTACTGGGTCCTACCTTGTATCTGCTATATACTAGTGGTGCGTACGAGAGTCTCGTTTTCGAGAGTCTCGCATGGTCTCGTCTCGTTTTCGAGACGATACTCGGACAAGACAAAATGAGACTTTCATTGGTCTCGTCTCGAGTCTCGTGCATGAGGTCAATATTTTCGTATTTACATTGGATTTCCAGTAATCATATGTTGAAAGTACCTCTTGAAGGTAAACATGGACTTGGTGCAATGTGTCAAAATGTTGTTGATTTTAAAACCATTGCTCTTGAGGACAAAGAATGGATACTGCTAGAGGAAGTGCATAAATTACTAGTCAACTTTCAAATACTTTCCAAGAAACTCAGAGGAGAGAAATACGTCAAATTACCTATGGTGATAATATACTAATAGATAACATTGAGAGTAAAATATTTGCTCTTGATTGTTAGTTTTCAGGCTGCGAGAGACAAAATATTAAACCATTATCGTAAAACTAATTAGATTTATGCTGCAGTTTTAATTCTCGATTCGCGGCATAAGATCGAAGTTTTTGATATGACACGATGGAGCCAAGAATTAAAAGATATTTCGATTCAGAAATTTGAAGATGTATAAAAAGCCTATTTCCATCAATCAGAAGGCCAACCTTCCAAAGTAACGGCATTGAAGGAACGAGAAGCTTCTAGAGTGGAAAAGGCGGTTTTTGTAATTGATTTTGTAGTTTTGTATGCAGTAAATCCGCTTTCCCAAGGAGACTGGATGCAGGCATCTTCAAAAATATTATTCTATGCCTCGGTGTAATAAAGACACAGATATATTACAATAGTGGAAAATGCATGCTTCTGAATTTCCTATTTTAAGTTTAATGACACGTCATCTCTTAAGCATACCGGCTACTTCAGTCTCAGCGGAAAGATTATTCTCATGTGCTGCATTAACTACAAGAAAACACGATGTTTGTTATGCCTATCATTTGCGAGCGACAGGGCTGAGGGCTGTAATTCTCTCTTCCGACTCTTACATTATACCAAGTATTTAAGTATTTCTTATTACACTGAAACAATAAGATTATGTATGACGAGATTTCGATACTTTTATGAGACTCTCGTACGAGAAACGAGACGAGACGAGAGCGGAGGTTGCGAGACGAGACTTGATACGAGACTTATTAATTAATCGGCGAGACTTTATGAAAATCTCGTCTCGTTGGTCTTGTATCAATCACTACTATATACTAATGACACACCAGAGTTGGAGGGGACTAGAACACGTTTGTACATGACACAACATTGCTTGCAGTAGAGAGAGATCAGCAGTTATCAATTTGTCAAATAAACTGCAAAAGTCACACAGTTTCTAGACATAAATGGTATCATTGTTCCAAGTGAGAACAATGCCAAGTACATAGGTATGACTCTGATTGGTATCCAAACTTATGTGGAAAGAGTCACTCCAACAAACTACAGATTTACAGTCAGACGAATATGACACAACGGCATCCAGCTCTAGTGTTTTGTCAGCGACTCGAACATCAAGTGTATTCAAATATACCAGAATAAAGTGCTACGAAACAAATTTAATGTCTCCTGGTATGTGTGAAATTCCGATATACATATATATATGAACACCTCCAGATTCTTTCATTAAAATATTTGCTAAGAAGCTTGAAGCTAGATTTCACTTCTATGACTACGCAGAGGCTCTTCAACTACTGGATAGGCAATGCCACGTCCGATGAAGGGAAGTGAAAAGATGAACATTATCTTGTTTTGTATAGGATGTTGTATAGAGAGTTGAGATAAAAATTAACAGTTAATTTATAATATTAGTTTTAATTGGCAATCCAGTGCTGTTATAGAAAAAATATTATATTCATTGCAGTTTTCTCTTCTGCATCATAATCTTTTTTTATCACTTTCACTGTTAATTTATTTGTTTTGAAAAGTTTTTTAACGTGTAAAAATGAAATCATGAAACAAATTCCTAATTGGATTGTTTCTGAGTCTTTTTAGTATGTTGATTTGAACTAAAATTTTATATCTATTTACAATAATATTTTTTATTCTTATCGATTACTCGAAATTCTTTTAGTTAGATAGAAAACCCAGGATATCAAGTTGACTAATCCATCGTCTTTTCTTTTATCGAAACCTTCTCCACACCTAACACGAAATTTATTCGCCTGACAGCTTTCCTCCTCTTCGAAAATCTATCAAAGTTCACACAGGTGTCTGTCTCTACAGGTTCCTCAATCGACCCAATTCTCTTAGGTCTTCCCGTTTCTCACAGAGTTCGTTTCAGTTTTCAGCTTTATTTAACCTCATTTACTATATAGCATCACCAGTGGGTTGGCGTTCATTTCATTTCCTCCCGCGGCTTAAACACTCACTTTAATGGATGGTTCCATGGGGACATTACGCCCTGGTCGATGCGAAAAGTCCATCCAGCCAATTTTCGTTAGGACTTTTCTGCACTATCTTGTTCTTTTTATACTCGCCGCAACCAACCATAGTTTTGCTCCTGTTACTTAGTTTCCTTTGTTATGCAGTTAATCTTATTATCCAGAAAAAAATAAAATTGAATCCATTATAAAATTATAATTATTAACTTTTTTTTATATTTTTTTAAAAGGTTGGTGCACCAGCTCCAGGTGGTCAATTTGCTCACTACAAAGAAGACCTTTACTTGTACGGACAAAGAGCTTTCGGAGTGCCACCGGATAGACATTACAGAATGCTTCACATGGCGGGCGAAGAAAAACCACCCATTGTAGTATTAAGTGTCGTCGTCCTCGAAGCTGAAGGACTAGAGGCAAAAGACGCAAATGGTAAAAAGTAGTAATAAAGTTAAATGTACAAATCTAAAAAAAAGTATACCTTTGTTTGACGTAATCTAAAGCGCTCTTTACGCGAGGCGGTTTGATTAAAAGCTACGCTTCACCATCGATTTAGCCAATCGTTGAAAAATATCACATCCTTTCAGTCAATTGTACCTCTATCAATCAGTTTTATTGCTGGATCTGACAATAATACTCGTTGAGATTGGAAAAGCTTTATCGAAGGAAGTAAATACAGTTAAATAATTTCGTGTAAGGGGATTTATTGATACATTAAAATGTCCTTTCCTGGAAAAATAAGTTTGAATTAAAAGAGAAAATCAATGTTGAACTAATTCTACTGGTAAAAGGATTACGTTTCAGTTACAACGATTCAATTTTAATTGGAAAACGAAGTGGGCCGTACTTTTTATTGTTTTTATGTTTCCCTTTTCAATTTTAGTTTCAGTTGCTAAAAATTAAAACTTTACCAGTGAACTGTACCAATTAACACCAGGCGGGAAACATTTATAATTTATACACCGAATCAGCTATAAATTATAATGTTTACATTTTTTTAAATTAAATTATAGTTTTAACTTTAAGTTTGTTTAGGCCATTATTTAACCCACCTATCACATTGTTTAACCCACCTACAACTTCAACCAATGTAAACATTCGCCAATGTTTAAACAGCTAATATGTTTACTTTAATATAACTATTTGCATAAGAAAATATCTTTTTGCAAATATTAGTTATTATTATTAAAATCGATAGTTGAACAGAGCGCAAGTTTCTTCAACCGCCCAACACCAAACTTTACAATTGAACTCCGCTCTCCATCTTCTGTTCTCTGTTAACAGGTTTCAGTGACCCGTATTGCATGTTAGGGATTCAGCCTGTTGCCCCACCATCATCCCCGCAACCGCCCACTCCGAATCGTACGCTTTCAGAGGCGGCGGCGTGTGGCCCTGGGGACATTCAAGGCAATCACGAGAAATTACGGAAGCACCACAGCTTTAAGTTGAGCTTTAAGAGGAAGGACGGTCGTGTCCGGGAACACCGGGACAGTATCGGCGGCGCTTTACCCGCCAAGTTCATCAGAGCAACGTCCGTGAAACCCCACACCCTCAACCCCCGTTGGAATGAGAAATTTAGATTGTAAGTCATCAGCTTTCCTTTTCTTCGACTTTTCTTTCTATCTCGCGTTATGCAAATAAACGATGTCGTTGGCGTTAAAGTTAAAACCTTTTTGTCCGAATCAATATTTTAGGAATTAAATCAAGCGTACAAAGACTATACAAAAAACTAATTCTATTAAATCGTTTACTTAAAAAAAAAAGATAAAAGATTACTCTTTAAAGCACCGTACTTATTGGTTCTTAAGAACCTATTATCTTAATGATCCATTAGTGAGGATTTACTAAAGCTTTGGCCTACGTTAGTCCACGAGTTCTGCTCGGTTTAACGTGAAATTGCTGACGGCTGTCATTAGCTAATGAGTATTGTTAATGGATGATTTAATACCAAGCTTTTGAAAATTGATCTTTACTTTAATGGCAATAAAAACAACGGTATCTTTTGTTTTATCACTTTTATTAATGTAATAAATAAAAAGATAATAATTTTTATTAGCTTTGTTATATTCTACTATATTTATTGGATTTGCAAGGCTCAACATGTTGCAATTCATTGTTTTGGAAAAACTTCCAAATAGGATTGAAATAAACTTATTGGGTTACCCTTTGGAGAATCTCAAAATTAAACATTTTACATTGAAACCATAAAAAGTATTTGGTAGCTATTTAAAGTACAATAAATTCCATTAAGTTAATTTTGATTTATAAAGAATGAACTCGAAAGCCATTGGGAATACTTTGAATCAGTTAAACCTAATGCAAAACAATTATACTCAATTGAGAGCTACTTAAAGCCATACAAAACCACTTAGAGCAATTGAACATTCCAAATACATTCATTTCAACGTTTAAATTAACAGCAACAAAGTGTAACCTATTGAAAGCTATTGCAAAGCCAATTCGGAACCATTGGGCAGAATCGATGATCAGTTTCTCGATTTATGAACACTTTGAACAAACATGATGGTGCAAAAGTTTCAATTCGGCATGCTTCTCTATTCCTCTATCAGTTGTCATGGTCTGTCTAATCCCTTGAATCCAAAATGTTGAGGTAGACATCCTCGAGCTCTTTTTGGCCATCGGTTTTCGGGTATCCTCATTACATCAATTGTCTCATTTGGAACATGTTCCTGTTTTGATACTCAGAAAATCTATTTCATGTTGATGTATAACAAATACGATGACGAAACATCTTACGACATTAAAATATTAAATTTGTAATAATTGTAAAATATACAATTATTGCGTACTACTAGTGGCGACTTATGGATTAGTAATCATAGCGGTGACAGAAAAAAAGTGCAAACCAATTTGCAGGTCATGTAGAGAGCGCAAGTGCTATCTATGCTTGGTCGACAAAAGCTACAAAAACAGAACTACATCCCAAATTGAGCCCTGGCCTCCTTTATCTTCTATTTCCTTCTCGGCAGCTCGCGTACATCATCGGGTACTTCATTTTTTCAGCGCGAGTCACGAGGCTAAAGTGGCAATGGATGAATTATGTAGCCAGATGGATAGCGAGGTGACGAGCTGAGGACTAAGAATAGCAAAGCGCACTACGGGCAGACCCCCAAGAAGATGGATAGACGACATAACGAGAATTACGAGAAGTAAATGGTTTGAGGTTGCATGGACAGACTGAGATTGAACTAAACAGAGATAAAAGCAGGAGTGCCTCAAGGAAGTGTACTGGGTCCTACTTTGTATCTACTATATACTAATGACATACCAGAGTTGGAGGGGACTAGAACACGTTTGCAGTTTGGTGACAATGAAATTAAACAAGATGGAATCCGTCCTTATCAATTTGTCAAATAAACTGCAAAAGTCCTACAGTTTCTAGACATAAATGACACCATTGTTCTATGTGAGAACAAGCCAAGTACATAGGTATGACTCAGGATAGCAAACTTAGATGGAAAGCGTCACCCCAACAAACTATAGATTTACAGTCAGACCAGTATGACACTATGACACTGTTATTAGCCAATGAGTATTGTTAATGGATGATTTAATACCAAGCATTTGAAAATTGATCTTTACTTTAATAGCAATAAAAACAACAGTATCTTTTGTTTTATCACTTTTATTAATGTAATAAATAAAAAGATCATAATTTTTATTAGGTTCGTTATGTTCTACTATATTTATTGTATTTGTAATGTTCAACATGTTGCAATTCATTGTTTTCGAAAAACTTCCAAATAGGATTGAAATAAAGTTGTTGGGTTACCCTTTGGAGAACCCCAAAAGTAAGCATTTTAAATTGAAACCATAAGGGAGCTATTTAAAGTACATTAATTCCCTTAAGCTAATTTTGATTTACAAAGAATGAACTCGAAAGCCATTGGGCACATTTAGAAATACTTTGAACCAGTTAAACGTAATACAAAACAATTATATTCAATTGAGAGCTAGTTAAAGCCATACAAAACCAAAAAGGAAGCAACTTGGAGCAATTGGGAATCAAGTTGGAATCAACTTATGTAATTTAAAAAATGGAATAATCCAAATACATTCTTTTCAACATTGAAATTAGCAGCAATTAAGTGTAACCTGTCGTCACTTTGAATTAATTGAAAGCTATTGCAAATAGTTATGGGCCATTCGGAACCATTATCATGTACACACAAAATGAGCGAGGAATGAATTTGAAAAAGAAAACGCTTACCCAGAATGTCATGGTCTGTCTGATACCTTGAATCCAAGATGTATTTCGTCCACTTCTCTTTTTAGTATGTTGAAATACATATCGAAGGACTCTTTTTGGCCATCGATTTTCGGGCATCCTCATTACATGCCTATATCATATCAATATCTATGTTCTTATATCTCATGTCATTTCTTATTACGATATATACTGTCTTATCCATATTGATATTTAGCCGCCATTTCATATTGTTCCATGAGTTTCCTAAACATAAAGTTAATATCTCTTCATTTACTACAACAACTTGGTCATCAGTAAAGAAAATCCATCAAAGATGTGTTTGGTCTACTTCTCCTTTTAGTATGTTGAGGTACGCATCCTCGAGCTCTTTTAGGCCATCGGTTTTCGGGTATCCTCTTTAGATGCTTAAATCATATCAACTGTTTGGTTTTCACCATCAATTGCCAATTGTCTCATTTGGGACATTTTCCTGTTTTGATATTCAGAAAATCCATTTCAAGTTGTTTTCTGTTTTTCGTAATAAGCTGCAAGCACTCCAACAAGTATGTTAAAATTGAGTCTACAACTGATCGGTACTTTGTTATTTTCGTTTTTAGTTTAATCTGATTTGACCATAATAAGGAGTATGGTCCGAAATTATGCTACCCAAATATCTATATTCCTATATCTCATGTCATTTCTTATTACAATATACTCTATCTTATCCATATTGATATTCAGCCACCACTTCATATTCTTCCATGAGTTTCCTAAACATGTATCTCTTCATTTACTACAACAACTTGGTCATTAGCAAAGAAAATGGTTGTCTTCCATCTATACCCATTTACGAAAGTTGTCTTTTGCATGCTTCTTCTGTTAAATAGGTGGGTTCACTGGTAAAACAACTTCACTTATGCCTTGATAATTTTGGCACAACCTTGTATTATGTTTTTTGAAGTTTGGGTTGATGTAAGTTCAATATAGTTGCAGTACATATCTTACAGTTAGGTATGGAATGCGATATTGTTCATATAAACACCACGAGCACACGATTCTTTAAACATATCTCAAGAATTGACATTGGGTGTAAATTCGAAACCATTGGACACATCGTATTTTTAATCTTCAAAAACACAATATCATGTACACCAAAAATGAGCGAAGAATGAATTTGCAAAAGAAAACGTTTACCCAGAATATCATTTTTTATGACAAATTTATGAACATTTTGACCAAACGCTTTCAACGTTTAAATTACCAGCAACTAAGTGTAACCTATTGAAAGCTATTGCAAACAGTTATGAGCCATTCGGAACCATTGGACAGAATCGATGATCAATTTCTCGATTTATGAGCACTTTGAACAAACATGAAGTATCACTCTGCTAAAATTGTGGTGATGCAAAAGGTTCATTTCGGCATTCTTCTCTATTCCTCTATCAGCCATGGTCTATCTGATCCCTTGAATCCAAGATGTATTTGGTATAGTTCTAAGTTTCCTAAACATAAAGTCAATATCTCTTCATTTACTACAACTTGGTCAAAATCAGCAAAGAAAAAATGGTTGTTTTCCATCTCTATTCCCAATTTAATTTTCTTAGAGGGTTGTCTTATGTCTCGCTTTGCGTTTAAGACTTTGATTATATAAGACTGCCACACAAAACAAGTTCACTTATGTCTTGATTATTTTGGCACAACCTTGTATTATCTTTTTGAAATTTGGGTTGATGTAAGTTCAATGTAACACCTGTTGGAGAGTGTTGCTAAAAATTCGTGGAATATCTCTGATCCATACTTGACCAACTCAATAAAATTTATTCCAATACAATAGTATCGGGTTTTCAATTCATTCCAGTTGCAGTACACATCTTTTAACTATGGAATTGCTCTAAACTTCAATTTTTGAGATGTGTTTGAAAGATTCCAAATTTCTGTGAATATCATGGAATGATTTGGATCATTATCTATAATTTCAATTTATTTATTGTACTTCTGTATTGTATTGTAGTTCTGAACAACATCTGCATATATGAAATATTGTAGGATAAAATTAAAAACAAACTCTTATGTCCCTATTATTATGTCTCTATACTAGTTGTTATACGAAACACAGTAGAATTATCTAAAACTGTGTAAATACAAGTACGAAAAAGAATACCTGGAACTCATTTGACCGTGGCATGGTCGGACTGGTAATTTTCGGGATTTTATTCGTGCTGGGATAATTAGAGCGCGCTCCAACTTCCTATTGGAACAGGTAATGGGCAACACTAATTGGGATCGCTCACAGGTTTGAACTGGTTTTCAGTACACGGAACTATTCGTGTGCAGCCCTGATACGGTAAGCCGCCCATTGTTACGTGTATTGTATCGTTGAGAAAACTCTTAAAGAGAGACAGGTTTAACACGACTATTAAACGAAAACGAAAAAAAAATCTATAAGAAGATATTCTTTCAGTTGAAAAGGATCGTTATTAAATACATCATTAAAATTAATGAAAATATAACTTTGCGGGTTAATTAAGCGAGATAAAAAAATTTTGTGTGGGATAAGAGCTTTCAAGTTTACCTTGCCTTTAAACTTTACAAGAGACGTTTACACGTTGAACTTCGACGGGGAAATTGCACAAATTCGTCGGGATCCTCAAAGTGGCTCAACTACACGGTGTGTGTCTACACTCACAAGTAACTTTTGGTTGAAACTTTTACGTGGTAAAAGCATGTAGATACAAGTATTCCTTTTTGTCTCATTATACATCACATTTATAAAGACGCGAAATTATTCATAATTAGTTGCTGAAAGTTAATTAACGTTAAATTTATACGTTTTAAAACGAGGTTTCGTAGTTTTCAAAGTTTTCTCATTTTCTCAATCCTTAGAAATCATTTCAATATTTTCTTTCAATGCGATTTTTTTCTTTTTTTTTTTAATTTTAGTGACATCGATGATATTAACAGCGACTCCCTCCATTTAGACATCTGGGACCACGACGATGAAAGCTCAGTTTTAGAAGCAGTGAGTAAACTGAACGAGGTTAGAGGAGTGAGGGGTTTGGGACGATTTTTCAAACAAGTTTGTCAAAGTGCTAGACAATCGTCGGCACAAGATGATTTCTTAGGATGTGTAACAATTCCTCTTCAAGATATCCCATCGACGGGGCTCGAATCTTGGTTTAAATTGGAAGCTAGGTCGCAGAGAAGTTCCGTTCAAGGAAGGATACGCTTGAAAATGTGGCTATCAACTCGCGAAGATCGCGGAATCTCCGAAGAGGATAATTGGACGGAATTGATGCAACACGAAAGTTTATATGCGACGTTTATTGATTATGAATTGCGAAATTGGAGTAAGGAGACGTGGACTTGGAATGGAGATTTACCTGGTCCCGCTTTAACTATTCTGCATCAACATGCCGTTCAAGGTAAGTTATTAATCGATTCGATCGATTATAACTCAAAAACTAAAACCAATGGGGATGATGGAGTGCCAGAATTTATCCCCTCTATTTTGACCGTTTTCGTAATAACACGCAGCTCCCGATAATTAGTAAAGTTTGTAAACCATAACCTCGAGATATCCCATCGTCACACCGGAAAATTAGATACGGCAATTATCCGGTAGTGGTGCTGCAATTACTTCGAAAGCAATTCATTTCAGCTATGTTTTCGAGAAAACTTAACCTTTCCCTTATAATTAAATCTGTCGCTTTGTTGATTTTAGAAGTGATAAAATAAAGTACATTCTTGAAATATAGGATTCACCGGAAGAGTGCGATTTCTTGAGATTCTCGGTGACGTGAATCGTTTGTTTCTTGGAAATGACCGTTATCTGTCTGCCGAGATGTTACACTCTGAGAAATTGGAATTTACAAGGCGCTAAGATATAACTTTTCGACGATGTTGTTTCGTACTTGCTTTAATATTAAAGGATACATCCATTTTATTCTTCTTTTCATACATATTGATCTGTTTCGCTCGAAACACAAACGACGACGAAATCCTTATCCTTATTTATCTTGGTAATATTACTGAGAAGTTTCTTGGAAACGCAAATTCACGTAATCCTATCTAATCCTAGTATGCAAGCAGAATATTTCGCGAGCTCGTACATACATTAAAGTTTAAACCGATGACAACACATTATACGTTTCAGATTTACTTTAGATATATAGATTGTGTACACATTTTAGATGCATCAAATTAAATTAATTAATATAATCAAGTAGATTCATTTATCGCTAGACACTTCTACTACTTTCCAACAGGTGATTTAACAGATCTCCAAGCCGCGATAGCTCATTTTGTAGCTGCTTCCAGAGTATACCTTAAGAATCCTTTAGACCCGCATTGGATGTTGCAGTTGCTCACAGATATCGAACACGCTTGGTCATCAGCAACATTAACTAGAGAAGAAGAAATGTGGCTTGCTGAAAGTTTTACAGCTATGCTAGGTAAGTACCATAAAATTTCTAAATAATTGTATTAAAACCATGAAATCGAATATCTACAGAACGATGGTTACACCAACTTCGTCACCATAGACAACTTTTCCCGGCTCTTCATACACCTTGTCTAACGCGATTGGAGTACGTTTTAAGGTGCTTGGCGTACTTATCAAATATGGTAAATAAATTATTTCCTTTCTGCGCACGTATCAAAGCCGTTTTCCAATTTTCGTTATTGATACGTTTCAGAAAGCGTTCTGGAAATGCTGCCCATTCAACAAAGAAATCCGCGGGGAAATAGTAATGACCCTCAGGAAGGGCACGCCAGAATGGGTGACCTATCTGAAAAATTCCATCCTGAATTTCAATCACGACTACGACAACTTTTTCGTACAATTTTGTTCCGAAATATACGTCCACTTGCAGCAAGCTCTTTCTCACTACCATCCGATATTCGAAGGGTACGGTTCGGTTACAAATGACCAAATAAAAGAAACAAACGCTTATTCTTGAAATAAACGTACCAAGTTTATTTCGACAGTTTTATACAATCGGATTAATAAATCTCACATAAGTTATTCTAATAAATATAAGAATAAAATATATAGGTAATCTTTATAATTATCTCTTCAATTAAAAATATACTCCTCTAGTATTCATTTTCGAATTTTCTCATTCTTAGGTTGTCCAAGGGCGCTTTTGCCAAGTGTAGCAAATGTACGAATGGAAGAGCACATTAGAAGTTCTGTAAGAAGTGACTCCCTCATTAATGTACATATAAACGTTGGTTAAATGATACGCGTAAAATACCTTCATTCTGAGAAGATAGATGATAGTTATTAATTCCGGAAATTAAGGCTTTCGATCGGCAAAACCCAACCCAATCTGCTTAGAATTTTAGTCATGCAATCCATTCTAAATAATCCAAATCCTATGCAGAGCTAATATGGCAAGGATTAAAACAGGCGAACATTCGACATATTCCGACACCAGACGGAATGAGAAAAGAGGATAGCTTTTAAGCCCATTCCTGTTTAATCTGGTAATGGACAAAATTACATAGGACGTGTCGTCGTTGAATTTGGGCTTTAGAATGAGTGCTATAGGATAAAGTCAGTATGATATGCTACGCAGAAGATCATGATAGAAACGCAAAATGATGTGCAAATACACTAGATATGATAAGATGGGGGAGACAAAAAAGAAGAAGATGAATAAAAGCAAATTACCGCGTATGATATTAGAGCAAAAATCAGTAGGTACCCTAATACGAGGAATACAACCTAAATGAAAGGACTACTGGAAGTCCGCATCACAAGACACACTTTGGCTACGAGTTCATAAATCAACAAACGAACATGTCTAAAATAGGTGGAAGAAGAACTCTATTTTACACAATTTCATAAATTCTACTGGACTTTATTTGTAAAATTGTGTATGATTGTGTAATGTGTCTTTGGAGTAACGCAGGTTTCTAAGGGTTTAGTGGAGTAATTTTACAATTTTTTCTTTTTCATGATCCCATCTGTAAAAAAGCCTAAATATTCAGAAAAACCTCAAATGCTGGAAGTGTTCCTAAGTCTCATACATTTGCAATGAAAAACTTGCAAAAAGTAATACAAGACCTTTCACAGGATAGCACTTTATCACGTTGAAAGTTTTATACTGTGCCTACATGGGACATTCAGGTAATTAATGGCAGATTATAATTATGGACATAGACAAGTGAGCAAAGCAACTCTATCTCTATAACACTATTGACATATCCAACGATAAATGTTCTACTCGCAATCTCATGCGATGAAAAAGGCGGTGTGAATAGCTGAGCACTCATACCGCGTCTACGATGACTATGCTAACTAGAATTGTAGTTAGTTTGTAGACCTCTCGGCAACAGCAACCAAACTTGAATACGCCGGAGAACTTGAATATTCCCTAATATTTTTGCTTCAAACTCTACCCCATAGTCAACTTAATATCACTCTTAAATCCTCAGTCATCGTTTCTAGAAAGATTCACACTTTTGAAAGGTGCTGTTCCATTTCGTAGCTCACCACCTCATTTCAACATCATTCTTCTGTTATCAAGAGTAAGCATCATTCAACATCGTTACATATTGATTATAGTTGCAGGAAGTATAGCCTCAATTTTAATACGATATCTGTTGAACCGTCGCGTTTCTGATACTTTGCCTATAGAAGGGAATCGAACAAATTTTTACAAAAGATCTTGAGACTTTCCAGAATAGTAAAAACTAGTGATTTTACGAAAAGCCTAATACCGGATATTCGGCATCCCCTTCGGCCGGCTATCCGGTTATCCGGCATATCTATCAGCCATTATGGTTATAATTTCTGGTGCATTTCTGCAGTGATACCCTATATTGCCACATTATTGCGATATTTGAGGAAAAATGAAATTAATAAGACAGCTGATAAGATATGTCAACTTATTTGGATCCAAGATACAAAATAAATTTTTTTGATGCTGATTTAACTAATTTTAATTAATTTTATAGCGAATTTTGAAAATTATCGATGAAAATTGCAACATCGAAAATTTTATCAAAACTTCAAATATTGTTTTTTAAAAAACTAAAAGTTATTTTTCAAAACGGGTTGGTTCATTGGAAAGAGGACACTTTTATTAACATTTTGGGAAATTTTCATACTCATATTCCAAGAACTGGATTTTATACGAATTATTAAAATTTAATCGGCGAAAATTGCAAAATTCGAAAAAATTGCCAATTATTTCAAAAATTTATTTCTCAAGAACTAGAAGTGAGTTTTTAAAACGGCTTTTTGCATTAAAAAGAGGATACTTTAATTAATAATTGGTGATATTTCCACAAGGATCCTTCAATAAATTAATTTTATAGCGAATTTTGAAATTTATCGATGAAAATTGCAACATAGAAAATGTTATCAATACATCAAATTTTGTTTTCTCAAAAACTAAAAGTTATTTTTCAAAACGGGTTGGTTCATTGGAAAGAGGACACTTTTATTAACATTTTGGAAAATTTTCATACTCATATTCCAAGAAATCGATTTTATACGAATTTTTAAAACTGAATCGGCGAAAATTGCAAAATTTGAAAAAATTGTCGATCATTTCAAAAATTTATTTCTCAAAAACTGAATGTGATTTTTCAAAACAGCTTTTTGCATTAAAAAGAGGATACTTTAATTAATAATTGGTGATATTTCCACAAGGGTCCTTCAAGAAATTAATTTTATAGCGAATTTTGAAAATTATCGATGAAAATTGCAACATCGAAAATTTTATCAAAACTTAAATATTGTTTTCTCTAAAACTAAAAGTTATTTTTGAAAACATGTTGGTTCATTAGAAAGAGGACACTTTTATTAACATTTTGGGAAATTGTCATACTCATATTCCGGGAACTGGATTTTATACGAATTTTTAAAATTTAATCGGCGAAAATTGCAAATATCGAAAAAATATTCGATCATTTCAAAAATTTATTTCACAAAAACTGAAAGTGATTTTTCAAAACAGCTTGCATTAAAAAGAGGATACTTTAATTAATAATCGAAAATGATAACAGCGACAGTTCTATTAGTAATGAATGTGATGATGAATTACAAGCGAAGAGAAGAAAACTAGACGAAACTGCAAAAACAGATTTGATATATCGTATTGGGATTGTTACAATGAGGATGTTAATGATAAATAAAGTTGTATTCAATGAAAAAAGTCCTATTGGGGTTGAACTTGATTATTATCTGCACTGTCCAACACCTAAAAGAGATACTAATTCCTGTGAATGGTGGAGTACTAAGTAATAGGATTTTAATATCCGGCCTAAGCCGGATATTAGGTAACGGATACCGGATAGTTGCCGAATATCCGTTCCACCACTAGTAAAAACGTACTTCATTTTTGTTACTGCCACGTCATACTCATCAAATACCCACTATTGTGAAGATGTTGAACAAAGTAGCAGTATTAAATAACAAAACTTAATAACGTTATGGTGTAACAATGGCTATAACGTCATTTATCTCAAATAAGAATGATCCCACAAGGTCAGTCACTTTTAAAGCATCAATTGGTGAGGATTTCGATCACCAGTAGCGAAACTTACGTTTAGTAACATAACGAATTAGATGATAATATGCTTTATCATCATTTTCTTGGAGTTATCACGCGCACAAGTTGAATTTGCCGTCGGCTACATTCTCAACAGATTATCTAGGCACTGTTTTTACTTTCTACGATGAGAATTTCTCTGCTATATCCGGAGGAACATTTTCTTCCCGTAATCGTTAGTTTCGATCAATTAGGATTGCATATGCACATAAACTACATCTTATGTAATTACTTTACTAAGGCTCGTTACTACCATCTTCTGGTTAAGCTATCTAAGGGATTATTACTATGGTTACGGCTATTTTATGCGCTCTGATTGGCTAATAGATGGGTTTATCTATAAGATAAATTTAACTAGAAGATGGTAGTAATGGACCTTAGGTAATGGACCTTATAGATAAACCCATCTACTAGCCAATCATAGCGCGTAAAATAGCCGTAAACGTGGTAATAATCACTTAGATAGCTTAACCAGAAGATGGTAGTAACGAGCCTAAGCATGGCACATAGTATAGTAAAAAAGAGATGAGTGGTAATATCCAATGGTGTGGAGAACCCAAACAAAATAGCTTGCTTACCCAATGTTAGAGAAATCGATAAAACGTGGATTAAATATCTTAGACAGATAGCAGCTGTGCGATTAAAAACCCGGATTACTTCCGAAGAGTTCTCATAGCTGGCTCGTTCTGGCATTTATTTCACCCAACATATTTAAGCAGATAGTGGTACATACTCCCAAATGCCTAAGCAGATACTCTAGGATATCTCATCATATTTGGAGTCGAACTGTACGGGGAGTTTCGCCCATCGGCAAAACCGTGCAATAATCGAAGCACAGATAGAGTGGCATTCTACAGATTTCAGTAAGTTTGGGATAATCACAATGCAGAACAAAGATGCAACACCAGTATAGCACAATGTACTATTAGTACATAGTCCGACATTTCATACAGTAGCCCATCTGCTAACTCAAATTCATATTTCCATATTTAGCAATAACCACATACCCCCAAAGTCTAATCACATGTTACCCGGTAAAATACTTCATGATTAGACATTAGTATACCAACTGCTCTATTTAAAAAATAACCTTAAACCAATCGCGACACGTAATACCTCGCCCTTATTCGAGCTCAACCTCAATCTCTATAAA
The DNA here is from genome assembly GCF_036711975.1 of Onthophagus taurus. Classification (NCBI taxonomy): domain Eukaryota; kingdom Metazoa; phylum Arthropoda; class Insecta; order Coleoptera; family Scarabaeidae; genus Onthophagus; species Onthophagus taurus. The sequence continues at coordinate 5,898,943 of NC_091966.1, forward strand.
ATAAATTATAAATTGCTTATTTCAAGAGTTCTTCTGAGATATATTAATTTAATCCGTTTTTATAAAAATAAAACTGTCGAAATAAACTTAGTAATAAACATAATAATTATCTATAAACTTTTCAGCACGAACGGTATCCCGTATTTCAGCGTAGTGTTCAAACAACTTGACAAACTAGTCGCCGACGAAATCATAGCGTTTCTTAACACTCAAGAACACCCCGACAGCAGACTTATATTTTCAGTTTATCTCGAAGTGAAGGACCTTGCCACTTTCAATCAAAACTTACCAAGCGGTGGAGATCACAAGTTGTTACTTCCGAAATGTCATGAATGGTTTGAACCTCACGTTAGCTGTTGGTTATCTATATGTAAAGGGAAATGTTTGCAAAGGGTAATAAGATAAAATAAATTTAAAAATTAACATTGGAATGGACGAGTAATACTTTCGTTTAATTAAGGTTCGAACTGCTGTAGAGCTTCAGAAACCGTGCGATGGGGATCGATTGGTGAAACATAGTAGTTCGGCGGTGGACATCGTGGCGATGTTCTGTCAATTACGAGATTTCTGGAGACTGCTTCAGTGGCCGAAAGTGCACTCGGTACCACTCTTGTCTCAACTACTCGACTGCATTTGCTCGGCTGCACTACTCTACGCAGACATAACTTATCAAGCTTTAATGGAAACGGGATACTTCGACAGGCTAGGACCTTTCAAGATAAGCGACGACATGTGTATGGCCGCCAATAATCTCGAGTACATTTACAAGTTCATATCGCTATTAGGTGAGTTGAGCTATAAATTTTGACGGTGATAAGAGCAATTTACGGAAGTCCGAAGGAATTAAGATTTATTACGATTACAAGTTGAAGGAGAAACTTGTGTATTAGCACTAAAAAACTTTATATTACCTTTTAGAAAATTACTTCGATTTTGTTACGTTGGAATCGATAGCATCGGAATCGCAATGTGCTACTTTAACAAGTCAATTAGATAGCACGCTGAGCCAACTCCAAGCGCGCGTAATGGATATCCTGCAGAGAGTTGGTCCTCAAATGCAAGATACCCTTAGGAAAACGATGTTTCACGTCGCATGGTCCCCGGATACGCTCCCAACTAACCAAGCCGTCGATCCTCTTTTCGATTATCTTCATAGCAACCTACAAACTCTCAATGTCGCACTTTTACCGCAAAACTTCCAGCGGATTCTCTACGAGGTAAATAGCACTCGGAAATAAGATCTTTCCAGTCTCGCAACCGTCTTTTACAGGTCTGGGAGTACACTTTAGCGGAATTAAATTACCAGATGGACGGGGGAACTAATAGCGAAGAGCTTCCCGCAATGTTCCACGAGCGGCTGCACTCCGCTCTGGAATTAATGGTCGAATTTTTCCACGCTGATGGACAAGGTTTAGTCATGGAAATGTTACAATCCGAGATGTACTGGCACATTGAACAAAGACTACAATATCATCGAACGGACACAGAATCATTAATTGAAATCTTTTATAATCAAAGATTACAAGAACAACTTAACACAACTCTTAGCCCTTACGGAAGTTTAGCTGTTAGAGCATATTTTAATCATGATTCATTATGCGTTGAGGTAAAATCTTTTTTTTTTGGGAATGGAATTTAATTATAGTTAAACTTTGATATAACGGATTAATACGATGAAAGGAATGTTCATTATATGACAAATTTTATATACAACAATCTTTAACAGTCTTTCACACAATTTTTGAATGTTCTGGGCTTCTTTCGTATTTGTCAAGTAATCTAACACTGTTTGTAATCAATTTGAGCCATTTTGACATCCACCAACAACCATTTTTAAGTTTTTGGTATGTTTGAAATACCTTCAAATATCATCAAAATCAATTTTGTGTCATCCTTAAGTATCCTGGATGCGTTTTTCGTCGAAAACTATTTTGATTCTCACCAATAACCTTTTCCCACATCCTCCAATGTTTTAATGTTCTGGAAAACTTCGTCATTAACTTTATTAATTCCTTTCGTTTTTGTCAAGTAATCTAACAGTATTTGTAATCAATTTGAGCAATTTTGGCACCCACCAACAACCATTTTCAAGTTCTTGGTGTCTTTGAAATACTTTCAAAAATCATCAAAATCAATTTTGTATCCTCAACAACCATTTTCTAATTCTTAGTATCCTTGCAAACTTTCAAAAACCTTAATAAAGAAAGTTGTCGAGATTACACTGAGGACTTTGGGGTTTTTAATGAGGTTGTCTCCTATCGATCCAGGCGGTTAAGAGATCCAAGATCCACCGTGCTGGATTCCAGCACATGGTATAACAGTTGCTGTAGATAGCAGCTGACGCCGTTACCATTCCGTGCAATTCAGTGCTATTTAGTTAGTTACCCCATAGGAGTAGTTCAAACCACACATCCAGTGGTGCCACAAGAAGGCAGACACTCGATGGGGTGCTTCCTCCACCCCCGCAGAAAGCCACACTAACCCGCCCTAAAGCAAGCGTGCAAACTATTCTACCAGCAGTGGCTAGTAGTGCTACCAAGCCCACCAACAAATAATCTAACAGTATTTGTAATCAATTTGGGCCATTTTGACACCCACCAACAATAATTATTTTCAAGTTCTTGGTATCTTTGAAGATTGATCATCAAAATCAATTTTCTATCTTAATAAAGTATCTTAGAAACGTTTTAGTCGATTAAAACTATTTTGATTCTCACCAATCACCTTTTCCCACATCCTAAAATCTTTGAATGTTCCGGAAAACTTCCTCATTAACTTTATTAACTTCCTTCGTTCGTGTCAAGTAATCTAACAGTATTTGTAATCAATTTGGACCATTTTGACACCCACCAACAACCAGTTTTTAGTTCTTAGTATCTTTGAAAAATTTCAAATCCCGTCAAAATCAAGTTTTTAAATTTTAATCGTAACGTTTACCCTAATGTAATAAACCATAAACTAAATCAAATTGTTCTAAAAACGTAGCTCATCCAAACCCCACCTTAATAAAGAAAGTTGTCGAGATTACACTGGTTTCAAACTCTAGATTTGAAGAATAGCTATTAGCAAATTGATTTGGACCACAAATATGGAATAAAGTTCGAGTAAAGTAATGTTTATAGCTTTTGCGTTAATTTATAACTTTTTCATTTTCTAAGAACACTGAATAATAAGTGAAACATGAACTAGCATTAGAACTAATTTTGATTCACACTAATCACCTTTTCCCACATTCTAAAATCTTTGAATGTTCTGGGAAACTTCCTCATTTAATTTATTAACTTCTTTCATTTTTGTCAAGTAATCTAACAGTATTTGTAATCAATTTGAGCCATTTTGACACCTACCTACAACCATTTTTAAGTTTTTGGCATCTTTGAAGTACCTTCAAATATCATCAAAATCAATTTTGTGTCATTCTTAAGTATCCTAGAAGCGTTTTTCGTCGATTAAAGCTATTTTGATTCTCACCAATCACCTTTTCCCACATTCTAAAATCTTTGAATGTTCTGGAAAGCTTTCTCATTAACTTTATTAACTTCTTTCGTTTTTGTCAGGTAATCTAACAGTATTTGTAACAATTTGGGCCCTTTTAGCACTCATTAACAACCATTTTGTAGTTCTTAGTATCTTTGAAAACTTTCAAAAACCGTCAAAATTAAGTTTTTAAGTTTTAAACGTCAGTTAGCCAAATATAATAAATCATGAGCTAAATCAAATTGTTCTAGAAAGCGTAACCCAACCCAACCCTACTGTAATGAAGAAAGTTGTAGAGATTACACAGGTTTCAAACTCTAGACTTAAGAATAGCTATTAGCAGATTGATTTGGAACCCAAATATGGAATAAAGTTGGAGTAAAGTCATGGTTGTGGCTTTTGCGTTAATTTAGGACTTTTTCATATCCTAAGCTATCTGAACCTGCACACAAACCAAAGTTCTTATATTAGATCTATATTCTCCCAGTAATTTTAGTTCTTTCGGCCATAATACCTTTTTTTAAAAGCCACATTGACACAAATATTTCCTTCGCTGCACTGTTCCTTCACCCTATTCCAAATACGCGTAACAGTAAGTGAGGAAACATCAAACTTCCTTGCAGCTTGACCAATAACATCGCGCTTCAATTTGCTGTCGGTTTTATGTTGTAAAAAGAACTGTGAAATTCCAGTACGCTGTTCCTACGGTAATTGCTTCATCTTTACGTCTCTTTTGTACATTTCGTGACAAGTATCTCCCATAGTTTTGACACAACGGGTTTCTTGACTAGACCGAGAACTAGGAACATTCGGGTTTAGCCGCACGTCTCTTAAGACGGCTAAACCCGAATGATTCTAGTTCTAGGTCTTGTGTTAGTTCAAGTGTTAGTTCAATAAAAAGATAAAACATAGTAATATCTTATGCTAACTAGCGTTACCTACCATTACCACTAAAACTAACACTAGACCGAGAACTAGAAACATTCGGATTTAGCCGCACGTCTCTTAAGACGGCTAAACCCGAATGATTCTAGTTCTAGGTCTTGTGTTAGTTCTAGTGGTAGTGCTATTGTAAAACTAGAACTAACAGTAGACCGAGAACTAGAAACATTCGGGTTTCGCCGCACGTCTCTCAAGACGGCTAAAGCCGAATGCTTCTAGTTTTAGGTCTTGTGTTAGTTCTAGTGATAGTGCTAGTGTAAAAGTAGAACTAACACTAGACCTAGAACTAGAAAGTTTTGGGTTTAGCCGTGCGTCTTCAAACCCGATATTTTCTAGTTCTAGGTCTAGTGTTAGTTCTAGTTTTAGTTCAACAAAAATAGAAAACATAGTAATATCTTATACTAACTAGCGTTACCTACCATTGCCACTAGAACTAACACTAGACCGAAAACTAGAAACATTCGGATTTAGCCGCACGTCTCTCAAGACGGCTAAACCCGAATGATTCTAGTTCTAGGTCTTGTGTTAGTTCTAGTGATAGTGCTAGTGTAAAACTAGAACTAACACTAGACCTAGAACTAGAAAGTTTTGAGTTTAGCCGTGCGTCTGACGATATTTGCTAGTTCTAGGTCTAATGTTAGTTCTAGTTTTACACTAGCACTACCACTAGAACTAACACAAAACCTAGAACTAGAATCATTCGGGTTTAGCCGTCTTGAGAGACGTGCGGCTAAATCCGAATGTTTCTAGTTCTCGGTCTAGTGTTAGTTCTAGTGGCAATAGTTCTAGTGGTAGTGTAAAACTAGAACTAACACTAGACCTAGAACTAGAAAGTTTTGGGTTTAGCTGTGAGTTGTCAGGCGCACGGCTACAGAGAATAATTTATAGAGGTACAGCTAAACGGAATGTTTCTAGTTCTAGGTCTAGTGCTAATATTATAGTATAATAGAGTATAAATGGATAGAAGCTCGTTAATTCTCCAAACTTTCCTTAACCCATAAATTTTAGAGAAATGTATACCATAATTTGGGACGGAGCGAGTGTTAAATACAGGGTTTCCCAAAACTCCCGGGACGGAGCTATAAGTTTTGAACGAGTGAAGAACAAAATTTGAAAATTTGGGAATCACTAAAAACTACACTTTTAGATAGTTTAGAACTTCCATGCAATGTGGAGTTTTTTTAGTTGATGCCCACCCCTACATTTTTAAATAGCAACCCCTGTAGAGTTTTTCCTTATTTTAAAGGTAGTGAAAAAAGAAACACAACCCCATAAACCAAAACCCGATATCTTAATTCTTTCAAGAATTATGAGGGGTTGACTACCAAATGGGAAAATAAAATGTTTTCATGCTCGCAATAATCCAAACGCTCATAGATGGAATTTTGATTCACCAAGTGATATTGGTGGTTCTTCAAGTATACGATTTTCCAAATCATTGATTGATTCTGGTTTTGTTGCATACACCCTACCTTTCAGAAATCCCCAAAAGAAAAAATCGAGTGGTATTAGATCAGGAGATCGTGGTGGCCACTCAATGTCACCTCTACTACCAATAAAATGGTTTGGAAACGTACGGCTTAAAAAGTCTCGGACTGCGCGACTAAAATGTGGGAGGACTACCATCTTGTTAGAACCGCTTATTGTCAATACCATTAGGACATTAATAAAAAATAGACCAATTACATTCTCTCCCATAATACCAGCCCATATATTAATTTTCTGCGGTCTCTGAGTATGACCTTCTTTTATTAAACGTGCATTTTCGTCAAGCCAATAACGACAGTTGTGCCTATTAACCTTACCATTCAATTAAAAAGTAGCCTCATCAGAGAAAACAATGTTCAAAAGAAAATTTCTGTCAACATCACATTTTTCACGTACTATTTCACAGAATTCCAACCTTCTTTCGAAGTCACCTACGGTCAATTGCCATTTTCCCATTTGGTAGTCAACCCCTCATAATTCTTGAAAGAATTAAGATATCGGGTTTTGGTTTATGGGGTTGTGTTTCTTTTTCCATTGCCTTTAAAATAAGGTAAAACTCGATTGCCATTTAAAAATGTAGGGGTGGTCATCTCCTAAAAAAACTCTAAAATCTTATCGCATGGAAGTTCTAAACTATCTAAAAGTGTAGTTTTTATGATTCGTTAGTGATCCCCAAATTGTTAAATTTTTTCCTTCACTCGTTCAAAACTTATAGCTCCGTCCCGGAAGTTTTAGGAAACCCTGACTTAAAAATATTTTGTCCATTATATTCAAAGTCCGTTATATCAAGGTTTTACTCTAACTTAATTAATTTGACTAATTTAATTAATTTTTAGGTTTTACACGCACGCGAAATAATTCCATTAGACCCAAATGGATTCAGCGATCCTTTCGTAATCATCGAATTGTTACCACACAGAGTATTTCCGCATTGCACAGAACAACAAACGAACGTTCACAAAAGAACACTCCATCCGATATTCGATGAATGTTTCGAATTTAGCGTGTCGTTGGAACAATGTAGAGCCCCGGGTGCGATGATCGCATTTACAGTCATGGATCATGACGTGTTAACTGCCAATGATTTCGCCGGCGAAGCTTTTTTGGGGTTGGGAAGTATTCCCGGCGTTGCCGATACAGGATTAGGCGTCGATAATTTTCACGGATTAAAACCCGTTGAACTCGTGCTCATGCAACAACATCAAAAAAGTATTTAAAATAATCGTTTTTAAAAAGTAATTTTTATGATTATTGTTTTTTTAGATCAACCAATACTCCAAATATTAGAATCAAGAACAATCGATCGTTTAGCTTTAGATTTCGTACGAAAACAGCGACAAAGATTTGCTACGAAATAAACCAAAATAAGTGTTAAATGAAAAGAGTTGTAATGTTGTAATTGTAGTGTTTTATAAACAAAAAAACTCTTCCTATATTAAACGATTAAAAAAGAATGTTGACGTGGGGAACACGTCGATATTAACAAATCCACTATTTTTTCTACGTGGGGAAACCATGGCAAGTTGTACGACATGTTTTTGAAACTGACCAAAAAAAAATTAAATAACTCAATCCGTATACATTTTCATTGTTCATTTTTTCAAAATGTACATACATACATGCGTTTAGATTAATAAATAAATAAATGAATCATTGAAATAATCGCAAAAAACGAAACATAAAGGAATTTATCTTCATCGTTTTAGGGAACTCGTCGTTCATCTTGTCGACGTGTAATGTGAAGCTTAGAAAAACTTTTCTATTGTACGTACTATGTACTTTTCTATGAACACATTCAATGTCTTGTAGATTTGTTATAAATATTAAATAAAAATATAATGGCGTTATTTGTAATGATATGTATTTTGGTCAAAATTGCCAGACTTTATAAACAAAGCTATATTTTTAAAGATTTCAAATATATTTTTAACTTCGTTCAGCTACTAAATACTAAATATATGATATAAATATAAATTTCGAATCTTTGTTAAAACAACATCGAAATAAACGGCAATTCAATCGAGATTTTTAGTTCCTTTACTTACAATTAGACAATCTTTAATATTATGCCTAACTAACGAAATCTTTAATCTAATCTATTCGATATGAAACATTTTATTGACAATCGAATTCGATGCAATCAATTATAAAAATTTGTTTAATACGATAAGCGTATGTAAACGAACTGGCATTTTGACTTATAGAGATATAAAAAAGATAAATATTATTATTATTATAAAAATAAATGTTCTAGAGACTCAATGTATCCCGCCCTAACGTATTTTTTTCTTTTATTAAAGCGTTAATTCGCTTTATTTCTAATCTAATAAGCTAAATATAACTTAAATAAAAAATGTAATTAATAATTACTAAAACTGCTTGCAAACGAATCGGTATTTACAATGTTTTACAGAGAGAAACGATAATATTTTAAATAAAAAATGAATCTAAGTTGCCCAATTTTTGGAACTAAACATATCCACCACATAAAAGGTGTGTAACAATCATAAAACTTCTATATAATAAACTCTACTAGGTACCAAAAAAAAAATTAAAAAGAAAAGAAAAACGAAACAAGTTGATTTAAAGCTTGTATGAAATATAAACTATTCCGTATAACTGTTGTGATACCCTTCTATTTAGAAGCTTACGCTTAAAAATCGCGCATCTCAAGACTACTATTCCCTTTCTCCCTCTATTTTACAACCTTTCCTGTCCATTCCTTTACCAACGAGCTTATATTGTACTATATGTCAATTCGAATCAAAAAAATACAATGTAAAACACTCTGACTATTATATACATACATGAAAATTATAAATATAATTATATGTGATAAGTCTGTCTTTGTCTACAGAACAATAAAATGCTACCACAAAGAAATCTTATTAATTATTTATTTTAAATTATTTCTAAATTATTAGTTCTAAATGGAGTAAAACCCTTTATTCTTATATATGAAAAAATAATGCTATTGTTATCAACAACATATCGCACCAACAGTATGTCTGATGAAACTGGGAAAAAAAATCATTAATTATTACAATGACACCAAAGAGAGTGCTGATACCGTTGAGTTAATTATTAATAGTGGTGGAACGGATATCCGGCAACTATCCGGTATTCGGCCTATCCGACCATTTTTTAAAATCCGGCCGGATACCGGATAGTTACCAAATATCTGGCTTTGGCCGGATATTAAAAACCTATTACTTAGTACTCCACCATTCACAGAAATTAGTATCTCTTTTAGGTGTTGGACACTGCAGATAATAATCAAGTTCAACCCCAATAGGACTTTTTTCATTTAACACATCTTTATTTATATCAGGTTTGTCATTAGCAACCTCATTATAACAACCCCAATACGATATGTAAAATCTCTTGTAGCAGTTTCGTCTAGTTTACTTCTCTTCGCTTGTAATTCATCATCACATTCATTACTAACTGTCGCGCTGTTGTCACTTTCGATTATTAATTAAAGTATCCTCTTTTTAATGCAAAACGCCGCACACAGGCGAATTTTTTAAAAATCTCGTCCAAAATTGGAAAAATTTAAGGAATAAGATTGAAAATGCAATTATTGCTATTTGATTAAGTAAACCCCAAGGTGCCTTGAAACACCTTATTTATAATTATTGTAACAATCGCCGCCAAAATATTTTAGTTGTTAATTGATTGTTTAGTAAACAGTTATCACCTAGATAAAACATCGGTAAAAATTGTGGTTTTTAATTAATTTTTTCCTTTACACTTTTTTTATATATTTCGAAAATTTATCATAGAACGTATTGCTGGTGGTAAGAAGAATTGTGTAATATACAGAAAGCAACAATTCGGTTATTAGTATTTTTGTAATATTGTTTCATTACATCATATGTGGAAATTGAGAAAATAATTTATTTTACGATATTTAGATGGGCAAAAAATAAATTGTTTAACATTGTTCAAAAGTAATATTGTATACGTGTTGTAGTATAAGGCCCACTATTGTAGATTTTACTAAAAATTCTTGCGGTATTTTGCGGATTAACCTTAAAATAAATTTTTATTATAGTGTGTGTATAAAATTCTGAAAAAAATCATAATTCCGCTATGTGCTGTTTGTTTGGGGAGCGCATTTGCAGTTAGAAAATAAATATAAGGGGACACTTTTTCACTATTAAATTGATAATATAGGTGTCCACAAAAAGGTTTCTAACCAAAATTACAATTTATTTTCTGAAACACTAATTAATTTTAGTATGAGATGTTAGCGTTCTAAAGTTAATAATTGTCTAGAAAGAAATTAAAAACTTGAATTGACACACTGAATTTTCGGTAAAATATTAAAAGTTGTTATTGTGTCAATTCAATTTATTATTTGCAAGATTTTTTCCTTGAAAATTATTAAACATCCGTCTTATACAGGTTGGTCCGTTACTAATGGGACACAGAGCAACAGTGAATTCCTTACATTAAATTATTACGATTTAACCCAATTTATCTTAGTCTACTTGTTAATAATAACGAAGTTACAGATGGGTAAAGTTTATACTTTATTTTCATTTTTCTTTAATAATTTTCACTGTCAATTAGCATTAATACTCTAGTATTAATGCCAATACTGTAGTATTAATGCCAATTGAGGGTGTTAGTCTAGTGTTTGATGAAATAAAATCATTTTCAACGCCAACTAATGTTTACTGAGCATAATTAAATTTTGCAAAGTGCCTTACAGTGATTATCTTGGAACGGAGAACTTTAGAACATGTCTGAGAAACTGTTTCAAGTTGTGTTAGTTGCAAAAATTTTAACGATGATAAGGATATGTCTATTTTAAAGGAGTTTTTTAAGGCAGGCAGTGCCATCTGAAAGATAAATCAAAACTAATACCAAATTATTATTTATCGTCTTAAAAAATGGTAATGTACCAATTTTCATGGTCATAATGCAAGAGAAAACGAAATATTTAAAGACAAGCGAAAATAAAGTATTAACTGTAATCATCAGTATTTTCGTTATTATTGACATAAATTGGATTAAATCGTAACAATTTAATGTAAGGAATTCACTCTTCCTCTCTGTCCCAGTAGTAACGGACCACCCTATATATAAAAATATAGGTAGATACAATTAAATAAAATCGCAGTATATCATAAAATACTTCATCTTTGTTAATTGTATAGATATTTTTTAATTTCCACCAATTTTGCAGTAAAAAATTGACAAAAATATCTTTTTGGCCAAGATTTTTAACTAATTCGCTTCTGTGCGCCGTTTCGAAAAATCACTTTCAGTTCTTGAGAAATAAATTTTTGAAATAACCGACAATTTTTGGAATTTTGCAATTTTCGCCGATTAAGTTTTAAAAATTTGTATAAAATCGATTTCTTGGAATATGGGTATGAAAATTTCCCAAAATGTTAATAAAAGTGTCCTCTTTCAAATGAACCTACACATTTTGAAAAATAACTTTTAGTTTTTGAGAAACCAATATTTGAAGTTTTGATAAAATTTTCGATGTTGTAATTTTCTTCGATAATTTTCAAAATTCGCTATAAAATTTATTTGTTGAAGGATCCTGGTGGAAATATAATCAATTATTAATTAAAGTATCCTCTTTTTAATGCAAAAAGCCGTTTTGAAAAATCACATTCAGTTCTTGAGAAATAAATTTTTGAAATAATCGTCAATTTTTCGAATTTTGTAATTTTCGCCGATTAAGTTTTAAAAATTTGTATAAAATCGATTTCTTGGAATATGACTATGAAAATTTCCCAAAATGTTAATAAAAGTGTCCTCTTTCCAATGAACTAACCCGTTTTGAAAAATAACTTTTAGTTTTTGAAAAAACAATATTTGAAGTTTTGAAAAAATTTTCGATGTAATTTTCTTCGATAATTTTCAAAATTCGCTATAAAATTCATTTGTTGAAGGATCCCGGTGGAAATATAATCAATTATTAATTAAAGTATCCTCTTTTTAATGCAAAAAGCCGTTTTGAAAAATCACATTCAGTTCTTGAGAAATAAATGTTTGAAATAATCGATAATTTTTTCGAATTTTGCAATTTTCGCCGATTAAGTTTTAAAAATTTGTATAAAATCGATTTCTTGGAATATGGGTATGAAAATTTCCCAAAATGTTAATAAAAGTGTCCTCTTTCCAATGAACTAACCCGTTTTGAAAAATAACTTTTAGTTTTTGAAAAAGCAATATTTGAAGTTTTGATAAAATTTTCGATGTTGTAATTTTCTTCGATAATTTTCAAAATTTGCTATAAAATTCATTTCTTAAAGGATCCGGGTGGAAACATCATCAATTATTAATTAAAATATCCTCTTTTTAATGCTAAAAGCTATTTTGAAAAATCGCTTTCAGTTCTTGAGAAATAAATTTTTGAAATGATCGAAAATTTTTTTGAATTTTGCAATTTTCGCCGATTAAGTTTTAAAAATTTGTATAAAATCGATTTCTTGGAATATGAGTATGAAAATTTCCCAAAATGTTAATAAAAGTGTCCTCTTTCCAATGAACCCACACACATTTTGAAAAATAACTTTTAGTTTTTGAGAAACCAATGTTTGAAGTTTTGATAAAATTTTCGATGTAATTTTCTTCGATAATTTTCAAAATTCGTTATAAAATTCATTTCTTGAAGGATTCTGGTGGAAATATCATCAATTATTAATCAAAGTATCCTCTTTTTAATGCAAAAAGCCGTTTTGAAAAACCACATTCAGTTCTTGAGAAATAAATGTTTGAAATAATCGATAATTTTTTCGAATTTTGCAATTTTCGCCGATTAAGTTTTAAAAATTCGTACAAAATCGATTTCTTGGAATATGGGTATGAAAATTTCCCAAAATGTTAATAAAAGTGTCCTCTTTCCAATGAACCAACCCGTTTTGAACTTTTACTTTTTGAGAAAACATTATTTGAAGTTTTGAGGAGATGCCGAATATCCAGTATCCAGCTTTTCGCAAAATCACTATCCGTTCCATCACTAATTATTAAGGGGGCCGATACATTTACATATACAGTGTGTTAATTAATTGTCATTGCAAGTATGCAACCAATATCACAGCATTGGTATTGCAATACACGATTTGCGTATTTGGTTGCATACTCCACGGTGTATAATTGACATTACAAAAGAAAACTGACCTGCTCAAGATTACTTCATGGTATGATCGACATTACAAAAGAAAACTATAAAACTAACCTTACCCAACATTCTTTCTTGGGTTGATCGACATTTGGAAACAAAATTAACCATGCCTAACATTTCTTTGCTTCTAAAATGACACTGTGGTCTTCATTAAACAGACTAGAAGCAATAAAAGCAGTCATTTTTGGAAATTTTTTTGGGGTCAATCGTCAAACCAATCGAGTTGAAGCTTTCGTTAACATTCTGAGTGTGTCCCCAAATACCTGACTAGCAAATTATCATGAGATAGATCTTTATAAATTGCCAGTACATGTTTTTGTATATCTGGATGAAGTAGTAAATGATGACTTCACTAAATGATACTGGCTATACTTCTGAGAATAGGCAGACCATAATACGTAGTCAGTTTTCTTATTAGAGCGTCTGTCAATTTTCCTTTCCTTCCAAGCTTGTTTTTCTTATGTTTCAGAGTCGAGAGCTCATTCTCTTTTCAACATGTCCAATATGTTTTGTTCTCTTGTACGACACTTCTTTATTGACTACTCTTACAAGTTACAGCTTGTATTATAAATTGCACATTTAGTTGCCTAACACACAGACCTATCACGGCCATTTTTGGTACTTGTAGAAATTCTTGGAATATTTTGAAGGAAATCTCTCTTTAAAGAATTAGTGAAGAATGCGCTTCAAGGAAAGCATCTATTAGTTCTGAGATACGTGGAATGTCGCTTTAATACTTCAGTATCGCATTCTTAAGATGTTTGAACCTTATCAAAAAAAATTTTATGTTTTTTAAGGTTCTAAATGTATTTCACCTGGAAGTACCAATACAAATACAAAACCTAAATTTAAGGGATAAATTGAATAAAAAGACATAATAATTCATAGAAAAAATTGTTGTATATTTGTATAGTAGGTTCTAAGTAGTTTACTTTAAAATAAAATCGTGTAAATTTAAATAAGTCTGTTGTAACAGTGGTAAAAGTCCTCGTATAACAAATTCTATTGTGGCAAATAGTAAATCGCTTTTTTCTTTTATGTTTTCATTTACCTTTAAGAACACTTGACTGAGATTTTTTACATTTTATTTCTTGGTTTTTTTTTAGTTATTTTTTTTTCTGTAAGAGTACTCGACATATTCACAATGCTCGGATTAATTTTAACTGTACATGAGGCTCACTCACAAGCCAATCACTTCATATAAAACAACCAAACACACAAAAACGAAACATTTTGATTTATTTATTAATATTTCCCTCATTTCCTTTAATTTATAATTGCATTACAAGAATTCAGGAAAGTTAAAAATGCTAATAATTCGTTTGATTGTTTCATAATGATTTAAAAAAGGATTTAAATCAACAAAAATAAAAATTAATAGTACAAATCTGAGTAATTATTAATCATAATTTTTTAATAATCTTTTTTTAAGCATGTAGTAAATTATGTACACCATAAATAAAATGATAATAATATGTGTATATTTTATGTTGTTGAGAAATAAATGCAACACAATAAGTCAGATAAAGACATTAAATTTAAATAAAAAGACATGCCATATTTTTTTTTTGATAGGCGTAATTCACAAAAAAATTTTTTTAAACTAATACTAAGTTTAAAATAGTAACATTTAGCTTATGATTACTAAAAACGAATAAGAAGTGACAAGGAAAATAAAATAATAATAATTAATGAAAGTGAACAAGCTGAAAATACTTATTGATAATTAAAAATCAAGTCGAAAAGCAGGATAAATTCTTAATGTACAAAACATTTTATACAAGTAATTATTAAGGATGAATTCTAAAACGCGATTTAGATATTATCAGGTTCTTTAATCGATGATATGCAGAATGAATCGTATCAGAACCCAATAATAACATTTTATTTGAAATTAGAACCCGTCCTTAATTACTTTAAAAAGTGGAAAACAATTTGAAACGGGAAAACTCAACCCCATCCTTTTCGCTCCCCATTTTTATTGCCTAAAGCGATAGCTTTTGTGATAATTATTATTATTTTTATGGTGAAAGTGTCTCTTGTTCCGGTGCTTCGCACTCGTATTATAAAATTGTCTGTAAGAACCATTATTTTTTCCATTCCATGTACTATTTTTTACATTATGATATTCCTGTAACAGAAAGAAAGAAAAAAATTTCGATTAGCGATAAAAATCTTTGAATCGCGGCGACTTTTTTAACAATACCATTTGTCCAGCATTCTCTCACAGTCATTTTTGATCTATATTTTTAAATTATTTAATTAAGGTTGTCTCTCATATCATCTTTTTACATCTAAGGTAATTTTTTTGTCACTAGCTCTAGGGTTTCCTATACAAATAATTTACAAAGTCTCCTTTAAAATGAGCTTGATCTAAACACGTAAAGCGTTTCGTTTTTGAATAACTTAATTTTTTGGTTCAAAAACATCCATTAGTTTCACTCGAACACTCCAAAATCCGGCGAACAATTTACTTTATTTGATTTATTTTTTGGCTGATAAGGCATTTTCATGTACTATGTGCAAAGAAGTTCCGCTTCCGCATCGTATTTTTAATTTTCTGTTTATACATATTTTATTTTTGATAGTTTATTTACTTTTTGTTTAGATTACGTAAAATTAAACGCAATTTGAGTCAGAGCGGGCGTCACCCTTCTGTTATTCCTGATCAAATTCCACTTTAAAGGTTTTTTAGATATCCTGCGTCTGTTTTGTCACTAAAACAGAGTGCAAAAATTGTATTCACACACCTGTACATGATAACTTGCCTTCTCATTAATTTTTTTTTTTTCATTTTTATCGACACTTATTTTATGATCAAAAAGATAGAGTGCGCATCAAATGTAACCATCACCATCTAATTTGTAAGTCTCTATAATTATCATAAATTAATTTAAAAAATTATTCCAAAGCAGTTAGTAGTTGAGAGTCCGGCAGGGAGTTCCAAAGGTCGTAATAGAGTTAGTTTCTGAGTCCGACACTCAGTTCCAGATAGAGTCTGGCAAGGAATTCGAGAGCACTTCGGAGTGAAGTAAATAGAGTTCCTGGAATGCAACCAATATCACAGTTATATCTTCTGGCAGATGAGATGCCAGTTTTTGAAGGTTGTTGTTGGAGTTTAGTAGAGAAGTTCGACGAAAGAAGTAGAGAGGTTGGAGTTAGCAGTGAGTTTTGAGTTGGAGTACCAAGAGCAGAGATGGATTCAAAAAAGTAGTTCGGCAAAATGAGTAGTTTCCAAAAAGTCGGTTCGTACTCTAGTCTGGACTGGGGTACGAGAAGAGAGTCGAAATTCAGAAAAGAAGAATAGAGTTGATAGAGTTGAAAATCAAAGTCAATTTCCGGCAGGGTTGGCTATAAAGCAAGTTTCAATCCGTTCCAACAGCGTTGAAGATTATGTACGAAACAAAAAGCTCCAGAACGACGTAAAAATAATACTATTTATTAATGGAAAAGTAAGCCGGGAAAATATATATACAGGGTGATTCAAAAAACCGCTAACAGACTTCTAGAGTAAGTCTTAATACACATGGGGTCGCAAGTGCCTCGTTGGCGAGATATAGCGGATCACAGTTTCTTTAAAATTAAACATTATCTGCAATAACAAGCACTTTTTTAAAAATATTGTCTACGCCGTTGCTCTCTACACGTGTAAAGTGATCAATATTATCTATCAATTAGTCTCTTACAAAACTTTGATCAAAGCAATAGAAAATAGAAAATTTGTTAATTCAATCAAAAACTGTTCCTTTAATCAAAGTTTTGTAAGAGAGCAATTGATAGATAATTGATCACTTTACACGAAAATACTGCACGTTTGACAAAATTAGCAGTGGAGTTGAAAATATTTTTTAAAAAGGGCCTTTTTTTGCAGATGTTTAATTTTAAAGAAACTTTGACCCGCTATATGTATATTAAGACTTTTCATCTTAATTTTTGATGTATTACCTGCCCTAGAAGTCTGTCAGCGGTTTTTTAAATCACCCTGTATAGAGCAACAACAGGACCATATAGTATACACTAAAAGTATAATGCTAACGGAACCAGACTTGTAAACTTAACAGATGGACAAATCATGAATGAAATCGATCATATTTTGATACACAAGATAAAGTTCCAACTCGACTGCAGAAGCTATACAGAAATAAACATCACCTCTGACACTACTCAGTTGCGGAGACTCTCAGAGCACGAATATAATGGAAGAAAACAATATAATAACCATAACAAAACGAAAGATAACAAGGTATTACGTCGGAAAACAGAAAAACCTCGAAATATCATAGATATTTTCATCTACGGCTTTGACAATCTTGACGATAATACTAGATGAAAGCGTAGGAGAAGTGCTGAAGACTAAGAGAGCAGCAAAATAACAAGAGAGCAATAGAGGAAAAGAACAAATCCTAAAAAAATGATAAGATGAAGAACTGGAGCTAACATTCTTCTTCTTTCCGTGCCTTCTCCAATTCGGAGGTTGGCAATCATCAGGGGAATACTAACTTTTAAAACCACTCCCGAAGGTTCTTTAGCCAACAGTTACGTCTTCTTCCTATGGATCTCTTTTCCAGAATTTTACATAATGATTTGCAAAAGTTAGTACTTTTTCCATCGGAGATAACATTGAAGAGTACAAAAACAGAAAGAATAAGTCATGGAATTATCTTATTTCCCTTACGATTTCGAAAAGAACCATGAAAAATCAATAAAGCGTCCGCAATTTCAGGTTGCCTTCCAAATACTGTTTGATCGAACAAATTCATGCGTATGCATGCACTAAGAGCATGTGAAGAGTAACAAAAATGAAGACCAGGTGGGACAAAATTAAGAACTCAGACATAAGAAACTAATGCGATGTTAAGGATATTGTGAGATCGGGAAGACAGCGCAAGAGATTATGCTAGCACCAAAGAAAGAGCGAGAAAGCTGCTATCCAAGAGGTATTTCAGAGGCAAACCTAATCAAAAACAGACCACACAGGTCTCGAAAGAACTTCTTCTTATATAACTCTTATATGGGAGTGATACACTTGTTAGAGCCAAGCAAATATGTGATAATAGGTGAGACAGGAAAGTATCGAATACTTTAATTTCAAAACGGACCAGGTAAAAAGTTTGAATTACGCTACTAAAACAAGAACCTTCAAAAACTGGCATCTCATCTGCCAGAAGATATAACAAAAACTGATCTAAATCCAGATAGTCTGGTTGTGAATCCTTAATTTCTATTCAGGAGTGTAATATTACACGATTTGCAATACCAATACTGTGATATTGGTTGCATACTTGCAATGATGACGTCGAGTACGATAATTAATTAATACACTGTAACTCAGGTGGTATATGATCCACCTGGAAATCCTGAACTAAATATTTATATAACACTGAATCTATAGATTTGCTTTAGTTTAACGCCCAGAAAAACAGAATAACGTAGTTTAAATGCAATAATTTATATTTTGAATCCCAAGAGTTTATATAATTTTGTATCAAGGACAGTAGAATCTAACAGGACTGCTACATCCATTGTTGTTTTGTAGCCCACTACGGGTTGGTTGCCCGCACTCTACGTCAAACTATTTGCCACGCCCAGTTAACTGTCACTGAGTTCTATGCGTTTGCTGTGTGTCTTTAGAACTTATTAACCTTTAGCGGGCCGGGATTTTAGGTAACATATTGTCTGAAGAAAATCGATACAAAATGTACTTCATATGATATATTTATCATATACAAAGTACTCATAACATAGACCACCACTTAAGTGGTGGTCCCGATCCTCTAAAGGTTAATGTATTATATTAATACGTCTAAAGCAATAAAACGTTTACGATATAACCTCTAAAAATACACAGCAAACGCATAGAACACAATAACAGCTGGCAAATGCTATGACGTAGTGTTGTCACAACAATGGATGTAGCAGCCCTGTTAGATTCTACTGTCCTTGATTTTGTGTGTACATTAATATATGTATTAATAAAAGACAGTTATTAGTTTTCAAATGAAATTAACACATTGGCTGCCACGTGATGACGTCATGAATGACATTCATATGTGAATGACGTGGCAGCCAATGTGTTAAGGGGAGTTACATTTGATGCGTACTGTATAATTTTATATTTAATAATAAAACATAACATTTGAATTTTGTTATAATCATAAAACAGTCGTAAAATTACCACAAAAAATTGTAATATTGTTTTACTTTTGCTTAAACTATAAAAACTTGCAATATTTTATAGATTCTTAGGAAATTAATAAAAATAATAAATTTACGAAAAAAAAATGCTTTGGAGTTAACTTCCATTGGTTTACTACTGATTGTAACTAATTTAATAACCCCTGAATCAAATTCCATCTTTCTAGCAATATTATCGTGATTATCTTCGCAATTATCTTTGTGGTCTTTACCATACTCAAAGACGATTCATGTTAAGTAGAACGAATAACTTCACAACTTCTTTTTGCTTCGAGGGACTAAAACTACATAAAAAAATATAAAATTCATTTATAACATCCCATCTTTTAAACTTAACGTATAGATAGATTCAATTATTTCTTCGTAACGTCTTAAAGAAATGTGTAATATAACTTGCATCAACGCCTGATCTCGTTTACCCTAACAATTGTTCTCAAATAAGATTGTGATGGCTTCGAGCAAGTCAGATTTCAAATTCCACATCCAACGTCAAAGTCTTTACCATTTAGCGATAAACATCTAAATTTCGAACGACCATATCAACAAGTACTACATAAATTTCTATTCCAAGAAAAACGTAGTTCAGAAAAAAGATTTTCCACTATGCTATGATACATGAAGATTGTCACAAATGGTATCTCATTCATCTCCTTTCATAACACTATTCACTACAAGGATTAGTTAAATTAATGCATTGGAGATTCATTAATCATTCATTCAATTTCCTTGCATCATGCTGAAAGTAATCATTGTTTCATTTCCATCCATTTGGAAGACAGCCACATAAATAGCTTCTTTCTGTTCTTTCAATACTCGAAGGTTTTAAGATTGTATGCATGTATGAGGTGATTCCACATGAAAAATCGCATATGGTATATTAAGCTGTAGCTATATAGCATATTGGGCTGAGGAATCCAATAACTAACACTAAACTTGGAAATGATAATGGGTAATCGATGCTTTAGCTGTTTGGGTATTTGCCCGCCTCATTATATTTACTCACACCGCACCAAGCCGTTATTTTGTGGATTCCTTTCTTGGGTGCTATTGATACACAAGGATTATTTTAATCTGACGTACGAAGTTTAATCGCTGTACTTGGTTTCAAATTAAGGCGAAAGTTGAACTTTTTGCTTGCGACTATATCACTGACGAACCTATACTACTTTTGAACGGGTACATTTCACAAGGAAAGCTTCCCCAGTGTCAAACTCAAAGAAGTTTAATATTAATTTAAACACACCCTCAAATATTTCCTTGTGTATTCAGCGCTTATATTCAATATCTCGAACACAACAATAAATATTTAGTTACTAAATGAAAAAAAAATTATATGCAGTGAAACAATCCCACAAAACGCTACAAAATATATCAAAAATTTCTTTTCAGAAATGTTTCCAAAAGAGATTGCGCTTTTCTTGAATACTTATATATAAAGAGAACCGCCAATTATTAATAATATTTGGAAGATCATCTTGTACACAGATCACGGGTTCTCAAATTCAGTTCATAATTTCTGTAGATGATATTAGTTCCTCTAAAAGTATTAGTGCAGCCCTTATTAGTTTAAGGCAGATTTTGCGTATTCTTGATAACGTTTCAACTTCATTTCTAAATCCGAATCATTACTTCATGTGTCAAAAATTGACTTAATGTCAGACAATAACATTCAATTTCGTTCATAACAAATCGAACAAAATTAGTTTCTGTCGATGGAATTAAAAAACATTTTTGGAGATAGTGTATCTTTGAATCTACAAAATCCTATAGTTGCAGCGAAAATTGTGCGATCCTTCAAACGATAAATGCTAGGTAGAATATAGAAAGCAGCTCACGTCATTTCAATAGCCGTATTTTCAAATAACTCAATCAAGAAAGCAAATAGTGCATCAGATATATGAGCAGTAGCAAATGGTGTGGTCTTTAAATGAGCAAATCTCTTTTCATATAAAAATATGTTTATCTTTTGGCAAGAAATACGCATTTCTTCTTTAATAAAGTCAATATTCTTCATATTCTCAACTTGATTCATCTTTATTTCCTCTTGAAATATGGTCGTAATTATTCTCTGTGTTATTGTGATCATTATCAAACTGATCAATTAAAAATTCATCCATTGAAGTAAATATAAGAAATAAGGCGAATACATACAGTGTAGAAAAAAAGTCTGGGACCTTCAAAGAACTTGCAAGAACTTTCTTCTAGCAAAAACTATATTTACATATGCTTACTTCTTAAAAACTACTTGACATTGCCATAACCTAAAAGGAATTGTTAATAACTTTAAATATTAAATACATTTGTCATGTTATAATAAATGTTACACCATGTTATTACTATCAATATCATTATGATTCATTAAGTGTGATTTTTTTACACTACTACAGATATATGATAATAATATATCATACTTATTATTATTACATAAATATAGACTACAATAAAATGCTAATAGATCAAAAATATTTTTATTCTTTCACTCTACACAACATTTTTGTGTTTTTTTTAAATACCTTTACAAAGAGGGTCCAGTCGTATCTTCATTCAGCACAACATAAAAACTTCCACGTCTGCTTTATTTGCTTTAAAGCTTTATTTGAAAGTGATGTAAACAGCTAAATGTTTAAAGATAAAAGTTTCAGAAGACACAGCAACAAATATACACAATAAATATATACCAAGTGTCTCTGGAATGGGTTGAGATATTTTAGGTTTGTAAGAAGTTGTTGTTAGAGTACGTAAATCACTTCAGTTCTTAAGTATTATTATATTTCTTTGTACAAAAATAAAGATGTCGGTGCAGTCAAAAGAAACTTTCCCTTCATCATATACTTTTTACTCCATGATTCTTTCAATGATACAAGTGTACAAAACGGCGCCTCTCCTGTTAAATAATTTGTGTTTATATTGTTTATTTATTATAACTATTTATATAGGTAAATGAATAAAATCTCGACGATCTGGAAACATCGCTCGTTTCACTTCTCTCTGAGATATACAGTAATCCACTACAGTGTTTATGTATACATGGGGGAAGTAACCTTCATTCAAAATAATAACTTTACATTCACTAGCTCTTTATCAATTAGTTTTAGTCCAGTTTAACCCTTTTAATCCATTTTTAATTAAACATATTGAACTTATTTGTTTATAAAGATTCGGTGTATATAAATAGGAGACAGTTTCTAACACATTATAGTGTAGGCAAAGAAGCGAAATGAACGACGTTTCCAGATCGTTGTAAAACCCTTTGTTAATTGTCTGTTGTGTTTTTAAATGTAATAACATTTACTATGTATAACATTGTAGAAAGAGACACCTATCTAAGTTACACAATGGAGAGAAGTATAAACACCATCTCTGTCACTTCAAATCTTATTTCCAGAATAAGGAGTATCCTGGATTGGTTGCTGCTTCAACTCCAATGAAACATAGTGCATTAGAGCAGCTTACAATAGCTCCCCTATTAAACATGCAGTTTGTCATACCAATCAACATATAGACAAACCTAAGTAACTGTATTACACGTCCAAAGTATTCATTAATTTCACTTTAAATGATTTCCTTTATTTAATCAATTACTTTTTGATTAAGTTATTAATTGTGTTTACTTTGATTTTGAAAATTAATCATACCCTTATTAATTTTTTATAACACTCCAATCATAAATTTCAATCATTTTCCTTACTTTTTAATAACTAAACATTATTTTACAAATTTAAATACATTTTTAACAATTACAATTCATCATTCGAATGAAAAAAGTAATGTAATAAAAGTGATTTGATTTTTTTTCAATTTTTTCAAACTTTCTCCTATTAATTATTTTCATTTCTCATTTACAGTCTTTTTTCAATTAATTTCCTAAGTATCTACAAATATTGCACAGCTTTAAGCAATCAGCTAAAGTAAAAAATCATGAATTGTTCCCTTCTCCATCACATTGCGAACTTAAATTAAAATTAAAAACATACAAAATCCAAAAAAACACAATAGAACTTACTTGTACACGATTGTATCCTGGGTTCACCTTATCACCATTTGAATTTTTAACATATTTCGTTCTGCCTTGGTCCATACTATCGTTTAACGATCGTTTTCTATCTTCTTCTCGCCTTTCATAAAAGTTCTTTTTCACTTCCTTGTCCATTGTGGACCGCGTACCATTCCACGAATTTACGGGAGCCGAATAACCATCGTGAGACATTTTTAATAATTCATTAACGGTGGATCGGTTATTAGTATTCTTTTTCTCCCAACTGCTACTACCTTCGCTTAAAACTTCTTCGCTCGTTGATGTTACTTTCCAATCACGCCCTGTAGCTTTTGTGCATATCCTCGAATTTTCTTGGACATCCTCTGAACTTGTCGTGCTTTCATCATCGTCATATGGTACTAATTTTTTTACCGATTGCGATGACGACGTCGAAGAACTCACCGAAGAAGCCATCACCAATTCAGAGTTATTTGAAGAATATTTCGCTTCTTTCGTAACTTGATTAGGTGATGACTCAACGACAGGATTTTTTACTAATTTTGATGACTTAGACATATTATCACATTGATTATTTGTTTTCTGGGGAGTTTCACGTTTTTCTTGTTTTGTATCTTTCCGTTCTGATTCGTTATCGCTATCTGAAGACGACAATTCCAACGAATCCGAACTGTGCAAAGCGGAGTTACCGTTTGCGGAACTCGAAACGGCCCCGTTTTGACTAGATTGCGAAACTTTTTCTTGTTTTTCTAGTTGTTTTTGTTTTTCCGGCGGCAACTCTGGACCATACACTTTATTACTTGTATTGCCGTTTATGTGTGGTTTGGTTGGATGAGATGGCGAAATTGTATCAAGTGACACTGATGATGATGTGGACGTGTTGTTTGTTGTTGAACTTGCTGTTTTTGATGCTACTGTTGTTAATCCATTCGCTTTTTGGGGAAATGGTGGACATTCCAATTCATATAATATTATGTAGGCGTTTGTATTAAATACTGCTTGATGTGAAATTGGTCTGACCTGCAAAATTTATTACAGTTAATGAAATGAATCACAATTAAAATAAAAAAAAGGTTGAAAAATAAAGTAATTAAAGTTATCCTTCATTCATTGTGCTAATTCTGCAAAATTAAAATAATAACTATTTGAATTTCATTTATAGGAGAAAACAATGATTATTTTACTTACCATACTATCATCAAATTGATAATAGTTGCCACATGGCGCTTGGGCAACTGCAGTATAATGACCACAACCCACGGTGGGCCCCATATGAGTAACCAAAGCAACAAACCTATATACCAAAGGAACCGAAGGTTTATGTCTCGCATATTTTGTTAACTCAAGTCTTTGCCGAAATTGCACATGTTTAGTTAATTTATTGTTGCTCACAGAGAACCGTTTTAATTGTATACACAAAACCATAGGTTGGCGTTCTAATAAAAATTGTTTAGTGGCTGGAACCTAAAACAAATAATTAAAATAAAGCTTGAGTTGAACGCTTAACTTTAATATGTTTCGGATTCATGTTGTAAGTTTTAAATTTAAACTATACAAAAAACTTCTTACTTGATTAGTATCAATTTACTCGGAACCGGTTTCGAGCTTAGCTCATCATCAGCCGAATCTACGTAAAAAATTACATTATGAACATAATATTCGAAAAAATAAACATAATGAAAAACAACATACATAGAAAATTAAGAGAACTCACTTTCTCGAGATAGAAGAAATCGTTTCTTTATCACATGCACATGCTAGAACCATTAAAAAAGACGACTTAAGAAAAAAGAAGCGAAAGCTGGATAACCTAAGAAAAAATAGAACAAGTAGTATAGAGCCTGAATCTAATATATCTAAACCTGATCTTACTCAGTATAAGAACCTTATTAAAATTAACTTCAGTAAAGAAAAATTAAATTTTCCCAACAAATGTTACAAATTCGCATTACCTTCAAAGATCGACTTACCACTGACCGCTATAGACTTTGATGTAGCTATCACAAGAATATCAGAAAAGAAAACCATTAAAAATGAATTAATTACCCTCTTAAAAAGATCAGAAAAGAAAATAATAAAATAAAAATAAAACTTCGAACAGACTTTATTGGAGGATCATAACATCTATAAAGAATAAACTTAAAGAAAACAACGCAATATTTGTAAAGGCAGAAAAAGGAACTGGAATAGTAATTATTGATAAAGACTCTTCCATTTAAAAAACTGTAAATTTTTATACATAACAATTACATCAAGCTGATTAAAACCCCAATAAACAACATCAATAGGAAAACAAAAGAAATAATAAATAACTGTAAAGAAACATTACTCTACTACACTCCCAAGTTGAACAATTCCAATAATTATTTTTTCACACATATGAAACCTGAAATCCGTAGACTATATTCACTACCAAAAATTCATAAAGAGGGTATGCAGATACGACCTATCATTTCCTTTAGAAAAGCTCATACTTCAAAGTTGGCTAATTTCATGCTAATTTTCAAGCTAATCGACTTCCACCCTAGTTTTGGAGAACATTGAACTTAATAATAAAATCCTTTAATGTCACAAATTTCTATTCAAATATGCCTATAGAATATACTCTTCAACTTACAGCACATATTTTCGAAAAATTTTTAACAACAATATTATTGTGAAGCACCTAAACACAATTTTGAGACACATAATAATTATTACAAGATTAATAAAGGCCTGCCCATGGGTATGTCACTATTTTGCTTGTATCTGAAATATTCCTTGACCACATTGAAAATACTCTCTCTAATAATCTGATTTTACATCTTTCGCAAACCAACTAATGTTAATACTACAATCCCATATGACCCTTCTCATCCATTATCCCATAAATTTGGAACTTCCATTTTTTATTTAATACAGCCCTCAACTACCCACTTTCAGGTGAAGATAAAACAAGGGAATTTACCTACATCTATAAGCTGGTCAATAAATTTCCAAATAAGGTTATTAATAAACTCCTATATAAAATTAAACTTCAGAAAGATCCATTATACTCAAAATGTACAGAACCCAAGATTTACCAAAAATATTTTTTCTAAGTATAATGTATCCTTGGCTTTTTCCAATAATAATTCTATTCTGAAATTACTCTCAAATTGTCATATGGAGAAGATAGACACTCTTGACAAATGCGGTGTTTATTCTATAGAATGTTTTAACTGTAATGGAATATACATAGGGCAAACAGGAAGAAGATTATGCATATGAATACATGAATACATGAATAAATGTAACTCAAACGTCTATAGACATCACATTGACACTGGACACATAATAAATTAGAATAATGTTAGAATCATTCACCAATGTAATAAGGGTTCAAAAATGGACTTACTAGAGCAATATCAAATTTATAAATTCAAGAGAAAGTAAGATTACACATTATTGAATGATCAAATTGACATTTAATATAACCCTGTTTAAATATTTAAAAGATATACAGGGTGTGATATACATCCTATATAACAGATATCAGATGTATATACAGATAACAGATATACATCATTAATATTCAATATGTATTTGTTGATAAATAAGCTGTAATTTAGAATAAAAAGAATTTTGAAAACTAGTTTTTTTGTTAAAGTTATTTTCTTTAACTTTAAAGTCCGTTTTTAAAATTTTTTCATTATCATATCTTCATGGAAAACACGTTTGGTAACATAGCAGATCAACATTTTAACATTAAGATTTTCGATTCAAAATCGAACAACGAATCGACACCCTGTATAATTTGTTAGGTTCAAATAAAAAACAACATCACAACATATCGCGTTCAAGGTGTGTCAAATGCCTGGAATATGCCAATAACTTCGCCATTTATGGTTTAAAAGAAAAATGTTTCAAATAAAAAATTATTTATTAATTGCAGCGCATTTTACGGCGATATTTGCTTGTTTACAGTTTTTTGTTTCGTTGCTATGGCAACCAACATTGTTATTTTAAATGGGATGCATGTCTTTTTTTGCATATTTTGATAGAGGATAACTCCCTCCACCGGATATGAAAAAAATCGAGAAAAGCTTTAACGACAGCTTTAAATGTCAAAAAATTGACAGTTTAAACGAATATGGTGCAATTAAGCGAACAAAGAATACAAATATTAATGATGAATGGGTACAGTGATAGAAAACGCACTCAAAGTAAGAACAACTACTTACAACTAAGTAAGTACAACTTCATCTTCGTGGGTAACAGCCGCCATTATACCCTTGTTGAATAATATACTATTATCTACAACTATTGAATTATCTATTCGTTATACATTTGATTTTTGACGGGTAATGACACGAATTACTCGCATGACTGACAAGTGTTGAATAATGAAGCCATTATTCCACAGTTCTGACACGACCTACTAATCAAAAAATAAAATATAACAGAAATGACAGCTTTCTTATATTGAGGTTATGTCTGAAATGACTATCCAGTTTTTTTTTCTTTTTTTGTATTTTTTTTTCAAAATTAAATAGCTGTAGATAAAGTATAGTATTCAACTTGCGTATAATGGATGTTACCCACTCAGATTACAACAAGATTGCAACTTCATCTTCGTGGGTAATAGCCACCATTATACCCTTGTTGAATAATATACTTTTATCCACAATCACCTTATAATTGAAGTTTTATCCACACTTATGAACCGTATAAAGTACCACTTTATCCACTAGTGGAATAATGTTACTTTCATCCACTAGTGGTATAATGAAAAATATAATCTTAAATCAATCACATCCTATTTATTATTTATATTAACATTAATAGACATTTCATTCTTTGATTCGTCATATCACTTTCTTCCATTTTTCACCAACTTTATGTTTACAACCTTTACAACTTTCACACTTTTACAAATATGTTGCAAATGGAGTCGATAAACAATCGAAAATAAATAGCAACAATTCAACACCTCCATATGTTTTTTTAGTTAATTGCAATGATTTTTGAGGTGACAGCCGCTGTCAGAGTGAAATGTCAAATCATTTTTTGATAACATCAGATGAAATTTTGGCGATTCTGATTCTAAATGAGTGTGATTGTGGATAAAACGCTGTATTGCATGCGTGTTTTAGATGCATTTTATTCACTTAAGAACATTCTTGCGTGAATAAAATGCTGTCTGAAACACTTACACAATAAATAACTATAATGTATCTTTTCATAAATTTTGTTTTAATGACGTCGTTTTTAACTTTTTGACAGTAAATTTACGAATGTAATATTTTTATTGTTTTTCATTATGTTTATTTTTTCGAATATTATGTTCATAATGTAACTTTTTACGTAGATTCGGCTGATGATGAGCTAAGCTCGAAACCAGTTCCGAATAAATTGATACTAAGCAAGTAATAAGTTTTTTTTTATATAGTAATAATTTCTTAACTTTAATATTTACCTTCTTTTTACACGATTCGCAATGATACGAATCATCGTCCAATTTCTCTCTCGAAAAGTATCCGTCGAGGGCTTCCTCGACCGTTTGGGCTTTCCTAATATCTAAAAGTAAGTCTTGGAAATGCTGGAATGTGGTGCTAACATGCCCACATTGTAAACACCGCACAGTCGATCTTAAATAACCTCCGAGGATTTGGTTGAGGGGTGTTGTCTCTTTCGTTCGAGAATCGAATTGGGATTGATTCTTAAAACGGCTGAGATAGGCCTTTTCCATCGCTTCGACCAGATACCTTAGGAACTCGTGCGCATCCTCTTGTCGACCCGGTATTAAATTGCGACAAACGACCCGAAGCTTATTGTAAATTAGGAAGGGACGGATTGAGTTTATGTTACGCTGTTGCGAGTCTTGGAGTGTTTTTCTCATTGCACAAATTATACATAAACCACCTAAACAAGTTAATATCATTATTAAGAAATAATTTATAAAATTAAAATAATCAAAATATCTTACCTGATTCGGCGCATTCACTCATATGTTGTCTATCCGACATAAGCCAATTTACAAGAGCAGGTACATGAAAAAGAGCTTGTAGTGTAGAGTTCAGGTAGCAGGTATTTCCCATATTAACCATCCCCGCGCCTACAGCCCAATCCGTGATATTCCATCCTAATTTTACAGCATCTAATGGGTACAGTTCGTTTTTTGCCACGGTCAACGTTTCATCTGCACCCATTTTTTCAGGGGCACTAAAAAAAATCAAATAACATTAATTTAATTATAATAAACACAGACATAGATAAAAATAAAACTAAGTTGTTGTAGCACAAAATAACTTCGAATGCCAAATATACTATAGTTTACAACCTTGACAGCAACAATGAAATATCTAAATCAAAATCATTTTGGAGAAAATCTAATATTGAAATATTTATGTTGAGATTACACGTGGATCGAGACTAGCAGACAAATTGTTCTTAAAATAGCATGATTCTTGTTTGCTTAAACTGATAATATAGACATAAATGCAAAAAATCAATTTTATAAGATATTTAAAACGCTCAATTTTATCATACTCAAGCGATATCTTGTTTATTATTTGATATCATATTTCGTTTTTTGTTTAACGTAAACAAGAATAATTTAAAAGGAACCTTAATCATGATTTAAATTATTATGGATCAAATCTTGTTTTAATAGGTGATCTTTTAATGGATTAAAAATATTTTATTACATATTAAGCTCATTTTTGATCGATTTTTAATTATGTACGATTTAATTGAAATTTGATTTATAACGAAAATTAAGAGGCAGCAATAAAAAGTTTGCTACGATATCCATTATTTTATGGCGTCGAAAACAATTTAATACAAATTCCTTGAAGACTCCTACGTCACTTTCTTGGAATAACTCGAGTTTGCTACACATCTTACAACAATAAAAACTTGCCATAAAGCTCATGACTACTGACGTGCTAAAATGTATGATATTTAAAATTTTCATGAAGGGGACTTTTATATAAATAAAGAAATTTTGCCTTGCTATTATCTATTGCCAATGGCTTCTTAAATAACACTTAGAAGTCATAGTGCTTCTAACATGAGAATGTTAAACCTCTTCTTCCAAGGAGGAAGCTTTGGCAACGAACGGGCAGTAAGGTTATCCACATTAGAAAGAAGAAAAAGCAGTATTTGGAGTCAATGCTAAACCAGTTTCAAGTTCAGATTAATTTCTGAGGACTACGGTGGATGATCCAGCGTTTTAGGGTGTATACAGCACGAAAAAACAGAAAACACAAACATTTTGCTGCTATCAAAACAAGAACCACACAATACGATATTATTGCTATTTTTAAATATGCTTACACGGCGATTATCCTTTATCGATAAAGCTATTAAAGGATTTCAATGCGTTGGAATCATTTCAATAATTCTAAATATTTTTAATGACGCTGATTTTACTGCGGACCAATACCTGTACGTTGGCGTTACTAAAGATAATCCCCAACATGATTAAGCCTATAAAATTTTATTCTCCACCAACCCTCAAAATATTAAAGAAATTATCAAACGATTCAAAACTTAAGTTTTTTCACGTAAACAAAAATTTTCTTAGAAAGAATTCAATAGAACTTTAAAACACAAGAAATAATTAAAGAAATAATCAACAGAATTATCACCAATAATTTTAACATTGATAAAAATAAGCATGGATAAACCGCTAAATACCAATTTTTTAAATTAAAAGGTATTTTTAATACAATTAAAAGCGGAATATATCAAACATCTTAAGAATGCCAATGTGAGCACCATCTTTCCAATGGTACATGTTAAAGAAATAAACATGCTTTGGACTAGATTTACCATGTGGAGACTGCTAGATGCGCCAAATGCATGGAACACCTAAAAAAAAAGTTATAGCCTATATGCGTTCTGCTCAAAAAACGACCTTATGACGTAAAACTTTTCTATAATCAATAGTAGGGAATAATACAGGATTATTTAAAAATAGTACTCCAAAACATAATAAAACCTTAACATTAATCTGCTACAGATTAATATTTGCAATCTCTGATCACTCCTATAACTGAAACCAATAGAAATTTTCCGCAACTTTGTTGACTCATTATGCCCTTAAAGAAAAGGTTAAAATTAATGCCCACAATAAAGAAACTATACCATATAGACTTCCAATTGAATAACAGCCACTTTTACCATCTCTTGATAAATTTTTCCCATTGATAAATCTTTTAGCCAGTGAGAACGCTTAAAACTGCCATAACCATGTTAACTATCCCCTAGATAATTTATCAGGAGGATGGTAAGTCGGCCTTAAAAAGACCCCCCGTAAAGTCAGCATAGTTCATATTCTAGTTCTGGTACAGAAAAAATTTCTTGATTTTCTACAACATTAGCAAAATTAACATTAGTAAAGTAAAAATTACTTGATGGACAAACAAAAGTTCAGTCGTGAAAGGTCTCTTATATTTGGGGTGTCCAAAAATATTTGTTACAAAAGTAACAATACAATTGTAAGATATTCCACAGAATTTATGCACAAAGATAATATATTATACACTAAAACTCTGCAAAATAGATCCCAACAGGATAATACTGAACGAGCAGATAGCACGTAAACATACCTCGAAGAATAGAGTCTCCTGTGAAGTGTGAAGTCCGTGCTGTTCGATTTATGCATGCTGAGGGGTGCAATGCAGCCGAAATTCATTAAAGAATAAGTAATGTATACGGAAAAACAATCATGAGTGACAACAAGGTACGGTAATGGTGTAGGAACTTCAAAGCAGGACGTTTATGGTGCAGACTAACATGGAAGTAGTAACATGTAGAGTGTGGCAATCTCTACACTATCGTGATTGAGAGACTCCAATATCGCAAACTCTGTGCAATTGTCCGACCGTCACAAAATCCAGCGCATGATGACGGAGAAGATTTTTTTGAACAAATTCGTCACAGAGGACGAGGCATGGATCCTTCACGAAACTGGAGAAACGAAAGATCAAACCAAATAGTTGTTACATTCTGATTAACCAAGTAAACCAAGGAAGTTCAAGCCAACCTTCTCCAACAGAAAGTGAACTGGAAGGGAAAAGGTGTTGTTTGGCTTGGTGGAATTCTTGGAACGTGGCACGACCATCACTGCAGTTTCGTTGAATGTTTGTGAAGGGCAATACAGAACAAGCGCAGAAGAATATTGCCATCAGGCATTGTTCTTCTCCATGATAATAGAGAAGATACATACTCATATTGCAGCTGCAGCAAAACAGGTCTTGCAGTTTTTCCGATGGGATACGTTTTGCCACCCACCATAAGCCCAGACTAAAATCTCTCTGATTTTCATCTTTTTGCTCACATGAAACGTTGGCTACGACAGAAGTTTGTCTTAGACAACGAGGTGCATCCCTCGGAACGGCTACTACGTAGAGAAGTAACACACTCTCTCCACACTAGGTTGATTCATGCGCAAGATACATATAGCGCATTGAGGTTCCAAACGAATTTAAAGCAATCCCACATGTGAAATAATTTTATATTATTTTTAGGTAATTTTTGATAGCTTTCAAATAATTGTTGGAGATAAAATAACCTTATATAAATTTTAATATTAATCATATTGGCATGCTTTATAAACAGAAAATAAGATTGAATTAAAATTATTACATTTATATAAGAAATAGTAACTGCATTTGGTAATAAAAAAACAGATTTATGCGGAGCAAAGTTTAATTTTGTGCGTAAGCATATAAGAATAACGCATAATAAGTATTTTTTGCTTCAATAAAGCAAGTGCATAAATTTTTATAGCAATATTCAAATTTCATAACAAAAAAAACTTAAATTTTTTCAATACTATTCTAAAAATTCGCATTATTTGGGAACTTATTATTCCCATTTCTATTTTAATCGATAAAATTCATGATAATATGATTTTTATTTAATTTCTGATAGTGATAAATAGTAATAAAGTATAATACATAGTTAGATAAGTCTATAAAAAATTTTCTCCACATAGAGATGTGTAACAAGTTGCCTATATTAAAAGTAAATACAGTAAAACCTGAATATAACGAACCTCGTTAGAACAGTCTTTGGATATAATGGACAAAATATTTTTAAGTCATATAACATAAATGTTAGTGCTTATAGATAGAATCTAACTCAACCCAAAGTTGCTGTATTCCATGCTCATAGATAAACTCAGGGTATTCCCCAAGTTGTTTATATGATGTATAAATCAAGGACGGTAGTTTCAGTTTTAATTGTTATACAGTACTAGATTATTCAAAATTTTTAATGAACGAAAATTAGAACTAACACTAGACCTAGAACAACATTCGGGTTAAATATTTCTAGTTCTAGGTATAGTGTTAGTTCCAGATAATTCAGTGCTATATTTTTATTGAACTAAATAAGAATTAATAAATACAATAATAAAAATATACAAGAATCTAGCTCGTACTAGTTTTAGGTTTAAAGATATTAAATCATAAATAGGCTATATTATTGGTTCAAAGATATAAGAATAAAATCTTCAAGCTCAGTAAATTGAGGATGTTAAAGTAAAGAAGTTGAATTTAATTGTTAGAAGTTAAGCGAACTTTTAAAACTAAAATTTTAACATATAAAAAAAAATTGATTTAAGAAGCAGAAGTTTTTTATTTAATTAAAAATTGGGAGCAAAGAAACAAAGTTAGTCCCTATGAATAAGGGGGTAGAGCTGATTTTGATCCTGATTTTTGAGGCAGAAAAGGAATAATCAAAAAATACTTACAGTCAATGAAGTTACTGGAGTGAAAATCATAGAAAAGTGACACTTTTTGATAATCAACATAAGGATGAATATAAAATAGCTAATGACGTCGTTAAAAAAAGCGTGGAATCTAAAGAAAATGGAAAAAAACATCCATTTCTTCATTATTAATTTTCATTATTATCATTTCTTAAAATGTTTACTGATTTAAATCTGTTTTTTTCATTTTCGTTAGATTCCACGTTTTTTTGAACAGCGCCATTAGTTATTTTATCTTCATCCTCATTTTGATTATCCATCAGATACCAAAGTGTGTCACTTTTCTATGATTTTCACTCCAGTTTTCTTG
Organism: Onthophagus taurus; assembly: GCF_036711975.1. Lineage (NCBI taxonomy): Eukaryota > Metazoa > Arthropoda > Insecta > Coleoptera > Scarabaeidae > Onthophagus > Onthophagus taurus. The sequence continues at coordinate 5,933,246 of NC_091966.1, forward strand.
TAACTTCATTGACTGTAAGTATTTTTTTGATTATTCCTTTTCTTCCTAAAAAATCATGATCAAAATCAGCTCTCCCCCCCTTATTCATAGGGGCTAACTTTGTTTCTTCGCTCCGTATTTTTAATTAAATAAAAATTTCAATTTTTGGCCACCTGTATACGATACCCTGATACTCTAGAATATTTCTAGTTCTAGTGTTAGTTCTAGTTTTAATTGCTATTAAGCGCTAGATTATTGTATATTTTTATTGAACCAAAAGTGAAACTAACACTAGACCTAGAATTAGATAGAAACATTCAGGTTAAGCCATGTTAAGAGACGCACAGCTAAACTGGATCAAAATCTTTATTTTCTATTATGAACCTTAAGTCTCAAACTAACAACATTACAAAACACGAATAGAATAAATAATTTGAAGTTAATTTCAAGTTTGCAATAGAAGTTGCCTACGCATGTGTGACGTCATAAAGGGATCTTTGAGCTATTTAGCAGTCCTCTTAGATTCTAGGGTCCTTAGTATAAATATAAAGCCACGTAGACAGTCAAAATACATTAAAAATATTCATTAAAACAGTTTAAAGTGTAATTTTTCATATAAGGGATACTCCCTTCCCTGTACTAATCCATTAAATCGAGATTTTACTGTATTTCAAAAGAAAAAATTTCTATTTTCAAATTAACTGTACGTGATATCAATCGTTTCAATCGTAGCGATTATTTTCAATTAGTTTTATCTATTTAGTTCAAAAATAAAGTTTTTGGCGCCTAGATAAAACTCAAGGTCGCGCAATACAAAACATCCCCACCTAAAACAAAAAAAATCATAAGCAATATGTGTTGCCTATATTTCAACAAGTTAATATCAACAAAACCTTTTTGGTATTCACTTAAATTCACAAGATGTTTTCCTTAAACAGGAGATTTTAAAATAAATCTCAATATAAAACCAATGATAATGTTGTAAGAAATAAATTTTAAAACATAAATAATCTTTTTAGGTGAAAAAAAGCTTTGCTTTCAAATCTACATATGGATGATTATCATGAGGAAATAAATGTGGAAGATTTTAATTAATTTTTTTTAGTAACAATTAAAATTATTATTATTACCTGACTGGTTGTGTTTCTGTTGATTTGAGTACAATATATTTATTCTTAAGTTTATCCAATACGGTTGTTTGATAACTTCCAGCGGGTTTGAACTCGATGTCGGCGAGAAGGGCCTTTTTAGTGGCCCCAGCCAGTTGAACGTCTAGGTTAGCCTCGGACGTCGTTTTCGAGAGGGAACTGCGGATCGCCGCATTAACGGGATCTAAGGTGCTAGCCGGCATTCCTATGAAAAATGTATAGGACACGTGCCACAAAAGTCAAATAGTACGGCGAAAAAAGAAGCCGATGCCGAAAGTAAACGCCTCTTACCGTATCGTTATACGACTTTTCCTCGCTATCTTCTCGGCGGACAACAAACCGCTAACATTATCCGTATAATTTCCACTTGATTCGCGCCAAAATACTTGTACCGGAAAAACGAGATTTTCTTTAGACGATTTCCGAACAACGTTCACCAAACAACGTAACAACACTGATGAGTGGTGGCGGCGGAGGACAAACTCGATCATTTACGTTCGACGTGAGCATGCGCACTAACGAACCAGTATGACCACTAACTATTCGAGACTCCTTTGATATTGAACTGTAAGATTTCTATTTTATTAATTATTACTCTTCCTTTTTCGTTGATTTCGTTAATTTTCTTTTTATTTCTTTTGTATCTTTCAGTAAAAATCCGATATCAAATTTTATTTTATTTACTGAATTTGGACGGCGCGCTTCGCGTTCTGTCAAACTTTAAAACAAAAAAATAATAATAACATGCTTTTTTGGCGAGTGGATCTATTGATTTTTCTAAACGACTTTTCTTCGAGGTGTTCAACCGCGTCGACGCTAAAATATATTAAATTAACCGGTTTTATTTAATTAAAAAACGGTCGTCATCCCGGAATTTATCCGTGTTTATTATCTGTTTATCCTCCTCTTATCTTTCGATCATTTCACCGTATTTTTTGACAGGTACAGAAGTTGTATTTTTATGAGGCACGTGGTTTTCAAGTTTTTGTTACTTTTTTTTTTAAACAAAATCTTTTTATTAAATAAATTTTTTATTTATTATTAAAAATTGTTAAAATATAACATTAAGTATTTAAATTCTTCTAAATAAAATTGATAATAAATACGATATAACCTCATTTTTCGTATTGTAATCTTCATTATCGGCCAGTCTATACCGTAATATAATTTATAAAAAGAATTGTAGATGGCAGTTTATTTTAAATTAATTATTCAAATCAAAATACAACAAAATTGTAGATATAAAATTTAGTGATAATATAATCTCATTCCATTACTATAATATAATGTTATTCGTGTTTATTTGTTTATCCTTCGCTTATCTTTCGATCATTTCACCGTAGTTTTTGACAGCTACAGAAGTTGTATTTTTATAAGGCACATGGTTTTTAAGTTTTTGTTACTTTTTTTTAAACAAAATCTTTTTATTAAATAAAATTTTTATTTATTATTAAAAATTTTTAAAATATAACATTAAGTGTTTAAATTCTTTTAAATAGAATTGAAAATAAAGACGATATAACCTCATTTTATTTATTGTAATCTTCTTTATCGGCCAGTCTATACCCTAATATAATTTATAAAGAGGATTCCAGATGGCAGTTTGTTTTAAATTAATTATTCAAATAAAAATACAACTAAATTATAAATACAAAATTTAGTAATCATATAATGTCATTCCATTGCTAATCTAATTATTCGTGTTTTAAATCTATTTATCCTTCTCCTATCTTTCGATCATTTCACCGTATTTTTTGACAGGTACAGAAGTTGTATTTTTATGAGACACGCGGTTTTTAAGTTTTTGTTACTTTTTTTTTAAACAAAATCTTTTTATTAAATAAAATTGTTATTTATTATTAAAAATTATTAAAACATAACATTTAGGGCTTAAATTCTTTAAAATAAAATTGATAATAAAGATGATATAACCTCGCTTTTCTCATTGTAATCTTTATTATCGGTCAGTTTATCCACTAATATAATTTATAAAACGGATTGTAGATGGCAGTTTGGTTTATATTAATTATTCAAATAAAAATACAACAAAATTATAAATATAAAATTTAATGATAATATAATGTCATCCGTTTACTATTTTTTTTAAATAATATAATGTTATTCATGTTTAATATCTGTTTATCCTCTTCTTATCTTTCGATCATTCCATCGTGGTTTTTGACAGGTACAGAAGTTACAGTGACGTACAAAAGTCTACGTAAATTATGAGGTTCTTATAAAACAATAAGAGAATAGAAAATTAGTATTACAATGTGATTAGAGATACATACTCATTCAGAAATAAAGAAACATAAAATAATCGCTCTATAGCTACATAATAAAAATTCAACAAACAATGTAAAAACTACCACGACAAAAGTGCCATTTAATTTTTTTATTATATTATTGGTATCTTAAGTAAATTGTTAGTGACAAATTCATTTTGCTCTTAAAAATGAACGAATGCACTTAGAGACATGAACCAAATAAACAAAATGTAGGGAACAAATGGTTCTTAACAAAAATTATAATTTTGAAACCATTTATCCACTAAATTATTCAACAGGGTGTTTTAAAATTAGGATCCTAGAACGACGTTGCAATTAACCTGTATACCGACTAAATGACCAGCATTTAACAAAAGGCTGGATATTGAAAATGAAATTAGACATTTTTATCTACAGTTTGTTGAAAAAATCATGAAAATTGAACGAAAAATAAAAAAGTTATCACATTTCAAACTTTACCAAATATTAGCTTATTGCGTTTTTTTTGCACCTGAGTGTAGTTTTCGAGATAGCCTATTCGGACATCGAATTTGAACCATCCTGTACATATCAAATTATGTAGATATAGGCTCTTGTTTTCCTCTCGCCAAATTCTTACTCGTCCAGTTGATATTTTTATATTGAGTTTAGTCTCATCTGTGATAATTACCATTTTCCAGAAATTAAAATGCTTATTTTGGCATTTTGACTTTTAAAACCAACTTTTTAATAAAATTTCGCGCCGTTGAAGTTTAACACGTATACCTAAGAGCTGTTCAAGAGTGTTGTAGCCAGTACCATACCACTTAGAGTAAGATGCTTAGGGATTTGACGATATAATTTCAACAATTTTCATAATAATTCAACTGAATTTGAAGTTTTTTGAAAAAACAATCAAAATGGGAACAAAAAACGATTAAAAATCTTGTATAACAGCAGTTATTTACACAAAAATTAATAAAATGCTCTTTCGCGTACAGTTGTATAAGTAAATCACCAAAAATATTTGAAATTTGTACTATCATAAGCTACCATTCTTGAGTAATCCATGATTTTCTAATTTTGGGTGTTCAAATATTAATTAATGAATATTAAATTTTGATTACTGTATATATTTTTATGAAGCAGTTGGTTTTAAAGTTAAAAAAAACAACTTAATCATCAAAAAAATGTATTAAGATGTCCCAAAACTAAAATATTTATTTCCAATCTTACATTCCAATCTATCGACTATAATATACCAATAATCTTCGGGATAATCACTCATTACACTTAATAATTGATCATTTAATTCAGGTAAAATCTGTTTGATGTTTTCTTCTTGATCTCCAAGACACCATGCTATACTCATATGAAACTTTTTTTCCTAAAATAAAAAACTAATATGATTACTTAAAAGGTTAATAAATTCAAAAAATAATCTTGCCTCATAAAATTTAGGTAATCTAAATTCATTTAAACATTTATCTAAAATTTCAACCAATTTTGCTAAGGTATCATATCCTGTTTTAACTACAAATCCTATAAAGGTTCTTGTTCGATCTTCATTACAATAAACTTCCAATGAATCAAACATTATTAAAAAACTAAAATCTTGTTTTGAATTATAATATTTCCACATATAACTCAAATTTACCGTTTCATTAAGCCCAAATTGTCTTTTAAGGTTGTTACAAATGATTCAATCCAATGATATCTTAACACAACAACTTTAGTTAAACTTATATGAAAATCACTTGTTGATTTAATATCGGGTATATGTTCATCAATTAATTTTATTATGTGTTGAATACCTTCATTTGGTTCACCTAATTATTAAAAAAATTAATCAGTATCTGGTTAATAACAAGGTAATTAAACATACAAGAAATATAAACATAAGTAGCCCAAGAATCTCGTTCATGTGGAAACGAACGAATTCTACCATCATGAATAGATGGATCATCAAGATGATTATCGATTTCCTTAGTACTAATTATTGATGGTAAAAATAACCTAAAATTAATAATGTTTGATTAAGAAGCATTTTGTGGTCTAAAACACCTACTTCTTTGTAGATTCATTTTCTTCATCCTCTTTATAACTACGTTTTGTGGACACTCTACCAAAAGGAACTTCTTCATCTGATGAATTATCACCATAATCTTGTAATAATGACAACGCACCTTTATGAGTTTCCATGGTGCAACTAAAAATTAAAACATTATTATTAATATAATGAGAAAATTTAAGTTTTTAGTTTTTATAAATGTCAAATTAAAGTTAGGTTAAAATACAGATTTCTGTAATTTAAACATTTTCATTTGCAACCAATTAATTTATTAGTAAATAAATAAATATTAATAAAGACAAATCAAGTATTAATTAATTTCTTAAATTTGATGAATTGAATTTTAATTTTGGGCTTTAAAAATCTTTTTTAGTTCCGTTACTTTGTATTTTTTTGTTTAACATAACCTATAAAAATTGAAACATAACCTACATTTGCGTTAGGTCAAAATGTTTTTTAATTGCATTTATTAGTTTTTGTATAAGTATAAATATAATATAAGTCCGTATTTACCCGTATATAAGTGTTTTTTGATATTTTCGTTAAATTATAGACAATATTTTCCTAATAAAATTAAGGCAAAATGAATGGATTTAAAATAACTGTAAATTTGGTTGAATTTTTCAACGATCACCGCCGGTTTTGTCGAATGTTCGTTAATTTAAACAGGATGGAAACGATTAATGATTTACAAGAGCACATCGCTAAAACGTTTAACTTGAACAATTTTTATTTGATGGCTGAGAAGCAGTTTTTACCTGGCACGGAAAGTATTCAAATATTAAATGTTAACGATTGCATTTCGTAAGTGTGATAAAATTAATATTTTTGACGTTTTTATATAATGTTTTATTGTTAGGGTTGCTCCTTTACCACAAAATTCGAATACAGTTACAAAAAAGCCTTGCCCACAACAACAATTAGAAGAAAACAATAATAGTTCGAGTGAAAATGAAGCAATTGAAAATGGAAAGAATAAACGAAGAAAAAAGAATAAAGAGAAAGTGTATCCTAACAAAAAATTAAAAAATTCTTTTACTGTTTCAAATGAACGTCTTTGGGGGAGTACTCCGATAGAAAATAATGAACAACCCAATAATGATGAGAACGTAACAAAGAAAACAAGTAAAAGAAATAAAACTTTGAAGAGAACAAATTTAACAACAAAAATAGATGGTGGGAAAGTGGATGATGATGTTGATGAGAATGGTACTCATAATTCTGTTAAGGATAAAGTTGAATATTTTGAAAAACACACTGATGTAATAAATCTAAATCAATCCCAGGAAAATGAAAAAGACATTGCACCAGAAACTGTTAATATTTCTGATGTTATGAAAAATCACAAACTTTTTGTAAAACCTAATGATTCATTAAAATTAATTTCCACAAAATTACCACAACAACAAAATGTAATCAAAAATATTGTTGTTTGTACATCAAAAGAAACAAGCGGATTTGAATCTATTGAACCTTCAACAGATTCAATTAAAACAACTGGTAAAGAAGAAAATGATATTAATACATTAAAAGATTCCAATCAAAAAGATACAAAAGTTAATATTATACAAGACATTGTTATACCACAGGAGTTAATTGAAATAACTGATAATTCTGTGAATGTTGAAGTAATGGAAGTTGAAAATTCAACAATATCAGATACAACTGAATGTCTATCTATATCTAGCATCATCCAAGAAAATGTAGTGAAACGTAAAAGAGTTAGAACCCGTAAAAGGAAATTAAAGAATGTTCAACCAGAAGAGAAAACAAATTTTAAAACAAATTTTAATTTTAAAATCAATTTACCTAAACCTTCACCAAGCATTCATATTAAATTTGATGATGATGGAAATATGAAGAATTTGAAAAATGTTGGCAATCAATCGAACAAATATGAAGAAAGTGAACAAGTTATTGTTGTTGATTTGAGTACTAAAGTCTCTGAAAATGATGATGTGGAGTATGTTCCAAATGAAAACGAAATTGAAATGGGTAAACATGATCAAATTAATGATCAAGCGATTATAAAAACAGAAATGGAATTGTTAGAACTCCTTCCTGAAATGATTGAAAAGTATCCTTTGTTGCAAGAGGAAAGTTTACAAGAAGGAAATGTTATTGCATTTAAGGTAAACAAATTTGGATTAAGTTAATAAATTTAAATTATTACTTGTTTTTTTTTGTAGTTATTAAAATTAGGAGATTTTCTTATTCCTGATATGACTAATTATATTATTGGGAAAATTATGGGTGTTAATAATGATGGTAAAGACGTTGTTATTAATGTTATAGGTAAGAAAGTTTTGAATTTATATCAGAAATAAGTTATTACAACTTTTTATATATAATGATATAGAGGTAATTCAAATTTGAAACCACCATTGGGATCTCAGAAACCATAAGAGATACAGAAATGGTTAAATCGGGGCAAAGTTGCGTATCTTACAGCTCATCATTTTGCAACTAAGTTTTTGGATCTAGCCGTTTTAGTTTTTAAAATATGGCCGAAAAACAAAAAAATTACTTTTTCGTTTTTTGCCTATAACTTCTTTATTTTTCGTTTTTTTGTGAATCTGAAAAAACATTCTTAAGGCAACTTTTTATGAAAAATGTCATGACACAACTAGAAATTTTCTGCAACGTTTCGTTTTCGTGAAACTATCATCAGGTTTATTTTTTCTTATCAACGCCACGTTTGATTTTGACACCAAAAAATAGGATAATTAATTCTGATTTCAATGATATGTCACACATTAAATTAACATGTATTTCATTTAAAAAAACATTGAATTATTCAAAAAAAAAAAACGAATATCTTATTAGGAGGCTGCAACTTGTGCCCTAAGATTTCCATTTAATTTTTAGTTGTGTCATGACATTTTTCATAAAAAGTTGCCTTAGGAATGTTTTTTCATATTCATGAAAGCGAAAAAGTAATTTTTTTGTTTTTCGGCCATATTTTAAAAACGAAAACGGCTACATCCAAAACCTTTGTTGAAAAATGATGAGCTCAACCATTTCTGTATCTCTTATGGTTTCTGAGATGCCAATGGTGGGGGTAGAATTTGAATTACCCTGAATATGATCGCTTCATACATATGAAAACGGTCGGTTATCTCCTAAAGTAAGATAGCTGGAAAAGCCTTTTAAAAGCCTTGGTTTTTTAAAATCCGTTACAATAAAAACAAATTAAGTATACAGGGTCAGTTAAAAAGTGATGACGAAACAAAGTTAAGTTTTCTTTAATGGAACACCTTTCAATTCATGTCGAAATTCTAAACAACATTTCAGACGTTCTACATATCAGAAATAAAAGCACCAAATGGTATCTATTGCAATCTGTAAAGTATGAAATAGTTTTTGAAGTAGGATTATTAAAATGTATTGGAAGGTAACGTTTTGCCATCATGTTTAACCTTTTGTTTTCTTGAATCTGATCCATATCCGACTAAGTCTCTATGTTGGTTCATATTGAATTGCAATAAACCTGATGTATCAAGCATGCACCTACACCTTAGTAACCAGAAATCTCAGAAAGGGTTTTATAAATTCAATAACAAAGAGCCAAATGAGTGCAAAGATTATGTTGTACAAATGTTGAATCTGGCACTGCTAGCACTCCTCAAACCGAACACGTAAATTAGCCATTTCAGTGCGGATATTGTGCTTTAATTGGAGGTATAAGAAGATGAGATGTTACATTTCCCAGGAAATGTTGACTGACATCCTCAAGTGATTGGTTTGAATGGTCGTAAGTGGCTCCATCTTGTTTAATCATGTGTCCAAATCGAAACCTTAAAACTCCTGCAGATGTGGAACCAAAAAGTTTCTTAGCGTGTCGCAATACCGTTCCCAGTTTACCGTAAGTGCTCGTCCTCGCTGGGGTTCAAAACAATAAGGTCCAATGATGCCTTCATCAGACATGGCAACACAATAACTTTTTGACTATGTAATGATCGTTCATGTTTCTGTCTTGAATTTTCGTTGGCCCAGTAGCGTCAGTTTTCGAACGTTGGGTGACGTTGAAGCATTTCATTTGTAAAATTTAGTCGGTGACGATAATCAATAATGTTCAGAAGTTGAACAAATTGGATTTTAAAGCTATAAGATGTAAGTTTTACTTCAGAATCTTGTACAACGACTATTTTTTTAATTTTTAATTCATTTAAAAAATTGTAAGAATTGAATTATATATTTTTTTGCTTTAAGAGATTGTTATCAAATATTTGACTTTATAACATTTCTAAGGAAAATATATAAAAGTAAGTATTAAAATATAAATAATTTTGACCCAACACTTTTTGAATTTTGATTGACTTACGACTTTTGGTCGAACAAATTATAATACATATGACTTCTTTGTCAATAAATGCAAGATATTGAAAAAATAGCCGATTGCTGTTATTAATATATCTTATATTATGTTATACAATAAAAAAATTCAAATAAATTTGTTGTTAACAAAAACGTCAAAAGTAATGTTATTTAATTAAAATATTGCATAGATATTTTATAAATCTACATCCTCATTCTCACTTTCTTCGATATCTGGATCAATATTTGGCACATTATCAATTGGTAAGTTTTTGCAAAAATCATGAAATTGTGTATGGATAAAGGGCAAGAGAGAAAGTAAATCTTTTTTTTTTACTTTGGCTTATAGGTATTAGTCCTTTATAACAAGGTATTAATTTAAATTTTTTTTCTGTACAAGTTCGACGTTCAAAATTCACTATTTGAAAAGATGTATCATTCAGAGATTTCGTGATGTAAATTTTCTTGGAATCAAATTGCTGGAATCGAAGCCATTTAGTTTCTTTCCATACAAATTTTTCTTCAGTTGTTGTAATTTTAGAAGCAACTGGGCAAAGGGGCCTTTTAATAAAGATGAAAATTCATAAAAATCTTCACTTTGCATTTCGACAACTTCAAACACTTTTTTTTTCCAGCGTTTCGTACTAACTGATACAATTATATCGCATCCATTATATGGATGCGATATTATATCTATATATATTAGATTATATTATAGATTATATCTATATATATAGCGTGTCTGTACTTCTGTTCTCAATTTAGACATATAATACCTGAATGCATTTAGTTGTCAGTATTAACTAGTATTAACTTCTCCACTAAGTTAATTTCCTGCACTCTTTTGGCAATAACATCTCATCATCGAGTCGTATAGTTTTCATTATTTTAATTTTGTCGAACTGCACCAACTAGATTTCCGCGGCTCTCCCACAATGTTGTTTGCCGCCCTATAGATTTCTATGTGCGTTAGTTCTAGACGACATCTAGAACAACTGTTGCAACATCCCTGGAGTTTCCGGTTTACAAATACGAAAAAGAATTTACACAAAGTTATAGGGGGATAACCTGTGTATCATTCATCGCATTTCCCAGATCTTAATCTTATAGAGTATGTGGAAACACCGTTACAGAATGGGCATACCAAGGACCATTTAAACCCAAGAGGATCCAAAAAAACCTTAAGGGAAAAATCGCCGTAAATCTCTCTATATATATCAAAAAATCTTGTGAAATCCATGCCAAGGAGATTAAGTGTGGACAAGAAATCCAATAATTATCAAACCAAATATTAAAAGTTAATATTATATTACTTATTATGCTTAAATTCAGTTATGATGTGTTCTTTTTTTTTTTTCCACACATTGATATTAAGTACTCCACATTCACGACCTTATGTTATGATATACCAATATTATGAATGCGAAATGTTACAACTTAATTAATGTTGCTAATTTTAGTATTTATTAATTTAAAAAATTAATATGTAATTCTGGTCTTTAGTAATACTTTCGTGATGTTTTAGGTGGTTTGGAAGAAGCTAAGACTGCAGCAGAATCTTTATGTGAAGGCGATGAATTTATCGATGTTACAGAAACAACGCGAAAATACGAAAAGAGACATTTATTATGTGCTCGATTAATTTCTAAACATGCCACTTAAATTTCAGATATTATTCATTTGATTATCTATAATATACGAATATATTTATGATAAAAAAGGTTTATCTGCGCAAAATACGTTGCGAATCTATTAATACATAGTTATGTATACATTTTCTGCATGTAAATTATTCATTTAATAAACTAGTTAATTAAATGTTAGGACAAAAGTAGTCGCATCTGTACACATTTGAAAGTCCCTTTGAAATCCTTGAAATTAAAAGATCCGCCGTTACTCATTTTTAATGTTAATTATTATTATTGTTTTAAAGGACTGAAGATTTTATCGCCATCTATAAATGAAAATGTGTGTAAATAAGAATATTCGATTCCTGTAATATCGACTTTAATTAAGGATGTGAATCTTTTTTAAAAGATGCCGCAATGAGAATCGAAAAAATTTTGGAAAAGAAAGTTATTTGAAATATTTTGATAATAATTTTGGATTACTCCAATAATTATCACGCTGTAAGTGAAGAATGTATTTAATTTTATTTTGCATATTTGATTTTAATTATATATAATATAAATATTTTAATTTTACATTTGAATAGATTTGTGATGTAACTAATTCGATGTGGGTAAGGTAGTGGTTGTTTCCTCGAAGGACTTTTTGACAGGGCAAATCAGAGCCCGGTTGAGTGGCGCACCAATTAAATATTTGAGCGGCTTCGGGGGTGGCTCAATCGGGCGGCATCGCGGGTCAAGCAACCAAGGTTAATAATTGACGGGAACGGCTTTTAACACCCGGCAACCGGCTACTCTTTTATTCAAGAGTAGGGCCGCCCGATGCCAAAACGTAACCCGCTAGGATATCTGACACCTAGACAACCGAAACAGAGTGATTAGGAATCCGTCACTGTACTGCGACAGCTTCTACACTCGAAATCTTAACATCTTCACTAAAGTGCATGTCAACCTAGATTTATAAACCGATCGAAGATATTCGTTAATTAATTAACAAAGAAAATACATTTTGAATCCGAATTTGAAATGGTTTTGAGACATCTTTTGGGATTGCTGGTTAGAGATCTTCCTATTCGAAATTCGTCCGTACATACATACATACATGGTTCAAGTTGCATATTTGATGTCGATCTTTGGCAAGTCGTCGCCTTCGGCCGCCTGAGGCCCATAACTCATATCGAAAAGTCGTATATCAGGGCAATCGGGAGGCTCGGGACGCCTCCGAGCGCTTAAATTTTTGATGTGGTGCCCCGCAGATCGCCATCTGCAAAAGGCACGTCCGCGGAAATTTAAAATTTATCTGTGGACGCGTTTAAATTTCGTACAAAACACCCTCGAGATACCCAAACCAACACTTTCGGTCGAGTTACACTTGAACGTTTTAATAAAGAAATACGTCTCTTAGGGTGTCTTAGTTAACAAATTGGTTTCTTCTGGGCTCTACTTCTTATTAACAAGATTGATTCTACCGATTCTTTCCTTAATAACGTCGTTATTTACCACAAAACGACGCTAATAGGACTTTACGTGATTCACGTGACTATTACCTTTACTTAAGCACTTATTTAATCTTAACCTACATGGATTATTAGAATATAACAACAGGTTGAATGTAATGATTCTGAAGGGATGCAAAAGAAAAATAGAATAGATAGAGGAAAAAGAAAAAGCATAGTATTTTATGGGGCAATTCGGTTGGGGCACGGCCCTTATCCATTCGTAAAGTTATGGGCATTAAAAGCAGGGCATTGTTCACTGACGTCGACGGTGTTGGTGGAGTCTGAGGCGCGAAGAAGTCGGCCGTAAAGGGGCCACGCGCCCGCTTAAGTTATTACTCGAGCCGGTTTCGCTTATTAAAGGAGAACATTACGCCTCGGTCCGCGCCACTCGTAAACCATCTTTCTTTACTACCGCCCTCGGAAGAATTCTTTTTCCCCGCTCCCCTACCCATCCCGAACGTGTGCACCAACACAATGGAGACGCGTTATGGCCACACAGTAGGAGAATTGAAATTACCCATAAGAGGGTAAATATATTTACTAAAACACGATGGTATTCTACTTAAATAATATATTATTGTAATTTTTTTAATATTTGTGTATCTAGATGAACACTATGATGTCGATGAAACCGTAACAAAAAAGAAAATTAAGAAAAATAGATGTTTAAAGGTTTAGATTGGTTCTATTCGAAAGTTAAAGAGGCGATGAAGCGCCTATTAAGAAGTTTAACTCGACGAGTGAGTGAAAGCCGAAAGATGGCATGCAATATGCATGGCCTCCAGCCGGTTCTTCTTCTCCTCCGTCCGAATACCGATGCGACCGCTTGCATTATTCACCTTCAGGCCGCTGCCGTCGCCTTGAACCACCCCATCTCCCCGAACGCTCTCCGGAAGCAAGCCCCCAAGTCTCCGATTACGGGGAGCCCTCTTTTGCTTTAGCTTTCGTTTTTGCCGCCTCCGTCAACGTTTCTCTCTTTGCCAAATGGACCCGAGATCTACTTATATTTTCGCCGGTCGACCGCTTTTGAGTACGTTTTGAGTACTTTTGAGCACGTCTTGACAGATTTTCCACTGGGAATCAAGTCACAAAAGTAAGAAAAAAAAAGATATCCACATATTCTCCACGGGGACTTCTAAGGAGAGGTGTATAATCTAGAAAAGAAATGGAATTCTTAATACAGTAAAATCTCGATATATCCCTGCAGTTTCGTTTTAATGTTTAAAGTGAGTATATATTAAAATTTATTTAATACAAATTGTCCTAAACGATAAACGATGATTTATATAAATATTTTGGATAGTCTAGCTAGTGGAGACAGTGATTAGAAAATGTCTTATTGCTAGAACAAAATTAAGTTATAATACAGCATCATACTCAAGAGACGTTGTAAAGCTGGAAATGGAAAAAGCTCTGGTAATATGGATGGAGGATATGTCTCAAAAACGAATATAAGTTTTTGCGTCAACTTATCTCTATACTATCTAGCAGATGGCATTAAGAATCTACAACCAGATTAAAGAAATAGAACGATAAACGTCAGCCCAGAAAAGAACCAAACTTGAATTTTCTACAAATACAGGTGTTTTTTAAAAAGACACGCCCTGTATTCTATAAAGATTAAGGATGAAATTGGATCTGCAGATGATCTGGTAGCTAAAAAATTTTGTGCAAAATTAGCTAAAATAATTGAAAATCTGGATTAAGTATTTGATGCGGATAAAATAGGTATTTTATGGAAATGTATGCCAAGTAGATCATACGTAGCTAAAACCACGGTTCATGAAAGGTGTAAATTTAGACACTTTACCAGTTTACTGGACATCTAATAAAAAAGCTTTGGTTCGGCTCTATATGAACGATAAAGGCGTTGAATTTAAGGTTTTGTTGATACAACCATTATTAAGTAAAGTATTATGTAAAGCAAACATTTCGATACATTTTGGATCAATTAATGAATGATAAAAATTCAACAATTATTGATGTATGAAAGAAATTTTCTAAATGATGCATCAAAAATGCTGGATTAGCACTCTCCGTCGTCCAATCGTCAACTTTGAACGCATGTTGGAGATCCCTTTGGTTAGAATGTGTAAAAAATAAAGCTCATGCGCCTTCCAATACGGTTTAATATTCTAACATAACAGCGTTAGGTCATTAAATAGGCAGAGAAGGATTTAATGATACTACGATTCTGCAGATATTGATGAATTACTAGTGGATAAAGCGCTAGAGGGTTTCTGGGGTAGTGGTAGTGCTTGCAACTCATAAAGTAAGTAAAGTTACAATAAATAATATTTTATTATTTAAATTATTTTAATTAGCTGGTTATGGATAAAAAACGATTTATCGATCATAGAAACATGGGGTTGATGAAACATGGGGTATCATTTCCTAAGAGAGGTCAATGGACAGATTGCTGAATGTAAAAAAATGTTTGAGGGAAATAAAGTGTATTGGTGGATCAACTAGTGGTTTTCATACCCATTTGAAAACAATTGAAGTGAAGAAAAGATGTGAACCCACTACCAGCGACACTGATAGTCAAATTATTTCCAAGAAATCAAAAGTGATTACCAGCTATTTCAAAAACTCATTTCTTATCTTTATTATCTCTCAAGACATCAGAGAAGGTTTACGAGCAAGAGGATTCGCAAACATTCCAAAAACTTCAACCACAATACGGAATGCGGTTCACGTCCACTCTGAGAAAATTAAAGATAAAATAACTTCTAAATATGTAGTATAGAAATATGTAGTTTAAAGTCTAAAGGTACATGATTCAGTATAACATTCGATGAGTGAACTTCACTTCGTAACCGTCGATACATTAATATTAATGTGGACTCTAATGAAGGATTATTTAAGAATATCAGGTTAGGACGTATAATTGGTTCAGTACCAGCCGAAAAATGTTTATCATTAGTTGAAGAACAGTTAGCAACTTTTGGTTTCAAAATAAATGAAGACATAGATAGCTCACATCAGTTATGATTAGCTCATGGTAAAAATTTAGCCATAACAGATGTTTAATATATGGCCAAAAGTACAAATGAAAATGTAGAAAATGGGAAAGTCGAAGGAGAAAGTAGAAATGATGATGATATAGTTGAACAAGAATATAACGATTCCGATGATGAAGTATCCATATACCCTATGGATGGTGTCAGCATAGCTTTTGTTACTTTGTTCGTTTCAAGTTTTATAGTACAATAAATAAAATTTGCGTTTTCACTAGCATTACTTGTAATGCCGTATACCAGTGATGTGTTGTGTTGTGCCAATGCGTCTGGTGCCTATAAACTGAAACTGACTGTGATAGGAGTCAAAAAACTCACGTGCTTTTAAAAATATGAATATACACTCTCCCAGTTCATTACTACAACTAAGAAGCTGCTTGAATAACTTGTGGCATATTCTAAGGTTGGTTTCATAAGAAGTTTATTCTCGAAGTAAAGTAGTATTTGAAGAAGGAAAAGTTGCCTCAAAAGGCCCTTCTTCTTCTGGACAATTCTCGCTCTCACCCAATGAAGCAATTCTAAGGTCTGCCGATGGAAATTTCTTTGTTCTTTTCTTTCCACCTAATGTTACATCAATTGCATAACCAATGGATCAGGGTGTCATTGAGACAATGAAACGCATTTACCGGAAAGAATTAACGATGAATTTGTTGGATGCAGTTGACCTGATGAAATTTTGATCAAATTTTCAAAGTGGAAAATGCTTGGAGTGCACTGAAAGATACGAGTATTAAAAAGCTTTTTACAATATCATGACACTGGAGGAAGATGAAAGCATTGTCTTAGCATCTGGTGAGGAAGAAACAACTAAAACAATGACGATATAGTTGAAGGAGATTTTGGGTCAACCTAGTACAACGCAGCCTTATTCATCCGAAAATCAGAGTGGAGACGAAGAAATTGATAACATGATATTAGTCAAGCGAGTAACGAACCGGGAAGCTGAAGAAGCTGCGAAATGTGCAATGCAATGCAACTCATACCAAAATGACAGACTTTTTGAAAGAATAACTTACGTAGAATACATAAATATTGTAATCATAACCGATTACAGATAATTTGGTCATTTTTGATTGTCGTATTGATCGTAGAGGAGTTTATGAACAATTGTAAAATAATGTTAGCTACTCTACACTAGTGAATTTCGATACATTTTATTGTTCTTTAATGTTCTAATCCTAAGATATCACTTGTAAAGTCGATACGAAGTAATTTTAAAAATTATCGATCAGATAACCTCAATTTAAATTTTTCAAAATTATTTATTTAAATCTTTATCTACCTGGTTCAAACCTATTGAAAACGATAACCTTAACTTAGTTGACAAAGAAAATAATCAATATTTGTATGGAATAACGAAATTTAGATGAAAATTTACAAAATTAATTTGAACATATTGGAAAATTTATCGTTGAAATCAGAAGAAAATGAATAGATATTTGAAAAGTGATTTAAAAGAGCATCAAAATTACGAAATATCATGCATAATTATAAATAATTTTAAATTTTTTAAATAATAATTTGACAAATTGAATTAGAGATATTTCAAATGTCAAGGTTGGTAACATTGGAAAAACTAACGTACAAATTTCAAACCGATGAATTTAACCAATCAGGAGACGTTATTTGAAAATTTAACATTTGAAAAACGGAATTTATCAACAACAATGGTGGTTTCTGTTGTGTGAAGAAACACACGCATTTTTTTTGCTCTCCAAAAAATAGATTAAATCAACGTTTAACGAGTGTAAAAAAAAAAGATATCCGTTCCTGTCCTACCACTGAAGAAAACAATCGATCCTGTTCCTATCGAAGAAACTAATTTGGTCCCGTATTTGAAAAATCCGTTCCTGTTCACAACCATCGAAGAAATCAATTGGTTCCGTTCCTGGCTAAATCACTCTTCCGGTGAAGAGAAAGATTGGTTCCCAATCCTGAATCCAACTGTTCCTGTCACGAAGAAAATATTATCCTGAGTTTGACCTCCGAAGTTTTCATAAAAACAAACTGGCTAAGTTATTTTTTTTTAATAATTTATTGTTTTGTTGATTCAAAAATTTAAAAAAAAAACTCGTCTTACCTTCAATATGAAAAGTTTTCTTGATAAGTTCACTATAAAATTTTGAGGTTAGATTATTTCCCTAATTAATTTAATTTTTCACGAGTTTTAAAAACCGTAACAATATCCGAGTTGATAAATATTGCTTCGTATCAACTAATTTAGAGAATTTGTTTCTTATGTTCAGTAAATTCTGTTAATTTTGTCGACAACATTTCACCTTAAGTTTCACGTGTTTGTCTGGACCGTCTGGATAGTGTTGTCAGAACCTGCTTTTGACCCTGAGATATTATTCGACAATTATATTTGAATATTTAAACTTTTCAATTTAATAAAAATCAATTTATTATTAAAACTTAGTAATGTCCAGTAAGAGGGGCCATTTTCCGACCAAACTTGGAAAATAAGTACAATATGTTCTAACAATAAGTTATGTTAGTAAAGTTCTGTTTTTATTCTGTGCTGTGGAGTACGAATCGGTGTTCTACTGTAGTTAAATATACTATAGACTTAAAAATATTTTGTTCGTTATATCCGAATTCCGTTATATGGAGCTTTTATTGTATTAGTTAATTTAGTTACTCTAGTTTTTACTTAATTTATTTCTTAGTTTATCTTGGTTTTAGTTGATCAACTACATAGCATCTGTGATTAGCAAACAGTGAGTTGGGTGCGTTAACTGTACTAATAATAAACAGAGCCTCGAGCAATTTCCAGGCCTGGCTTAATCAGTGAACGAATACCCCGCGAGAGATCGGCCACGAACGACACAAGGTTGCCTCCGGCGATCGTACGCCACCGGGGCGCGCTCCCAAAAAAAAATAAAACTAAGAGAGAGAGAACGGAGCGCGAGCAACACAAAAAAAGTGAGTCCGCGCGTTCACGACCACGTTAATTTTAATAGTGTTTGATTTAGGGGCTGAGCCGGGGCGGACGCTGCCGTTAGGGCTGTTGGGGTTTTATTTTGCGAGTTCGGATGAAACATGGGAAATTTGAACGACTTTTTTAGACCACATCCGTTTTGGTGGGGAATCAGTACCAGTATATTGTTAAGGCGTATTTGATTAGGACCTGGATTTAATTAAGCATGTTTTAGAATTAATTTAGCTATTAATTAAGTCATTAGCTAATGGGTGCAACTTTTTTTCACGTTAAGTTTAGATATATTTAACTTATTATTTTTATATCAAGTAATAAAAAAGAAAATAATTATTGAGCCGTTGAAATCCAGAAATTAATAAACCAGGTAGGCCAAACGCCAGTCGATTTAAGCTTCGAGTCCGAACGTTGCAATAATGATGAGCATTAGGCCCGAGTGTGCGTTGCTCGGATTTCGGGTTTCGACGCGGGGGGCATTTTGCGTCGCGAATCTAACCTCCCCGCGGGTGAAATCAGTCCTGCAACTCGATAAAAGCGATCCTAAATCATTGACGTGACGGAACGTCTGGCCGTTCTGAAACATTGAAATGGTCACGGTTAATTGTTAAACTGCGTATATTATGTGGTTAATGTTTAATGTTTAACGCGCAGTCAGTCAAGCGGGGAAGTTACCTGGGCTTGTTGCGTGGCTCTCTCGCACAGTTTGGCGCCTGATTTTGGATTTGGTAGTGTGCCAATTAGGAATTAATTGTTAATTCGATTCCGGACCACCCTTGTGTTAACCTTAAACACGTTATAACGCAGGAACGGACTGATTTAGTAGTAGGAGTTTAGGTTGGTTTATATGGTTAACAAAGGGGTTGGTAAAAGTGAATCGTAACGTTTTAATCCTGATATTAATTATTAATTTGAAACATAATTGCGATGGAAATCGATAAAATTAAAATAATTGCCCAATTTGGGTTGCAAGATTTCAGTTATAAATGATCCCGCGGTGAATATTTAATATATAAAATGAATACTTCGGATGGTATCGATTTTACAAAGGTTTTTGATCGTAAAACTAAATCATAACATTACCTTTTGCAGATGTATTTTTAAAAAAACCCTTTTATTTAACTCTGAAATTTAATATAGGTCCCTCCTATAGTGGAGTTTTCGATAATAATATTCAATTGAATAATATTTTGAGTACGGATCTGGATCTAAATGCACACACATATTACAAAGCCCAAGCCCCGAGTCAGTCCACAATACGATGTCGATTGGCAAATTGCTTACAGAACGCCGCAGCCGGATACGCTAAGTTTGCCTTTTGAATATTTTAAGGGTGGATTGAAAATTAATTTCGGGAAATTCGCGCCTGGTTACGTCACGTCAGCCGCGGGCCACGACACACTGAAATGTATACCCCTTCACCTCCACACCCACCCTTTATCAACCCCCCTTTTCAACCCAGTTTTAAGTGTAATTGTTCAACTTTCCCAAAACCCAAACTACAAATTATTCTTAGATATTAATTGACTCAAATTTGAATCAAATTTACTTCAACATTTTTGGTTTATATCTCTACCTATTGTTATTGTTAATTCCGTTCAGAATTAGCAACGTCAAGTCGTGAGCCAATTAGGCGATGTCAGCGTCGTCCAGAGGGTGCCGTTGTCAGGCGTTCGCGTCGAGCTGTCACTTAGTTCCGTAGAGAGATAGATCCCAACTTAACGCGATTATTTTCAGTCAAAAAAGACTGCGGTCATAGAGCCTTGCTGTTGAATTACGATTGCGCAATCGCCCAGGAAATTCAAAATGCAACAACACTCCCACGCTTCGTCTCCTTCAAGACTCACAAGTCTAGACTCTCGCTAATGGTACTCCAAAGTAATTTAAATTCGCCTCGTTAAGCGAATATGCGGACACGTAGACTAAAACAGGAGTTAGGAATGGGTTAGAACAACAGCCGGGAAAAGTGGGGTTTGAAGGGAGTGTTTTGTAATGGGTTGTAACGATAAAGGGATTTTGTTATGAGGTCTTGTAAACGATGATATTCACCTGATCCCCGAATTTATATAAAATAAATATGAATTATGAACAATTTTTAAGTTAATTATTATTGTGGTTTACTAAAAACATCTGGGTTATGACCTAAGCACACATTATAACCTAAATTTAGTTTTGGATGCCATGTTACAAGAAATTATCTCAAAATTTATTTTGAATTTTTTAGATCTTTAGTTGCTATCAGTATAAAGACCATAATTGAAGAATGAAAGAATAAAAGGATCAGATTCCAAGTTATTGCATCAAGCAGCTTTGACCTAAAACAAGCATACCTTCAAGACTATCAAAGATTATTGTAAGTCCGTGTTAAAGTTGCTTTAAGCAGCAATAATATCAGGTGACAGAAACATGTGTTGTAGCCTAATGTCATCAAGGTATATGTGTGCAGTACATTACCTCAAAATTATACATATCTGGGAGGTATAGATTAAGTAAGGAATTGACTAACAAGTGTCTAACTCACTATCACAAGCTTCTTTATGTGAACTATTAAGGAATCAAACGCTTTAGAAAAGTGTAGCGAAATCAATTCCATTTCTAAAATGTTTTCAATTCCCACTAAAACCAAGCAGAATACAGGGACTTAGCAAAACATATGTTCAATAATAATAACATTTATTGAGCTTTCAAATGTTTTACAAGTAATAAAAGAAAGTATAAAACAAATAAAGCAGCGTCAAGAGAAAAAAATATAAATATATACAAAACAAAGCAATGTATATATCGCAAGCAAATGGTTGTTTCAAGTAAACACCATTTTCCATGACCTGAGTGCCCAGCCGCCTTTTCTATTCATGCTCCTATGTTGGTGAATCTCTATCATCCTTTAGCTTCTCTTGTCATCCTTTAGAATCATATTGGTTCTTGTTAGTACCTTGGTTTTCTCGCAATCTATAGTGTGTGTCCCTATTCACTGCTAACTGCTGACTCTTATTCAATCGGACATCCCTTACATATTCCTTGATGCGGCATTCGATGTTAACTCCAGTTTGGCCAACGTAATACCTTCCGCAACAGTAAGATAGCCGATAGACTTCTGCTCCGTCTAATGGATCTGTCTTCAGTTATTTTGAATTAGAATTTTGCTGATCGCACCATATCTTACCACGATGTCGTTCTTCTTGAGGCACCTCGCATTCTATTTCGCCACACCTGAAACATAAGAGTCCTGTGTCACGAACGCGAGGTTAGGTTATGAATTGGGGGTTCCCCTTGACAAAGGCCGACATTCGAGATGTGGTGAAAAAATACCTAGATAAACAAGGGAAACAGGTGAAGGTCTTCAAGAACAACAGTCCAGGTCCAGATTTCATCGATTCTTCTATATTTTATAATGTTTAATTCAATAAAAAATGTGCTTTTACATAAAAATACATTCCTTAATGCTACATTTTCAGGGGAACTTGACCATCTGACATGCAAAGTAAAAGGTTTCCTAAAACGAAGTTTAGTGTATTTTCAATGTTTTATGATAGCTATACATATAATCCTGATGGTTAAGTTGAACAAGTTTCTGTTGCCCTAACTTTATTTTTTCACTTTTAATCTTGAAAAATGCGCAAAAAACTTGTCCAAGTAACCCTATCTTACAGTACCTTGTGGCATAACTGCTTGGATCTTTCTCAAGTCAGAGTAGGCGTTATCTTATTTGAGCCTAAAATAGTGTGCAGATAAATAGGATTCAAAGGTTTTTGAATATCGGAATATCGGAACATAGAAATATCGTTGAGCAAATTTTCTTTTCTTCTAATGACTTGTAGAATGTTGATATTTGAACCCAAAGTGATGATTCGAGATGATGAACCTCATCATCTTTTTGTAGATTGACATTAGTCATTTAAGTAATAATTTTTCAAACAAATCGATAGTTGTGATATTGGCCGAGAAGATCTTCAATCATGAGGTAACTTCCGCGATTTAGGGATCATAATCGTTCTATACTTGTGGCACATACTGTATGTAATCGCAATGATGCATTAACTAATGCTTTTCAGGATCCAGAAACTTTTGTTTCATGAATCTGTTTGACTATTTGCCCTTGTCACAGTTATAGAGGCAAAACAAGACTTTTCTGGGTTGATTATTTTCCCTTAATTTTTTTTGTATATTGTGTACACATCTCCCTTAATTAGCAGGTTGGTCTTCTCAACATTCACGTATTTTAGTTTTCAGCTTCTTGACAATTAATTACCTATGGTTTGTCTGACGGCACATTTATCACATTTTGGTTATTTTGTACAGAATCTCTGTGTTTGCCCAAAAGCTTGATATTTTTTAATTCCAGGGAGGTGGTGGAGATTTCTCTGGATCAGATGGTATCAGATATTGTGTTCTTCTTGCCGTTTCTTAGGAAAGTTTTTCCTCGTCCATGTAGTATTCCTATCCGAGAATCGGAGAGGTTACTCTTCTTGATCAGAATCAAGAAGTTGACACTCTTCTATCATTTGTATGGAATGACATTGTCTGCCTTGATAGCAGCTCCCTTTTAACTTTATTGATTTGCTTTTATAGGGTTACATTTATTACTTTCAGTTGATTAATCTCATTATTCCATCCGCAAATAGCCACTGTGCCATTGGTACAGTGCTTTGTTCTATTTTTTGAGTTTATACTCATTTGGCGTGCATATGATATTTTCGGGTCATATCACGTCTGCATTTTTTTCTATATCACTCGTTGTTTATATACAGTGTGTTAATTAATTATCGTACCCGATGTCATCATTGTAAGTATGCAACCAATATCACAGTATTGGTATTGCAATACGCAAATCGCGTATACTGTGATTTTGGTTGCATACATGCAATGATGACGTCGGGTACGATAATTAATTAACACACTGTACTTTTTCGCGATAGTGTATCGTCCCATACTATAGGTCTTTCGCTACTACTTGTGATATTAGAAAGAATGGTTGCAACATGGCATCCAAAACGTCAAATTCTTTTTCAAAAGATGCACGAACGTTCACAATTCTAGATCTAATGATAGTTCCAGTTTTAGTTCAATAAAAACAAAAAAAAATGTCACTATTGACAAATAAAAAAAAAACTAATTAAGAATATTCATTATCGATTATTCTATTGGTAATAAAAGAAAGGTTTTAACGGAAATTAACCATATGTCAACGATATCCGTTCATTTTACGCCGATAACGAGAGATATTCTCGCCGATAAGGGCCTCAGTTGTCCAGGTTCCACATCGACAAGTTGTCGTGACCGACAACAATGAGGACCTTCGTGACGTTAAGTGGTTCTTCACGGCCCGACTTACGGTGCCTTCACTTACGCAAAATCAACCGCAGGATGACAACGCCAACATTGTCTTATCCATCAATGAAACCAACGTAGAAGCATGTCTTAGGAACATATAAGACGTCCACTTAGAATTGGAGCATCGTCTCTGAAACACACGTCATCTGAACATCGTGGGGACATTAAAATTGTCTTTTGCACGACAACACGGTTGATTGTTCCGCTGCATGCGATTCGTTTTTCACGTTCTGTTCCGGACGTAATTTGACGACAATTTTACTTGGATTACCGAGTAATAGTGCAATTAGATCGATTGTTTGTAACTCGTGTTTTCTCGTTTTCTTTTTTCTTAGTACGTCGAGTTAATCAAAATTGTTTTAGTTGTTTATGATAAATTAAGTAATTTTTTTTTGAGGTGTAATTAATTTTTTAAATAAATAAATAAAATCTTTCAAGGTGCAGAAATGTGTTGGACGATCGATCCATAAAAAATACATTTAAATTGCTGTTGGGCAAATGAAAATTCTCCCGATCGTAACCCCCTCGGACGAGTTTTGTACGAGCAGTTTCTAAAGTAAAGGCGGATTCTTCACGAGAGGTGGCTTCCGGAGTAGGAGGGTCGGAGATGTTCTTAGAGGAATTGCGCAACCGGAAAACAATTACATATCAATTCGTGGGCCCCCGCGGGCCGATAAAAGAGCGGCTGCGAGGCGCGATTCGTCGGCCGCAAGGAGCCATAAAAAACCGTGAATGTATCCCGGCGTAATTGAGCGGCGTGAGAGTCCGCTTTATTGCCCAGCTTCTCTACAGAGGGACCCCTCCCATCCAACGTTTCCATCGCGTGCTACACGTCCCTATGGGCCTTCAAAGAACCGCTTCTACTCAACTTTTCCAGGATGGGTGTGTTTCTTTTGTAAAAGATATTTACATACGTACACTTATCATAAAAAAAGGGGGTGCTATTTGAAAATATTGTTTAAAATCATACGATCTTTTCATTGGAAATTTTTTTACAACAGCTCAAGAACCATACAACATTTGTTTTCCATCGTTAACAGTTCGTTCCGTGCTTTTCAAACTTCTATGAACAGAAATTAGGTTCTGGGGTTTCCGAATATATTCGAATATTGAATTAGAAATATTTTTAAGAATTTTCCAGGATATCGTATTACGTTTAAAAATTAATATCTCAACAACTAAAAGGTAGCTTATAATTTGTATTGCAAATGCTGATAATTTCATAAGAATTTATTAAAACTGCGATTTTTTGAAAATGATTGAAAATAATTGTTTAAAGCGAAAAATGAGAAAATGACTTATTGTATAAAGAAATTATATATCTCAAAAACTAAAAGATATTTTGAAAATCCGTTTCTTTTATTGGAAAGCTTATAATTTATATAGTAAATGCTGATAATTTCATAAGAATTTATAAATGCTACGATTTTTTGAAAATGATTGAAAATAATTGCTTAACAAAAATGAGAAAATGACTTATTGTGTTAAAAAATTAATATCTCAAAAGCTAAAAGATATTTTGAAAATCCGTTTCTTTCATTAGAAAGCTTATAATTTGTATAACAAATGCTGATAATTTCATAAGAATTTATTAAAACTACGATTTCTTATGATTTTTAGAAAATGATTGAAAATAATTGCTTAATGCGAAAAATGAGAAAGTGCCTTGTTGTATAAAAAAATTAATATCTCAAAAACTAAGATATTTTGAAAATCCGTTTCTTTCATTGGAAAGCTTATAATTTCATAAGAATTTATTAAAACTACGATTTCTTATGATTTTTAGAAAATAATTGCTTAATGCGAAAAATAAGAAAGAGCCTCATTGTGTAAAAAAATTAATATCTTAAAAACTAAAAGATATTTTGAAAATCCGTTTCATTCATTGAAAAGCTTATAATTTGAATTGCAAATCCTGATAAATTTATAAGAATTCATTAAAACTGCGATATGTTACGATTTTTTGAAAATGATTGCTTAACCCAAAAACGACAAAGTGCCTTATTATATTAAAAAATTAATAATACAAAAACTAAAAGATATTTTGAAAATCTGTTTCTTTCATTGGAAAGCTTATTATTTGAATTGCAAATGCTGATAATTTTATAAGAATTTATTTAAATTGTGAATTTTTACGATTTTTTTAAAATGATTGAAAATAATTGCTTAACACGAAAAATGAGAAAATAGCTTATTGTGTTAAAAAAATAATATCTTAAAAACTAACAGATTTTAGCTTATAATATAGCTTATAAGAAAGCTTATAATTTGTATTGCAAATGCTGATAATTTCATAAGAATTTATTAAAACTACGATTTCTTATGATTTTTAGAAAATGATTGAAAAAATTTGTTTATCGCGAAAGTTGAGAACGTGCTTTATTGTGTAACAAAATTAATATCTCAAAAACTAAAAGATATTTTGAAAATACGTTTCATTCATTGAAAAGCTTATAATTTGTATAATAAATGCTGATAATTTCATAAGAATTTATAAATGCTACTATTTTTTACGATTTTTTGAAAATGATTGAAAATAATTGCTTATCACGAAAAATGAGAAAATTGCTTATTGTGTTAAAAAAATAATATCTCAAAAACTAAAAGATATTTTGAAAATCCGTTTCTTTCATTGGAAAGCTTATAATTTGGATTTCTACTTAAGCAAAAAATTATCTCTAAATCTAAAAGATATCTACAAGTTTAGGGCTATACAATAAAGATATTGATTTTTTTTCATAAAATGAGCTTTCTTCATTGCTAACTTTTCTTTCCATGCTTTCAAAGCTGCTCAACAATATTTAATGACCGATAGACTACAATACAATATGAGAAAAAATATCATCTATTTTCAAGCTGTAATGTATCTAGTTTAGGATCAATCGCTAAGCCATTGAATTAAAGCTTTCATTGGTAAGTTGTTTTCAGCTAAACCTTCATAAATTGTTATACATATGTTTATACATCTGGATGGAATGGCAGAAACGAGCCAAATTAGCATGTTAGCCAAATGAGCTAGCAAATACTTACTGGTGGTGTGACAAAACAAAAAGGTTTTTCTGAATACGCAAGACACAAACCATGCTTTTAAGTAAACTAAACAGTCCTCCTAAGGACTTGTTGATAAGAAATCCCAGACCTTCCGTTCATATTTGCCAAATAAACATAGAGAGCATTAGCTACTCTAATAGCCAGTAGTTATCAAGACTTTTGAAGGAAAACAATATTGATCTGGTTGCAATTCAGGAAGGTCTCAACATACATTAGACACGAAAATGCTACTCTCATTTTTACCTCTTTAGATAATGAAGTACCCAGTGGCATAGGCAAAATTGGAGACATAACCGTATATAAACCATCAACCACTTCATGGCCAACCTCAGTGATCCAAATACAACCGCACCCTGTTGTATACTTGGGTGACTTTAATAGCCACCATGAGCAGTGGAAATACCGAGACTGTCATGTTAATGGCGAATCCTTGGTGAAATGGGCTGAAGATGAAAATCTTAATCTTTGATGCTAAAGACCGCTGTATTTTCACATCAACTGATGACAAAAGTCGCTATCAAAAACGTGCTCTACGACATCCCCCACAGCCAGTGCAGTCCTGTTATTATAGAGATAGGTAACCAAATTCCACTCATTTCTTCTATTCATCTCTCTAGATGGAATTCTAAAAAGGCTCAGTAAATCGGCAGGAAAATCTAAGGATCTTGATAAGTGCCTTTGCTGGATACCACGAAACAGCAAAAGCTATAAAGGATGCCTTGGAGTGTATACCAAAATACATAGGCGTTATATATAACACGATGAGAATGATAGCAATACTGAGCTATATATTACCTCCAAACCTGCACCGTATAACTGCTCTCATGAGAGAGTTTTGAGCAACCACCAATACTCCTGCTGTGATTGAGGACGACCATCTCAACCTAACCCAACCCAACTGTACCCGTCTCCGACCCAGAAAGTCACCGATCAAAACAGCAGCTACTGCCACAAATAAAGAATTCAATCTGACTAACGCTTGACATGAAGTATAATAACAGGTTTTGATTTACCACGCAAAACCTGACCAATTCTAAACAGAATACGGACCCAGCATCGTAGACGCATGTTCTTTCTGCATAAATGAGGCCTTTCTGCAAATGCGCTGAAAATCAAACCGTGAAAATTTTTATTGGACTACTTGAAGGTTTCCTGTTGGTGATTGTAATTGCAATTATAACGGTTTATTGTTTTTATATTATTTCATTTCATTCTATTTTATTGTTGTTTTATTTTGCCTTATATTTTATATTTTGATTGTGATTCCCATTTTTGTTGTGTCTTGATGCCATACGCAAAATAAAATAAATAACCGAGCACTTAAAACGTTTAATAACATTTTTATAAAAACTTTTTTTTTTGATTTTGCTAAAACTTCCAAATGAATTTCCCCCCTTAACGCGTGTCAGCGTCACGTGTCTAAGCACGTGCCATTCAAGTACTACCACATTAATTTAATCACTCGTTTACTCCCGATGTAATTAGAAACCCAAGATATAATTTAGATCTGATACTAAACCTAAATAATCGTTACTAAAAGCAAAAATGTATCAAAAATAGTACTTATTATTCGAAATTTATTTTAAGTGATGTTAAAAAATCATTTTTTCTTTACTCCGACGATAAAAGCGCATTGTAATTTCCGTTTAATATGTTCATCGTTGCAGTTTTAACCATTTCATAATACTTTGGGAAAATATTACTCAATAAAAGCTCTCTCCACGCTGGCGAATAGGTAACAAGTGCGACACAGCATATGAACGGCCACATGCACGAATAAAAGATCTGAAAATAAAGAAACATTTTAGTTGGGTTTATATTATTTCATAAAATGAACCGACGTTATTTTGGATTTTAGACAATTAGATAACAATCCAATATTGAAGATCTCGTATTGAATAACCTTTATAAATTACATGACATGCTACTAAAAATAGCAAATAAGTTATTATCCATCTTATTAAACAAGTTTGATAAGGATTTGGACAAAACATATGATTGACCACATGAAATGCCACCTAAAACATAAAAAAAATCTTTAGTAATTATTTTAGCATGGCATTTCAGTGATCATTTCAGGTTTTTTTTAATCTCAAATGAACACCAACAATTTCATGTATTACATACCGCAAAAATTTTCCTAATAGTAAAAACGATTATTGATATTACCTATAAAGATGATTTTTTTATAAATCATAATTTAAATAATATCGAAAAAAAACTTACTTGCATAAACCATCTAAGGAATGTGTAAGCACCAACACAAGTACATCCAATTAAAAATAAAGCCTGAGTATCCTCGTTAGCAATTAATCCACAAGCAGCTTTAATTACTTCGTCTGCCATGATTTGTTCCAAAATTATAATTTTAAAAAATGAAATAAGACCTTACTACTGAAATATTTGAAAGTTCGTTTATTAAATTTGACTAATCCGAATTTTGTCAAGTGTTGTTAAAACTTGGCGGATATGTCACATAACGTTAAAATTTATCAAATGTCATTCAAAGTTGTAATCAAGTAACAATCAAGAATGAGGTTGGTCAATTGTCAATAAGACACACGCAATGATTTCCTTCCACTTGTCTATTTCCTTCCCCCTATAATACGGTTCCGACCGCTATTGGGGGTAGAAGTAATGGGCAATAGCAAACATTATTACCACTTCCGGAGTGGAGTGCGTGCTGCCGGAAGTGGCGATTGTTGTGATAGACGAGATAATAACGTGGTTTGGAGAGTACTTTTACTGCACTTATTTTAGTTATTTTAATGTGTTATTATTTTCTTTTAATTAGTAACAAATTTTGTACTAAATTTAAAATAAAGTTATTCTTTTCAATATATCAAGATAATAAAGAAGATAATACATATGAAGGTGGTAAAATAGTTATTTGAGAATCATGATTGTTAACAAAATTGTACAAAATAAGAAAATTTTGCAGAAAAATAATTGACAACAATGTGGAGTGGGAAGGATGACTGTAAAATATATCATTGTAGTATTGAAAGTAGATAAGTATGATGCTGATCGTTATTGGACGCTGAAAGAGTTTGAATAATGACGTATCACATTCAACATTAAAGGTGGACATGTAGAAATGTTCATATGATATTGAAGGGGACAAAACATATCGAGGAACGGGATGGACGATTATCAAAGAAGACAAAGGCGATATTCAACGATGTCAGGCTTAATACTAACTTGTACTAAGAACGGCGATGACAAAAACTGAAGAATAAGGGACGATATTGAAAAATCTTCGGAACGATTTCGAGACGGCGAAGGATCTTAGCAGTTATTAGATACAATATTGAAAGAAATTAAGAATATTGTTGAGCAGTACCACTCAAGATAATGATAGAAGCCACATAGATGTTAAAAAACGTCAAGGATGATGTTGAGGGATGTCAGAGAAGCGATTGAGTAGTGCCAGAAGCTCTATTAGTAGATGTTCGACAACATAATTATTATCCTTATACTATTAAGGAATATCCAGGACGATGTTTAGTTGTGCCAGGAATGATGTTAAAACGTTACTAGGACGATGTTGAAAATATTAAGATATTTAGCTAAGGACACCATTATGATATAGAAACATGCTAGGGACGATATTGAAGGGTATCAACCATGGCTTCAAATTAATAGATGTACGAAGTGATAGTGAGGAGAATCAGAGACAACCTAAAATAATATCTGGGATGATGTTGTTAGAGACAATATTAAACGATGTTTAGGACTATGTTGAGGTGTGACAGGGATGAAAATATCTCTGGGTCAACGTTGAGATGTGCGAAAAAGGATGTTGATGATTATTAGAGGCAACATTGAGATATGTTTGGAACGATCTAGCGGAGTGATTGTTATCACACCTTGTCTGGGAGTAAATGTTTGGGTTAGTATTGAGGGATGTCATTGACGATATTATGAATGATGTTGAAGTGTCCGCGGGTCAATGTTGAGAGGTATTATGAATGATATTGAGGAAAGGCCGAGGTGATGTTGAGATGTGTCTGGGATAATATCGAGGAATGTCAAAGGTGATATTAAGAGATGTTCGGGATGATGTTAAGGTGTACTAGGAGTGTCATTGAGGGATGCATGGGATGATGTTGAGGGATGTTACAGATAATATTGATAGATATGTGATAAAATGTTGATATCGTCAAAGGACAACATAGAAGAATGTCTGGAACTATTTTGAAGTTTGTCAGAAATAATATTGAGGGATTTCACATCATGTTGTAAAGTGACATAGATAATATTGAGAGATGTTAGAGTTGGTAGTGATATTATTGGGGAATATGTAACACTATGTTGAGGTGTATCAAAAGTTTTATTGAGAAATGTTTGAAAGGAGATGATGTAGTTGAGGGTGGTAGTCGATGATATTATCGGATGTTGAGGTATGTCACGGTAATGTAGAACGTTGTTTATGGTGATGATGTTAAAATGTGTTTGCGATGGAATCAAGGAATATCAAAGACGACATTAATATTGATATTGAGGTTGTCCGTGATTGTATTCAAAGAGTGTTTGGGCTAATAATGAGGAATGAACGATATTCCAGGAATGATATTGACGGATGACCGAATGGAAGTTGAGCGTTGTCAGAGATAATATTGAAAGATATTTGGGACTACAAGATTAATACTAACAGATAACAGAGTTGATGTTGAGAGGTCTCTGGAATGGTATTGTCTGTAATGATGTTTAAGCAGGAATATCATTATGTAATATTCGAATCAATGTATAATAGAAGAATGTCATGATATTGAGATTGTCCGTGACTGTATTGAAAGGTGTTTGTGATGACAATGAGGGATGTCTGAGATGAGTTTGCTATGGACGATTTAGAGGAATATTCAGAACGATTTGAAGAGTACCATGGACGATAAAAAACTAGAGGAATACTATTAAAAGATGGCTAAAACAGGAAAACCAAGCAAAATTAATTCTGGACGACCGACGGCGTTATGCTAAAACTCCGGAATCCTAGAGCAATAGAAAACAATAATATGTTAAGTATCTGACAAATTTCTGAAAATTCAAACATATCACAGTCATCTGAATGGAGAAAATTTCACGAGCAACAATTGCATTCTTATCACTTTCAACGTTTACCTACTACCGCAAGATTATCCACCAAGACTAGAGTAGTCACGAAGGCTGCTTGACAAACTTGCAGAGAATCCTAGCTGTGCGCAGCATTTTTGAAAGAATAAGAAGATCTTTAGCTCGGAGGGTAGATTTGCATTATTTCCAATGTTTACGTTATATCATTCTGACAAAATTAGTTGAAATAATAATAATAATAATAATAATAGACTTTATTGCCAAACCACACAGCAATTACAGAAATAAAACAATATAATATAGCAAGATAATATAACCAAAAATAAAAACAATAAATGATTCGAAAGAAAAAAAAAAGATACAAAATAAAACTATCTAAACAAAAGAGAGCTATTATAGCATAGTGCGGCAAGCAATTCACGAGGCGCAGATTCAGGAAAATAAAATCCTGTTCTTCCATCTGGACCTCGATAACAAAAAGAGGTATTAAACATTAATAATTGAAGACGTAACAAACACAAAACACAAAAAAAAATTATTAAATTAGTTGTAAATAATAAACTAATTAACTAAACTCGATTCCGTGACATGCGCAACGCAACTCGATATCGGGACCCCTTGCAACAGAGAAGCACACTGACATCTGAATAATCTTTCAAATAACCGAGACCTGAACGTCGATACACTTAACTTCCTATCAGCCATCGAAATAAGATTATAGGATTTGTAAACATGGTATGAGAAAGATCTCTCAAACAAACCCGTGCGATGGACAGGTGGAGAAATAAAGGAAATAAACCTAGTCAATCGATTATGAACGTTACTTCTAAAATTAATCTTCCTATATAAATAACTTGGAGTCTTACTCAACATTAGTTTATGATAAACCACCAATGTCTGAAGCACTCTTCTGTTCCCCATCGACAACCATCCAGCGTCAACTAACTTATGAGATATCTTATCATATTTTTGTATGCCATAAATAAAACGTAAACAGCAGTTTTGAATTTTTTGGATTCTATTTGAATCAAAAGCAGTTAACGCTGGATGGTATACAGGAACCATGTAATTAAATTGAGACAAAACAAGAGCATCGCATAACATCCGCTTGACATCTATGGGTAAGTAAGACCTATGCGGAAAAAGTAGCCTGAGGGCGAAATAAGCGTTTTTAACATATTTACTGACCTGAGACGAATATCTAAAAGAACTATCAATTTCCAAACCAAGACTTTTATAACTATCAACTACAGGTAATTTCGTACCATTCATGACAGTACCAAAGGGCCGAGCCACTTTTGAAGTGAATTTTGTATTCCCAAAGATCATGACCGCCGATTTATCAGGATTGATCCTCAGACAGTGTGCAGTGGATGCCTCATAAACACAATGGAGATCAGTATTGATGCGACGAATAGCCTCCCGCCATTGGGAGGGATGAAAGGAGTGAACCAACTGCGTATCATCCGCGTATCATACTGTGTACCATGTTGAATCCGATCAAAAAGATGAGCTGTATAAATGGAGAACAAAATCGGTCCCAGAATAGAGCCCTGTGGAACCCCGGAGATAACCTCACGACACTCGGATGCCACCCCATCAATAACAACCGACTGTGATCTACCATTCAGATATGCACTAATTAAGTTTAGAGCAGTCGAATCAAAACCAATTGACGAAAGAATCGACAAAAGAATGGTATAATTCACAGTATCAAATGCACGACTAAAGTCTAGCAGAGTGAGAATAGCAACGTTACCCTGATCAATCGCAGTAATCAGCTCATCCATAAGCTAATGCTGAGTAATGTAGATTACTCAGAAACCGTTATTTTAAACATAGTTTTGTAAGAGACCAATTAATTGATAAGATCACTACACGAAAATACTGCCCGTTTGACAAAATTACTAGTGGTGTACAAAATATTTTCAAAAAAGGATTTTTTATTGCAGATAATGTTTAATTTTAAAGAAACTTTGATGCCCTATAACTCGTTAAGTAAACATTTGCGAGCCCATGTATATTCAAGACTATTCATCTTATTTTTTAATGTATTACCTACTCTAGAAGCATGTCAGTGGTTTTTTGAATCATCCTGTATAAACCCGATATCTATGAAAAATTCATTTCATTTTCCTTGATTTCAATTTATTCATATTATAAAAACTTCAACAATTAAATAACGTTTAACATGATTTCATTTCATTGTCGGGATTCGAAATAATATAGTAGGAATATGGAAACAAATAGGTGGTTATTGCGGCGACGATATTCGGTAAAAGAAAAATTCCGAAAAGTACATAAAGCTCGAGCTAATTGACGTCAATTTCCGTGGAACGCGCCATCCGGCGGTGGCGGTTTTCGCCAAAACGGGCCGCATCCGGCCCGAACGAGTCAACCCGTTCGCCGCGCAACCCGACTGTTATTAATGAGCAATATAAATTTAACCCGGCCCGGCACGCGTTAAAGAGCCCGCTGCATTAATCAAAACAAAAACCATGAGGGGTGACAACCGAATAAAGGCCCATGAATGTTTAAAACCGCCGTTAATAGGACGGACGTGTTACCAACGGATCGTTTTCGACCCTATTCTTCACTTTACACCGATATAATTTGTTAAAATCACGACTACCTGTTAAAAAATATCAAAATAAATTATAATCAAATTATTATTTAATAAATTAGGTATTAACGAAATTTTTTATGAATATTACAAATCTAAATTGTATTTTATTCTAAAATTTAAATAAAATTTTCTTTGTAGAAATGACCAGTAAAGTTGATGGAGGACGCACGAGGAGCGTTAATTCGAGGCGCACGAATGCGGAGGGCGGGCGTCGCGACGCTAGAGGCGCAAGCGCCGCCCTCGCAACCCCAAATCGCAAGGCCCCAATGGAAGAGGCTCTCGCTCAGTTCGCACTTCGACCCTCTGCCATTCGGGGGCAAAGAGAAAACGGCGCGCCGCGACCCTGCGGTTCATATCAGCAACATCACCACTGCAAAAAAATTACCCCAATACACAAGACGAGGTATATTCAAAGAGTTAGTGCGAATGGTGCCTAAAGAAATCCAAATGGCAATGATGGACTGATGATAATAGATACGATGTTACCACCGTCGGAGTGTAGTTTGTGAAAGAGATAACCCCTTTCAAAATAGTGATTTTTTCAGTTTGGACTAATCAAAAAAAAAAAGACTTGAAATAAGAAAAACTGAAAGAGTTCGGGATTTTATTGGACTTGATTGAAAATATGTATTCGCCGGATAAGATGATGGGTGCTAAAGGCCCGACGGGTCTGCACGGACCCATAACATCATCTGGGGCTTGTTTTCCTGGAAGATATTCACCAACATATAGAAGTCCAGATCCAATGCCGAGGAGGTGTATGCCAAATCCGTCGGTAAGTTAACATTTAAATGTTATTATAGCTCCTTTTTTTTTGATTGGTGTTAATGTCAGTTGGATCATCAATATTCGTTAGTAAACAAATTTACTTATAAATAATTCAAAAGTTTGGTGAATTGGATCAGTTGGTGTAATTTGTCGTGATATGTTTATGTTTTTTAAAGTAAATACATTAAATACAAGTTAACATTGAACGAGATTGACTCAAAAGTAGATTGCTAATTGTATTCCTTATTGAATGTTACTCACACTAAAAGTTATTTTTTATCATTTTCAATCTAATCCTTAATGAAATTCAAATTTTTCATCAAGTAATAACTTGTCATATCAAACCACAAGAAATTTGAGAATAAAAAAGGCGACGATGGTGTAGGAGAAAAAGATCGTTTCTCTGGTGGGCCATTTGCAGGATGTAAATTCGTTCCTCGAAATGCGTCACTTGGTACTTTGTACCAACCGAATCCAATCGGAGAGGGCGCGTAAAACCGCACACAGATCCTAACACGTTTCCACAGGGCGCTCACACACATACATACACACGCACTCACAAGTGAAAACACACGTGCACCCTTCACATACACATACACAGTTAGACATGATGTCGTCTCCCCACTTCGCCGGGAGTCGCAATAAAAATAAAACGAAGTTCCTTCGATCCCGGACAAGCAATTCCGAGTTTTATTGAGTCGATCTGCGGTGAACGCCGTCGGGTTTGCCAGAAGTTACAGGATTTCGAAAGGTCTGGCTTCTTTTTTATCAAACCATATTAAATTTAACGCAAATGTATGTTTTGAAATAAAGTGGTACCCTTTCATTTGCAAAGTGGACAAACATCAATTGTAATCTTTGATGGAGAGACTTCAAAGACGGCCAGGCGCGGAAAGATTAAGCGGAATAAATAAAAAGAAGGCGAGCACCATGTGGGGAGTATATGGGGATATGTGTGAGGAGGCTAGAAAACTGTTTGTCAACGGGCTCGTAGACGGTAGTGGTGGCGGCGGCGGCAACGGCGTAGACCGAAAGGGGGCGACCTCTTTGCATCATTGATGCCACGGCGGCTTGCGATCGCGTCTTCATGCATTACTTACCAGATCTAGTTAGTGAGCTCGGGTGCAAAGCTTCGCGAACGCACGCCTTTTACTTGAACGAGTGAGTGCCACGCATCTCCTCCCCAACAACGTCAAGTGTACCATTTTCAACAATATTATTTAATTCCAAGCAAAGTGATATTGATCTTTAAAAAGATTTTTTTATGTTATATTTTAATACATTTATATCTTCCACCATTTTCATGCAGACTTGAAAAATAAATAAGAAAATAAAATTGATATGAAGGAATATTGCAAATTAACAACAGAAACATCCTCAGCTCATTATTACCAACTTGCAAAATGCAAACTGCAAATCAAAAATTTGATACTTTCAGTAAGAAATTGGGTTATAACTCGAAAATTAATGGAGATAGAAAAAAACTTTTTACAAAGAAGATGTACTATTTTAGCCTAAAAAACATCTTGCGTTAATAATTTTAACCCATCATTGTTATCAATTTACAAGATGTAGAAATTGTCGTTTTGGCAACTATATTCTGGAATAAATCAAAAATTACAAAAATTGGGGGAATAGTTTTATACAAAAAAGCGTCACAAATGAACCTTCAACCCAAGAAAAATCTTATGTTAACAATTTCAACCATAATCATTCATTGTTATGAATTTACAGGACGTTAAACTTGAAATTTGAAAGTTTGACGTTTTCGGAGTTATGTTCTGGAATGAATCAAAAATTTAAAAAGATGGAAAAATCATTTTATATAAGAAACTTTATAAATTAACACGAAAAACATCTCTAATTTTCAATTGTATCCCATCCCTCATTGCTACCAACGCGCGAAACATAATAATTGAAAATCATAAACTTGACATTTTCAGTAAGAGACATGCTTATAACTCAAAAATTAATGGAGATGGATAAAAATTTGTTGCAAAGAAAATGTTGCATTCTAACCAAGGAAACATCTTACGTTAACAATTTTAACCCATCATTCATTGTTATGAATTTACAGGACGTTAAAGTTGAAATTTCAAAATTTGACGTTTTCGCAATTATGCTTTGCAATAAATCAAAAATTAACAAAGATGAAAAGGCAATTTTATATAAAAAGAACTTTGCAAATGAACAAGAAAACGTTTCTGATAATCAATTTTATCTCATCACTCATTGCTACCAACGCGCAAAACAATAATTGAAACTCATCAATTTGACATTTTCAGGAATAAAGTTGCTTATAAGTTATAACTCAAAAATTAATGGAGATGGAAAAGGACTTGTTACAAAGAAAATGATCTATTTGAACCAAGGAAACATCTTACGTTAACAATTTTAACCCATCATTCGTTGTTATGAATTTGCAGGACGTAAAAGTTGAAATTTCAAAATTTGATGTTTTCGCAATCATGCTTTGGAATAAATCAAAAATTAAAAAAGATGGAGAAATCATTTTGTATAAAAAAACTTTACTAGTTAACAAGAAAAAGATCTCTAATTTTCAATTGTATCCTATCATTCATTGGTACCAACGCACAAAACAATAATTGAAAATTATCAATTTGACGTCTTCAGGAATAAAGTTGTTTATAAGTCAAAAATTAATGGAGATGGCAAAAGACTTATTATAAAGAAAATGTTCTATTTTAACCAAGCAAACATCTTATGTTAACAATTTTAACCCATCATTCGTTGTTATGAAGTTACAGGACGTAATAGTTGAAATCCCAAAATTTGACGTTTTCGCAATCATGCTTTGGAATAAACCAAAAATTAAAAAAGATGGAGAAACCATTTTGTATAAAAAACGTTACTAATTAACAAGAAAAACATCTCTAATTTTCAATTGTATCCCATCATTCATTGGTACCAACGCACAAAACAATAATTGAATCAATTTGACGTTTTCAGGAATAAAATTGTTTATAAGTCAAAAATTAATGGAGATGGAAAAAGACTTATTATAAGGAAAATGTTCTATTTTAACCAAGGAAACATCTTATGTTAACAATTTTAACCCATCATTCGTTGTTATGAAGTTACAGGACGTAATAGTTGAAATCCCAAAATTTGACGTTTTCGCAATCATGCTTTGGAATAAACCAAAAATTAAAAAAGATGGAGAAACCATTTTGTATAAAAAACGTTACTAATTAACAAGAAAAACATCTCTAATTTTCAATTGTATCCCATCATTCATTGGTACCAACGCACAAAACAATAATTGAATCAATTTGACGTTTTCAGGAATAAAATTGTTTATAAGTCAAAAATTAATGGAGATGGAAAAAGACTTATTATAAAGAAAATGTTCTATTTTAACCAAGGAAACATCTTATGTTAACAATTTTAACCCATCATTCGTTGTTATGAAGTTACAGGACGTAATAGTTGAAATCCCAAAATTTGACGTTTTCGCAATCATGCTTTGGAATAAACCAAAAATTAAAAAAGATGGAGAAACCATTTTGTATAAAAAACGTTACTAATTAACAAGAAAAACATCTCTAATTTTCAATTGTATCCCATCATTCATTGGTACCAACGCACAAAACAATAATTGAAAATTATCAATTTGACGTTTTCAGGAATAATGTTGTTTATAAGTCAAGAATTAATGGAGATGGAAAAAGACTTATTATAAAGAAAATGTTCTATTTTAACCAAGGAAACATCTTACGTTAACAATTTTAACCCATCATTCGTTGTTATGAAGTTACAGGATGTAATAGTTGAAATTCCAAAATTTGACGTTTTCGCAATTATGCTTTGGAATAAATCAAAAATTAAAAAAGATGGAGAAACCATTTTGTATAAAAAAACTTGACTACTTAACAAGAAAAACATCTCTAATTTTCAATTGTATCTTGTAACTTATGAAAACATCTTACCTGAACAATGTTAACCCATCATTCCTTGTTAAGAAATTGCAGAACGTAGAAGTTGAAATCTCAAAATTTGACGTTCTCGCAAGCATGGTTTGGAATAAGTCAAAAATGAAAAGATAGAAAAGCCATAATTATAACTCAAAAATTAATGGAGAAAGAAAAAAACTTGTTACAAAGAAAATCTTCTATTATAACATAAGAAACACTGTACGTTAACAATTTTACCCCATCATTCGTTATTAACGTTTTCTCAACTATGTTGTTGAATAAATGAAAAATTAAATAAGCTGGAAAAACAATTTTATATAAACAAATGTTGCAAATTCACAGGAAAATCAACTCTAATAATCAATTTTATCCCATCGCTCATTACTTCCAACTTCCAACGCGTGAAACATAATAACTGAAAATAATAATGTTGAAATTTCCAAGATAAAAATTATTTGAAATATGATGACTATGAAATTGCAATTGTGTACTGACATTGTACATTAATAATCGTGCTACTTAATTTCCACTTAGATATTTATTTTAAATTACTAAATCTGCATTTAGCAAATAAATATAGACAAAATTACTAAGGGACTAGGAAACAATAAGTAACCGCCTACATAAAGTGTTGGTGGCATATGTCGTTGGTCAAGTTGAACATCCTGACCTAAACACCTGTCGTTCTCCGGCGCTGCCACCAGAGTAAAATAGTTTCTGGAAATAGATAGATATAGGGGAGAGAGAGGGTAAAAGTTGTTTCGTGCTTTACATACTAAGAAGAGGAGAGCTCGACGATGATTATTAGTAGAAGTGGATAACGGGGGGCGTTCGCCGGCGGGTTCGCGGATGGGTTGGCGTGCGACCGACGTCCGTTCCGGAAAAGGGACGCCACTTACGTGTATAATCAGCTGGTGGTGGACGTCCGTCGTCCGAACGCCCGCCGCCGCTCAACTCTACAGTCCAGACGGTTGATTTCCCACAGCCTCGCCATTTATTAACGATACCGGCGAGAGGGGGCGGCCGTAATTACACACCCCCGTCGGGGGTGAAATACCCGTTCGTTCCGTCCGTCCGTCCGCTTTTATTTTCGGTAATTATTGTGTGTCGGGAATTTTCGCGGTTGAACTTAACGTTATAATTAGAATAGAGAGAGAGAAGGATTATAAAGGAAATTGGACAGATGGTGACACGGACAAAGTTTAGACTCTGATGTTCAAACCACCACCACCGAGGAGAAGTAATGGCGTCCTGACGTTAAGTTAATGGGATTTTGATTTTCTTTCGAGAAAGATTAAGGTAATCAAAGCTTATGACTGATTGACGACTCCCTGATGACGCTCGTTGCAGAACTGAAACTTGTATGTATGTTTTGAAATTAAGCCACCGCCCTTAATGGATAGTTTTGCTTTTTTATTAACCTCGATTTCTTTGCTTTAGTTTACTTTCTTAGACTTTATAGTTAATAATACAGTAATCACATTATTATGGGAAAACGCCGTTAAACTGTTTTAAATGTTCATTGAAATATCAATAATAAAACTTCGCCCCCCACTGAAACCAATAAAACACTTCACCCTACTTAAAAACTTGAAATTTACAATTTAATTCAAACGCGATATAACATCCAAGATTCTCCCCCCAAAAAGATCTCCAAACTTTAAGACGATGGCTATGCTCCTCTCGCTTGTGCCACTTTTCTCCGGTTGGTAATCAGGTGTCCGCCCTAACAGCAGCACGCACTTAGGAGGGCCTTCCTTAGGCTAATAAGTTTCAAAATGAGCCTCGTAAACATTAGTAATTATGATCTTGGGGGTGGCCCTTCGAAACTTGCACCACCACCACCAACTGAAAGTTACGGGAGGAAGTGTGATTAGCATAAATGATAAACGCGAGGAAATCTTTTATTGTCTCCCCTTGAGTATAAAAAGAAAATGTAAGGGGAGAATAATCCCACTTTGGATTAGGATGTATATTAGGGATGACGCTTTTTTAGATGTGATGTGACTTGACGTGAATGTTCTTTTTTGAAATTAAATTAAATTTTCGCTTTAAATAGAGACGTATGGGTTGAAATGTTTCTAGTTTTTGGGTTTATTAGGAATTTCTTTTGGTCGATAGGGAATCGAGTTGACCAGAAGAAGGTAGTTTGGAGGTGGTGCGAGGCCGCGTCCGGGGGCGGCGATATAGTCCGGTCGCCATAAATTCATTTAACAACTTTACCCGGTCTTACTACCGCAATTTACTGGACCTCCGGGACTTGGAGCGTAAATTTTCCTCGTACCAACGACCATTCCTTCTCTCTTCTTCCTCGAACTCCCACACGATTCTTTTTGCTCCTGATCATATCACCAACATCTTCGTCTCTATCTCACCGTTGAAAAACGTGGCCACATTTGGTGCTGGATATAACCGCTATGGAGCAGTTACATTTATATTTATATAAATTAATCGATGGTTCCTTTGGGTGAAGTGACCCAACTTTAAGATGGATTCAATTTATTTCTGCAATTTTTTTTTTAAATGCCACATGATAGGTGACAGTTTTTTGTGTTAACTTGAAGATGATGTTTCTAGTTCTAGTGGTACTTCTAGTTTTAATTGTTATGCAGCGCTAGACCCAAGAACTAGAATCATTCGGGTTTAGCTGTCTTAAGAGACGTGCGGCTAAACCCAAAAGTTTCTAGGTCTAATGTTAGTTCTAGTAGCAGTGCAAGTGTACAACTAGAACTAACACTATACCTAGATCTAGAATGATTCTGGATTAGCAGTCTTTAGAGATGTGCGGCTAAACCCAAATGATTCTAGTTCTAGGTATAGTGTTAGTTCTACATAGTAATACCTCTAGTGTAAAACTAGAACTAACACTATATCTAGAACTAGAATCATTTGGGTTTAGCCGCACGTCTCTAAAGACGGCTAAACCCGAATGATTCTAGTTCTAGGTATAGTGTTAATTCTAGTTTTACACTTGCGCTGTCACTAGAACTAACATTAGACCTAGAATCATTTGGGTTTAGCCGCAATCTCTAAAGACGGCTAAACCCGAATGATTCTAGTTCTAGGTATAGTGTTAGTTCTAGTTTTACACTTGCGCTGTCACTGGAACTAACATTAGACCTAGAATCATTGGGGTTTAGCTGCACGTCTCTAAAGACTACTAATCTCGAATGATTCTAGTTCTAGGTATACTGTTAGTTCTACATAGTAACAGTGCTAGTGTAAAACTAGAACTAACACCAGACGTAGAACTAGAAAGATTCGAGTTTAGCCCTGCGTCTGAAGACCGTGTTAGTTCTAGTTTTAATTGTTATGCAGCGCTAGACCCGAGAACTAGAATCATTCGGGTTTAGCCGTCTTAAGAGACGTGCGGCTAAACCCAAAAGTTTCTAGGTCTAATGTTAGTTCTAGTGGCAGTGCAAGTGTACAACTAGAACTAACACTATACCTAGATCTAGAATGATTCTGGATTAGCAGTCTTTAGAGATGTGCGGCTAAACCCAAATGATTCTAGTTCTAGGTATAGTGTCAGTTCTACATAGTAATACCTCTAGTGAGTGTAAAACTAGAACTAACACTATATCTAGAACTAGAATCATTTGGGTTTAGCCGCACGTCTCTAAAGACGGCTAAACCCGAATGATTCCAGTTCTAGGTATAGTGTTAATTCTAGTTTTACACTTGCGCTGTCACTAGAACTAACATTAGACCTAGAATCATTTGGGTTTAGCCGCAATCTCTAAAGACGGCTAAACCCGAATGATTCTAGTTCTAGGTATAGTGTTAGTTCTAGTTTTACACTTGCGCTGTCACTGGAACTAACATTAGCCCTAGAATCATTGGGGTTTAGCTGCACGTGTCTAAAGACTACTAATCCCGAATTATTCTAGTTCTAGGTATACTGTTAGTTCTGCATAGTAACAGTGCTAGTGTAAAACTAGAACTAACACCAGACGTAGAACTAGAAAGATTCGAGTTTAGCCCTGCGTCTGAAGACCGTGTTAGTTCTAGTTTTAATTGTTATGGAGCGCTAGACCAAGAACTAGAATCATTCGAGTTTAGCCGTCTTAAGAGACGTAGACTTTTTGTGAAGTGACCCAACTTTAAGATGGGTTCAATATACAGGGTGCGGCAACATAACTTCCTTTTTTCAAAACTTAATAAAACCTATTGTATGA
Organism: Onthophagus taurus; assembly: GCF_036711975.1. Taxonomy (NCBI): domain Eukaryota; kingdom Metazoa; phylum Arthropoda; class Insecta; order Coleoptera; family Scarabaeidae; genus Onthophagus; species Onthophagus taurus. Next base: position 5,977,051 of record NC_091966.1, read on the forward strand.
ATCAGAAAATTTTTATTTGTTTTTTATAATGTAGGCACATACATAAAGTTTTGTTTTACACAGTTTTGAAGATCAAATCAGGTAGGTGACGTCCTCCATTATCCATACACTGAGTAAAGCTATTTCTGGCGTTTGTCATGACTCTTGCCAATATAGCTTCCTGGATGTTGTTCTTCAAACCTTGTAGGGTCTTGGACGGTTCACATAAACACGGGATTTCATTTTCATAGGAAAAAAACACAAGGGGCCAAATCGGGAGACCGGGCCGGCCACTTCAAATCACCCCTAATTGAGATTAGGCGTTTTGAGGGAACTCAAAAAGCCATCGATGCACTTGAAATGTGAGCCGTTGCACCGTCTTGTTGGAAGCAAATGTCCCCTAAGTCCAACTCATCTAGCGCAACACTAAAACTCTCAGCCTTAATGTTCTCAGGTGCTCTAATGGGACTCCAGTTCTTCGTCTTGTCGCACTTGCAGATTGTCTGAACGTAGTGATCCACGTAACAATTGATTTTCAATCCGGCACAGGGGCCAAAGGGCTAAATTAAAGCGATTCCGAAAGGCGCACTGATTTACGATCACAGAATATCCGCTCGAAAAGTAGGCCTCAATGGAAAACGCACGTTCCTCACTGTTCCAACGCATGATGGCGCCTGAACTTTGTCGGAACAAAACTTTATAGTCCACTACTATACTATCTGTATATATCTGTATTATATTTCAATTAAAATTACAGGTTTCAATAAAGTTTCATCAATTTGAATTGAGTTCCATAAACTTTATTAGTTTGGCATTAAATTTGTCAACCCAGTGGTTTAGTAGACTAATGCAAAGAGTTACCTGAAGAACGAAAAAGCTGGACACTGACGAGTATCTACGAGTTGTTGGTTTATGTTGGAACGTAGAAGATTGACACTTCGAAGATCACTTCGAACTTGTTTCTGAAGAAAGTTGCAACTTGGCATCCGAAACATAAAAGACTCTTTCAAAAGACGCACTGATTAACCCGAAAGTTTTTTGTGTTGTTGAAAGTTGTTGTTTTTTAGTTCTAGGTTTAGTGTTAGTTCTACTGATAGTGCTAGTGTTAGTTCTAGTTTCAGTTTAATAGAAGCTCTCTCTTCAACAAGACTATGGCTAGAAATAGGTTTACTACAATTTCCCAATCTTAGATAACCTTTAATCACAGAGAAAAATTAAGATTTAGACAAATTATCAATTCGCCAGAAAACTTTAACCAAACGTAATTATTCCGTAATAACAACTAAGAAGCAATAAATAAGAGAAATAAGGAGACTATACGTAAATTCTTTTCTTGATAAGTATTAAACTTCTGCCTCGGATCCAATTTTGGATATAGGCCTCCCCAAGTTCTTTCCATTCGTGACGGTTTTGCACCTTTGTCATGCCTTTGTCACCAAATGAGTGTCAGCAAACGTCTAACTTCATGTGTTTTACGCATTTTCTGTCTCAATATTTTTCTGGTCTTGTGCATTGAGGTTCAATCCATTCTCCAGCTTTTCCAACCTGAGTTTTTTCTCGTAATATATTAACAAAATTCCACTATTTTACATTTAGAATTTCATTATTTTATATCTGTATACTCTTCATTTTATACTGTATGGTTTTGATTTTATCCTCTACCAATATTTTTCTCAAGCTTTATTCTATCAATTTCTTTTTTTAGTTTCCCTTGAAAAAACATGTTTGCCCTAAGCATGAATAATCTTCTAAGCATATTGGATTTTCTTTTGTATTTGATATTATTTTAGTCTTTTACAAGTTTATGCTTAATACAGTTTCTCTACCACCGGTATAAAGTTGCATTAGCTGATCCTGCTTCGATCATCATCGAAAAATTGTGGGCTACTTAGGTATCAACCGTTGATTAAATGTCTTGTCTTCTTCCTCTGCCATTGCTGAAGTCTGTCTTTCGAGACTTTAGGTATATTACCTCGACATTTCGTCTGGATGTTGGAGATGCCCTATATGTTTTGACATAAAATATTCAATGATCGTAACAATTATAATCGATTTGTATGTAATAATAATAATTACTTACATTGAATTTAAAAGCAATGTTTAATTAGTATAAAATATAATAAAAATGTTGTAAAAATAGACAAAACTTTATTGTTTCTCCATTTTCTTATTAGATATATTTTTTTTCTCGAGAACGAACAGCTGTACAATTCGACCTCTTTCGAATCATCTATTCATTTCGATCCACGTAACATAAAACTTGTTTATAACCTCGAATTTTTATTTATTATTTTTTTTCGGGTTTTCAGACGCACGCGCACGGCTAAAGATGAAACTTTCTAGTTCTAGGTCTAGTGTTAGTTCTAGTTTTAAATGTTATGCAGCGTTAGCCCAAAAACTAGAATCATTCGGATTTAGCCGTCTTAAGAGACGTACGACTAAACCCAAATGTTTTTAGGTCTAATGTTAGTTCTAGTGACAGTGCAAGTATAAAACTAGAACTACCACTATATATACATGATTCTAGTTCTAGGTATACTGTTAATAATAATAATAATAACTTTATTAGTGCTCTATGCCAAAGGCTTACACACGTCATTTTAAACAGAATATACAACAAAATAAAATACAGACGCATAAGTCGAGGAGAAAATACAATAAAAATACATTCATACAATGACAATATCACTCCTTAAAAACTCCTCGACTGAGTAGAACGCACCCGTCATCAGGAAATTCTTTATGGTAGTTTTAAATTGCTTGTGTTGTCGTGCCCTAATAGATTGCGGTAACTTATTATACAAAATCTGACCAGTATACAAATGACCTTTCTGCGTTCTACTCAACCGACAAAAATCTACGCAGATGTTCGTACGGTTTCTGGTAAAGTAACTGTGCACGTCGGCGTGCGTCTTATACTGTTCATCGTTACTATGAATATACAGCAAACATTTCAGAATAAACAATGATGGAAGCTTTAGAATATTCAAGGATTCAAAGGCCAGGCGACAATCTTCCCTATAGCTAAGTTTAGCCAACACTCTCACAGCTCTGCGTTGTAAACCAAACACATAATTACTTGCTGGACTACCACCCCAGGCATACCATAGTCAATCCTTGAGTGTATCAACGCATAATAGGCAGTTTTGGCCACCTCGACAGATACCGATACCGTTTCTTGAGATCTTTTTACCAATTTCAGCCACATGCAGATCAAATTTCAGATCTTCTTCTGTTACTATGTTAGTTCTACATAGTAACAGTGCTAGTGTAAAACTAGAACTAGCTCTAGACGTAGAACTAGAAAGATTCGGGTCGTCTGAAAACCGTGTTAGTTCTAGTTTGCAGCGCTAGACCAAGAACTAGAATCATTCGGGTTTAGCCACCTTAAAAGACGTAGATTTTTTGTGAAGTGACCCAACATTAAGATGGATTCAATTTATTTCTGCGAACTTTTTTTTAAATGCCTCATCATATGTGACAGTTTTTTTTGTGTTAACTTGAAGAGAGCAATGACGAGACAACAACCCCTCTAAAACCTACTCGTGCATATCAACACCAAACATATGGCATCGGTGGTGAGGGGCCCAGATTTGAATCGAACACTATAGGACGATGTGCCCATATGCGTGGTTCTGCCACCTGTACGAAACGTGTTACTACCTGTTTTCCCCTTCAAGCAAACACCCTCATTCAAATCTTATTAATTTACAATAACCGGACGTTGTGGGGTTCGCTTCGTTCCCTCAACACTTTAATAAAAGGGGTTTTGAGATATCGTTGAAAACTTAATTTATTATCTCGAATTAAAATTGTTTATTATCGTACGTTTATTAACAAATAAAAATTATTAACTCCAATTAAACTTGATGAGTGTTTATAAGAACCAAATGTAAATGACGCAATTAATAAAAGTACATCGAGGACGTTATAAAAACAAGAGCAAACACGTCGAAACGAATTCATCCAATGTACTACCGTACTGAGTCATTAGAGTCGGTTGTTAATTGAAATAACAACTCGAGAGTCCCTCGGTTTCCCCTTTTTTCTTCGTTCCCTCTTTTCCGCTGTTGACAAATAGTACAAATATCAATCAAATAATATGCGAGCGCGTGTATATACACGTTCATGTGTGTACTATACAGAGGCGAAAGAGAGAGAGAGACTTTGGTCGAGGGGACGAAAAATGAGTAATTGAAAATCGATATCGAAGGGAAAGAGAACGCACAGGTCGAAGTTATACTTCGTTACATGACGTGTGTCGATCAAAAAGTGCATATATTTTTTGGAACGTTCCGTGCTGAGAATCTATTATTTGTTTTGTAGTCAGGTTCGAGAAAAAAATTCGAGGTTATGAACAAGTTTTATGTTACGTGGATCGAAATGAATAGATGATTCGAAAGAGGTCGAATTGTACAGCTGTTCGTTCTCGAGAAAAAAAATTTATCTAATAAGATAGTGGAAAAACAATAAAGTTTTGTCTATTTTTACAACATTCTTATTATATTTTATAACAATTAATCGTTGCTTTTTAAATTCAATGCAAGTAATGATGATTATTACAAATACATCGATTATAATTTTTATGTCAGAACATATAGTCTAGTTACGTTCACATATTCTATTTTCTCAGTGCATATTTGGCAATTATAAGCAGACGAAGTTGTATTTTCGCCCCAAATGTGTATCCCATATTTTTTTTTTGGGTTTAAAGGAATATACTGTTTGAAGGAAATAATAAATGAAAGGAATCACCTTATAGTAAGAAAACGACAAAGATTTGTAGATGGATCGGAGATTCCAAGCGAATTCTTTACCAGCAGTCATAAGCAAAATACGTACAGAAGATCAAATTAACAAATAGCAATTAAAAAAGATACCAAGAAGAACTGTTAATGACTGAAGTGCAAAAGAAGGTTGTATATAAACTTTATTCATAGGTGGTTCAAAGAGGAATTAATTGTCCATAAGAGTATCAAAATGAGGGGCGGCTAGCTTTCGAAAGAAAAGATCTACTTTAGATCATCTTCAAGCGATTAATCTGGTTATTATAGAAAAAACTGTTGAATATAACTTTCCTTTCTGCAGAACCTTTATGAAAAGTAATGAGGAGACCAAATGTCGAGGTAATTTACATCCATTTGGTAAACGTGATATATACAAATAACATAGAAGTAATAAACCTAAAGTCTCGGAAGAGAGACTTCAGCATTGGCAGATGAAGAAGACAAGACATTTAATCAACGGTAGATACCTAAGTAGCCCACCATTTTTTGATGATGATCCAAGCAGGATCAGCTAATGCAACTTTATAACGCTGGTACAGAAACTGGATTAAACATAAACTTGCAAAAGACTAAAATAATATCAAATACAAAAGAAAATCCAATATACGTAGAAGATTATTCATGCTTAGGGCAAACATGTTTTTTGACGGGAAACTAAAAAATGAAATTGACAGAATAAAGTTTGATAAAAATATTGGTGGAGGATAAAATCAAAACCACACAGAATAAAATGGAGAGTTTACAGATATAAAATAGTAAGATAATACACATAAAATAGCGACGACGATTAAAATATTCAAATGGAATTGTGTTAATATATTACGAGAAAAAACTCAGGTGGGAATAGCTGTAGAATGGATTGAACCTCAATGGACAAGACCAAAAAATAAGGAGACAAAAAATGCGATGAACACATGAAGTTAGACGTTTGCTGACACTCATTTGGTGACAAAGGCATGACAAAGGTGCAAAACCGTCACGAATGGAAAGAACTTGGGGAGGCCTATATCCAAAATTGGATCCGAGACAAAAGTTTAATACTTATCAAGAAAAGAATTTACGTATAGTCTCCTTATTTCTCTTATTTATTGCTTCTTAGTTGTTATTAGGGAATAATTAGGTTTGGTTAAATTTTTCTGGCGAATAAAGGCTATTATACTATTTGAAGTTATATTTTCATGAGGTACGTATACATTTTGTAATGAGGATAGCCATAATTTAAAGAAAGCTTCAATTTGTGATCTAAGATTGGGAAATTGTAGTAAACCTGTTTCTAGCCATAGTCTTGTTGAAGATAGAGCGTCTATTAAATTAAAACTAGAACTAACACTACACCTACAACTAGAAACTTTCGGGTTAAGCCGTCCGTCTTTTGAAAACGTGTTTAACGTTTCGGATGCCATGTTGCAGCTTTCTTCAGAAACAAGTTTGAAGTGATCTTGAACACGTTAATAAACCAACAACTTATAGATACTCGTCAGTCTCCAGCTTTTTCGTTCTTCAAGTAACTCTTTGCATTAGTTCACTAAACGACTGGATTGACAAATTTAATGCCAAACTAATAAAGTTTATGGAACTCAATTCAAATTGATGAAACTTCATTGAAACCTGAAATTTTAATTGAAATATGAGAAAGTTAATTAAAAGCAAATGAAATACATAAAACTTTAACAGAAAATTTTGTATCAACGAAAATAACTTCAATGAAATCACACTTCATCGTTAGAACTACATCAAAACCTTCCAAACTTCAGTAAATCAAATTTCTTCAGCTATAGTTTTAACAAAGCATGACATTTTAACAGGAATAAAAAAACTTCAACTTAAAACACTTTATTGAACTAAATGCAATTAATATAATGATTTAATGAAAATCATAATTTTGATTTGAAAATTTAATAGCAACACAAAAAACTTTATCGAACCCGAACTAAATTGAAGAAACTTCATGAAAACCTGAAATTATAATCAAAACTTTTATCGAAATTGGGCATCAATTAAAGAAGTTTCAATGAAACTAAACGCCACTAAATAAATCTTCATCACTATCTTAATTTTGATCTTTTTGAACTTCATCTAAACCTAACCAAATGAAATCTTCAAATTTATACCCAAAACTTTAGTACTGTGCTAATGAACTTCAATGAAACTAAACGTAAACTGTAAAACTTCATCAAAATTTTAATTGTGATTTGAAAATTGAATATCAACTCAAAAACTTTATCTAAACATAACCAAATGAAAGAAACTTCATTAAATCCTCAAATTTATAACCATTGCTTTAGTATCAAGGAAAGGAATTTCAATAAAAACTAAACGTAAGCCATAACACTTCATCAAATGTTTTTATCTGATAATTTAACATTAACACAAAAAACCAAATGAAAGAAATTTCATTATACCCTCAAGTTCATAGCAAAAATATTAGTATTATACAATGAAATGAAATGCTAGTCATAAAACTTTATCAAAATCTTAATTATCAACAGGAAATTTAACTTTAACTTATGTGGCTGAAATTTAAATTGTTATACATTATATTTAAATATTAACCTAAGAAACTTCATCTGCATATTAATTTTTAATTTATTTGTTGAACCCGATGTAATATCACTAAAGTATTGATACCTACAACATTTGACATATAACATTTTAATATTATTTCAAACTTCACTACATTTTCAAGTTTCAGTCAATAATTTGTATTTATTTTATAAGTAAATCTGGTCCAAGACACTTTATGAAATGCGGTTATAACATTAATTCCTAGCAAGTAGTTTAATATTAGCCTAAAAAACTTCACCTAACATAACATAATCTAAGAAATTTCATGGTAAACTTCATCAAAATTTTAATTGTGGTTTGAAAATTGAATATCAACTCAAAAACTTTATATAAACAAAACCAAATGAAAGAAACTTTATTAACTCCTCAAATTTATAACCATTGCTTTAGTATCAAGGTAAGGAACTTCAATAAAAACTAAACGTAAGCCATAACACTTCATCAAATGTTTTTATCTGATAATTTAACATTAACTTAAAAAACCAAATGAAAGAAACTTCATTATACCCTCAAGTTCATAGTAAAAATATTAGTATTATGGAATGAAATGAAATGTTAGTCATAAAACTTCATCAAAATCTTAATTATCAACAGGAAATTTAACTTTAACTTATGTGGCTAAAATTTCAATTGTTGTACATAATATTTACATATTAACCTAAGAAACTTCATCTGCATATTAATTTTTAATTTATTTGTTGAACCTGATCAAATATCACTAAAATATTGATACCTACAACATTTGACATCAACTTCAACCAATCTTTAATTGTTAACTATGCTTCAAATTTAATCTTAACTAAGTATTCGCCAAAGAAAGGTCAATTAAGTTTATAACATTTTAATATTATTTCAAACTTCACTACATTTTCAAGTTTCAATCAATAATTTGTATTTATTTTATAAATCTGCTCCAAGACACTTTATGAAACGCGGTTATAACATTAATTCCTAGCAAGTAGTTTAATATTAGCCTAAAAAATTTCATCTAACGTAACATAATCTAAGAAATTTCATGGTAAACTTCATCAAAATTTTAATTGTGCTTTGAAAATTGAATATCAACTCAAAAACTTTATCTAAACATAACCAAATGAAAGAAACTTCATTAAATCCTCAAATTTATAACCATTACTTTAGTATCAAGGTAAGGAACTTCAATAAAAACTAAACGTAAGCCATAACACTTCATCAAATGTTTTTATCTGATAATTTAACATTAACTCAAAAAAACCAAATGAAAGAAACTTCATTATACCCTCAAGTTCATAGCAAAAAATATTAGTATTATGCAATGACTTGAAATGCTAGTCATAAAACTTCATCAAAATCTTAATTATCAACAGGAAATTTAACTTTAACTTATGTGGCTGAAATTTCAATTGTTATACATATTATTTAAATATTAACCTAAGAAACTTCATCTGCATATTAATTTTTAATTTATTTGTTGAACCCGATGTAATATCACTAAAGTATTGATACCTACAACATTTGACATATAACATTTTAATATTATTTCAAACTTCACTACATTTTCAAGTTTCAGTCAATAATTTGTATTTATTTTATAAGTAAATCTGGTCCAAGACACTTTATGAAATGCGGTTATAACATTAATTCCTAGCAAGTAGTTTAATATTAGCCTAAAAAACTTCACCTAACATAACATAATCTAAGAAATTTCATGGTAAACTTCATCAAAATTTTAATTGTGGTTTGAAAATTGAATATCAACTCAAAAACTTTATATAAACAAAACCAAATGAAAGAAACTTTATTAACTCCTCAAATTTATAACCATTGCTTTAGTATCAAGGTAAGGAACTTCAATAAAAACTAAACGTAAGCCATAACACTTCATCAAATGTTTTTATCTGATAATTTAACATTAACTTAAAAAACCAAATGAAAGAAACTTCATTATACCCTCAAGTTCATAGTAAAAATATTAGTATTATGGAATGAAATGAAATGTTAGTCATAAAACTTCATCAAAATCTTAATTATCAACAGGAAATTTAACTTTAACTTATGTGGCTAAAATTTCAATTGTTGTACATAATATTTACATATTAACCTAAGAAACTTCATCTGCATATTAATTTTTAATTTATTTGTTGAACCTGATCAAATATCACTAAAATATTGATACCTACAACATTTGACATCAACTTCAACCAATCTTTAATTGTTAACTATGCTTCAAATTTAATCTTAACTAAGTATTCGCCAAAGAAAGGTCAATTAAGTTTATAACATTTTAATATTATTTCAAACTTCACTACATTTTCAAGTTTCAATCAATAATTTGTATTTATTTTATAAATCTGCTCCAAGACACTTTATGAAACGCGGTTATAACATTAATTCCTAGCAAGTAGTTTAATATTAGCCTAAAAAATTTCATCTAACGTAACATAATCTAAGAAATTTCATGGTAAACTTCATCAAAATTTTAATTGTGCTTTGAAAATTGAATATCAACTCAAAAACTTTATCTAAACATAACCAAATGAAAGAAACTTCATTAAATCCTCAAATTTATAACCATTACTTTAGTATCAAGGTAAGGAACTTCAATAAAAACTAAACGTAAGCCATAACACTTCATCAAATGTTTTTATCTGATAATTTAACATTAACTCAAAAAAACCAAATGAAAGAAACTTCATTATACCCTCAAGTTCATAGCAAAAAATATTAGTATTATGCAATGACTTGAAATGCTAGTCATAAAACTTCATCAAAATCTTAATTATCAACAGGAAATTTAACTTTAACTTATGTGGCTGAAATTTCAATTGTTATACATATTATTTAAATATTAACCTAAGAAACTTCATCTGCATATTAATTTTTAATTTATTTGTTGAACCCGATGTAATATCACTAAAGTATTGATACCTACAACATTTGACATATAACATTTTAATATTATTTCAAACTTCACTACATTTTCAAGTTTCAATCAATAATTTGTATTTATTTTATAAATCTGCTCCAAGACACTTTATGAAACGCGGTTATAACATTAATTCCTAGCAAGTAGTTTAATATTAGCCTAAAAAATTTCATCTAACGTAACATAATCTAAGAAATTTCATGGTAAACTTCATCAAAATTTTAATTGTGCTTTGAAAATTGAATATCAACTCAAAAACTTTATCTAAACATAACCAAATGAAAGAAACTTCATTAAATCCTCAAATTTATAACCATTACTTTAGTATCAAGGTAAGGAACTTCAATAAAAACTAAACGTAAGCCATAACACTTCATCAAATGTTTTTATCTGATAATTTAACATTAACTCAAAAAAACCAAATGAAAGAAACTTCATTATACCCTCAAGTTCATAGCAAAAAATATTAGTATTATGCAATGACTTGAAATGCTAGTCATAAAACTTCATCAAAATCTTAATTATCAACAGGAAATTTAACTTTAACTTATGTGGCTGAAATTTCAATTGTTATACATAATATTTAAATATTAACCTAAGAAACTTCATCTGCATATTAATTTTTAATTTATTTGTTGAACCCGATGTAATATCACTAAAGTATTGATACCTACAACATTTGACATATAACATTTTAATATTATTTCAAACTTCACTACATTTTCAAGTTTTAATCAATAATTTGTATTTATTTTATAAATCTGCTTCAAGACACTTTATGAAACGCGGTTATAACATTAATTCCTAGCAAGTAGTTTAATATTAGCCTAAAAAATTTCATCTAACATAACATAATCTAAGAAATTTCATGGTAAACTTCATCAAAATTTTAATTGTGGTTTGAAAATTAAATATCAACTCAAAAACTTTATCTAAACATAACCAAATGAAAGAAACTTCATAAAATCCTCAAATTTATAACCATTACTTTAGTATCAAGGTAAGGAATTTCAATAAAAACTAAACGTAAGCCATAACACTTCATCAAATGTTTTTATCTGATAATTTAACATTAACTCAAAAACCAAATGAAAGAAACTTCATTATACCCTCAAGTTCATAGCAAAAATATTAGTATTATGCAATGAAATGAAATGCTAGTCATAAAACTTCATCAAAATCTTAATTATCAACAGGAAATTTAACTTTAACTTATGTGGCTGAAATTTTAATTGTTATACATAATATTTAAATATTAACCTAAGGAACTTCATCTGCAATTTTTAATTGATATGTTGAACTTGATCTAATATCACTAAAATATTGATACCTACAACATTTGACATCAACTTCAACCAATCTTTAATTGTTAACTATGCTTCAAATTTAATCTTAACTAAGTATTCACCAAAGAAAGTTCAATTACGTTTATAACATTTTAATATTATTTCAAACTTCACTACATTTTCAAGTTTTAATCAATAATTTGTATTTATTTTATAAATCTGCTTCAAGACACTTTATAAAACGCGGTTATAACATTAATTTCTAGCAAGTAGTTTAATATTAGCCTAAAAAATTTCATCTAACATAACATAATCTAAGAAATTTCATGGTAAACTTCATCAAAATTTTAATTGTGATTTGAAAATTGAATATCAACTCAAAAACTTTATCTAAACATAACCAAATGAAAGAAACTTCATAAAATCCTCAAATTTATAACCATTACTTCAGCATCAAGGTAAGGAACTTCAATAAAAACTAAACGTAAAGCCATAACACTTCATCAAATGCTTTTATCTGATAATTTAACATTAACTCAAAAAAACCAAATGAAAGAAACTTCATTATACCCTCAAGTTCATAGCAAAAAATATTAGTATTATGCAATGAAATGAAATGCTAGTCATAAAACTTCATCAAAATCTTTATTATCAACAGGAAATTTAACTTTGACTTATGTGGCTGAAATTTCAATTGTTATACATAATATTTAAATATTAACCTAAGAAACTTCATCTGCATATTAATTTTTAATTTATTTGTTGAACCGATGTAATATCACGAAAATATTGATACCTACAACATTTAACATCAACTTCAACCAATCTTTAATTGTTAACTATGCTTCAAATTTAATCTTAACTAAGTATTCACCAAAGAAAGTTCAATAAAGTTTATAACATTTTAATATTATTTCAAACTTCACTACATTTTCAAGTTTTAATCAATAATTTGTATTTATTCTATAAATCTGCTCCAAGACACTTTATGAATCGCGGCTATAACATTAATTCCTAGCAAGTAGTTTGATATTAGCCTAAAAAACTTCACCTAACATAACAATCTAAGAAATTTTATGGTAATTTTAATTTTTCCATTAATTTTAAGTCATATTTTCGACTGTACATCAAAGAAGCTTCAATGAAACCAAACAAATTGACTTAACTTAATCATGAAGAAACCATGAACTTCATCATACCCTTAATTTTAATCCCATAAATTTGATACTTAGAATAATAGAAAAATTTGTTCCTTGTCGTTAAGGTCCAGAACTTCTCATTCAAAAATCAGCACCTTAAACCAGCATATGAGGTAAGCTAAGAACTTTCAAAATGTTTATTAACTTTTCAGTATTTTTAATTTAAACTGTGATCTTCTTCTTGAAATATAAAATTTTGTTCGAATATACATAATCAACAAAGACAAAGCAAAAAAGAACAATTAAAAAAAAAATAATAATAAAAAATAAACAGAACAAAAAAGGGTTAAAAAATAGGACGTCAACGTAAAAAAATAAAAGTTGCAACGAAAACGCTGGGGCATTTCGAACAATTGAACATCGCCGGGTTGTGGGGGAAAATATAAACAAAAATTTTGCCGATTTTTATTTTTTTTTGTGCCGGCCGGCTTCAATTTTTTCCCCCAGCACGCAGGATATTTTTTGTCGGTATTTTTTTTATTGAAACTTGCGCACGGTGACTATTTTAAATTTTTCATCGCTCGAAACTCACTATTCGAACAGGGACGTTCACTAAATTTAATCATCGTCAAAGTGTCGCCGAAAAAAAAGGAACGTTCGAAAAATAAAATTAACAAAAAAATACAACAACAACCGGGCAGGATAAAGAGAGGAAAAAAATAAAAATCGGCCGGGTAAAAAAGTGAGCTTTCGAATGAATATTGTACGCACCGCCACTGCGTTTATTATCACGCGGGAAAAATGAAATGACAAAACTGTCAAACGGAAGCAAACGCAAAACAAATTGCATTAAAAAGGTTTCCCCATCACCCATTTTTTCCATTTATACTATTTCAACGATAAACTTTATTTATATTTTTTAGATGTTAATAATTGAATCGTTTCTTAAACTATTTCAGCATTTTTAGTAAAACTCTATGGTGTTAACTGGGACTTTACTGAAATATTTAGAGCTTCACGGTTTTTAAAACGCCCATCGTGCATAATTCAGTCAACCCGAGACTCTGAATCATAATTCATTTTTCTCCCACACTTTCAGGAAATTTAAACTTATGTCATTTTAAGTACAGTTTTTTCTTCTTGATTAAAATCATGAAGTGAATCAATAAGACAATAAAAAAATAATAAAGGGCACGAACGTAAATAGATTACGAACACCCGTTATTTACAAAATAGAAATAGATAAAATCGAACGATTTAAAATAGAACGATTTTTTGTCTGACAACAAAAAAAAGTAAAAATACGTTCGCTCCGTTTTATCGTTTCTCGTGGATCTTCTTTCGATCCGATGTCCAGATTTGCACCGCCACTGGAAAAATTTACAACGAACACACACAGTGAAAATCACGTCGTCGTCGACGTCGAAAACGACGGAACGTCGACGTCGCGACGCCGCCCATGTTTCTCCCCACCCGTCCCTCGTCCTCCAATCGGACGGCGCCATCTATCGATCGCCACGTCACTTCCTCGGCCGCCGTCGGACGCCATTTTCCGGCACCCCACCATCGCCACCGTCGACGCCGCCACCAACAACGAAGCTGTCGTACAGCTTACAAAAAAGAAGAAAAACAAAATAAGATGAAGAGGAAAAAAGATTTTTAATTTTTTTAATTCATAAAATTGAAACTGTAAACAATGCGCTGAAGGCTACGAAGGCAAAACGATAGAAGGTGGATAGAGTTGACCGAGTTTTGGCGTTATCTTGTGTATAAATATGTGCACGTGTACACAATACGGTATGGAGACATAGACTATGATCTGAAAGCACGAACAAAGTGCGATCAAAACAAAAGATAAAGCTTTAATAGATGGTTGTTTTCATGGCACGCTTTATTATCTGCGAGGGACTTGGTTGGAATGGGTTCAAACATTGCAAATTTACTTTTATAAATTAACTTATAATCTTTTAATTATACAAATTAAATCAAAAAAATTAAAATCGATAACAAAATTAACAAGAATTTATGCCCAAAAAGAACATAAATGATAATCCCAATACATTTGTATATTTGTATGAAAAAACGTTCCCAGAAATCAGATAACGAGCTTTTCTGGAAACATGGATATTTGCATGACATGTACATGAATTTAACTACAAGTTGCTAAAGTCAACATCGTGCAACTCCACTATCTTTTTAAGTGAAGCATTAAATTCGGGTTATCCAAGAAAACGATTTCTATAAACAAATACTTTTTGCACAAATCTAAAATGATGTTTTAGAAGAGAGAACAACCTGAGAAATAAGCATGATGAAACTGGTATTTTAGAAATGTACATAATATTTTTTCTATTCAATTTATTCTGATGTTGAGTTTATGACTGTGAACATAAGTAGGCAAAGTTTATATTTGATAATAAAGCCAAGATTGAGTTAAAGTTTCTGTGTTTGTAGAATTTGAGAGGAACGTAGACCCCATTGAGCGTTTTTTATGTATTCATAAAACACACATTTCACATCATCCAGCTTATAACAAAAATCAAGATGTAGCTTAGAGATACGTCTCTTACTGACTAAGTTCAATCATCGAAAGTCTGACATTGTTAATTGTTGCCAATGATGGACCGTCTTATGTTTAGAACCTTCTTAGTAAACAACGAGCATTACTTATGGAACGGTGTCTAAGAAGATATTACAACGTTTGATAGCATGGTAATTTGTCCCACATATTCTTATTCTTTTATGGGTAACTCTTAATGTCCTTTGGTTATCACAGCTACCTTCTCCAAGGTCAACTGATAATCTATACCTAACCTAAAACTGATTAATTCTCTGTGTAGTGCCAAATCAGATTCTCTACTGTCGATAGATAAAGTTGTCTTGACTTTTACTTCTATTGAATGTGTGTTGATTAGGGTGTTGAAGATTACTTAGTAAAGATATCCCTCTTAATAAAAAATAGATGAGATTGCTTGGTAGCTTCGATAAGGATGGAAAAATTTCTTGCTTATCAGATTTGGGGATAAAGTTCACCAAGACGAAAATTCTCGCAAATGTCCTAAAGTGCCATATAACCCTGGAGTATTTCCTATAAGTGAGAATGTAGATCCTGTTCTTCCTACATCAGCAACACTGACGTGGTCCAATTTGGCCCTTTCAGAGAACTAACCTTTCATTATCATACCTTTTTTCTACGATGTTATTAATAAACGTTTTGTGTGTAATTCACCAGATCACAACTTAAACGGTTGGTACACTCAATATCGAATAACCCTTACAACACCAGATTTATTAATGACCCCATATTCTTGTGCAGGAGACATATTATCTTGTTGACAGATGCTTGAGTTCACTCTTATTTTCCCGACGTATATTTGTTCCATACTATTGAGGTCATCAGTGATCTGAAAAGGTCCAGCTGGGTTCCTTTCTGCTTATGGCTTAGAGTTACACCAACCTTACTGAAACTAAAATCATAAGTAAAATTTTTTAATTATGGATGCATATTGAAAGAATCCACTAAAGTTAACATCCCATTGAAGGGTGCTTACAAGGGAGGTGAACCGAGCTAAACCATAGACACCATAGAGGATTTATATTGCAGTTTTATATCTTCAATTATTATTAATACTAAAACCGCTTAAGTCATTGAGTCCACAAATCACTGATTTATTTCAATGGATTAATCCAATAAAGTTGGCCATTTCCAAATGGTGAATTTCAAGGTTATGCAGTAAATAGCCTCCATCCCTGGTACTTCACCTGAACGTCCTTTATTAATATTGTAGTCCTGATGACTTCCACAGCAGCAAATACTTGACGTGGGGCATCCTAAATAGATCTATTAAACATTTCAGATATTGTCAAAGGACTGGGGACTTTGTGGTTAGACGTTGAAATATCGTTCTCCTTGGAGGTTAAAGCCTTGACGATGTTTATATCTTTTATTTAACCATACTAGTTTTTACTGAATCTTTCACTATCCGAGTTTTTAATTCTATTCACTTTGTCAATTAGTGTATTAAACAGCATATTTTGTCATCATGCGCCATTAACGCCTCGATTGTTCATTTCACCTAGAAAGAATCTTGAGCTCCTTGACCGCACTTAACCAAACCTCCTTTTAGGAGCTGAAATACGTTTACCTTCAAATTTACTGAATGGCAATTATTATAGACAATATTTAAGAATAAACGATCGAAGAGGTAGACAATTAAGGTTGTTAGTTGTGGCTACTTTTAAATACTGGTTTACGCTGGGATCTGTCCTGCCTCTGTATCGTTGTAAGCCTTATTGACGGGTCAAAAGAGTTGGATGATCTGAGCTTTTGGCTCTCGTTCGAATTTGTTTGACTTAATCCTTTAATGTTTTTACCTGAAGGTTCTTAGGAGTAGATACACTACTATTTATTAATGAATAGAGCTGCTGTAGTAAGAGATTCTGAACTTCTCTTTGTAAGCTTAATCTATTACAGTTTAGGTCTAAGAATTACAACTGTATCTCAACGATTTCTGCCTCGGCCGCAAGCGTCCTCTACTATTTGTATTACCCATTTAAGATACAACTTTGTTTCTTCAGTATGCAGTAGTTGTTTATATGAGTATCAATTGTCACAATTGGTCTACCTCGCTCGCAAGCAACCTCAACTAGTATCCCTATCGCTCATTCAGAATGTTACATCGTTGTCTCAGTATACAATAGCTATTTATATGAGTCTAAATTGTTTTAATTCAGTACCTCCATCGCAAGCAACCTCTCTTGATATTCAGTTACTTCGCCACAATGCTGCCAAACCTCAGTCCTATCACATATTTTAGCAACATGGCTAAAATCCATATATTCTAAACATTAAATGCTTATAATAACATCTTTAACACTATAAGATCTCCTATCATTATAAACTTTCTCAATGCTACTACGAGAAAGAATCCACGAGACATTCAATGATTGGCATCTCTATGACATTGTTTCCATAGATTTTTTTAAACTTGTCTTTACAACCCACAGAACTCCTGAAGTTTTTATGCCAATCTCCAATATATTCCTATTGTACAATTTATCAAGTACAAAATCATCACTAAATTTGTTTATAATCCCAGCTTCTTTAATTCTTTCTATCTTCTATTTAAATAACAACCCCATTACTCCTCGTTTTCTTCATTCCTTTTATGATTACTACAAGAAAGCTAATATATTAGGGTTTTTATCGAGAAAACTTCAACTTCGCAGAGTAATTTTCCAAAATACGTCGATATACCATCGACAGGAAAGATTTTTACACAACCAGCAATTTTCCATAAGGGTTAATTAACTTCAAAAGATGATGTTCCCGATAAGTTTCTATGGTTCTACTACAATCTGGTTTCTCTAGAAATATACAGAATGACCTACTAAATATGATGGGAGCACACAATTTAGGTTTGGCAATGGAATAGAAAAGTTTCCTGTTTTTGAAAAGTAATCTCATATTGCCTACTTCTGATGATAATCATTCAAATTTGCGAACTTACAAATATATAATGCTCAAAGATCATGTTCACTTCCCAATATAATTTGATTCCATAAATAGGCTAGAAAAATATAGTTAATATTATTACTTACGTAACAACTAAGACACAAAGATGAAAATAAGACAATTTTAAGTATTCTCTTTTAAACTCTCTCTATCTCGCTGTAGTTCATTTGATGGAGAAGTGCATCAAACCACTTTGTAGCAAGGGAGGGTTAAAATGAGAAAAGAAGGGTCGCCGGGCCGTTTTAATATTAAATTGAGCGTACGAAATCCCATTAGAATTTGTGTTTAACGTGTTAGGATGTAGTATATACGATTGTTACAAGAGTCGCGTGTGGGGTTTGGATTAGCGGTCACGTGCTATGCACGTGCTCGGACAGATACTTGATACGATATGTACTCTATTTGATCACTTACTAACACAATTTACGAAAAGAAAAAAAAATTCATCAAACTTTATTGCTATAGATAGCGAGTAGATACTTTTTTAATTATTGTTTCAATTGTAGTTTTAATTATTGTTTTAATTTTGTTTCAGAGTCGAATACTTGAAGATGCCTCGATTATGTGTAATTCATGGTCACCCAGACATAATGTAAGTATACAAAGTTTAAGAAAATTAAATATAATCAACGAATAATCGTTAAGGAATATTACACGAAAAGTATGTAAGTAAGGAGATGGGGAGAAGTGAAAGTGTATTGAGTGCCTCCGTGATAACGATAATAGATATTAGGGACGGTAAATGTAGGTCTTCGGCTTAAATTCGAAATTTCCTCCCGTTCGTTACTGAAAAGCTTGAACGTTTCGAAGAGAAAGCCGGGGTGCGTACCGGGTTCTTACCGTTCATTTATTATTTAAAAGGGACGCGCGTACGGCTTTTCTCTACGTCTCTTTCTAACTAAAAAAGTGTGATAGAAAGAGATGGGTTGTATCAAGGTCGATAACTTTACAATTAAAGGTTCGCCCTGAAAAATCTCGGTTACAATGACCCAACATTTCATAACATATGGCAAACTGGATTTAAACGAGAATGAAAAGAGTTGAAACCGTTGGAAAAATCGTAAAAAATCTCATTGTTTAAGATTGAATATAAATCCTTTGAATTTCGAATTCATATTATTTGAAAATTGTTTTATTATTCAAAAAGTTTTAAAATGAAATGGGATCCCTTATTAGTCCAAAACTGGCGAGGGTTGAATTTGATTTCAATTATGTTTTGAGTGAGAATTGCGCAGGTTTAGTAGGCCGAATAAGGGTGAAAGAGAGAGAGGAGGGAAATAGATGAAGAGTTATAGCTGCCCGGACAAGTGATAATCGGCGTAATTTCATTGCCGTTGCTCGTTTGTTTCGGCCCCGGCCAACCCCGAAATTCATCAGGCAGCCAGGAGGAGTAAACTCCTCTCCCCGGTCCTTATTTGTCTTCCAACCCCCGGTTACAAATTATCCCATTCCGGTAACTTACGATCATTACATTAACAGGGCACTTAGTCATTTTTGTGGTCTTCTACTTCTCTCTAAGCTTTATCTTTTATCTTAATCTCTTTCAAAAAGAAAAAGAGCTAATCCATCTACAGGTAAGTGAATGAATTTTTGAGTGAAACTTCAAAAGGTTATGTCATACAAACATTATTTTTGGGAGTGAAGGAAAGATTAATATCTTAAATTAAAAATGTCTATTTTAAAATAGCTTCATTAAAATATCTTAATTAATGGAGATAATTTATATCTCCAGCAAAACAATTTTTCCGTTAAGTAGAATTAATGAACATAAAATGTCAAAAAATAAGGAGCCAAGTAATAAGGGAGAAAATAAAAAGGAAGAAATTGGTAAGGACAAGAAATTAAGGTGAGGTTATAAAGATAAAAGGAAGCTTAATTTGCAATATTATTTGATTGCTGATAGTGATTCTTATCCTTTTGAATGAATAAGTTTAATTAAAGAGAGATTATGTATTGCAACCCCACCCAACTCAAAACCTGATGCAGATATTTTGTATACATCTGCATCTAATTGAGTCATTTTTGGGTTGCAGGATTGGCTCAATAATCTTGGAACGGTTCACAATCTAACCTCTAGAATACTCAAATCAGGTTGAGGGATACTGGCTTGCGCATACTGGTCTCAGATTGTATTGAGATATTCTTAAAAGAAGAATGAGGTCAAATTGAAACATTCGTGTTTTTTAGTCCTAGATGAGATTACATTGTGACTAAAAAATGATGTGATTGATTTAAAGCAGTTTGGAACAATTCTATATGAATTCAAAGTACTATAGAATGTCTGCCTAAGTTAAGGCATTTTTTAAATAATGATGAGGTTGAACTGAGACTATATTGGAATGAGCTTGAGTTGTCATATCCTTATCATTTAGAATGATTCAGTTCGAGATCAGTTCATATCTTGCAAAGCAATCAAATCTGGTTGAGCTAATATTATATTTTGGAATAATTAAGCTCTTCAAGAAAATCTGATCGACTTTTAGATGATTTTTACAAACAACTTTTTCTTCAAGACGGAGTGGAATAAAGTGGAAATCAGAAAGGAAGCTTTTTGAGGTTATAAAGATATATTTGGGGTTAGGTTACACCAAATCTTAACATGCCACGATAATCAGTTCATATTTTATATATTTTTAAAAATTACATGTTTCATTTGATGTATCTTGAAAGTATGGTTAAAAAGAAAAAAGTGTTTTCTCCAAATCGGTTAAAATTTAAGGAATGAAACTTTTTGAGGTTATAAAGGAATGTTTGAGGTTAGGATAAACCAAATTATAGGCTTTCAGGGTGACTAATTCATTTTATATATAATTTTAATAATTGCCGATTTGATATAATAACATTTAACACATAACATTTCTTTAATCGAAAGCGTATTGGAATTAAGTAATCAAACTTTTTGAGGTTATAAAGGAACCTTTGAGCTTAGGTTGTACCAAATTTAAAGTTACCATAGTGATTAATTATTTTTATATACATTTTTAAAGTTACCTGTTGTATGTAACGTTTCTTTAAAATATGATTGAAGAAAAAAGTTATTTTTTCCAAAGTAGTTAGGATTTAAAAAATAAAACTTTTTGAGGTTATAAAGGAAAATTTGAGGTTAATTTATACCAAATTTAAAGCTACCACGGTGATTAATGGATTTTACACAAATTTTTAAAAATCACCTATTTAATATGAAGTGCTCTGAAAATATGATTGAAGAAAAAAATAATTTTCTTCCAAGATTTTAGGATTTAAGAAATGATTTTTTTTGTGGTTATAAAAGAACGTCTGAGAATATATTATACCAAATTTTAAATTTCTTCGAGAAACAGTTTTTGCAATAATAATTATTGAAAACCTCGAATTTGACGTCTATTGAAAGTCAGGTTAAAAAAAAATTTTCTACAAAAAAGTTAAAATTAAAACGTCAAACTTTTTAAGGTTATAAAACAACATTTTATTAGTTATACTAAATTTTAACCCATGGTGTTAAATTCATATTTTATATATATGACGTTCTTTAAAAATATGATTGAAAAAAAAAATTGTTTTCTCTGAAACAGTTGTGATTTAAGAAATGAAGCTTTTTGAGGTTATTCAGGAATGTTTGAGGTTAGGTTATACTAAATTTTAGGTTGCTACGATGATTATTTCATTTCATATACATTTTTAATAATCACCTGTTGTGTTTGATAATTATTAAAAGTATGATTCAAGAAAAAAATTATTTTCTCCACAGTGGTTAGGATTTAAGAAATGAAACTTTTTGAGGTTATAAAGGAACATTTGAGGTTAGGTTATACCAAATTTTAAATTGCTATGGTGATTAATTTATACTTTATAATCTTTATAGAATCGGCTATTTAATTTGACGTTAATTGAAAATATGGCTAAAGAAAAACATTGTTTTCTACAAAACAGTTGTGATTTAAGAAATGAAACTTTTTGAGGTTACTCAGGAATGTTTGAGGTTAGGTTATACTAAATTTAAGGTTGCCACGATGATTATTTCATTTTATATACATTTTTCAAAATCACCTGTTGTGTATGATATTTGTTGAAAATATGATTCAAAAAAAAATTGTTTTCTCCACAGTGGTTAGGATTTAAGAAATGAAACTTTTTAAGGTTATAAAGGAACATTTGAGGTTAGGTTATGCCAAATTTTAAGTTGCCACAGGTACTATTTCATTTTATATAAATTTTTAAAAATCACCTGTTATGTATGATATTTGTTGAAAGTATGATTCAAGAAAAAAATTTTTTTTTCCAAAGTGGTTGGAATTTAAGAAATAATCCTTTTTGAGGTTATCAAGGAACATTTGAGAATCGGATATACCAAATTTTCAGTTTTTTTTGGAAAAAGGTTTTTTTTAAAGATCATTTTTAAAACATCCGTTCTGAACATGATGTTTGTTAAAAGTGAGATTAAAGAAAAAAATTGTTTAACAAAAGGGTTAAGATTCAAAATAATAATTTTCGTGAGGCTAAAAAGGAACGTTTATTCTTTTAATTTAATGTTCTTCCATGAGTAGTATTCTTAATAACAATGTGAAATTGATATTTGTTAATATCAGGATTAACGATATGTACATATCCGGAACGGTAACATCAAATATGTAGATGGTGAAAACAGAAAAAGCTAGAAACAAAGACTACAAAAAATAGCGTTGGCATAACCTAGATACTTTTAATGATTTTTTATACACTTGTCATCCTTAAATATTATTGATTATGTATGATATTGAAAACCCTAAGCTAGAAGTAGAAGCGGAAACCGTTAATTTGTTGTATTTGATTTAAATTAAATTTTTAATGCATTAAGCATAGAGGATATGGTTGTCATCAGCTATATGTATATCTTTTAAATTTGATGAACATGTTGCACTCCTTGAACATGTTGTCATTATGGAAGAAGAACTTCTTCTACAGGTAAGGTTAGCCACCTACCTGGCGTTCGGATTTAAATGCTCACAGAAACCACCACCACGGTGGTTTAAAAAAAAACAGACCTATGGCCTCCTCTTCTTTCCGGATAGTAATTACTAGCCGGAAAGAAGATGTTGCAGTAGATAGGTCATTTTTAACCTTATGGATCGCTCCTTAGACGCGATAATCTAAATTTGAGATACGTTTGCTCATCTTGTCCAATCGGTTTAGGCTTCCTTGGAGCATTCCATCAATATTAGTTTTTTGCTGGGGTGGTTATTGAGTCTTCTTCGGATTTGATTTTATGCTTCCTGTATCATGCTCTTGATCTTGCTTATTATCTCGTTGTTGGGCAGACAAGCTTGGTATTTTATTTGTTGACTTTTTATCCACGATAGTTAGCTAGATGCAATGCAAGATAAAATTCAATGCGTTGAATTTTATACCTGATCTATGCTTGATAATGATGGGTTGTACATACTCTCTCTCTCTTTTCTACGACCATCTAAATTCTTCTGCCTCACATTTTGACTTTGCATGATAATGATAACTCAATAAACGCAATATTCTTTTTTTGCGAACATTATCTGAGGTTACAGTTGTTCTTCGATAAAAGTATCTATAGATATCCAACAAATTCCATAAAACATATAAATATTAATGATGACTTATAATTTATTTGACTCATCCATGATGAACGTTTTGTTCTGATTTTTACAAATATAAATATGTTATAATCTACCGATATAATGATTTATAATAAATAATTCCGAGTTAATTACCTCAATAATGGTAATAATAACCGATAATTTCCGATTTGTAGCTCGCGCCATATATAAAACTCAATACGTTATACATGGTATCGATATGCGAGTGCAAACAAACATCAATTTGGACACTTGATTAAACGTAAATGTAAACGCGCCGACCGCCGCGAACCGACCACCACCATCTCATTAATATTGTATTTCATTAGTTTGGTCGTCGCCGATGTCGGCGTCGCGACGGCCGAGCAAAGTATAATATACTCGGCGCTATATTGATATTCGGCCGATGAGAAGGTCGTTTAAAAATCGGGTCGCTAGATGGTCGTAATTGCGGCCGCGTTAGGGCGGCAAGTCGGGAGGAAAAAATCATAAATAATTTACCGTATCATTTTATCATAATTTCAGCGCATAAATTTTAGAGGAGCGCCGGCGTCGGGACGCTCGGGCCGCCGACGCCGTGCTTGCTTAATCCAATATTTACCGCCCGTAGTGCTGCTGCTTCCACGGCATGCTCTCGTCGACAACTATTACCGCACGTGTTGGTAAATTTCAGAGAAAAAAAAATGATGAGCTTTTACAAGCCATTTTATAACCGACATATAAAAGAGGACAATTTCACTTTCAAACATTTCAACATATCTTTTTCTATTGTTAAATATAAAACTTTTATTTAAAAAAAATAAAGTATAGTAAAACCTCGGTGTAACGGACTTCGGATATAACAGACAATACTATATTAAAAAACAAGTTTCGTAAGACACGTTTGAAATGCACGAATTCAAGTTGAAAAACGAGTTTTTTAATGAATGAGTTTTTTCATTCGCGTTTTTATCCTTTTTTTTCTTAAAAGTAAAATAAATTTTGACAATGTAGGGAAATAGGTATGTACCAGTTGGTAACACCGTAACACTTGAAAATAGAAATTTGAATTGACAATTAGAAACTGTCAAAACACAAAATGTATTCACCTGACAAAAATGTTTCATGTACACCTCCCAAAATAAGAGAAATTGTTCAGAGTTCAATGTCCTCATTATTGTGGACCTTGTATTCGATGCTAAGAACGCGTTTAAACATCCATAGACAAACATTGTCACATTGACAACTAGAAAAATTAATGACCCAATGTCACCAACTTGAACTGGTTCCATAAAATGTTACTAAAATCTCATTAAAGCATCGGATGCTGTAAGGAGTCTCATTACAGCACCAATTTGAGTACTGTTATAGCTTTCATTACCGTCGCGAATTACAAAAAATATTTTTAAGTCCTTTGATTATATATAATATGGATTGAGCCAACGAGAGAGATAGCTTGCGCAAGGTGATCGAACCGAGATAGACATAGAAGCGTACTGACATATAATGGGCGTGCGTTAATTTATAAGATAAAAAACTATCAATTAGAAGTAACATTTATAATACTTACAGGTGATGTGAAACTGTATTATCGCGAACTTTGCACACGAAACAATACATTTTTAAACATAACGGCGTGACTGGCTGTGACACAACAAAACCATAAACGTCAAATGGAAGAGGTTTGACACTTTTGTGCGCATGCGCCCGTCTGTTTAGTACCGTTTTATGTCTATCTTTGTTACACTTTCACATTATCGCTTTCCATCTGCGTCTATTCACCTTGAGCCACATTTTTGTTAGTAGATATATTCAGTTAGCTCAATCCATATTATATATAATCAAAGTTTAAGTCATACTATATTTAATTACCTATTTAATACATCAGTATATTTAAATATAAATGTTAGCACTATTCTACTAGTTGCTCTATTCCATGTTTATAGATAAAGTCCGTTGTATTCCCCGAGTTGTGTATATGATGCATAAATTAAGAACGGTAGTTTTGGTTGTAATTGTTCAGCTCTAAATTATTGTATATTTTTATTGAACTTCCGTCTTAAGTCGTCTGTCGTCTTAAGAGATGTACGGCTAAACTCGCATGTTTCTAGTTCTAGGTGTAGTGTTAGTTCTAATACGAGTGTTAGTTCTAGTTTTAATTGTTATTCAGCATTATATTGTTATATATTTCTCCTTGAAGTAAAACTAGAACTAACACTAGACCTAGAATTAGAAACAACCGGGTTCTAGGTTTATTGTTAGTGTTAGTTTTAGTTTTAAATGTTATGCAGCGCTAGACCAAAAACTAGAATCATTCGGGTTTAGCTGTCTTAAGAGACGTACGGCTAAACCCAAGTGTTTCTAGGTCTAATGTTAGTTCTAGTGACAGTGCAAGTGTAAAACTAGAACTAACACTATACTTAGAACTAGAATCATTCGGGTTTAGCCGTCTTTAGAGACGTGCGGCTAAACCCAAATGATTCTAGTTTTAGGTATACTGTTAGTTCCACATGGTAACAGTGCTAGTGTAAAACTAGAACTAACACTAGACCTAGAACTAGAAAGTTTCGGGTTTAGCCGTGCGTCTTCAGACTACTATAAGAAATATTACTGCTTTCAAGATGATGCAACTGATGAAGCCTTGAAGGCAAACAATTTGCTTTCAACTAACGGTTTAACTCTGATTCTTTAATGTTAATACTTGATTCTGAGTTGTGTGCTATACTTTATGAACTCACGTTTTTCCGAAACACGATTCAACATTTTTTTGGAACATTATTTATTTATTTCTTGGGATCAATCAAGTACAATATAATAAACTATACATAGAGTATATCAGTTGGACAGCCCGCTGCTGCATTTCTATTCCCAATTGTCACATCCTTCTATCCAGCTAGATCATTCAACTCCCTATATCCCATCTCCTGTTCTATGCTTGAACATGTTCATGACAGTTTCGGTTGTTGACGTTCTGTTTCCAATGTCCTTATTTCGAATTTTCTCCACTGCGACAACTCTCCGTTTATCTTGCTCTTTTATCATCCAAACTTTACAGCCCTATGCCAATACACTATCGGTCATAGTCTTTCCAATAAGTTTTGTTTCACATCTTCTCCTCATCCCCTACCCAATATTTAACTGCTTTCTCTTCACTCCCGCACCTATATCCATTAAACACCCCAGAATTTCCTTCATTATTATTATATTATATCCTGCCTTCCAACTGAGCACGACGTTCTTCTTCCTTCCACATCTCTATCTCTACCATACTACTCCTTAAATAGAGTTGATTCCTCCCTGCTCCTTCTTGGTTCTCCGTTGAGTATCCTACTCTGCTATAATATTCCCTTCTTTCTTGGTGTCGATACTTTCCCACCCCAGTTTTAACCTCCCTTCAACACTTTTCCAAATTTTTAAAGTCGCTTCTCTGCTCCAGCCCATCCTTGTACTTTGTGGCCCTTTTGCTTGCTTGTACCCCTATCTTCTTCATCTTCAACTCTTTTTTCGCTTTATATCTCGGAGTCTCCGTGCTCAACCCGGAGACCTACCTCCAATATCTCTCCTGGACTTACTACAACATCTTGTGTTCTTTCCACCTCCATATTTCCAATCCATACACTATCACACTCGTCACAAATCCATCAAACATATTGTCCATCTGCACAAATCTTTTCCAAATATTTGTTCATATCTACCCTAACAATCTGCTTGCTTTTCGAACTCTCTACCTAATATGATCCCCATCCCAATATTTTTATAGTCTTCAGACTTTCTAGTTCTAGGTATAATATTAGTTGTAATGACAGTGTTAGGTAGCGCATGTGGTATATTTTTATTGCACTAAAACGCAAGTCTAAACCCGAAACTTTCTAGTTCTAGGTCTTGTGTTAATTCTAGTTTTAATTATAATTCATAACTATTATTCAGCGCTAACGTCACAAACGGACCATCGAACTGAGCATTTCTTCCCGGAATGTAGCAGTCCTCTTAAATTCTACCGCCCTTCATATAAATATAAAGCCACGTACTCTGAACATAACGTTGTGGTGAGCTGTTCGAATTTGTGTGCATTAAAATTATTCATTTAACAAACTTTCCCTTCCCCGTATTAATCCGTTATATCGAGGTTTTACTGTAATTATTTCTCTATACAATTTGTTTTATAGAAAAGACTACAATATAATTAAAAACCATTATAAATTATTTTGTTACAGGGTGATATTTTTTCCGGATTGAACGATGGTTTAATCAGTAGGGCGGAAGCCCTCGCGGCTGTGGACATAAAACATCAGACATCCGGTGGCCCCGGAGGGTTGCCCCAATTGAAACACGACATGATGTACCACCATGGCATGGGGGCACCTCCACCGGTCAGCAGGCCACACCAGGTTTGTTTCAACTTTTATTTATTATCCTTTTTTTTATCTTTAAGCATTATCATTGGGGTAACAAAGTATTATGAATATTTGTCTGAATTATTTTTTTTTGTATACTTGACAAATACTGGCGTCGTTGGTGAAAGTGTCGCAATGCCTTGCAGCCACCAAGCGACCGGGGAGATAGGGTCGCGACCCTTATACGTTGGTCCCGGGTACCACGTAACATTTCCCTCGGGTGCCATGACCCGTATACACTTGGCCCGGCTCGGCCGGTGGGCCCCCTTCGGATCCGTGTTGTACACGTGAAATGACCACTTTACACCAATGTGTAAGCTAATGATGAAATATCTTACCCATGGGGATGACGACACAGTAATGTTGAATCATCCATCGGAATTTAACTAGATATATTACTCACGGATACATGTTTTGAATGATATATTAGTTTTCTTTATTAATTTTTTATAATAATCATAAAAATGTTTGGGTTGATTATAGGTTTTTAAGGATACAAGGGTAGTTGTATGTGTATGTGGAGTCTGTATCAAACGGGAAGAGTATACATACTCTTCCCGTGAACTCGATATTCACGCCCCTTCGATTGAAAGGGGGAAATAAAACGCGGGGTGGCTCTCTCTTTTTGTCGCCTGAAAACCGAAAATTTCCTCTTTCCTCAATTTACGGCCCTCGTGGGCATTCCAGTGCGTGGTAATGACACCATCGAACTGTATGGTTACTGCTACCATTTTCAGTAAAGGGCTCTTTTATTGCACGTTGACAGATGGTGTATTGGGACTGAGTTAAGAGCGAATGGAAAGAGTCATTTTAAAAGAATTTTTATTATTTTTCCATTTTTAAGCCGTATAATGATCTACACGTAGTTGATTTTTTATTTTATTAATACAAACATTAAGAAAGAAATTTTTATTCATTACCTTTTTTTGATTTATTATCACACAAGCAAATGTCCCATTCATAATTCTAGATGAAGGACAGTTTTGTGCAAATATACAAAATCAGGAATCGTTGGAGACAAAGTTCTTTTGGATTTTGGATATTGAGAACCACTTGTAACTTAAAAAAATCTTAAAAAAGGTTTTTGAAAACATTATGCCACAGGATAGTGCAACTAATTGTCAAGCTATAAAGTGTAGCCTTCATTAAACGTGATATTCGTTCTTAAAACTGTTCGTAATAACAGAAAACGTATATCAAACGTACTAGTTACAAACTTTTACAGAAAATTTTGAAAATATTATCAATCCGTTATGTGTGGTTGAGTATAATAAAGGTATGGCAGGCGTTTGCAAAGAAGATCAAATGTTAGTGTGCTCCCTTTTATGAGAAAATGTGTAAAAAGATATATCATTTATACAAAATCAATTACCCATTCAATACGGGCATTGTATCATATCGTTTAGTAACCATCGAAGAATTATTGCACCGATTGATCTTGCCAAATTATAATTGCATCCTTCAAACAGCGATACGGCTCATCGTTTGTGACACATTTTCCGATAAATATTCAGGAAGAAACATCCTAAGAAAAAGTGTGTTTACAAAATAAGGAATAAGACTACTTGGCAAATAGAGCCGATAAGGTAATAATACTCGGAAATCTTAATGCTTGAATTGGCGATGATACTATAGAAAGAATGACGCAGAAATACAACGAAACAATACTCAATGAAAACGGAGAGCTACTAATAGACTTCTTCTCTAGAACAAAACAAAAATAACATATACTCCCGCATAAAGAACAACACAAATATACCAACAAATATACCAACAAATATAATAACAGTAGAGACTAGGAATCAGTGATATACTACATAATTACATCTATTCGAAAATAATAAAAACTAAATTAAACAGCAACAAATGTATCGACGACGCAGTAGAAGAAGCCATCGGTAAAAGGAAACTTAACATCATCGTAACCTAAAACATGAAATCCGGGCTTTGCGAAGAGGTTAGGAATCTGGCAGAAAGATATAAAGAGACAATATTGGAACAAATTCAGCAGCGATATGGACTATACCTGTATTGAGCACTAAGAAAGGTTTGGAAAATGCTCTAAAATGAAATAAGTCACTTCTCAAAGAGTACGTACAGAAAACTGTGTTGACAAAGTAAGATTGAAAAAAATATTTTAAACAACTATATTTCACAGAAGTGGCAACAAACGTTAATGAGCTTGAAACCTGAAGTACTATTATCCAGATAGAGGAAGTTAAGGAAAAACATGCTAACTGAAAACGGGAATTTTACCGGAAGCTACAACAGATCTAATTAATTGCTCAAATATAGAAAAACGGAACCAAACGGAACTAACAGAAAAGCCAACAAAAGTGCTGGTACAGAAACACTAATGGAATTCAATGGATCATCAGCAAAGACAACTATAAAGAGAGTGAAACCCTGAACATGGCAGTCTCTACTTTAAAAACTAAATGTATGGTGACAGCAAGAGATCCCAAAAGATGTATGTGGATACCTCATCGAACGAGTCATAGAATTTCCCTACTTGGGTGTGCACATCTCAAGCACTCAAGATTCTGCAAACGACCTAAGAAGTCAGATAAACAATGCGTATAGATAGTAAAATACAATACCTGCCTAATATCCGCCAAATCATAATTGGTGGCATTTAAATACGCGAACACAAAAAATAAACAGTATGTCAAGGGGAGCAGAAATGGAGACCTTGAGGAGAGACTACTAATCTCAGCAAAGACTAGATGAGACAGAATGTTAAAATAAGTATCAAAAAACGATGTTTTACTGTGGTGAATTTTGTTTAATTTATTTGCCTTTACCGGTTTCGTTCACTGAACATCATCAGAAGACTTCTACAAACGTTTAAAAAAATAAGTGAATTAATTTAAATTACAATAAACACTTATAAACTTACGTCATAGGTCTTAACGTCTTAACGTCAACAACATTCGGCAGAATAAAATCAATTAAAGTCAACAAAAATATAAATTATCAGAAAATACAAGAACTCAAATGTAGCGTAGGTAGGAGAACGTAACAAAATTTTTCTTATTTTAGGTTAAATCTATTTTTTATGTTAAGTCGGTAATCCAGTGAACAATGTAAAGAAAATATGTTATGAGAGATTTCAAACAGCAGAGGTCGCAGTACAAATAAAATGAGCTTAGACGAAAATTACAACAGATCAAAAAATTAACTTAAAGTAATTCGACATAAAATCACAAAATAATTCAATATAAGTGTAATCAGTTGAATGAAACAAACGGAAATGTGAATATGGAACAACTGTCTCGAGGAAATATAAGACAGCAAACACGAAAATCAAACTGAAGGCAAATTTCCAAAAGGATAAGAAAACAACAAAATTTGTAAATTTGTATTTTTCCACGTATGTGGGCTTCTTTTGGTCTTGTTTGGTCTTTCTATTCGTATTTTGCATAAAATCAGGTTGTGGTCATTTATTTTACATTTAACAAAGTGCGGTTACAGAAACACCAATGGTATTTAGCGGATGAGCAGCAAAGACAACTATAAAGAGAGCGAAACCGTGAACATGGCGGTCTTTACTGTAAAAACTAAATGTATGGTGACAGCAAGAGATCCCAAAAGATGTATGTGGATAGCCAACAATACCTCATCGAACGAGTCATAGAATTTCCCTACTTGGGTGTGCACATCTCAAGCACTCAAGATTCTGCAAACGACCTAAGAAGTCAGATAAAGAATGCGTATAGATAGTAATATACAATACCTACCTAATATCCGCCAAATCATAATTTGTGGCATTTAAATACACGAACACAAAAAAATAAACAGTATGTCAAGAGGAGCAGAAATGAAGACCTTGAGGAGAGACTACTAATCTCAGCAAAGACTAGATGAGACAGAATGTAATAAATTCCGATATTAGAGATCAATGCGATGTTCAGGACATTGTGCGATGGGGAGGACAGCGCAAGAGTTCACCAAACAGATGGAGAGACAATAGCAATCAACTTGTTAGGAGATTTTTGAGGTGTAGACTTTATCAGGAAAAACAGACGCAACAAGTTTATTTGCCTGTTTTCATAAAGTTTTCAATGTTATATTTTTCCACTTCTTTTGGTCTTGGTTGGTCTTTCTATTAGTATTTTGCATAAAATCAGGTTAAAACCAATGGAATTTAGCGGATGACCAGAAAAAACAACTATAAAGAGAGCGAAACCCTGGACAGGGCGGTCTTTACTGTAAAAACTAAATGCATACTGATAGCAAAAGATCCCAGAAGATGTATACGAGTAGTCAACAATACCCCATCAAACAAATCATAAAATTTTCCTACTTGGGTGTGGATATCTCAAGCACTTAAGATTCTGCAAACAACCTAAGAAGTCAGATCAACAATGTGTATACTGTGTATAGATTGTAATATACAATACCTGCCTAATAATAATTTATGTCATTTAAATAGGCGAAGACACAAACAAATAAACAGTATATCAAGAGTTCTGTATCAAGAATATATGGGACAGAATTTTAGAAATCCGACGCCAGAGATTAATGCGACGTTTAGGACATTGTGAGGTGGAGAAGATAGCGAAAAAGATTTTGTCACAACCAAGTGCATACACAAAAAAAAATCGTGTCGTGTAAAAATTTTAGAGTAGTTGGTAAAAAGAATTAGAGTAAAAATTGTAATACCACATGGTAAAAACAACTCTAATGTACACTATATTTAATATTAATATAGAGTTCATATATTATTCACTTAATAGAGTAGTTTTTACAGTTCTCTAAAGGAGAGTTCTTTTTTACTTATGTTAGTGAAGTTATGTAATATATAAAACATTAAATTTTACACTAGACGTGTACTTTTCCTTCGGGTACTTCGTAGGCACCGCACTATTTTGCTCGGGATTACACGTCGGTACCACGTGATCAACATGTGGTGTGATACAGCTAAAATTTAACTGTCATCTACTGAACGAGTCGGAACTCGACAGCGTCTCGAGACCTGATTTACGCGATATAAAGAGAAAGAACGATTATTTTTATTTTAATTATGTTTGCCAAACATTCGTGTTGTGAAATTAGTGGAACTTCCGGAAGATTTTACGTACGGGTTCCTTGCGAAGATTGGTAAGTATGTACAACTATACATACAGAAAACTTATACAAGACTCATTAGATGCAGTTTTGATGGTGACTCGGTGGAAACTTTAAAATGGGTTAAGTATGGTTATATAAAAAGAATTTAATTTTTTTAAATTTAAGATATAACAATATATTACAAGTAAAAATAAAAACAAATATTTTATAATTTTGATTTTTATTACAAACCTAAAACCTTCCTAAAAATATTCTATACTTCCTATTAAAAATTAACACTAATAAGTGAAAGATACACACTATTTAGTGATATTTTGTCACTTAATAGAGTAAAATTAGAACGAATCTTGAATAATTTACAGTGCTAATTTTACACTGATTAGATTAGAAATGTATCTAATTAGAGTCATGACAACATCTAATTAGATTACATATAATACACTGTTATAGAGTAACGATTTTACACTATTTAATAAACACCATCTTCTCACTATTTAGTGTAAAATTTTAATCTATTCACCTACACTATATAGTGCAAAAAAATAACTCTAAATATATTGGACCGATCTGAACCATTTTTTAGAGTTGATTTTTACTCTATATTTTTTCCTGTGTAGGATGTCAGATAAATTTATGAGGAACAACAGACGCAACAAGTTTATTTGCTAGTCTGTTTTCATAAAGTTTTCAATGTGGGCTTCTTTTGGTGTCGATTGGTCGTTCCATTAGTTTTTTGCATAAAACCAGGTTGTGGTCAGTGATTAGGTTGGCTGCTGTTAAAATACTAACATCTACTATTTGAGGAGGTGTAATAGCTGTGTTGGTTATTATGAAGTCAATCATGTATCGTTATCTCCTAGTAGAAAGTGTCTTTTTTGCTAAATTATAAAAACTAATTCTTTTATACATCAAATTTATTAAACCATCTTCAAACAAGTTATTTATTTTTTATTTGTTTTTCATGATTTCTTTTTATATTTGGTTTTAGTTCGACTCGTTTTTTTCGTTCCTTTTACACCCTTTTTTCCAATTTTCAAGTAACATCAACGAGAGTAATCAATCTAGTGCCGGTGGTGGTGGCCGTATAGGCTGTGTATTTCCCACCCGAATGCAGCCTATCACGAAATAACGGCCTCGTGAATTTTGAATGAGATGAGGGGCGCTGATTGCCATACTGTATTCTTTTCGATCGGTACACGTCGCTGTTTTTAACCTTCCCAACTAAATTTAAACACTATATTTTATTAATACTCCTTTTATCCGTTATTTTTAGATGAGTCACATGGACGGTTTAGAAATGTTAGATCCAATATCAACTTCATCGATGACCACATTAACACCAATGTCAGAGACGCCAACGCATATGCACTCGTATGGAATGAATCATGTGATGAACCATCATCATCACGGGGGACCACTTTCAGGGCATAGTGCACCAGGACATCATCCTGGTCATCATGGTGGACATCCGGGAGCTCATCACCCTGCGATGGCTGCTGCAGCCGCTGCAGCAGCCGTTGCTGGGTTACATCCGGATGCGGATACGGATCCAAGAGAATTAGAAGCGTTTGCGGAGAGGTTCAAACAACGAAGAATCAAATTAGGAGTAACCCAAGCTGATGTCGGTAAAGCTTTAGCTAATTTGAAATTGCCAGGGGTTGGTGCTTTATCGCAATCAACGATATGTCGATTTGAATCGTTAACATTAAGCCATAACAACATGATCGCATTGAAACCTATCCTTCAAGCGTGGTTAGAAGAAGCTGAGGCTCAGGCAAAAAATAAAAGGCGAGATCCGGATGCGCCCAGTGTTTTACCAGCCGGCGAAAAGAAAAGAAAGAGAACGTCAATAGCTGCTCCTGAAAAACGAAGTTTAGAGGCTTATTTTGCAGTCCAACCCAGACCTTCAGGCGAAAAAATTGCGGCAATAGCCGAGAAATTGGATTTGAAAAAGAATGTAGTTCGCGTGTGGTTTTGTAATCAACGACAAAAGCAGAAACGTATGAAATTTGCTGCGCAACACTGACCGGATGTTAATTTTGGGTTTCCTGTGAATTGATATCAAGTGATTGATGCGGTTGATGCGGTTAAAGGCGAGTTTCCCAGCGAAAATGATAACGAACAACACGCGGGTGAGTTTAATAAGGGATTATTTGGTCAATATCAATATAACCAAGAACAATTTGGGTGAAACTAAAATTAAAAAGGAAACCAGCCGTAAAAAAACCGTAATAAACTCATTATTTTGTAAAGAAATCAATAATTAATATTACCTAGTACAATTTTTATACAAAAAAAATGTAATATTCACAACTACTTTTAAATTAATCGATTAAATTTGTATATAGTGAACATAAAATATGGTTATAACCATTCTTTCCTTGCACAGTATTATTACAAGGTGCGATAAAACGATTTTAAAACGTTCATTTTGATTGTAATCATTTTACCGCACCGCGTATTACAGAAGAAGAAATAAAGAACGCTATCTTTAAAATTAATTGAAAAGCGGTATGTATAAAGAGAGGTGAAAATAATCAGTATTTCTAGTGATATTTTCGAAAAAAAAGGACAAAAATCCATTAAAGTGCAATATTTTAGGTAAACCCTAAGACTTGTCATAAATTAGGTTTGTAAATAATAAAAAAGAAAGTGAGAGAAAAAATGTGTTTTGTTGTTTCGGGCGTGAAAGAAAGCAATAAATAAAATTCGATTTAGTTTGTTGAACAGGGTATGATGAGGCATATCAATTTTTTACTAGTCTATACGTTTTAGAAATCGAAAAAAAAAGAAAATAAATAAAAAAATAATAATAATAAATGCGAAAACGAAATCATATACACCACGAAAAATTAAGAATAATAAATAAATCGAAAATAAAAAAAAATTAAGAAATCGAACATATCAATTTCGTATCGCGCTTATACATAAAAACTAAATGAAACGAAAAATCTTGTAAATAATCGATTGTAAATAATTCTTCTTATTAATCGTTTTATTTTTAAGTTAATTTCGATTTAATAAAAAAATAAATAAATAAAAAGAAGGAGAAAAAAAGGTAAGATAGAAAGAAGTGTTCACACGGACGTTCCTTTGGTTATAAATGAGTACAAATTTGAGAGTTTTAAAACGTTACTGCGATAAAACTAAAAAAAAAAATGTATATTCGTTTTTATTTAAGACTAATTTTGTTTGTTATCGAAAAATTGTATTTAATTTAATTTATCTTTAATGCTTGTGTTATACAAAGTTCCTCCTCCCCTTCACTAGTCAATCTATAAATTTACAGATCCCCTCTTGTATATTGTAAACAATTTTAGAAGAGTCATGTAATAAAAATACAAATAAAATTATTAATATGTTGTTATTTACTTACAACAAAATATCCTTTAGAATTAAAAAGGTAAGTACACTTTCAATATTATATTTAATTCATTCATTTTATGTGGAAGAACAGTTTCATTTCAAATTTGATGTAGATATCATTTATTAGTTTAGAGTAATAAATAAATAAATTTCAAAACTGAATACTTTGTCTAAAAAGGATACTTTTGTGGTTATTTTGACGCAAAACTTTTTCCATAAATAAGACCTGTACGATTTTATAAAGTTCAAGGTATACTTTTTGTGTATTAAATGAATAGGTCTAGTCGCATTCTTATACTTTTCTCCATAATTTTCCGATGGATTTCTAGGTTTTAATTTGATGTGAAACCCATTTCTTTGTTTGCATAAAAAATATCTGTATGATTCCATAAAGTTACAACTTATTTATTTTGCAATTTATTAACTGAACACGTAAAATCGCATATTTATACTTTTCTTCGTAATTTTCCGATGGATTTCCAGGTGGAATACTTTATCTTATAAAGCACAATTTTATATTTAATTAGACATAGAACTCATTTCTTAATACCTATAAACATGATCAGTATCACTTTTTAAAGTTAAAAGTTTTTTTTGCAATTTACTAAGTTAACACGTGGTCATATTTATACAGTTTTTTCAAGAATTTGTTGATGGATTTTTACGCCGTATACTATATTTTAAAAAGCATAATTTTATCTTTAATTTGACATACAACCCATTTCTTAATTTCTACGAACATGATGTCTACCATTTGTTAAAGTTAAACGTTTTCTTACAATTTATACCAACTTAACACATATAGTAAAATTTATACTGTTTTCTCAAACATTTTTCCACGGATATTCATTCCGTATACTTTCTCTTAAAAAGCAGAATTTTATCTTTAATTTTACATAGAATTCATTTCTTAGATCCCATAAATATAATCTGCACCATTCTTTAAAGTTAAACGTTTTTTTAGGATTTAGTAAGTAAAGTCGTGGAGTCACATTTATAAAGTTTTCTCAAAAATTTTTCGATGGATTTTCACTCTCAATACTTTATCTTAAAGTCTACAATTTTATCTTTAATTTGACATAGAACTCATTTTTTATATCACATAAACGTGATCTGTACCATTCTTTAAAGTTAAACGTCTTTTTGTGGTTTATCATGTTGAGAAGTAGAGTCATATTTATAAAGTTTTCGCAAAAATTTTTCGATAGATTGTCACTCTCTTTACTTTATCTTGAAGTGCACAATTTTATCTTTAATTTGACATAGAATTCATTTCTTAGATCCCATAAATATGATCTGCACCATTCTTTAAAGTTAAACGCTTTTTAGGATTTACCAAGTAAAGTCGTGGAGTCACATTTATAAAGTTTTCTCAAAATTTTTTCGATAGATTGTCACTCTCTATACTTTATTTTAAAGTACACAATTTTATCTTTAATTTGACATAGAATTCATTTCTTAGATCCCATAAATATGATCTGCACCATTCTTTAAAGTTAAACGTTTTTTTAGGATTTAGTAAGTAAAGTCGTGGAGTCACATTTATAAAATTTTCTTAAAAATTTGTCGATGGATTTTCACTCTCAATACTTTATCTTAAAGTCTACAATTTTATCTTTAATTTGACATAGAATTCATTTTTTAGATCACATAAACATGATCTGTACCATTCTTTAAAGTTAAACCTCTTTTTGTGATTTATCATGTTGAGAAGTAGAGTCATATTTATAAAGTTTTCTCAAATTTTTTTCGATAGATGGTCACTCTCTATACTTTATCTTAAAGTGCACAATTTTATCTTTAATTTGACATAAAATTCATTTCTTAGATCCCATAAATATGATCAGCACCATTCTTTAAAGTTAAACGTTTTTGTTAGGATTTACCAAGTAAAGTCGTGGAGTCACATTTATAAAGTTTTCTCAAACATTTTTCGATAGATTGTCACTCTCTATACTTTATCTTAAAGTGCACAATTTTATCTTTAATTTGACATAGAATTCATTTCTTAGATCCCATAAATATGATCAGCACCATTCTTTAAAGTTAAACGTTTTTTTGGGATTTACCAAGTAAAGTCGTGGAGTCACATTTATACAGTTTTCTCAAAAATTTTTCCACGGATTTTCACTCTCTATACTTTATCTTAAAGTCTACAATTTTATCTTTAATTTGACATAGAAGTGATTTCTTAGATCCCATAAACATCATTTACACCATTCTTTAAAGTTAAACGTCTTTTTGTGATTTACCAAATTAAGACATAGAGTCATATTTATACAGTTTTCTCAAAAAGTTTTCGATGGATCCTCACTCTCTATACTTTATCTTAAAGTCTACAATTTTATCTTTAATTTGACATAGAATTCATTTCTTAGATCCCATAAATATGATCAGCACCATTCTTTAAAGTTAAACGTTTTTTTGGGATTTACCAAGTAAAGTCGTGGAGTCATATTTATACAGTTTTCTCAAAAATTTTTCCACGGATTTTCACTCTCTATACTTTATCTTAAAGTCTACAATTTTATCTTTAATTTGACATAGAAGTGATTTCTTAGATCCCATAAACATCATTTACACCATTCTTTAAAGTTAAACGTCTTTTTGTGATTTACCAAATTAAGACATAGAGTCATATTTATACAGTTTTCTCAAAAAGTTTTCGATGGATCCTCACTCTCTATACTTTATCTTAAAGTCTACAATTTTATCTTTAATTTGACATAGAATTCATTTTTTAGATCACATAAACATGATTTGTACCATTCTTTAAAGTTAAACGTCTTTTTGTGATTTATCATGTTGAGAAGTAGAGTCATATTTATAAAGTTTTCTCAAAATGTTTTCGATAGATTGTCACTCTCTATATTTTATAGAACATAGAACTCATTTCTTAGGTCCTATAAACATGATCTGCACCATTCTTGAAAGTTAAACGTTTTTTGGCGATTTATCAAGTTAAGACGTAATGTCATATTTATAAACTTTTCTCAAAAAGTATTCGATGGATTGTCACTCTCTATATTTTATCTTAAAGTGTACAATTTTATCTATAATTTGACAGAGAACTCATTTCTTAGATCCCACAAACATGATCTGTACCTTTCTTTAAAGTTAAACGATTTTTTGGGATTTAACAAGTAAAGTCGTAGAGTAACATTTATACACTTTTCTCAAAATGTTTTCTATGGATTGTCACTATCTATACTTTGTCTTAAAGTGTACAATTTTATCTTTAATTTGACATGGAACTCATTTCTTAGATCCTATAAACATAATCTGCACCATTCTTTAAAGTTAAACGTCCTTTTGTGATTTACCACGTAAAGTCGTAGAGTCACATTTATACACTTTTCTTAAAAATTTTTAAATGAATTTTCACTCTCTATACTTTATCTTAAAGTGTGCAATTTTGTCTTTAATTTGACAGAGAACTCATTTCTTAGATCCCACGAATATGATCTGTACCTTTCTTTAAAGTTAAACGATTTTTTGGAATTTACCAAGCAAAGTCGTAGAGCAACATTTATGCATTTTTCTCAAAAAGTTCTCTATGGATTGTCACTATCCTTACTTTGTCTTAAAGTGTACAATTTTATCTTTAATTTGACGTAGAACTCATTCCTTAGATAACATAAGCATGATCTGTACCATTCTTTAAAGTTAAACGTTTTTTTGCGATTTACCAAGTTAAGACCGTTACATTTAGACAATTTTCTCAAAAATTTTTCGATGGATTGTGACTTTCTATAGTTTATCTTAAAGTGTACAACTTTATCTTTAATTTGATATAGAACTTATTTCTTAGATCCCATAAACATGATCTGCACCATTCTTTAAACTTAAACTTTTTTTTTCGATTTACTAAGTTAACACATAGAGTCACATTTAAGCCAATTTTACAAAACCTTTTCGATGGATTCCCATCCTTTGTTTTAAAAAGCACAATTTTATCTTTAATTTGACATAGATATCATTTCTTAGTTTCCATAAACTCGTT
The DNA here is from genome assembly GCF_036711975.1 of Onthophagus taurus. Lineage (NCBI taxonomy): Eukaryota > Metazoa > Arthropoda > Insecta > Coleoptera > Scarabaeidae > Onthophagus > Onthophagus taurus. Next base: position 6,017,606 of record NC_091966.1, read on the forward strand.
CTGCGCCATTCCTTCAAAATCAGCGTCTTTTCGTTTTACTAAGTGAACACATAGTGTTACATTGATACGTCTTGTGCTGAAACTGATGAAATAATTATCAAAGCGTTGATAGAAGTAAAATGTGATAAAAAAATAATTAAATACAATGTTACATTCGTTCAAAAACTACATCCTTCTCTTAGAGATTTCATACTCATTAAAAAAAAACTTAAAATTATCAAGATCTTTTGTAATAACAGGGGTTGTAAAACCTCAATAGAGGTCCTCGATAGTCGCACGTTGAACCCTTCAATGTGATCGTTTTCTCTTTTATTCCAAGTATATACAGGGACGACCACTCGAAAAGTACGAAAAGCGCGTAAGAGGAGAGAGTAGAAAGGAAAGAAAAGAGAAGAGACCGACCGTTTAAGTTGACGCTTGTAGTTGTCTCATATATAGCACCGAAAGAGACTACTTACTGTGCGTGTGTGAGTATGTTTCAGCATTGCCAGACGGCACAACACACCAACACGCTCCTTTCATAAACTTCCCTCCCCAACAACTACGACGACTTCACTTTGGATCGAGAGCAGTTTTGTGAAAAATGGGATGACAGAAAGAAGGGAGAAAAAAGAAAATATATACGGACTTGTATATTATACTGTTTATGGTTGAGTCGTTTTTTGATTTTGAAAAACGATTTTTGCTTTATATTTCATTAATTTAAAAGAATATGTTATAAAAATTGCTGGTTTTTGAAATCGTTTCAGTTTCAAATAAATGAAATCATTTTAAATATCGCATAGATTAGCAAGATGAATGTTTAATAACCTTTTTATTTTGATTAAATTTTATTAAAATAATCGACACGCGGTCGCCCTATTTACAGTTTTACCAACCATTTTATCGCTTCTCATTAAATGCATATTTTGTAAGCCAAATAAAAAAGTGTAATCGTTTTTTTTTATTGAAGTTTCAAATAAAGGTTAATTGGCGGCCAATTATTTCCCAAGAAGTGTGTTAAAACGTGACAGACGTGTTAATTACAAAAGTATGTAGGCTGAAATTGTACACAGAATGTCAGACTCACGGTTCTAATTGTAACGAGAGGTCGATATTTTTTTTGTACTGCTACACAGTTGGGTAGAGTCATCAATCAAAAATTCCCCTTGACGTTTTGTTAGGAATGTGCTCGAAAACATTTATTTCAATAAAGAATAAAAGTGTAGTTTATCTGAAAGTTTTTTGGAATTTTTGATTGTTACGATCGCAACATTTCCCTCGGGGTCGCTTTTTTATGTTTTTTAAAATTATTTTTACGATTGAAATCTAAATATTGATATTCAACTTTATGAAAGATGACTGAATCCGAATCGGTTTTATTGTTGCTATCGATTAAAACAGAGTCAAAATATAAAAGGTTTCCCCGAAGCTAAAGGTTACAGAGCCATAATTCACAACGATCCTCCTCCTTCTCTTTACTTCCACCACCTTCACCACCCAACCCAACTCAACCCACTCCAACAACCCAAGCCGACCGAAATCATACATATAATAGGTAATTTCTTGCATTAATTACTCGATTAATTATTAACAATGGCAATCATAACCCTTCCCTTCGAGCCGCCCTCCATAGATTATGCGGCCCCCCATCGTAATAAAGCCGCCCCCGAACCTTGGGGAATTCCCGGAACGCCTCGCTTTCTACTCTCCTATACTGGAAACGTGCAGACGTAACTCAGTTTTCAACCCCCAGACCAGACCAGAGACCAGAATGGAACTCGTTAGCGGTTGTGATTGCACTTTACTAACTAAACCGACCGACGTTGGTTGGATAATGCGTCCGGTAACGGAATTAAACTCTACTTAGTCTAGATACCTAGATATCTCTACAGAGAAGGATTAATATGATAATGTATAAATTATTATTTATACAAATATATCTTAAAACGAAGATGTAACAGGGCTACTTCTTCTTAAATGCAATGCAAATAGTAAACAAAAACTGTAAGAAGATTGCATAAATCTTATAAATTATGAAGAGTGGCAATGTGTTAACTTTAACAAATAGTTCAGATCGCTTTATGAAAACTAAAAGATGATTTGCGTTCTATGTCAAATTAAAGATAAAATTGTACATTTTAAGATAAAGTATGGAGAGTAACAATCCATAGAAAACTTTTTGAGAAAACTGTATAAATATGACTACGTCTTAATTTGGTAAATCGCAAAAAAACGTTTAATTTTAAAGAATGGAACAGATCATGTTTATGGAATCTAAGAAATGAGTTCTATGTCAAATTAAAGATAAAATTGTACACTTTAAGATAAAGTATAGAAAGTGACAATTCATCGAAAACTTTTTGAGAAAACTGTATAAATATGACTCTACGTCTTAATTTGGTAAATCGCAAAAAAACGTTTAATTTTAAAGAATGGTACAGATCCTGTTTATGGGATCTAAGAAATGAGTTCTATGTCAAATTGAAGATAAAATTGTACACTTTGAGGTAAAGTATAGAGAGTGACAATCCATCGAAGACTTTTTGAGAAAACTATAAATATGACTCTACGTCTTAACTTGGTAAATTCGAAAAAACAATTAACTTTAAAGAATGGCACAGAGCTAGTTTATGGGATATAAGAAATGAGTTCTATGTCAAATTAAAGATAAAATTGTACACTTTAAGATAAAGTATAGAGAGTGACAATCCATCTACAACTTTTTGAGAAAACTGTATAAATAGGACTCTACGTCTTAACTTGGCAAATCGCCAAAAACGTTTAACTTTAAAGTATGGTACAGATCATGTTCATGGGATCTAAGAAATGAGTTCTATGTCAAATTAAAGATAAAATTATATAGTTTAAGATAAAGTATAGAGAGTGATAATCCATCGAAAAAATTTTGAGATAACTGTATAAATATGACTCTACTATGAGTCTTGGTAAATCGCAAAAAAACGTTTAACTTTAAAGAATGGTGCAGATCCTGTTTATGGGATCTAAGAAATGAGTTCTATGTGAAATTAAAGACAAAATTGTACACTTTAAGGTAAAGTATAGAGAGTGACAATCCATCGAAGACTTTTTGAGAAAACTATAAATATGACTCTACGTCTTAACTTGGTAAATTCGAAAAAACAATTAACTTTAAAGAATGGCACAGAGCTAGTTTATGGGATATAAGAAATGAGTTCTATGTCAAATTAAAGATAAAATTGTACACTTTAAGATAAAGTATAGAGAGTGACAATCCATCGAAAACTTTTTGAGAAAACTGTATAAATAGGACTCTACGTCTTAACTTGGCAAATCGCCAAAAACGTTTAACTTTAAAGTATGGTACAGATCATGTTCATGGGATCTAAGAAATGAGTTCTATGTCAAATTAAAGATAAAATTGTACACTTTAAGATAAAGTATAGAGAGTGGCAATCCATCGCATACTTTTTGAGAAAGTTGTATAGATGTGACTCCACGTCTTAATTTGGTAAATCGCAAAAAAACGTTTAACTTTAAAGAATGATACAGATCATGTTCATGGAATGTAAGAAATGAGTTCTCTGTCAAATTAAAGATAAAACTGCACAGTTTAAGATAAAGTATAGACAGTGACAATCCATCGAAAACTTTTTGAGAAAACTGTATAAATATGACTCTACGTCTTAATTTGGTAAATCGCAAAAAAACGTTTAATTTTAAAGAAATGTACAGGTCATGTTCATAGGATTTAAGATATGAGTTCTATGTCAAATTAAAGATAAAATTGTACACTTTAAGATAAAGTATAGAGTGTGAAAATCCATCGAAAGCTTTTTGAGAAAACTGTATAAATATGACTCTACGTCTTAACTTGGTAAATCGCAGAAAAACGTTTAACTTTAAAGAATGGTACAGAGCATGTTGATGGGATCTAAGAAATGAGTTCTATGTCAAATTAAACATAAAATTGTACACTTTAAGATAAAGTATAGAGAGTGACAATCCATCGAAAAATAGTTGAGAAAATTGTATAAATAGGATCCTAGGTCTTAACTTGGCAAATCGCAAAAAATGTTTAACTTTAAAGTATGGTACAGATCATGTTCATAGGATTTAAGAAATGAGTTCTATGTCAAATTAAAGATAAAATTGTACACTTTAAGATAAAGTATAGGGTGTGAAAATCCATCGAAAACTTTTTGAGAAAACTCTATAAATATGACTCTACGTCTTAACTTGGTAAATCTCAGAAAAACGTTTAACTTTAAAGAATGGTACAAATCATGTTCATAGGATTTAAGAAATGAGTTCTATGTCAAATTAAAGATAAAATTGTATACTTTAAGATAAAGTATAGAGAGTGGCAATCCATCGCAAACTTTTTGAGAAAACTGTATAAATATGACTCTACGTCTTAACTTGGTAAATCGCGAAAAAACGTTTAACTTTAAAGTATGGTATAGACCATGTTCATGGGATCTAAGTAATGAGTTCTATGTCAAATTAAAGATAAAATTGTACACTTTAAGATAAAATATACCGAGAAAAAATCTATCAAGAGGTTTTTGAGAAAATTATACACATAAATATTTACCTGTTAACTTATTTAATTGCAAAACACGTCCAACTTTAAAGAATAGGGCAGGTCATGTTTTTGAAATCTAAGAAATTACTTCTATGGCGAATTAAAGACAAAATTGTACACTTTAAGATAGTAATAAAGTATACAGAGTGAAAATTGATCGAAAAAATTTTGAGAAAATTGTATAAATGTGACTACGTATTTTCTTAGTTAATCGCAGAATACGTTCTACTTTAGAGAATGGTGTAGTTTGTAGTTCATATTTACGAAAATTAAGAAATGAGTTCTATCTCAAATTAAAGATAAAATTGTACTCTTTAAGCTAAGATATACAAAGTGAAAATCCAACGACAAAGTTTTGAGAAACCTGCATAAAAGTGACTTTACATGTTAACTTAATAAATCTCCAAAAATGTTCAACTTTAAAGAAAGGAACAGATCATGTTGTGAAAGTAAGAAATGAGTTCTATAATCACTATAACTGTTTGTAGTGGTACCCTGTAAGTGTCAGAATATCAACTGTTACCATTTTAATCTATATTAGAACCGTGTTCTTTGAGCCAATAATACAAATCACTGTTTAAACCGTTAAAAGCTTTCAAACAACTCCACATCCATCAATTTCTAGTTGGAATTTTCATTTTTTTCCTCCACCAATTTCCACTCTTTTTTAAAAGTCTGCTTTTTTTAAACCGTTTTTTCCGTTTTAGTTTTTCTCCTCGTTTTTGTTCGACCATTTTTTCCCGCTGTTTGGTAACTGAATGCGGAGTAGATTCGCGATAGAGTGGGCCGCCATGCCAAAAAGGGCGGCGAGGGGTCGGCGGGGGGCGAAAGGGGTGGTTGGGGACACGTCAACGGTCCCGTGATTGACTGGAACCCCGCAACTGCATAATGTATGTGCGGGCCGAGTGCCGTTGTCCCGTAGAGCTGTGCCTCGGCTCTCTCGTCGCCGCCCCCGACCCACGAGTTCTCTGGAGGCCTGTCACAAGTGGACGTACGTCCGCTGAAGCCGCCACCGCTGCCGCCGTCAGCGTCGACCGATTTTTTGCATAACCCCATTAGGGCGTCGACAGCGGAACCGGAAAGACGTCGGACGTCGCCAATTTCACGGTGGAACAAGGAGATGGACTTGATTAGAAATTTATGCGAAGGCTCGTTTCGTTTGTGACATTCAATTCTTTTCTGTCTACCATCTCTATTTTATTTTTCTAACCTTTTTTACCATCTAATATTTTAAGTTTGTTGAAATTTTTAAAATTTAAATCAAAACTGTCTTATCTTCATAAATCTATGCATCATTTTAAAATACATCAAGTTGCTCTATTCCACGTTCATAGATAACCTTGTGGTATTCCCCGAGTTATCTATATGATGTATAAATCAAGGACGGTGGATCTATTAATATAGTATAGATTTTTGTATATTTTCTATTTTTTGTCTCGCCTAAACCCGAGACTTTCTAATTCTAGGTCTAGTGTTAGTTCTAGTTTTAATTGTTATTCAGCGTTAAATTGTTGTATATTTTTATTGAACTAACACTAGATCTACAACTAGAATCATTCGGGTTTAGCCTTGTTAAGAGATGCATGTCTAAACACGATCAAGATCTCTATTTTATATTATTAACCTTAAGTCTCAAACTAACAACCTTACAAAACACAAATAGAACAAGTTAAGCATTTGGTAATTCAAAGTGTGAAATAGTACTGTTGCTTACTGTGACGTTACGAACGGGCCTTAATAAATAATCCATGTTCAGCTTTATGAATCTCATTTTGAAGGATTCTTCCATATTCTTTTGCTCCAATGATAGCATCTATGGAACCTAGAATATTGGATTTTGTTGTTCCAGTGTTCATCTAAGGAAATTGATACCTAGATTTTTATTTCGTAATGATTGCGTTAGCTTAGATAGAATGAGGAAAGTGATATTGAGTGTAATATTACTCGGAAAATGAGGTTGACTTTTCATTTCGACATCTTTGGTGAGCCGTCTTCCAGCCCCGATATTTTGGCATACATTTTTTGTCTTAGAGGAGCGAGTAAGTTCGCTGCTTCTTACGTGATGAACGAGTTTTGATATCTTGGATCGATAAGTATTCTGAGTTTTTCAGAACTACCGAAAACTGTCTTAACTTTCACCTTGGCTGTTGATAAAAGAACTTCACTTTCTAATCCGTTTGATGCAATCCTTTTCTTTCCTTCTTTTTTTGGTAGGAACTAAAAACCACATTTTTGTAGATTTACTGTTTTAATTCGTCTGCTTACGTATGAAGCAACGTATGATGTAGTTTATTGCAGATGTGATATTTTAACGTTGAGTTTCACTGGATGCTTTGGTCATGAGACAAGCAGTTTTTGCACAATTTTTGAGCTTTGATGTACTCTAGTGGTGGAACGGATATTCGGCAAATATCCAGCCTATCCGACCATTTTTAAAATCCGGACGGATACCGGATAGCTACCAAATATTCCGCTTCGGCCGGATATTAAAAATCTATTACTTAGTACTCCACCGTTCATAGGAATTAGTATCTCCTTTGATTATTTATATTATCGGAGTTGCACACTGCAGATAATAATCAAGTTCACCCCAATAGGACTTTTTTCATTGAATACAACTTTATTTATATCAGGTTTGTCATTAGCAACCTCATTGTAACAATTCCAACACGATAAATAAAATCTCTTGTTGCAGTTTCGTCTAGTTTTCTTCTCTTCGCTTGTAATTCATCATCACATTCATTACTAACAAAACTGTCGTTGTTATCACTTTCGATTATTAATTAAAGTACCCTCTTTTTAATGCAAAAAGCCGCTTTCAAAAATCACTTTCAGTTCTTGAGATATACATTTTTGAAATGATCGAAATTTTTTTCGTATTTTACAATTTTCGCCGATTAAGTTTTAAAAATTCGTATAAAATCCAGTTCTTGAAATATGAGTATGAAAATGTCCCAAAGTGTTAATAAAAGTGTCCTTTTTCCAATGAACCAACCCGTTTTGAAAAATATCTTTTAGTTTTTGAGAAAACAATATTTGACATTGCAATAATTTTCATCGATAACTTTCAAAATTCGCTATAAAATTAATTTCTTGAAGGATCTTTGTCGAAATATCACTTCAATTATTAATTAAAGTATTCCCTATTTAATGCAAAAAGCCGTTTTGAAAAATCACTTTCAGTTCTTGAGGAATAAATTTGAAGGAAAATTTGAGGAAATGATCGACAATTTCTTCGAATTTTGCAATTTTCGCCCATTAAGTTTTAAAAATTTGTATAAAATCCAGTTCTTGGAATATCAGTTTGAAAATTTCCCAAAGTTTTAATAAAAGTGTCCTTTTTCCAATGAACCAACCCGTTTTGAAAAATAACTTTTAGTTTTTGAGATAACAATATTTGAAGTTTTGAAAAAATTTTCGATGTTGCAATTTTCATCGATAACTTGCAAAATTCGCTATAAAATTAATTTCTTGAAGGATCTTTGTGGACATATCACCAATTATTAATTACAGTATCCTCTTTTTAATGCAAAAAGCCGTTTTGAAAAATCACTTTCAGTTCTTGAGGAATAAATTTTTGAAATGATCGACAATTTCTTCGAATTTTGCAATTTTCGCCGATTAAGTTTTAAAAATTCGTATAAAATCCATTGTTTGAAATATGAGTTTGAAAATTTCCCAAAGTTTTAATAAAAGTATCGTTTTTCCAATGAACCAACCCGTTTTGAAAAATGACTTTTAGTTTTTGAGACAACAATATTTGAAGTTTTGATAAAATTTTCGATATTGCAATTTTCATCGATAACTTGCAAAATTCGCTATAAAATTAATTTCTTGAAGGATCTTTGTGGAAATATCACCAATTATTAATTACAGTATCCTCTTTTTAATGCAACAAGCCGTTTTGAAAAATCACTTTTAGTTCTTGAGAAATAAATTTTTGAAATGATCCAAATTTTTTTCGAATTTTGCAATTTTCGCCGATTAAGTTTTAAAAATTCGTATAAAATCCATTTCTTGGAATATGCGTTTGAAAATTTGCTATATTTGCTAATAAAAGTGTCCTCTTTCCAATGAACCAACCCGTTTTGAAAAATAACTTTTAGTTTTTGAGAAAACAATATTTGAAGTTTTGATAAAATTTTCGATATTGCAATTTTCATCGATAACTTTCAAAATTCGCTACAAAATTCATTTCTTGAAGGATCCTTGTGGAAATATCACCAATTATTAATTACAGTATCCTCTTTTTAATGCAAAAAGCCGTTTTGAAAAATCACTTTTAGTTCTTGAGAAATAAATTTTTGAAATGATCGACAATTTTTTCGAATTTTGCAATTTTCGCCGATTAAGTTTTAAAAATTTGTATAAAATCCAGTTCTTGAAATGAGAATATGAAAATATCCCAAAGTGTTAATAAAAGTGTCCTCTTTCCAATGAACCAACCCGTTTCGCAAAATAACTTTTAGGTTTTGTGATAACAAGATTTGAAGTTTCATATAAAATTCATTTCTTGAAGGATCCTTGTGGAAATATCGCTAATTATTAATTAAAGTATTCTCTTTTTAGAGTTGCTCCATTAGTTAAATCAGCATCAAAATTAGCATCAAAAAAGTTCATTTTGTATCTTGCATCCAAATAAGTTAGACATATCTTATCAGCTTTCTTATTAATTTCATTTTTATTCAAATATCGCAATAATGTGGCAATGTAGGGTATCACTTCAGAAATGCAGTGAAGTAGCAGCTGAAAGTAGCATTTCATGTAGCAGTGTTTTCCACCGTTTTCTTTACAATATTTCCAATTATTCTTATTCTTAGCTTCTTTTGCTTGCGTTGGATTGTTTCGCTTTATTGGTTCACCGATTACTTCTAGTGTTTGAAATCGAGTTTTGAGGAAATTTAAGAAATTTTGGATGTCTTTTATTTTATGTATATCTTTCCAAATAGTTCGTATTGTCCCATTCGTCTCATAGTCTTGTTTTCTAACAAGTATTCTTCCTATGATGGGACCCCAAGATTCCGTTGGAATTCTCATATTCGATATCGTTGGAGACACTCGATTGTTGTGTCCTGTCATTCCTTCCCCATTTTCATTCATAGTTGCTGACAGATCTAAAATCTTGTTCAGTAGTTTTGAAAGAATTAATCCATTGTTTTGTAGAAGTGTCCACGCTGCATCATAATTACTATCGAATTCGACCAGCTTCTCTTTTCTTCTTTTTCTTTCTCATTTTTTCAACTTTTGTTAAGGATTATTTTTTGGAAAACGTCATAGAAGGTTTGTTTAGAAGAAATTTTATTTGTGTGCATTAAAATTATTCATTCAAACAATTTAAAGCGCAAATTAATCTTTTGGCTTATCATAAATGTTATAAATTTATAGTTCAGTTGTTATTCACCGTCATCTCTTTTTCTATACGCATTGTACGTTCGAACGTTCAGAGACCGTCGTCTCCCCTATGTTCCTTCCTTGGTTCCTTTCCTCTCCGAGTATTTGTATATAATTTGTCGACATAAAAGCGAGCGATTTCCCAGCAGGGATCGCTTACAATAAGCCACGTTGGCCCAGGAGAAACTCCGCCAGATAACGACAAAGATCAGGACACACTAGCTACGCTTTCACCCTCCAGCTTTTCCATATCCCCACAGACATGTACGTATAACAGCGAATTCCATGCACCGGTGATTTACGACAAAAAAAACCAAGCGCGCGCTGTTACAAATTTGTTTCATCAAGTCAAAGGATGAGAAGAATAGAGAGATGTTTATCCAATTAAAAAAGAAAAACTGAAAATTAAATACATGAAAATCTTTGTATCAAAAGAAATTTTAATTTTCTTCTTAACAACACTAACAACGCTCAATTAAATAGGATTATCCGGGGGTTGATCCAATATAAAACGTCCCCTTAATTGAATTTAATCTTCAATTAACACCCCAAAAAAATTTTTTTCTGTCGTTCCGTCAAGTGTTGTCCCTACAGATTTAAAAAAAAACAACAAAGGGATGTTATTAATTCCGTTGGGTGGCCTAGAGGAGGGGGTTTATTAAAGGCAGTTAGGTCGTCGCGACGTTAAAAAGGAAAGAAAAAAGTCATCTTTCGCTTGGTCTTAATCAAATTTCGCGGGGGTGGTTCAAGGTAGATGCTGCCACCGTAGCCGTCCGAAGGGCCGTTAAACTTCGCAATTCATAAAGTAATACCTCTCTAGGTCATTTTGTATTCATGAACGGCGAACAACTTAACCGGTAAATTAAGAAATTAACCTATTCCCACATGGATGGTTTATTGTGTGTCCTTATTTATTCATTTCGTTCGAAGGGCTGCGGCGGTGACGGTCGTTCTACCTTCGCCTTCGTCTTGGCCGTTGAGGAGACTTCGTGAAATGTCACGGTTCGGTTTTTCCTTCCGCCTTTTCCTCTCTTTCCGACACGTTTTCGTTTTTTCATACTCTCCTCTTCGTTTTTTTTCGTTCTTTCTTATTTTCGTTCGTTTGGCGTGTGTAGCAACCTTTATCAAATGTCAGCTGTTTGTGTGTATATCAGTTTAATTGCATTTTTAATTGGTTTACTGTTTAAAGGTTGAAGTTTTGTTTGCTCCTTTTGGGACGGTTTAGTTTTAACTAGTTTTTTGAATGACGTCATAAAAATCTCTACATTTTTTAAACCAACGTGATTTCAGATTTAACAAACAGATTCATTCTGAAAAATTATAATTTAAGTTTATTCTTATAAATCGTTAATTCCATGAAATCCCATTTTCCCTAAAAATCGTAGTTATGATTTCTTAAATTCATTTCTGCCTATCAAATTTTGATAGGTTACTCAGAAACTTAAACTGTCGTATCTTAAGAACGAATTGACGCATTAACATGAAATAAAGAATATTTGGGAATAAATTTAATGAAGGTTTAATTTGCCATAAATAATTCCTTAATTCCCCTAAACTTGCTTGTTATGAATTTTGAAATTCTGCATCTTTAGTTATATTCTAAGTAGAAATTTAGAAGAACGTATCTCAAGAAGGGAGTGAGATATCATGTTGAAATAAACAGCATTGGAAAGCAAATTTAATACAGTTTTAGGGCGTCATAAATAATTTCTTACTTTTCATAAACCCCATTGTTATCAGATTTTAACCTCAACGTTGCATTTTTTGTATTTTAAAACAAGATATGTATAGAAACAAATTAAGATATCATGATGCAATAACCAACATCTTAAAACAAATTTAATATAGTTTTAGTGTATCTCAGATAATTACTTAGTTTCCATAAGCTTCGATGTTATGATTTTTTAATCCCAACCCTTCATATTTGTTTGTGATAATATTTTCAAAAATGTTTAAAAAAATCGTATCTCAACAACAACTTGAGATATTATGATGCAATAAGCAACATCTTAAAGCAAATTTAATACAGTTTTAATGAGCCGTAAATAATTTCTTACATTCCATAAATACCATTGATATGAATTTTTAACCTCAACGTTGCATTTTTTTGTATTTTAAAACAAGATATGTATAGAAACGTATCTCAAGAACAAATTGAGATATCATGATGCCATAACCAACATCTTAAAGCAAATTTAATACAGTTTTAGTATGCCGAAAATAATTACTTAGTTTCCATAAACATCGCTCTTATGATTTTTTAATCGCAACCCTTCATATTTTATTGTACAAAATTTGAGAAAATAATTTAAATAATCGTATCTCAACAACAACTTGAGATATCGTAATGAAATAATAAAGATTTTAAAGCAAATTGAACACAGTTTTAATGTAACATAAATAATCTCTTACTTTCCATAATCCTTAATGTTATGATGTTTTAAACTCGATGCTACATGTTTACTTATATTCTAAATATAGACATTTAGAGAAACGTATCTCAAGAATCAAGTGAGATATCATAATGAAATAACGTACATTTTAAAACAAATTTAATACACTTATAGTGTGCCATAAATAATTTCTTATTTCCCATAAACATTGTTGTTATGATTTTTTAATCCCAACCCTTCATATTTGATAGTAAAAAAAATAAGAACGAAATTTAAAAAGTCGTATCTCAACAATAAATTGAGATATCGTAATGAAATAACGAACATTTTAAAGCAAATTTGATGCTGTTTTAATGTGCCATAAATAATTTCTTATTTTCCATAAACCTTAATGTTATGATTTTTTAAACTCAATTCTGCATATTTAGTTATATTCAAAAAAGAGAAATTTAGAGATATGTATCTCAAGAATGCAGTGAGATATTATAATGAAATAAATAGCATTTAAAAGCAAATTTGATACAGTTTTTGTGTGCCATAAATAATTTCATATTTCCCATAAACAACGTTGTTATGACATTTTAGTCCCAACCCTTCATATTTGATAGTAAAAAAATTAAGAACGAAATTTAAAAAGTCGTATCTCAACAATAAATTGAGATATCGTAATGAAATAACGAACATTTTAAAGCAAATTTGATGCTGTTCTAATGTGCCATAAATAATTTCTTATTTTCCATAAACCTTAATGTTATGATTTTTTAAACTCAATTCTGCATATTTAGTTATATTCAAAAAAGAGAAATTTAGAGATATGTATCTCAAGAATGCAGTGAGATATTATAATGAAATAAATAGCATTTAAAAGCAAATTTGATACAGTTTTTGTGTGCCATAAATAATTTCATATTTCCCATAAACAACGTTGTTATGACATTTTAGTCCCAACCCTTCATATTTGATAGTAAAAAAATTAAGAACGAAATTTAAAAAGTCGTATCTCAACAATAAATTGAGATATCGTAATGAAATAACGAATATTTTAAAGAAAATTTAACGCAGTTTTAATGAGCCATAAATAATTTCTTATATTCCGTTAACCTTAATGTTATGATTTTTTAAACTCAATTCTGCATATTTACTTATATTCAAAAAATTGAAATTTAGAGAAACGTATCTCAAGAACGAAGTGAGATATCATGATGAAACAAACAGCATTTAAAAGCAAATTTAATACACTTATAGTGTGCCATAAATAATTTGTTATTTCCCATAAACATCGTTGTTATGATTTCTTAATCCAAACCCTTCATATTTGATAGTAAAAAAATTTAAAACAAAATTTTAATAAATCGTATCTCAACAATAAATTGAGATATCGTAATGAAATAACGAACATTTTAAAGCAAATTTAATGCTGTTTTAATGTGCCATAAATAATTTCTTATTTTCCATAAACCTTAATGTTATGATTTTTTAAACTCAATTCTGTATATTTACTTATATTCAAAAAAGAGAAATTTAGAGATACGTATCTCAAGAATGAAGTAAGATATTATGATGAAACAAACAGCATTTAAAAGCAAATTTGATACAGTTTTTGTGTGCCATAAATAATTTCATATTTCCCATAAACAACGTTGTTATGACATTTTAGACCCAACCCTTCATATTTGATTGCAAAAATATTTTAGAACAAAATTAAAAAAATTATATCTCAACAACAAATTGAGATATTATAATGAATTAACCAACATTTTATACAAATTTAATACAGTTTTAGTGTGCTATAAATATTTTCTTATTTCTCATAAACATTGTTGTTATGATTTTTTAATCCCATCCCTTCATATTTGATAGTAAAAAAATTTAAAACAAAATTTAAAAAATCGTATCCAAACAATAAATTGAGATATCGTAATGAAATAACGAACATTTTAAAGCAAATTTAATGCTGTTTTAATGTACTATAAATAATTTCTTATTTTCCATAAACCTTAATGTTATGATTTTTTAAACTCAATTCTGCGTATTTACTTATATTCAAAAAAAGAGAAATTTAGAGATATGTATCTCAAGAACGAAGTGAGATATTATGATGAAACAAACAGCATTTAAAAGCAAATTTGATACAGTTTTTGTGTGCCATAAATAATTTCATATTTCCCATAAACAACGTTGTTATGACATTTTAGACCCAACCCTTCATATTTGATTGCAAAAATATTTTAGAACAAAATTAAAAAAATCATATCTCAACAACAAATTGAGATATTATAATGAATTAACCAACATTTTATTGCAAATTTAATACAGTTTTAGTGTGCCATAAATACTTTCTTATTTCTCATAAACATCGTTGTTATGGTTTTTTAATCCAAACCCTTCATATTTGATAGTAAAAAAATTTAAAACAAAATTTAAAAAAATCGTATCTCAACAATAAATTGAGATATCGTAATGAAATAACGAACATTTTAAAGCAAATTTTATACAGTTTTAATGTACCATAAATAATTTCTTATTTTTCATAAACCTTAATATTATGATTTTTTAAACTCAATTCTGCATATTTAGTTATATTCAAAAAAGAGAAATTTAGAGACATGTATCTCAAGAACGAAGTGAGATATTATGATGAAACAAACAGCATTTAAAAGCAAATTTAATACAGTTTTGGTGTGCCATAAATAATTTCATATTTCCCATAAACAACGTTGTTATGACATTTTAGTCCTAACCCTTCATATTCATTGTAAAAATATTTTAAAACAAAATTAAAAAAATCATATCTCAACAACAAATTGAGATATTATAATGCATTAACCAACATTTTATTGCAAATTTAATTCAGTTTTAGTATGCCATAAATAATTCTTATTTATCATAAACATTGTTGTTATGATTTTTTAATCCCAACCCTTCATATTTGACAGTAAAAAAATGTAAAGCAAAATTTAAAAAATGGTATCTCAACTATAAATTAAGATATCGTAATGAAATAACGAACATTTTAAAGCAAAATTAACGCAGTTTTAATGTGCCATAAATAATTTCTTATTTTCCATAAACCTTAATGTTATGATTTTTTAAACTTAATTCTGTATATTTAGTTATATTCAAAAAAGAGAAATTTAGAGATACGTATCTCAAGAACGAAGTGAGATATTATGATGAAACAAACAGCATTTAAAAGCAAATTTAATACAGTTTTGGTGTGCCATAAATAATTTCATATTTCCCATAAACAACGTTATTATGACATTTAGTTCCAACCCTTCATATTTGATTGTAAAAATATTTAAGAACAAAATTTAAAAAATCATATCTCAAGAACAAATTGAGATATTATAATGAATTAACGAACATTTTATTACAAATTTAATACAGTTTTAGTGTGTCATAAATAATTTCTTATTTCTCATAAACATCGGTGTTATAATATTTTAATCTGAACAGTCCACATATGATTATTATAAATCTTAAGAAAAAAACATTTAAAATATCGTATCTCAAGAACAAATTAAGATATAATGGTAAAATAAC
Organism: Onthophagus taurus; assembly: GCF_036711975.1. Classification (NCBI taxonomy): domain Eukaryota; kingdom Metazoa; phylum Arthropoda; class Insecta; order Coleoptera; family Scarabaeidae; genus Onthophagus; species Onthophagus taurus. The sequence continues at coordinate 6,033,485 of NC_091966.1, forward strand.
GAACATAAAGATGTAAATTTAATGAAGATTGAGCATTTTAAATTCTTGCAGATTTTAAGAATGGAAATTTAATAAATCGTATCTTAAGATCGAATTGAGACAATATCATGAAATGAAAACATAAACATTCTAAAGGGGATTTAAAGATTCTTCTTGTTGCTGGTGTTTGTACAAGCAGGATTTTTTGTTTCTTCAACAGCTTTATTCGTGAGATAGCAGAATCCTCTTGTAAGTTTTTCAACCCAGTAGAGTGTTTGTCATGTCTTTTCTGTCTACCACCATGGAAGAGTATTTTAGAAATCGTACGTGAAAGTTAACGTACTTATTATTGAGATATTTGAGGTTCATGGGATTCCAAAAATAAATTTGCAGAAAACGTAGGATGTCCATAAATATTCAATATCATTTTTTTGTACTAGATAAAATGTTTGTTCTTAAGTATGCTTGTTTTCTGGTAATTTAAGACAAAGATTTAAAACAAGGTTTGGTCAATTAATTATCTATAATAACTAAAAAACATTGCTTTATTTTGGCTGGAACAAAGATTATCACGGGCTCCAAAAATCAAATTCTGTTATTATTACACCACCAATATATGCCACACAGCATCCTCTTCGTTATTAAGCGGTCTCATGCCTAACTCCTCTTCCTGAAACTTAACTCATACCACAACATCTCCTTTTCACCACAAATCCCTGAAAAACTTTAGTACCGCTCAGCTACTACCAAGTCAATTTTGATTCTTCAACCAAAATTTGTAAAGAGATGTTAGACTCCGTCCTGGAAGCAGGCATCATTCTCTGGATTAAAATAAATATCCTAATAAAGATCACTTATATTAATTTCATCATCTATCATGACGCTGAGGTAAAAAGAATACTTCCAAGTATTCGCTTTCTATTGTAATTTTTCTTTACATATCATGATACAGGTCTTCTCGTAGGACACTGTCAAATTACTATCCTCTAACCACACCATTACAGTTCTTATTAATTCATCCCCCCCTTTCCTTAACCACCGATTTACTTACACCCTTGACAAAACACTAGAGAATGCCAGAATACCTTATCATCAGCATCATTTATCTCCACCATTGACAAATTATCCAACACCGCATTTCAAAACCTGGGAGATCCTGAATAACCCCATCTTATAGAATTGATTAATTTGAATTCTAAAACCCGATTTTTTTATATTTTGACTAGTTATAATTAATGTTAAATAATGTTATAATTAATAATTTATGTTAAACCTTGTGATTAAGAATTGCATATTAACATATTATGAAAATCAAATTATATATTCATCAGAATTAAGTTAACCAAACAGATCTTTATATGTATAGAAACTGATAATATTTATTCAAAACCAAAAAGAAAAGATTTCCGTTTTAGAATGGGCAATAAGAGGCGGCAGTCATTTACTGAAACTGCAAATAGGTCCAGTCTTGGATGTAGCATTCGGAAACCGGAAGGTTTTCCGCGCACACTAGAAGATGGTGCGCATTGTCGGAACTCTAGGGAAATCAACGTTTTGTATTGAGAGGAGGAGCTGGATGAAACCAGTAGAAATAGTATAGTTTTAAACCAAAAAAATAAATTCCACTCGTTTTTTTTTTTCTTTGCCCTTTTTGACCCCAGTTTTTTCTGGTGCGATTTCAAAAGTAGACGAGCGAACATCGAAAGATGGTAAAGCCTGATTACGTGAGAGTGCACTCACCCGTCCACTTTTACTTTGATCTTTGATATTTCGTCCTTTTATTATTTCGTCTTTAAAACGACCGCCAAACTCTCAATTCTATGCCTTTACCAAGAGAAAAAATTAAATTAATCAAAAAAAAACTGAAAAAACTTTTATTTTTCAGTTTAACCTGAAAATTCGTAAAAGTGGGGGGGCGCGCTTCCCCCCCTTATTTTAACAACAGTTCTCGGCGCCCCCTTGCAAGCTCGGGGGCGCTTGCGTGGGGCTACCGTGGCGGCGGTAGCGTATCCTCGCCAATCTGTGCCGAGAGCAGCTTCGGGATTGCAGTTACGTCATTGTTAGAACACGCCCCATTTATTATTCATGGAGTTGGGGGTGCCCCCCTCGTTCCCCCAATTTCTCCACCCACGCAACCCCATCGTACCGAATACGATCAAGCACGACCCTTTCCGAAGACAATTCGAACTCTTTCTCCCTCTCTATGAAACCATTTTTAAAGCTTTCCTTTACATTACTTTTTCAAGCTTTATTCATTTATCGTTGGGGATGTTTCGTTTTTATCGAGAGTCATAATTTTTAATACGCGATTGAAGGCTTTGATTGTAAATTGGATGATGGTGAGAAAGGGATGACGCGTTATACGAATGACATATTTGAGTAGGCACTGACAGCAGACAATCGAACGTCCATTTACTACTGTTAATCCGATCAGAGCGAGCCTTTTGGTACGTTGGTGTTGTCCCTAGAGATTCCTGCACTCTAGATTTTGCTTGGTTCAGTTCAATCCATGATGATCACGCTTCACGTGGACGCTTTTATTGGAAATAAAGACGGTAAAACAAAATATTTTTAAGTCATACTATTAATATTATCTATTTAATATATTAGTATATTTAAATATAAATGTTACCGCTCATAGCTTTATACAGAGTGTCCCACGTAAGCGGAAAAGTAGATAAATGGCATTAAATAACCGAGATACAAAAAATATACAACAATTTAACGCTGAATAACAATTAAAACTAGAACTAAGACGCACGGCTAATCCCGAAACTTTCTAGTTCTAGGTCTAGTGTTAGTTCTAGTTTTACTTCAAGGAGAAATATACAACATTCTAATACTGAATAACAACTAAAACTAACACTAGTATTAGAACTAATACTAGACCTAGAATTAGAAACATTCGGATTTAGAAGTCATAAGAGACGCACGGCTAAACCCGAATGATTCTACTTCTAGGGCTAGTGAAAATTTAGTTTTTTTTTGGGGTGAGTTGGCACAACTGATCGATGGATTAAAATAACTTATTGGATATGTTTTATGGGTTAATTCTGAACCTTTTTTGTATGAAATGATTTTTTCCATTGGATAAAATTGAAGAGTTATAGAGGAAAATTGATAAAAACGTCAAAATTACAATTTTTGTTAAGTTGGGTTGGTAGTTCTGATTGATCGAATAAATATCTTCATCCAATACGTTTTATGAGCTAATTCTAAACGTTTTTTGGTTAAAAAGTAATTCTCCATCTTGCATGATTGATAAGTTATAACCAAAAATTGTCAAAAAGCTCATAATGTGGTTTTATTTTTGGATGGGTTGGCACTACTGATCCATGGATTAAAATAACTTATTAGATATGTTTTATAGGTTAATTCTAAACCTTTTTTGTATGAAATGATTTTTTCCATTGGATATAATTGATGAATTATAGAGGAAAATTGATGAAAACGCCAAAATTACAATTTTTCTTAAGTTGGGTTGGTAGTTCTGATTGATAACATAAATATCTTTATCCAATACGTATAATGAGCTAATTCTAAACGTTTTTTGATTAAAAAGTAATTCTCCATCTCGCATGATTAATAAGTTGTAACCGAAAAGTGTCAAAAACCTCAAAATTTGGTTTTATTTTTGTTTAGGTTGGCACTACTAATCGATGGATTAAAATAACTTATTGGATATGTTTTATGGGTTAATTCTGAACCCTTTTTTGTACGAAATAACTTTTTCCATTGGATATAATTGATGAGTTATACAGGAAAATTGATGAAAACGTCAAAATTACAATTTTTCTTAAGTTGGGTTGGTAGTTCTGATTGATAGCATAAATATTTTTGTAGAATACGTATAATGAGCTGATTCTAAACGTTTTTTGGTTAAAGAGTAATTCTCCATCTTGCAGAATTAATAAGTTATAACCGAAAATTGTCAAAAACCTCAACATTTGGTTTTATTTTTGGGTGGGTTGGCACTCCTGATCGATGGACTAAAATAACTTATTGGATATGTTTTATGGGTTAATTCTAAACCTTTTTTGTATGAAATGATTTTTTCTATTGGATATAATTAATGAGTTATAGAGGAAAATTGATGAAAACGTCAAAATTACAATTTTTGTTAAGTTGGGTTGGTAGTTCTGATTGATAGAATAAATATCTTCATCCAATACGTTTTATGAGCTAATTCTAAACGTTTTTTGGTTAAAGAGTAATTCTCCATCTTGCAGAATTAATAAGTTATAACCGAAAATTGTCAAAAACCTCAACATTTGGTTTTATTTTTGGGTGAGTTGGCACTACTGATCGATGGACTAAAATAACTTATTGGATATGTTTTATGGGTTAATTCTGAACCCTTTTTTATACGAAATAACTTTTTCCATTGGATATAATTAATGAGTTATAGAGGAAAATTGATGAAAATATCAAAATTACAATTTTTCTTAAGTTGGGTTGGTAGCTCTGATTGATAGCATAAATATCGTTATCCAATACGTATAATCAGCTAATTCTAAACGTTTTTTGATTAAAAAGTAATTCTCCATCTTGCAGGATTAATAAGTTATAACCGAAAATTGTCAAAAACCTCAAAATTTGATTTTATTTTTGGGTGGGTTGGCACTACTGATCCATGGATTAAAATAACTTATTGGACATGTTTTATGGGTTAATTTTGAACCTTTTTTGTACGAAATTATTTTTTTCCATTGCATATAATTAATGATTAATGAGTTATAGAAGAAAATTGATGAAAACGTCAAAATTACAATTTTTCTTAAGTTGGGTTGGTAGTTCTGATTGATAGAATAAATATCTTTATTCAATACGTTTTATGAGCTAATTCTAAACGTTTTTTGGTTAAAAAGTAATTCTCCATCTCGCATGATTAATAAGTTATAACCGGAAATTGTGAAAAACCTCAAAATGTGGTTTTCTTTTTGGGTGGGTTGGCACTACTGATCGATGGATTAAAATAAGTTATTGTATATGTTTTATGGGTTAATTCTAAATCTTTTTTGTATGAAATGATTTTTTCCATTGAATATAATTAATGAGTTATAGAGGAAAATTGATGAAAACGTCAAAATTACAATTTTTTAAGTTGGGTTGGTAGTTCTGATTGATACCATAAATATCTTTATCCAATTTGTATAATGAGTTAATTCGAAACGTATTTTGTTTAAAAAGTAGTTTTCTATCTTGCATAATTAATAAGTTATAACCGAAAATTGTCAAAAACCTCAAAATTTGGTTTCATTTTTGGGTGGGTTGGCATTACTGATCGATTGATTCAAATAACATATTGGATATGCTTTATGGGTTAATTCTAAACCTTTTTTGTATGAAATGATTTTTTCCATTGGATATAATTGAAAAGTTATAGAGGAAAATAGATGAAAACGTATAAATTACAATTTTTCTTAAATTGGGTTGGTAGTTCTGATTGACAGAATAAATATCTAAATCTAATACGTTTATGAGCTAATTCTAAAGCTTTTTTGGTTAAAAAGTAATTCTCCATCTTGCGTGATTAATGAGTTATAATTCTAGTTTTAATAGTGATTCAGTACTAGGTTGTTGTATGTTTTTATTGAACTAATACTAAACATAGAACTAGAAACATTCAGAGACATTCTAGAGACAGACGGCTAAACTCGAATATTTCTAGTGCTAAGTCTAGTGTTAGTCCTAGTTTTCGTTCAATAAAAATATACAACCTAGCACTGAATAACAATTAAAACTACATCTACCGTCCATATGTGTCGTATAGACAGCTCGGGGAATACCCCGGTTCTATTTAAAGTTGAAAAATGAAAAATATACAACAATCTAACGCTGAATAACAATTAAAAGTAGAACAATCACTAGCATTAGAACTAACACTAGACCTAGAACTAGAAACATTCGGGTTTAGCCCTACGTCTCTTAAGACGGCTAAACCCGAATGTTTAGTTCTAGTTTTAGTTGTTATTTAGCGTTAGATTACTATATATTTTTCATTAAACTAAAACTAAACTATTAATCCGTTATATCAAAATTTTACTGCATTTTTATTTAATCAATTTTTTAAATTTAATCTTTTAAATTAAAAAGATTATTTCGAATTTATACAAAATAAGCATTAAACCTAAATATTTTCATCTTGAACACATATCTTCAAATTTCTTCCAGAAACAGAACGTTGATGGACATCTGCAAGGCAACTTTCAAGTTTTCATATACTCCTCGTGCGGTTCATCACATCAAGAAAAGAGCACGTCAGTTGTAACGGCTTTCAAGGACATGATAATGTCAGATGAACATTTTCTTATGGAAAATACAAAGTAACCGGAAATAACTTTTCTATACTTCCATTTTATATGAGTAATACATTTTGTATAATGAACCAAATTTTGTTGTTTACTCAATTCAATCAATTGTATTTTATTACCTTAAAGGAGAGAGGGTTTATTTCTGTTTTAAAGTGATCAATAATAGTATAAATTGTCATTCTCGGAGAAAGAACACCGACAAGAGAGGAGACCTGGAGGTCTGATCACGCAAACAAGTCGATCGTTCGAACGCTACAAAGAACGGCTCTTTAACAATTTAAACTGAACCGTATCGGGGTTCGTGCTTTTTCAAAATCGACCCAAAGGCAGGACACGAACGTTCGGCGGACCGAACGCGTATAATTTACTCATCCACCTTTTCTATCCACCAACAGCCGGGTTTCCTTTTGTTTTAATTCCGTCTTTAAACATGATCCGAAAATTACAGACCTCTTACTTACCGGTTGTGTGTGCTACCGTTTACCATAAGTTATTAAACGATTTTCATCCTGTAATTATTACAATCATAAACGAAGGTAAAGGTAAGGTTTGTGTTGCAACACAATATTTTTTTTATATACATTTTTTACGCAATCTTTTAGGTAATCAATACTTCATAATTTTATTTTAAACATATTTGTAAATTATGGTTAAAATTTGTTAATAGAAGTGACCTAAATTTTGAACGCTTCTCTTATTTGACTAAGATCGGTATCTTTACCTTAGGATGGTGGCCTATCGGTTAAGAAGTTAACCTATCGGCGTTTAACGCTCATGCAGTATGCACACGGGCACGTGCATAATTCACTGGGCGACCCCCGTACGGCGTTGGCCATTGGCGTACGGTTCCGGGTCGGCTGCTTGACCCGCACACAAATCTTCGGTCCGCTTCATCGCGTACGCCGCCGGAAATTTACGGGGGCCTTCTAGCCTTCAACCCACACACCATCCCAATGCTTCCAACCCAACCCTTCGCTCAGCCTGGTCACTATTTTGCATTCAGAATTATTTATGCGACCCCAGTCGAAAACCTTCCCTGCGCCTCTGACTTTATCCTTTTACTTCTCTTTCTTTTTATTTCATCTCTATTCTCTATTTTTAGACGTATTTGGTGTTTTCATAATACACGGTATTTTAGGTTAATCAAAAAAATGTATTTATTTGCAAAAGTTAGTTTGTAAATAATTATTAGTTTTATTAGTTGTATCTAACTAACAGGAATGGTCTACATTCAACTTTTTATAGCACTGATCGACTAACAGCAAACACAAATTTTCTTTCAAAATACAGCTGATACAGGCGAACTAACGGAGGCGAAAAAGTTACCATCGACGATGTCTGAGTTGTTATTGTAGATATCATGACAGTGATATGATAGTGCTAGATTAGGACCATCCTCGCAGCCGAATGTGAAAAACCTCTGTCATTAACCCGTTTATGCCCACAGTTCCACTAATGCCAATAATTTCACGATTTGTTGTTCGCCGCAACGTGATGTTGCAGGAAGCAACACATTTCCAGTAAACATGTTGATTAGTGAGTAATTGATTGACGAATTATTGTGCCTTTAACGTATAGAAAGAGTTGGAAATTTCTTTCTTAAAAAATGACTAGTAAAAAGTAAGTGACATTTTCTATTTTTAAACTATTATCTATTATTTTACATTGTGTTTATTGCCCTAGCAATTCTCAACACATTTCCATATATCATCTATAATAATAAATACGATAAGTACAAAAAAAACACTTTCTCCCAAAAGTTCCAATATTGGAACTATGGCTAAAAGGGTTCATAAAGATTTTTAATAATATCAGACCCCTCACTCCTCCAGATGATGGTGCTGAAAGTGCTGAAGATAGCGGTAATGAAGACTTCTGCAACGACATCAATGACTGTATGGTCGACAGCTTCAAGCGGAAGCTATGGCGAAAATTACAAATCAAGGATGGACTTTCACAATTGGTGATAGCCACAATGACGAAGAGTTAAATAGTGACAACGAACCTTTGTCAGAAATACAAAAGAAGTTGCCAAAAAAAAGAAGCTGACAAAAATCTAATCTTATCTCTGGGTTTCCGAACTTTGACAAACTGATGCAATTAGCACCCATTCCTTCTGATCCGGTGGAATGCTTTGAGCTTTTTCTTGATGATAGTATTATATCGTTGCACAACAAAAGGGTGAACTTAATTTCCGAATTTCCAATGAAGAAATAAAGTGTTTTTTGGCAATAGTACTATTATCTGTCTATTGTGTTGTTTCTAGATGTAGAATGTGACTTCGAAATGATAAAAAGATATCTTCACTGTGGACATAATAATAACCTTCCTCCGGGTGATAAATTTGCAAAACTACGAGAATTGATGCCAATGCTTAATTCAAAATTTTTGAAATACTCAGAACTCCAAGGAAGGCTGAGTGTTGATGAGAGTATACTTTGATAAGCAAGGGGGAAAACAATTTTTAAAAGGAAATCCGATACAATACACTTATAAGATGTGGTGCCTCTGCGAACCTTTTGGGTATTTGATGCAATTTGAACCGTACCAAGGAAAAATACCGGTGAGAGAAAATGCAACTGGTACTTTCGCGGATAAAGAAAAAAATGCAACAACCACAAAAAAGTAAGAAAATCACCTATAAAGGAAGAGGTGTAAAGAAGGATAGAGGTGTTTAAGACTATTGTACAGATGTTACCAATAAACTAACCGTTACAAGCTCACATGATAATAGAACAGTTCTGATGTATATAGAGTGGAAAGGTGGATATCAAAACAGAGAAAATAGTTGCCAGCTGCGTAACCTCATGTTGGTGTAGACAGGATGGATGAGAATATAGACAACTACTGGATTTCCATTAGATCGAAGAAGTGGTGGTTGGCAATTTTTGCGTTTTGTATCAATAATTCAGTGCACAACGGATGACAACTATATAAAAAAGGACTTGGGTAAAAAATGGATTATTTACATTTTCGAAAAATGGTTGTGCAAACGTATTTACAAAAATATGCTAGGGGAGGTGAGCCTAAGAGTATTAACTTTTTTTTTTAATAAAAAATGGATTTCACATCAAAACGAGTTTATTCTGACATGTACGTACCTATGCCTACAAACTAATAAATGATCAAAGGAAAAAGAATTGTTGTAATCATAGGAATGTACAGAGAGTGTTATAAAAAAAGCGAGCGCGCGTACTCTTAGAAACACATTTCCCTAAGAGTACGCACTTGCGCACCTAAGAGTACGCATAAAAACGGTGAACTAAATAAAACACAATATTCTGTTTAAAAATAATACAAATGAAAAATGTATTAATTTTCATACGAGTCGCACAAAAAAAAACTTTTTGTCCTTGATAATTATGCGCAGCAACACCATAATATAATTTATAACATTGCAAGCAAGTTACTGATTCACAATAAGAACTTCTGTAATTTTCCTAACAACTAGGGCAAATATCATCTTCTTCTGCATTTGTAGTTCACATATTTTTCTACTTTTTCTTCGTACGGTGTGTTCTTTTTCCTTGTCGATGGTTCTTCTTTAATTTCTTGTAATCACCTCGTTCAATCTTCAATCAAATTTTGTAACAGCGTATCTTTGTAAAGCGTAGAAGATAAAATTTCGGATTTTTTTGATTTGGTTTTTCGAGTTTGAACATGTTTTGCTTCTGGAAAAGGTATTATCCCGTAGAATGTATTTGCTGGTATCGTCAGAAGACTTTTGTTTGATGTTGAGAATGACTTTTTAGGTGTTGTTTCTTTTTTCTGAATTTAGAGCTGAATGTCTGAGTGTTTGCTTGTCGACGGATATGATCGAGTGTTTTTTGGTGTGATTAGTTCTTTCTGTTGTGTCTGGCAATGAGTCTTTGTAGGTGTCATTAATGGTCTTGGTCCTGGTTGACTGTTTTCGATGGTGGCTTGTTCTTTCTGAATTGTTGATATTTGCTGTTTTTGAATTTGTGTCTGGTGATCGTGATTGCTTATTGATAGCTCAAATATTATTGTGTCTTGTCTTTTAAGTAAAAAAAAGTGGCAAAGCATCTTCACTATCGAAATCCTGTTGACTATCAAACGTAGGTATGTTAGTTACCTCAGCTGGAGCAAAATCTACATCGTTAAAAGTATCTGGGTTGTATGGAAATATCGCAGTCGTCTTAAAAGATTTTTCGCATATTTGAATATTTATTTATTAACTTCAGAATATTCCGAACGGAATAAAGCTGCCATCTGTCTAATAGTGATGGGTTTTGCTGGGTTGGTTACCATCCATTTATCGTATTCTAGCTTCGTTTGCTTACACAACGAAATCCATAGACATTAATGTGAATACACGTTTCTTTACTCATCAGAATTTCAGCCTATCAAACCTCAGCCAACATTTGTAATCGCATCTTGGGCAAATCTAAAGGCTTTGTATGTACAAGTTTACACATCTGCACTCAACAGATGATCACTAACAAGAATAGCCTCTATAAATAATATGATAACTCCTACGACTCTTCTCTTGAAATCCTACTCGCTTCTCATCACAAACGTCAGTTTATTTATCACTATCGTTACCGTATTTCTATGTGCCCATATATGCATAAGTATTTCTTGGCCTATCATAGAGATATTTCAATTTCAGAAAGCATTGCATGTTTTATTCTTCCATTTATAGAATCAGCTTTTATAACTGTTTTTCTTTGCTCTTCTCTTGAGACTCAATCATTTTATGAACTTCTACTGTTGTAATACACTTCTTATTACTTCATCCACTCCTGAACAAGATTAAAAAAAAAAGATCCAGACTACCACAACATAGAAAATTACACATATAAACGAGTACAAAGGTAAAGAACAAAGAATACTTGGCGGCAATAAGGGCCTTCAAACACCTATTGATGAGTAAAATACAAAGCAGATAATTAAAAGTCAAAATCTACTATTAAAAGACCAAGAACAAATTATGGATGCCAAGCATGAACCATGTCGACAGGAGATGAAAACAAATTAAGAGTGTTTGAAAAACGAATCTTGCGATTCCAGATGATGCTGAAATGTGGGAAATAAGAATAAAGCACGAATTGAAACAGTTTATGCATGGTGTTAACATAATCTTAAAAGTACAGAAAATAAAGTATGGCTTAGAGATCTGGAAAGGATGTAGGAAGTAATAAAGAGATTTGTAGAATGGACACCACATCATCCTTCCACTACGATGGAAGGATGATGCATCTAATAAAGCATGTAGCTCTCTCATCGATCGGATTGGCAACATATTGTGAAGCAACCCAAAGTCCTCAATTTTTTTCCCAAACACTGGTTTAAATAGTACAGTCAGTACATTATCATCACTATCACCTTATCATCCCCTTCCAATACTGTATGCAATTTCGAAATCAATTTGTAAAAGCAAAAAAAGTAATTGAAAGAAATTTATTCTAAAAGATCTAAAATCGCAATCAAATTTAATTTACACGTAACTCCCTTTTCTAATCCACGCAGCCTGTTAAAGCAAGAAAGAAAGCTTGTAGCACTTAACGCGTAATGAATTTTTAACCATCCCAGATCAGATGGTATGTTTAAAATTAGCGTAAATCAAAGGGCGTACGTCTCCGGGGAAAACGTTGGGTCCCATGGGCGTGCCGGTGCATTATCAAATTACCGTCTCCCGACCCCCCTTGTGTCTCCGTTAATCTGTTTTCAATGAACCCCGCTCACTTTATACACATGATACTGTACACAGATCAACCCTCGGGATGAGATGTCCTTCTGTTCGCTTATGCCCCAATACTAATACATACACATAAAGACGCACGAACGGTATTATTCCCCTTGTGCGAAGGTCGTTTCGCAACTTTCAGCATCAGCGCGTTCAAGGCATTAGCCTCCATTTGTTTGCATTTAAGAAGGGTTATCGAACGTGAATGTGTGTGAAGTACATTGGTGGTACAATGGTCATATTTTCGATTGGGATGATAAACAAGGGCGTACCGTGATTGTTCTCGCTTTTGAAGGGGAATCGGAATAAGTACCATATGTATACATATTAGTCCGTTGATGTTGTCTATTGTGAATATTAAACAGATTTTTTTTTAAGTTATCAATATGATATCTAGCATATATCTTTACTACTATTAACATAACTTATTATTATAGAAACGACATAATAAAAATAATTTGTGGTAGAAGTCGTTAAATTAAGGAGGTAACGGTGCCGGAGGCCGTTTGGAGTGTTGTAAATGCGGCCCCGTTTATGACCGGACGGAGATGTTTCGGTTTTAGGGCGCTTGACCGCTCATCCGGTCGGGAGCGTGTGCAATTTTCGCGACCGCCCCTGCTTAAACATTCACGAAGCCGGACCTGGAAGTGCTCGCCCGATACACCGAACCCGGTTTTGCGCCAAAGTCCGTTTTCGGGCTTGTTTCGTGTGCACACATTTACGCCTCGACTACCAAACTTACTCAAATTTATTTCAAAATAGACTACGAAAAAGGTTACTTCGTAAAAAAAACGGTGATAAAAATGTTTCACCAATTTTATTAAAAAATTAAATTTGCATTAAAATTTCAGTGAAGTTTTTAAAAAGGATAGTCATTAATTCATTAATTTTAATTATTGGGAAAAGGGCACAGAATTGTTGCCTTCCATCTCCATGGTAAATTAGATGTGAAGAATGATTTCATTAAATACATCCAAGGGGGCCAAGAAGTAATAAGTAACTGGTGCATGAATGATCTGATAAATTACGTAATTTTTTCAAATTAATCTGTAGTCACTCCTTAAACACAAATTTAGTTAAGTTGTGAGAAGCCACTTTCTCATCAGCTCTCACCTCATATTTAAATAGTATACAGTAACTACGAGAAAATGCCCGAGAGCCAAGAATTTAACATAATCATCGCAAGCATTGTAAAGAGACCTAACTCTGCCTAGTTTATTGTATTGTTTCGTGCTGGGAGATCCAAGTAAACACAATAGCCTCCAAAACGTAGTCCAGCTAGCTCCATAATGCTAATTAATATAAACTTCAGGACTTGCTAGTTGCAATTATACCAGCTCAACCATAACATGTTCTGGATGGGTTATTCTAATAACGAAACTTCTTCATGGTATGCATCCCTAGTCGAAAAAGTAAGAATCAGATAGCTTATCAAAAAATGTTCATGATTCTTGATCATGAATGATAAGTTGTGATGAGAGTAGAGATAGCGATGATAATTGGTTTAAGTATGAAAAATTGACCTCATAAAATATCATTTGTCTAATATCTAAATGGTCATATAGTTTCTAAACCTAAAATTGTCTGATTAATGCTTTCGCAGATTTGCTCTAAAATTGCTCTGTTTCTGAGATGGTTAGAATCACCTAAATATGCAAATCACAGGTTGGTCAAGAAATTTAGCAACAATGGTAACTAATCGAGTACTTTCAAATTGCTCCAGACTGCCGCAATGAGTTATGCAATAAGTTTGCTACTTAAGATTGTTAATACTAAATCACTTACTTTCTCCTGGTAGAAAACAAGACTGATAGAAAAAAATTCCTGATGTTATTGACTTCTGCATTGTTAAAGGAAACGATATAAAGAAATGTAAAGTAGAAACTTGCCTTCAGACCACTCCATGGTAATAATCAACGTTCGTTCACGGATCCTAAATAAATAAAAACAGCCTTACATATTAAAAACCAATTGGGATGCTTTCAGAGAAAAATTAGATCTATTAAAACTGGAAACGGCGGTGGTTAACCTCATGAAGCATATACAAGCATGCAATCTCGGACTGTGAAACACCACTAGGAAGAGATATAATTTCTTCATCTGTCAGAGAAAAAATTGATGAAAAAAGACAATTATGGAAGAGATGGCAACAAGCCAGAACATTTGAAAGCAAAGGAAAACTACATCAAGCGACTACAGAATTGAAAACCTTAGTACAAGAAGAACAGAAGTAAAACATTCAAAAATATCTAGAAAATCTTATACAATCAATAGCCCATACTTGGGACAGTTTTTAGATTCCTATATCAAAGAAAATATAATATTAAGCAATTAATGATTTAAAAAATATACCAAAACTTTGAAAGACCTTTGTACTTACCGAATATTTATTTGCCTTTCATTAATTTGTTTTTTTGGTTTGTTAAAAAAAAATTTAACTGTCCCAAGTTAGGAATACCTGCACCTAACTTTTGACACCCCTTTATTTTAATATGTGTACCATGTTTTGACTGCTAGTTTCTAACTTGAGACACCATAAATGTTTTTTTTAACTTACCAATGAAAGTCATTATAGTCTTTAATTGAATTTTTTCGTTCACTTTTTTTGTCTCAAGTTAGATACCTGTCCCAAGTACGGGCTATTGACTGTACCAATAGACACTACGCATTACTAGCTTTGGAAAGCCACCAAAAGAGTATAAAGGCTAACTTCTGTAACTTTTGTACCAGAAATAACAAAGAAAAATCCGAGGCCTTCTCAAAATATCTAGAGAACGTATTTGAACTTTGATTAATCTTTTCTGGCAACTATGATATCGGTCTGTAAGTTACATGATGAGGTTCCTGGTTTGACATCATTATGACTTGGGCCATCTTCCAGAATGTGGGAACAAAGTTAGTTTAAGTATAGCTTTCCCAGGAAGCTTTTTCAATATTTCTTCGTGTACATAACTCAAAATTAAACATAATTTGTTACAGTAGAGCAAAGCAACTTCATTGGGAACAAGATGTTTGGCCTGTAAGAAATTCTTTAACTGTCGGTAAAGCCAATGTAATAAAGGAGCCGTTGGTGAGCAGAGACAAAATCATATTTCCACCATTACATATTAAGTTAGGAATGATAAAGCAATTTGTGAAAGCGTTGGACAAGGAAGGAGATTGTTTTAATTACATTTGTAGAAAATTTTCTTCTAAATATTATTGTTTATTAACAATTTTTCTTAATTACGAATTACAATCAATCTTTTTATTGACTTTCCAATTTATTTATTATTTTGATTTTTTATTAATAATCGTAGTCGTAGCCCACCTTTTTACTACGTTTGTTTTTTTAAGTATTTTGGTTCACAACAATTTACATTACGCAAATATCAGTTTTTTAACGCTTTTTTTCGATATGAATAGAATATTAATTTTTTAATAGAGAAATTAGAGAAAGAAGTTGAGATCATCTAAGATTATGGGTTTATAATTCAATTGAATGTAAGGCAAAAATCAATTTCAACTGCAATAAATAATTTTGCGGGGCATAAAACATTTATATCATTTTGAAACGAAAATAACATTTATAACTTCATTTTATATTAAAATAGATATATTTGCAATACAGGGAATGTGAAAAGTTCGGTACAACATTTATAAATTATATCTTTGTTGTATTATTATGCGTTCGTTTGATATACAGGTGTCTCAGAGTAACCGTGTAAGTAATTTTATTTGAAAACACAGTTAGTTACAAAAATTAAAGAAAAAATAGCTGAATAAATGTGGTTCCTTTATGAATATTATTACTTTTCATTCGAACTTTTTTAATATTTCTGTTTAAAAAATGGACTGCATGGTCTGCATCACCTTGTATAAGTAAATGAAATAATATGTAATACCTAATTAATAATAATATTACATAATGATTGAAGTATACAAAATATGGCTAATAGTGTAATAAATAAAACAGCCCTGACTAGAAAAATCTTTAGAAAAATTTAATTTGCCATCGTTGAATAGATGTAAGCTCTTGAAATTCGCTGGACACTTCACCTCGACGATGGCATTTTCGTTTTTTATTGTTGCATTTGGACTTGCAACTAAGAATCCATACATCCTACAGATGAATAGAGCTCAAGAGTTTGCTGGCAAGTTATATTTACTTTCAAATTTTTTTAATGCAAGCCATTCATAGTCTTGGCCATGTTTAGTATTATTATTTCTAGCAAATTTCGAGTACAAGATTGATTTAACTTTATTTAAGCAAGACGTGTCATTTCTCATCCTACATACATCACCAAATCTCGATGCAGTTAGGCACAGATACCTTTCTTGGATCCATATCTGATTGGTACTTTAGCTTCTGGTAAGAATTTGTATTTTATTTCTGTTAATGCATCCATCTTGCAAGTTTCCAATAAATTCTTCTTTCTTTTATATTCTTCGTGTGAAATGTCACTCATAAATTATAACCGAATTGCTATCATTACCCTGATCGGCTTTCGCTACCTACCTGAATTACTCTGTATACACGAGTATTTTATTTTATTGTATACAATTATTTTATAGCAGTACCACTCCGGATGATGCATCGTAATTGATGTTGTTCGAGCGTTTAGCGTTTACAGTCTTTATTCAGTCTTTATTTACTTTTCCTGAAGCTGTAACTAAATTAATTCTTCTTTACCTGCGTTCTTCATAAACTGCTATGCCATGTCACTTGCGGTTTCTTGTAATTTTTGGAATGTTTTTGTTAACATAAATAACAAACACATAACAATAATTCTTCAGCCTGTGTATATCCGGTACCGACAGATAACAGAAACAACAGCTTTCTTCAGTGTAAGCTTCCTTTTTATCCCGCACATAAAACATAAAAGAAATGAGCTGCTAAGCCCTGCTTTTGACTCATTAATAAATTTAATGCGAGTTTTGTTGCAGTTGAATGAATTATTCTCCACCATCAGTATTTGGTTCTGCATCATTTGTATTATTTATCTTATGGTCTCGCTTCAAATAATGTATCGTTTTAATTTTTACTGTGATGGTTTATTCTTTTTAAATAAGTCCTTTTTATGTGTGCCACAGTTTATACAATAAAATTAATAAAATTTAACTTACCTTTCGGAATGAATACATTTTTCAATTGAATCTCGGACTATAAAATATGAAATTTTAGATTTTATAAAAATTTATATCGTAAATTATTACCGTCTATTACTCCTTTTTCGAGAACATCTTTAAATGCTAAGGGGTAGTTTTTTAGATGAACATACTTACCCATTGTTTATAAAAACTTTACACAAACTAAATTAAACTAACACTATAGTACACAATAAAATAACAACTATTGACTATAAATTCAAAAATTTTGTTAAATTACACAATCATTAGTAGAAAATCACGGAAAATAAAGTTCAAAACGTACTTTTGGAAATGATTATTTTCTCTACCACATTAAAAAGTAATAGATAAAACAAGGAGCTTCGATGAAGAGAGTCGATGTAAGCGCCGCTCAGTCGGCAAGAGGCGGGACTAACGCGGTGGTAATACTTCGTGGGATTCTTGACGGAAAATATTCATTTTTACGCTACCTTTTTGCAATTTTAGCAAATTACAAACTATTCCTTTATAACTAAAAATTTTGAAAAAATTTATTTGAAAAATATTACTATTTTCAAGTATACTATCATGTAAGCTAAAAAAGAACGACCAAATTGTATAATATTGAGGAAAAAAACCCTTTTTTTTGGAAAACTTTAAAAATTTTCACCATGCGTTATGTAGAATTGTTAGAAGAAGCTATGTACAAAATTTCATCCAAATATTTTCATAAATAATGTATGTTTTTTGTAATTTGCCGAGCTGTATGGTAAAGTAGCCTCTTAAGAAAATCTCTTCAGTTTGACCTCTAGTACCTATCCTTTTAGTCTGCTCCGTATGTTATAAATCACCCTGTATATTCGAGTTGAGAATTTGAATTCAGCATCTCGAACTTCTCTCACCTCTATTGCTACGTAACTCTTTACATTTATTACATCTAGAATGCTAGAAATATTAAACCATATGTTAAAATGTTCATCTCCACTAAACATTTGGTGGATATCGTGAATACAATTTAATTTAATCAAAACACGCGCACAAACAAGCCGTCAAGTAACGAAATATGGAATCCCCTCAGTTCTTGTAACTTACAAAGTTGCATTCATGCTAAATAACTTCGGTCCTCTTAACATATTTTTTGCTTTCAAATAACAAGAAGTAAGTGCCTTGTTACTATGGTGAGAAAGCCGCCCAACACTAAAGTTAATGTAAACATTATGTCGCCAATAACTTTATGGAGGAACGTGTATCTAAAGAGAAGTCTCGTAATAATCAAGATCAAGATAGAATCTATGAGAATGGTGACCAAAATAGAGATAAGAGAGATTCCAAACAAATAAATTACGATATCCAACAACTTATTTAAGGGGATATCAAATAATCACTAGTTTGAGAGGTATATTGGTGAAGGGGGAAACCACACAGGTAGTTTATTACATAACTTGAGGGTAGAATCATATTTCCTTAAATAATTAAAAACTATCACACTAATTAGAAATGAATGAGTTAAAATCTTACATTTTTGTTTTTAAAAAAGTATGAAATGAAAATACGATTTTAATAGAGATCCAACACTTTTTGTTTTCATTCGTTTCAAATATGTGAAGCACTTTGACAAGTACCGAATTGAGTAGAACGAAACGGGGTTCGTTCGTTCGCTGGTTCATCATTCCGTGGCATTTCTCTACCAGCGTTCATCCCCCGGCCACCCTTTCGATCGCATAAACATGTAAACACTAATGTATGGAAATCCGGGACGCCTCTGTACACATGTAGCTTAATACCGGCCCCGTGTATTCGGATCAGAACCGCGCCCCCTTTGAGCCCTATTGCGCGTCCCTCTCGTACCCCCTTTTCCAACCCTATGGACGACCCCTTTATGTAACCCCCTCCCGTCCGATCGGAGCTGTCATAATAGATTTAGCGTGTGACGGGAATTATCCGGTTGGTTCAGATGAGTGCATCTCGATATGAACCCGAGAATACTTAATAATTATTATCCTTGCGATAATTTAAAATTAAAGTTTTTTTTGTAAAAAATCTTATTCTTCATGAATATGAATCGGGTACATTAACAAAGTAAAACGTCCGAAGGGGGTTGGATTGAGCTGGAGTGAGTGGTTGAAGGGGTGAGAGTTCGGGAGGAAGTCTGAGTTTAAAAGAGAAACACTCTTTTCGCGAATTCTTCTCCTCGGGCGACATAAAGCGGGTACGTGTCGAGACCGGGTTGAAGGGAGGAGAGGGTTGAAGATAAGAAGGGTGCGCTACCCCGCAGAACTCCTCGTCGCCTCTCGTGCATGCATAATGCACGGCCCTTTCTACTTAATTATTACGCGAAACGCCCGGCGACTAAATCTTAACTAAGAAAATAATTTTAACTTATCTCTCTTTGTTGGAGTTTCTCCCGGATTATTCCCGCCGCTTCGTCCGTTCCCCCCAAACTCCCCGACCACCACCCCCAAACGACCTCCCTAAAACTCCCCAGGCTTCCGAGCGCAGGCCGACCGTTTTCTCCTTTTTGCCCGGACGAACCGGGTGAAGGAACAAACGGAGCCGGAGTCGAGTGGTTTTCTACCTGACGCACTGCAGTGTCGTTGCGCAAACAAAGTCCGGGTGTAAAGAGACTTCCGCACAGGGGGGTAATTGCACTCGCAAAATTGGTTCCTCTTACCTTTACCTTTTACATCTAAACTAACAGATGGATTTCGAAAACAAAAATATATCTTTTTAAATTTACTTAACTTTCTGATTTTAATTCAAATCAACTCAAACTAAAATCCAACCTCTAACTGGTATATAGAGGTATACAGTAGTAAAGCTACAGTTTCCGGTACGCTAAATCCGACACGGAAGATCAAATTCATCCCGTTTTGGCAAACAGGGCGGCAGCGGTAGTGGAAGAGGGACGTGAGGAGGTGGTTGGGCGGTGCCTCGCATGTAAATACAGGGCCGTAAGCTCGGCTTAAGCCCCGTCCAAACACTACAGAGGGTAAAGCTCGTAAGCCGAGGGCTTAGCCGACCGAAAGCTAATCATAATCATGGTGTAATTAGTGCCGTGGCGGAACAATGGGGCCGAGTAAACACGAACTGGGCGTCGGGACGCCACCACCAACGCCGCCGTCGTTACTCTACTTTGTTGTTGTCGGTGTTCAAGAAAACCTCGTCGACGGCGGCCGTCCCGTTTGCTTTCGTGTTTGTGTTTTCGGTTAGTTTGTCTTGGTTTTGGGGAAAGGTTGAATAATAAATATTTAAGCTACAGAAACGCTGACCAAGAGAAATATCATGCATAAACTTGCATAATTATTACGGTTAAAATTTTGTGGGTTTTTTTTTGAGTCAAAATCAACGTTAGGGGTAAATACTTGTAGTACTATTTGGGTTTAGTTTATCGAGTTTTCGGTATGGAAAGGGCGGTAGAGTAGTAAGTCCCTTAATGCGACCGGGAGATCCCTTCAAGTCTCGTGAGGCATCCATTGATGCTCATTTTTGGCAGCTGTAATCGTTTTTGGATCACTGTTATACCCATTCGGCGGCAGCCCGCCCTCCTTATATTAGATTACAGGCCTATTTTATGGGATTTATTTCCTTTCTCCCCTTCGACTGGCTTTATCCTCTTTCCGCCCACCTAACTCTGGCTTGTTAAGAGATTTTTTCTTATCGGTACTTTAATCTACTCCGCTATCTCTTACTTTTTACTGATTTATTAACAAAATTGAAATTACATTTATCCTAAATTTGCAGCGTTTATCCGAGTAAATGAAAATGTTGATCGTCTAAATGAAAGTTTGATGAGATTGTAAATAGATGTTAAGGACAAGTTGGCAAAAGTGCGCTTGCACGTACCTGTAAAAACATAAAGCTACACGCCTGTTGAAGAAGAAAAGAAGGAAAAAAACAGGACCGACCAGAGACTTGCTTGTCCCGCGAGTCTATAAACACGCCCCCATAAATTTTATGTCCTCCCGTCGGGCGCCTTATCGAATATTTATACGAACAGGCCTGTACTTTTCAAGTCTTGAGACGAAACGTACTCCTGTATAGTTCTGTATAGTCCGGCCGTGTAGGTAAGATACCTACGCCAAGAGACACGAACGTCAGTAAATTATTTTTATTTTCCCCCGTCCTTTAATGTTTTACCACAATGCCGTTACTCTTAATATTTAACTCAATAACACATCGCCTAGGATAATAATTTAATCTAAAATGTAATTTCGACGAGTTAGAAAGAAACGCGCCCTCCCTAAGAAACTAACTTCGGGTTACTTCAAGTCCAAGTTCGTTGGGCAAAGTCGACCGATATCGTCCACTTTATTTGTTGGACACTTTAAATGGCCTCTCCCACGCACCGCAGCGGGGGGTCCGAGTTAAGAAGTTTGATCTGTTAGATAGAGCTCTCGCCGTCCTGCAACCCTGACAGTTTGGGTTCGCTTCGATATCCCGAGGGAACATCGGATACCCTGGAAAATCGACGATGCCAATCACTGCTCAGTAATTATTTTAAAGTAAAGTCTTGAAACTGAAAAATCTCTATCTTTTAAAGATGATGGATTACATGAAAATGATATTTAAAGTTCAAAAATGTTAAGGTAATTAAGGAAACTTGTAAATACAAAGTCCATCAACATTTAGTATGATTTAGGGACATTTCATTTTACTGCCATAACACAAATAATATGAGAATCACTCTGATAATCAAGTATCGGAGTGTTAAATTGCAATATACAGGATGGGGCAGAACGGACGGATGTTTGTAAAATAAATAGTATTCAGGGTCAGGTACTGGGATTGGTGGAGACTTATGTAGTAACATGATTGGTATCTCCTACCATACATGATAGTGTTTCCACTCGTAACACCATTTTACGTTGGATAAAATCATTTCGTTTATGAAGAACAGTGATGAATAGAAAACCAGTAGGGCCTCCTTGCTCAGTACGCACTCCAGAAAAAAAGAGTTCGGCAAGCCATACTCCGTAGTCCTGTTCGATCTGCTAGGAGCATGACATTCTGCTGAACTGCGCATCATTAATCGTTCAGTAAGGCGTATTTTACATATTGATCTAAGTTTTCATTCATACAAAGTGGCCATGGTGCAATTGAACCCTAGAGATTATAAACAGCGCCTAAATTTTGCTTGAGACATAGAGGCCATACTTGAGCAAAATGACAACATTATTTTGTTTATGAGTGATGAAGCTCATTTTCATTTGAACCGCAAGGAAAATCGGCAGAACTCTCATTATTGGGCCAGTGAAACTCCAAAACTAATGTATGAGAGACCATTACATAGTCCCAAGGTGACTGTTTGGTGTGCTGTAACCGGTACAGAAGTTATTGGTCCATACTTTTGATTGAGATACTATAATTATGAGAAATGTTGCAATTGCTTATTATGCAAAAACAGGCACTAACAATTCTGCCATAACTAAAAATAAACCTACAACGAAGAAGTGCTTGAATTACATAAGAATTGATACTTTGATCAGCACTATTGACAACATCACGAAGTTTAAGTAGCTTAATATGAATGTTTTAGCGAGATTTACTACATTCAAAATGCCTTACTAGTTCTGAAATGCTTATGCAAAACTAAAATGCCACATTTCCGGAAATTTAATGATACTTTGTACAACGGTTTTCCAGCAAACTGTACCAAATTCATTGAAACTTGTGAGATGTGTCAATTATCCATCTTTCTCATGAATTTACGACTTCCAAACACCCCATCTGAAGGTAGAAACGAATGGTTGATGCACAAGAGGCAGATGATTACTGTTTTTAGTGTTTCAAGAGCTGTATTAAACCAGTTGCGTACCATACTAAGTATACAAACGTACACACTTGCTTGCGAAATAGCTCGTCAAAGTGTTCTTGCTCTTTACAGGAAATAAGTAGTCAGATGTTAAAATTTCATTACATTTTGCGGAATCACCTTTGTCGTGGAATCTTATTTTAGAAAGTTTACAACATAAACTCACATCCGAAGGTTTGCCTAAATACGTTCTGCAACTTACTGATTTTTGCTTGTCATTAATTTACTTTTGTGGGAAATGAGAGTTTGATGAGCTGTTCCAAAAGTGGCTTTAGAAATCATCCTTGGAAACAAAGGTTATGGCTACAATACATAGATGACATGTTAGTCATATGACAACACCGTAAATAAAAACTGAAAGATTTCCTAAATCATTTAAATAACTATTATTCAATGATTGAGTTCACCATTCCTCGATGAAAACCAGAACCGCCCATAACAAAAAATGTCTAATTAATAAAGCTGAAAATTAGTTGTCAACCGAATCTCGATTGCCAAATAGTTTAGCTACCTCATTTATTACTACAGAAGACTTAGAAAATGTTGAATAAGATGTTAATAAGATCTAAATGAAAAACGTAATGAAGAAGTTTACAGAGTGTGGAAGTCATGTGTATTTTCTCTGAGACTTTCATATACCGAGAACGATCCTGGAAACACGTTGAATATAGAGGAAGTAAATCTGTTAATGTGTAAATCATATTATGATCCATCTCAAGAAACTGATCGTGAAAGAGTTGATTCAGTTACTGAAAGTAAATCTAAAGAATGTATGTATTGTAATGTATGATGTTGATGGTAAGAGTTAAAGATGCAATACTTCGCATGAGTGATGCAAATGAAGGATGGAAATAAAAAAAATTAACGGATAAAAGAGAATGGAAAAGAATAAATTGTCAGAAACTTAGAATGAACGGAAAAGAGTATAATAAAATAAAAATCATAGTTTTTTTTAATTCAACTCATAGAAAAGTAAAGTTAAAGCCTCTTGGAAAAAACGACACAATAAGATATTATCAACAATTAGATATCAAAACTAATCAAACAGACCCCATCACTTACTGTTTACACATTTTGGGCATCTATATGTTAAGAGGTTAGTGTTTTTTTCTGATGCCTCTACACTTATCATGTAAATATCTTGCACAAAATTTACACAAAGACATGTTCTGCACACGATCTTCGTAAAATAAAACACATACAACTATCCGTAGCTATGTGGTTGGGAATCAAATTCTTCCCTTCTGGTTGTACATTCAGAGCTTTTCTTCATTTTCTATGCCAAACCTTTTTCTGGATGCTGCAAATTTCTGAACAGTGAAGTCGTATTTACGTTTCCTGTATACTTCAGTGTAGTTTGTTTTGGTATGGAGAGAATTGCTGAAAATGAGATTAGACAAGTTCTTGATTCATCAGACATTGATCCATTGCCATTATAGTTGAAATTGCGGTGAGTTTATTCTAGAATCTCTTATGGAAAAGAATTGTGTGTTTCTAATGGTGCTATTTCCACCAAGGAGGAGATACTGGGATTGTTTCCTTACAGCAGCACCCACTGTAGACTGTCTCTCTAGATCTGTTGTAATCACAGCTAAATGAGAAAAAGTCCCATCAGGAATAACATGAGGGTTGAACGGTCGTAGTAGCTCTGAAGCCACTCTGTATGTTATTTACTGTCAAAGCTTTTGTCGACACCTTACTGAAAACTTCTGCAAAATCACTCTTTTCAAGTTGTATTTATTTCGTTTTTATCAAAGAACAACGAAATTTCTGTATACTTCAATGTAGTTTGTTTTGGTATGGAGAGAATTGCTGAAAATGAGGTTAGACAAGTTCTTGATTCATCAGACATTGATCCACTGCCATTTTAGTTGAAATTGCGGTGAGTTTATTCTAGAAACTCTTATGAAAAAGAATTGTGTGTTTCTAATGGTGCTATTTCCACCAAGGAGGAGATACTGGGATTGTTTCCTTACAGCAGCACCCACTACAAACTGTCTCTCTAGATCTGTTGTAATCACAGCTAAATGAGAAAAAGTCTCATCAGGAATACCATGAGGGTTGAATGGTCGTAGTAGCTCTGAAGCCACTCTGTATGTTATTTACTGTCAAAGTTCTTGTCCACACCTTACTGAAAACTTCTGCAAAATCACTCTTTTCAAGTTGTATTTATTTCGTTTTTATCAAAGAACAACGAAATTTCTTCATACGAAAAAGGTTCAAATGCGGTATGAAAACGCAGTATGCAGTATGCAGCATGCAGTATGAAGTGATGCCATGTTTATCAACAGCTACCTTATAACCGGAAAAGTGAATCCGATGAAAATAGTTGTCATGGAGCCCTTACTGCTCATGACAGTCTCTATTCCAGAGACTCCAGGTGGCATGTTAAACCTTTTCTGGCTTCAAACGCTGGCATTTTCTAGATATTTTTTATTTTGCATCACTTCTTGTTGAAACAGTTTGCTTATGATAAACTCTTTCTTATCAGTGTTATAGGTTCTGCCAGATTTTATCATAACATCTTCTTCCATCAATATGTTTCTTAGTTTTGTAAAATAATCTTTAACTATGAATTTGTTTAATTTCAAAGCCCGACCAGAATTGTAGCCACTTTCTGCCTCCAGACCACTTTAACATATCGAATGGGTGGGGTTATTATTCAACAGATAAGAATTATATACAGAAATATGCAAAAACTTTTTTGTATCGGCATACCAAACATGCTCAATCGAAATATATCATTTCCCTATTGAGATGTGGATTGCGACCAAGCTTTCTGGCCCGCAATAAACTCTTAATACGATCGTGTATGCAACGTTCAAATCATTATGCACTGTTTTCAGTGCAACCTTCAAGAACCATTAAGCCAGAAGAGTTTGGATGGTACCTCAAAGCATTATTCTTTAGGATGTGAATGTCTATCGAAACAACGTTGACGATTAAAAAATTTATTATGGCTTACATTTAACGTAGAATCACTTTTACCATCTTATTGTTCAATTTATCAGATAGGTAAATCGATCCGTTAACCAATAAGACCACTTAAAGTAATAGCTTAAGATGTAATAATAACAATTAATATAAAAATGGCAATTAGAAGTAGAATTTGATGATATTTATTAATTATTTTTGTTAATAATATTTTAATGTTAAAAAAACATTTGATTTGATGTAAAAGAAGGTAAAATGAAAAAAAAATCCAATTTGAAAATGGAGTGAGTATTTCTATGGAGCGATTCTGTGCGAGATTCCCGGTTGGTATGAATATAAATCCGGGTTGAGTTGGGTGACGCGCGCGTCCCGGTAACCGTGACACGATGTAATTTACAATGGTAATCAGTTGACTGGACGATGATTAAGTGTATGAATAGCAGATTCGCTGCGAAATTGCTTATTTGCATCCCCCATTTCAGTTGGTAGCGGTGTTGGTCAACGATGACCCGAACGTGGGGTTCCACTACCAGGGACCAACCGAAACCAACAGAGTTGCCAACGTAGAGCCGATGCAATCTGTCACGCGCGATGATCATCCTGAATAAGTCAAGAGATGTTCCGTTTTGGGAGGGTTTTAGACGAACTCGCCGTAAAAAAGGATTCAAAAATTAACTTCAATAAAGACCCACTTGCCTCAAATTTACATATTTTAATTTTTTTCTTCTACTTTGTTACCTTTTTTTTATTTTTTGTTTAACTAGATAGTTACATTTACCAGGTAGGGTAAATTCACTCACATGTGGATTTCCATTTCCCAATTTTCCATGCAAACATACGACCGTAGCCAGAAAGACGAAGTTTACAAATGGACCGGTTCGTAAGATTTGTGAGACCGCCGGATACGTATCCTGGGGTTCGCTTTGGTGGCAGGAAATTTCCTCACTTGACCAGCGGTCATTTCCGCCTTGCCTCCTCTCCCACATCTGTCCGTCCATTTCGCGGTTTACTTTGTACCCCGTAACCTCTTAATAACGCACCAACCCCTGGGTCTCGACATCCTACAGGAACCCAGCTTCTTATAAATATTCAAGAACTATCGGGAAATAGAACGGAGTGGACTTTCTACTTCTCTAATTATAAGAAAAAAAAGTTTTATTTAAAGAATTGAGTATTTTCGAGAGTTTTGTTTTAAGAATTATTTTGTGGCATAAAAATTAACATAAACTTTAATTGTAATTTAAACTTTTATTCTTATTAGTTGTTTGTTACTGTGATCGCCCTCTTTTGATGAAGAGTCCAAGTTAACCTATGTTCAAGCAACTTTATGGACTGAATCTGAATCAACGAAAGTTTTCTGGATAAAACAACTTTATTTTAGAACTTTTTACAAAAGATGGTGATTTCTAATTTAAAACTATCATTTTATGCGTTTTTAAGATATTAATTTTCGAAGTTAATCTAAATTGTTATTAATAATAATTAGATTAATATAAATTAATGTTACATGATACAATGAACATAAATTTTAAATGTAGGTGCGTATCACAACATTATATCAAGTGTAATGGAATAGTATCGATTTTCAGTACATAAAAGAAAAGGGTGTAATCAACAAAGAGCATGCGTATTGTATCTCTTTACTTTTCCCCCTAATATTTTTCATATAAATCAAATTTGAAAGGTGATTAATCTTACTAGATCGGTTAATAAAGCACAATTAATTTTCTCTTTCACCGCAATTATGCCTTTCATTTATCTAATGAGTTTGAACGAGTGAGTTTTCTCTCAATGCACTTATGACCCACTTCCATCCCGAGTGGTTCTTCTCACCCCGATAAGCCTCATTCTGATGTGTTAGAAATTCATGAATTAAAAAAAGTTTTAATTAGAATTGTATATAAACCAAGCCAAACGATTTTAATTAATTAGGTAAATTTAAACCGTAATAATGAAGTTACCAAGGAAGTGGACTACTTTGGTGGCGTTTGATTGAAACGGAATGTTGTAATTTTACTCAAATTACTGCCGACTTTCCCATGAAA
The DNA here is from genome assembly GCF_036711975.1 of Onthophagus taurus. Classification (NCBI taxonomy): domain Eukaryota; kingdom Metazoa; phylum Arthropoda; class Insecta; order Coleoptera; family Scarabaeidae; genus Onthophagus; species Onthophagus taurus. The sequence goes on from NC_091966.1 coordinate 6,061,364, forward strand.
AAACTTTCGAATTTCAACAATAAGTCAAGTGGAAAATGTGAAACATAGCTTAAGTTCTATAGATCACGCCATTCTATTCATCATATTGAGATTTTAATATAAATATTTGTTAAGGTTGAAAATGGAGTAACTATAAAATGAAAACTAAATATAAAGCAGAAAAAATTCCCAATAAATCTTTGGAAAATGTTCTTGCTTCTAAATAAGTCCCAGAAATCTTTAAAAACATTCCTAATACCTATTAAGAATTACCGGGAAATGTTTGAAAATTTTGAAAGTTTCCGAAAATCCAGATAAATGGGAAATAAATCAGAAATATTCCAAAAATTCTCGGCAATACCTGGAATTGTTCTGAACATTTTTACAAATACTCTAAAACCTTTTGAGAGGCATTTGAAATGATACCAGACCTTTGAAATCTTATCCAGTTCTCGGAAACTGTTGAAAATCTTTAAGAATCTTTGGAAAGCATTGAGAATCTTCTAAAATACTGGAAATATACCAGAAATACAAATACATCTCTAATAACTCCTAGACACTTCTAGAAGAATTGTTTAAAATTCTTGGATACCATAAGATATCCTTTAAAATCTGTGAAAAACTAAAAAAATCTTGAAAAATTCCAGATACAACCCCAAAAAATACAAGAAACCTTTAGCAAAATTTTTAATCTTTTAAAAAACCTGGAAGTGCTTAATAAAAACTGAAGATCATTTTGAATTCTTGGAAATACTCTGAAAGTCTTGACGTATCCAAATATATTTCATATATTCTAGGATATCCTTGGATAATTTTAGATATTCTTTGAATTCCATGAAAATTTTCAGAAAATTTTTAGAAATGCTCCAAAAAATCTCAGAGTTCTAGGAAGTTATTGAAAATCATTGCAAATTGTCTAAGAAATTATCAAAATCGATGGGAGATTTTAGAAACTGATCAGAAATTCGATGAAGATCATCTTAAATTAGTTCTAAATACTTTGAAAATTTGGATGCATTTAAATAAATTCCAGATATTCAATTCAACCTTTGGATATACTTGGATATCCATGAAAGTTGTTGGAAATACTTCAAGATTCTATTTTTGAGTAATAATTTTATGCTATATTTGGAAATCTTTAAAAGTACTTCAAAAGCTTTCAATATCACGAGACACATCAAATAGTTCTTGAAAATTGTTGAAAATCATTGAAAACCCTAATAAAATCAGCGCAAATCCATATTTCAGTTTTTCAAAAGACCTGCAACTGCTTAGGAATTCAAATATTTTATGAAATCCTTAAGAAATTCTCCTAGAACGCAGGTTCGAGGAGGAGGTTCTTGAATCGGCGAATCTATACTGCTTACTGAATCTAAATTTGTTGCTGCAGCCCTTGAAAAGCTTCAGTAGAATAATTCTAGCTTCAACAGGGTGAAGCAAAAATACAAGCTTTGACATAAATATTTCCTGAGCACTTGATATCCTTTTGAAACGACTAAGAATATTCGAAATTCTCTATTTACCATACAAAATGCAGGAACGACTCTATCTTGACAAGGAAGGATCGAAAATTGCACTTAACCTAAATACATATAAAATAATTTTCAAAACTTTAGATATTAGATACATACATGGTTAGTACGTTGTGAAATTTTAATTAAATTGAATTATTTAAATGGAAACTCGAATTATTTGCTGCAATCACTAAGTATACTCTAATTTTTGGATATTGGAAGTAATCAGAGTACCCATACTGCACTCAATAACTGTACACTGGATTCTGGTTGCAATCACTTGAATAAAATCAATTTCTGAATACAGCAACGAATCATTATGGATGCTGTGCAGAACAAGAAAGCCAGAATACTTGATACAGGATCCAATCACTATGGATGATGCAGCTAACACCTGGATACTGGAATCTACACAGGACACTGGAATCACTTAAAAATTGCTGGGATCGTGTCCTCGATATTAGAATCAACCATCATGTCTGGAATCAACAAATCATACGAACTGTATTGTATATATTAAGAGTATTTAGTGCCTGTCTTACACTGGTTTGGTCACATCATATACTTAATCATCATTATGATACTTTTGGAATAATAGCAGTTTTATTGCTACACCCCAACATTTTTCAATGTCCTCTTAGAATGTAATTGAGAGGTAACTAAGACGCTCCAAAGAGCATACTTCTCCCTAACTTAGGGTTCGTTTAGCATAATGGAAACATTGTTGCTGTTCAAATGCAATATTATGCTGATAGAAATAAGGTGGTAGTGAGCCAAACTCTTCTAAACATTTTCTGCTTTTATACTTATAGCATGAATTATATTAACAAAAAACTTAACTTATTTTAACTTCTTTCTGATTCATGTGAATAAAAAATGATTCCAGATAGAAAGCAGAAAAAAAAAATATTCTAAAATGCTGGGACATTTTCAGAATAATTTTTAGATAGAAGAAAGAAATAATGCAATAGGAAGCCAAATTTTATTCTGACATTTTCTGCCATCTTATTGGTTTTCATCCTGCTTTCTTTATACTGTTAATTCAGATATATCTAACATTTGGGTTTCTTTCCTTACCTTATTTCTGACATTATTATAAATTTGTTAACCAAGGAATGAGATTTAAGTCTTTCTTAATTATCTATTTTCATCTTTTTGATTATTAAGATAAAACTAAGTCAAAATTGTTCGCTGATTTTTTTTTATTGCAGCTTTCTGGTTTTCTTTTATCAGAAAAAAAATATACTCTAAAGATGCTGGGACATTTTCAGAATAATTTTTAGATTAAATAATGCATTGTAACACTGGTTTTCATCTTGCTTTCTTTATACTGTTAATTCAGATACACCTAACATTTGGGTTTCTTTCCTTGCCTTATTTCTGACATTATTATAATTTTGATAACCAAGGCATGAGATTTAAGTCTTTTTTTTGTTTAATCTTTTAGCTATTTTCATCTTTTTGAGTATGAAGATAAAACTAAGTCAAAATAGTTCGCTGATTTTTTTCTTATTGCAGCTTTCTGGTTTTCTTTTATCTTGGGTTCATTCTGTTCTATTTTCTCGTGTCCTTTTATTATGTTATGCCAGAAAGGAAATTTACATCATCATACTCACTCTGAGTTTTTGTTTTGCCTTATTTCTTACATATCTGTAAAAATTGTATTTCCGAATACAAAAAATTACAAAATATAATAAAAAGGAGGTTAAAACAGATCAAAATGCGTTTGGATGAATAAAATACTTACAAAAAACACATTTTTCTTTTTCTAGATGTATTGATTTTATTAAACATCTATGCAAGATAGATGGCAAAATTTCTGATTATTCTATAGTTTCTTTTAGGAGTTTCATATTTATGTCAAATAAAATGCAGAAAGAAATCAGAGAACTTGAAAATAAAACAGTGAGTTATGATGTATCCCAATATATTTAGATTCGGAGAAAGTCTGATTTTGATATTTTTATGAAAAATTGATGCCTAAAAGATGTACAAAGACACCAAAATGCTTCCGAATGAATAGAAACGTTTAAATTTTATTAATCTATTAGTGCCATAAAAGAATACGAGAAAGTTGGGTCTAAACCTCTTCAGGTAATTATTGTTAGAATCTTGCCTATCTATATGGAAAAAATTTGTACTCAAAACCGAATTCAGGTTGTTCAGCCATTATGAGTTCACCAAATTTGAACTGTGTCTATCTAAGATTGCAGAAGAAATAATTATTTCAAATTACATTATTGAGATTAATTGAGGCTATGGAATTGAAGTTGTTTCGCCAGAAATTATCCACCCATAACCTGTTTTATGTGGTTGAGACTAATTATGTCCCAATGATATTCGCCCAACACACAATGACCTCCAAAACATCTCCGCACCAATCAATAAATCCACTTCTGTTGGTTTATTAAAAACAGAATTGACCAGATGTATTTAAATTTATTTAAGAATCGCTAAATTATAGAGTTTTTGAAAAATACACAATTAAATACCTTTATGTACTAGAGGAATATCATTAATCATGGGATGATGTTGATTATAACCAAATTATAAAATAAAATCGAAAAATCCTCAAATTTTTTATTTTCAATATTAAAATTGTTTATATCTCAATTAATTCAAAATGATGATTGTTAAATTAATAATTTTTTTTTAAATTTTATTAAAAACATATTTTATTGACATATTGATTAAACATTATTAAAAAAAACTTAATTATTTCAATATTGCACGCCTCCACAAAGCCTCTTATGGTTTGTAAAGATTAAAGACGGCAAAAATCGACGTCTCGGTGGCGGCGGCGGCGGCGCAAACTCTCTGAAATCCCAGCAAACCGCGCACAGAGACGCCCAGAAACCTCGGAAACAAAACGTGCGCGTTCAGTTTCCTTTCAAACAGCGTTTGTGGTGCATTGTTCGTCACCTGTCACGTCATTTTACATTTTACGAATATTCTTTTTTCGTGTAACACGGCATCACGTTTACAATACATTTTACAAAATCATCTAACAAGAGATGATTGCTATCGCCCGAGAATCCAGAAAAAAACATTAATAGTAGTGTAATTATTGTCTCTTTGAGGAGAGTCAGTGATCTTATTGCACCTGTTCGTTTTCCGCTGGGTTAATTCTTCTTGGTCGATTCCGGTACTTTGTGTTTCCGGTTTTGGAAAATTATCTGACGATTATTTTTTTTGGGATAAACCCGACATGGAGTTTCGTTTCAACGTAAACGATATTTTTAAACAGCCCATAGTTGAGATAGGACCGAGTTTAATACCACCGGGGGTGTCCTATACGGATAAAAGGGCGTTGTGGTGAGTAAAATGAGTCATAGTCTTCGTCATTCTTGGTCATTCTCGTAACGTTTTTGACTTTAAAAACGTGTACGGCCTTCGACCTCGACAGGTTTTGACCTTAAACCGTAAATATTGTGTCACGGTTAGCAGGATTCAAATTATTTTTTTTTACGTTTTAATGCAGTGTATCCGGTCTTTATCTTTTATGGTTTTTTTTTGAAACTTTAATCACCTAAATTTTTAAAAAAACAAAAAAAAAACATGTAACTGGTATCAAAACAATTTGCGAACAGTTACTTAAAACGGTTTTGAACTAACATCTAAATTAGACGAACAGTTAGTAATGTAGTTAATCGTTGAAAATAACAAAGAAAAAGTAAATTTAATATGTTTTAATGAAAATGCTAATGAATTCCTGCTAATTTTAAAAACAAATATTAATCAATTTTTAGTCATGCGATTACTTTAAAGTTTTTTTTTAATTCTTTGAAGTTGTACTAGAATGACATCATATCTAAATCAACAAATTTAGATAATCAGAAATGTTGCATCTTTTAATCTAATTTAGTTTGGTTAAGTGCAATTATAATCTGCGTATATCTCCACTCCAAGGTTATGTAATTGTATTAAATTATTGTTGAGGTTACTACAACTGACCTTAAACTAAACTTCACCTCTAAGTATTAATAAATTAATAATTTTAATTTAAAAATATATTTGATTTTATTATCAATAAGTGGTTCTATTCTATTTATTACATTTTTAAACAGATAAAATTTATCAAATTGAATTAAATATAATATTTATTATTATATATTGAACATCTTATTTAGTTTTTATGATTTTAATTTGAGGTTATCCACCATAAAGATGTATTTTAATAATAATTACCATTAAATTAACTGGAAGTAAGATAAAATTAAGATGAAAATAGGAAGAGCCAACCTGCTGATCAATAAAACAGTCCAACTGGCTGCATACCAAGACGACATTTAATATCATGAGCAGAACAAGGAAAGAAGCAGAGGAGAAATATGAAACGTTGAAGGAAGCAGTGGAAACAATTGGATTGGAGATTAGTAGGGAAAAAATAAAAGTCATGCTCCAAAGTAGAACTAAAACCATGACCAACAAGATTACAGAAAACCAAATCGAACCTGTAAAGAGTTATGCTTGCCAACAAAGCTTACTTTGCTCTTGCAAACATATTTAAAAGCAGAACAATACATCGCAACATAAAAATCAAAATATATAACACCATGATGAGTCTGTTTTGGTTCAAGAGTTCTATAATTCCCAACAGTTCTGAACCTTTCCCTGTATAAGTATAATATGCAATGTGTGTCTGTAGAAAGGTTCAGAACTTTTAGAAACTATAGAATTCTTGAACCAAAACATATTATATATTAACACATAAACTAACAGAATTTGTCAATATATTCGAGAGAAAGATTCTGAGGAGAATTCTGAGTCCAGTGCAGGAAAATTCGATGCAATCATGAATTATAGCTCCACCTCAATGAAGCAGAAATATCCAGTTACATAAAAATTCGGAGGCTGCAATAGGCTGGGCATGTTGCCAGAATGGAAGAAGGAAAGGTACCTAGAATATTGATAAATAGGAAAATGCAGGGGGCAAGACATAAGGGAAGACCATGGAGAAGATAGGAGGAGACTCTTGATGTGGGGGCTGAAATGGAAGAATTGTAAGAGAAAGGGATGAAGATAAAGGAAGGTAGGGTTCGACAGCGAGTTGCAACGCTATAGGAAGAGGAACTGGAATTAAATAATCAATACACTTAAATATATTCTTTCCGAAAATATATTTGAATTAATATGATCTTAGTTTTTTAGGGCTTCTTCTGACTTCATAAAATGTATTGATAACCGCACCCTTGACGACCCCTTATCGTGTGGATATGAGGAATCTTTTTAAAAGCCAACTAACCTAGTTGATGTTATACACTTTTGTATCGACTGGAAAATGCTATGAAATAACTTTCAAGATGGTCGCTACATCCGGTCTACCGGAAGTAGACCATAACATCGTTTAGCAAAAAGCTCTAAATTGGCACGAGCACTCTTGCTGTTGCTCTTCGAGCACAGATGCTATCAAATCGATTGTTATTCCTCGTATCGGAGTTTCTCATACAGGGTGGTTAAAAATTTTAAACAGTCTATCAATTTATAAACATTTCTATAACTCCTTATTGTAGTTTCTCTTATATTGGGAAATTTATCAAAACATGTACGGAATGCAAAATTTCAAAAGTGTACGAATAGTATATCACATCATTTATGAGATAAGAGAAATTTGGATTGATCGCTTGAATTGCATTCTTCAGATCCATTTTCTTACATTTTTCTAGAATAATAGGCTTAATATTATCATTAACACTATTTTTCAAATTTCATTTTTTGATTAACAAATATTTTTGTATATTTACTGTTTATAATACACAGCTTAGGATATAAAGAGAAGTAAATACACCAAAAGTTTGACGGAAAGACTCTTAACGATGAACGGTGACATAAACAGTAGGTGGTATGAATACTATAGCAAGCAGAGTTGGATCTTCTACCACCAGTTGAAGGGCCAGTCAATGAGATCGGACTCAATGAAGTGACTCGATCCCAGCAGAAGTGTGGAAAAAGCTTGGCCCCATTGGATTGGAATGGCTTACAAGACTATTTAGTGAAATACGCGATAGGGTCAATACCAGAATCGTGGCGATTTAGCTACTTAGTCATCTTTTACAAAACTATGGGTGACGTGACTAAATATGACAATTATAGGGGAATAAAATTAACATCTCGCACCTTTAAAAGATGGGAATTCATAATCAGCAGGCGAAGCTGAGTTGTGATACTATTTTCTGATTCCTTCACGTCTTCTTTGCACAGTGATATATATTTTCATCTTTTGTGATGTTTCATTTTTACATCGCAGAATTTCTGCCGTCCAGTTTCTTTGCATAACAAGCTATAATTTGCATTGATTTACAGACTAACGCAGAACTACAGGGTTTGAACCATTTAAAATCTTCTCAGAGCATCTATTTTAGTTAACAAGTGACTTCTTGATAAGTGTGTTTTAGATGTTAAATTTTTTTAACTTTTTGTTTGTTTATCTCCGTACTCCACAGAATTCTGTTTAAAGACCCTATTATCTTTCTTCATTGTATGATCTTATTTCTCTGTCATTTGTGCCTGTGGAGTCCAAAATGGTTCCCGAATATTGTGTTTAGTGTACTCTATTGCTGAAAGCAATGTGCTCGTGCAACAGCAAGGCTTTTTAATCAAAGACATCCAAATAAGCATATGGAGCATAAATACGTTCGTGCAAAAATTTGAAGTAACTGAATCGGTAGAGAACAAGAAAAGGCATACTAATAAGGTAGTAGATGAACTGGCGGAGATGGTGATTGGAAATTTTACCATGGAGCCAACCAGTTGTTTGCGTCAGGTTGCAGCATCCGAGATACAGGAGGTGTCTGAAAATCGTAAATTTTGAAACACTTTCTGTATATCAAAAACGAAGAGGACTATGAAAATTTGGTTTGCGCCATTGTTAGTTTCACAAAAAAGTAGCTCAGGTTCGCGAAAGCCGCAACTTTCTATCTTTCATAATAACTGAGATACCCTTCAAACCCATCGAAATTTGGACACCTGTACATACAATACTTTGATGACTGGAAACGATTCCGATAATTTGTTATCAATTTTTATTTTAGATATTGATTGGAATTTTTCAACATCTCTGTCGCTATTTCTTCTGGACCACATCATCTATTTTCCAGTTTCTACAGCTTCTCCTTGCACAGATCTTTTACATTTTTCTAGTATCTCTGGCATATTTAGCATAGATAAATGTATTGTCACTTGCAATGGTTTCCCAAATATTTCGAACCCATATGTTAAAATTAATATATCATAGTATGAAGCATTAAGTCTTGCATTGTATTTCAGTACCAATAGCAGTAATTCTATGGGATTTCTTAAATGGGTAGTCTTGCTATTTATTTTTTAAAGCAACTTATAGCAAAGAAAAATTTGCTTCAATAGTCTTGATATTGCTAGTGTTAGTTCTAGTTTCTGCTTCTATATATTTTGCTATCTGTTGTGCAGAATTTCATTTAAAACCTTTATTTTCTATCTGCTCCATCGGTACTATTGTACTTTCATCTTCTGATGTATTGATTCTCAAGCTCATTTACATTTAGAATCCCTTCGAAGCATTCTTTCCATTAATTAAATCAGTTTCCTCTCCTAATATTGTCTCGTTCTTATCGTCTATTTGAATTTCTCAGGATTCTCTTAATTTAGTATTTTCAGTTTCTCTTGTAAATCATTCAACCCTACTAGACACATTTTCGTATTAATCTTATTTACTGTTTTTATCTTTACGACCACATTCAGGTTGTGCGATAAGAGTTTATGTATTTTACTAATTGAATCAGGTGTTTTGGTTCATAAACCAATTACTATGATTCTACTATCTTTCTTTTCTCTTTTTCACTTTTCTATTCCGATCTTCAAGTTCTTTAATTAATGATTTTTTTGTTTTCTTTTTTTTATTTAGCTGCGTTGTCGTTCCATAATAATTGCTGTTTTCTTCTGTCATTTCTCTCATTTCCTTGATTATTATACCAAATATTATACCTAACCTGTCTTCCATGAGTATCTTAATTTAGTATATTAATGACTTTTCGTCAATTCCACATACTCTGTTATTAATTTATGGCATAATGTCCCGGTTACGCAATAATTACTTTGAGTTCTTGCTTTCTTGCTGCAATGAACAAGGACTTTATCGTTCATCCGTTATTTCGAAAAGTAAATACTCCACGTAAGACGTTGCGTTGTGCTGAATACGCGCGGATTTTGTAAGAAATGTTGAATGTTGATTATCCGTCTTTGGTTCCCTTGGTCAAGAGGGGTAATCAAAATATTATTAAAACCAAATCAATAGGAATTAAATAATTATTGTCGTTGCACTCAATCTTGATTAAATATGTCTTTTCATTTGATTTTCATATCTCATTTAATTCTTGAGATATGATTTGATGAATATTTACGGTTTAACTCAAAAACAATATTAGAACCAAATTAATAAGAATTAAATAATTTATATCGATGCTCCTAATCCTAAATAAATTCGCATTAAAATAGATTTCATTTCGATATCCCAATTATTTCTTGATATGTTATTTATAACAAATCAATAACACCTTCATCACCGTATTATTTCTAGATACAACCACTATCCCCTATTATCCTTGACCTGAAACATAAAACTTTATATTCGACACGATATTTATTCAAATTAAACGATACAATTTTCTTGGAATTAATTTTTCATTGATCAAACTTTTATTCCCATAATAATAATAATAACTTTTTTTAGGGATGCTGTGACTAAAGTATCAGAAATTGTAAACACTATGGGAAATGCTTCAGCTGCTGCTCAAGGTTTGAACAAGCCCATCACGACTTCGGAAAGACTAAGGAATTCTGAACAAAAATTGTATTTCTTAATCGACGGAGATACTAATAAGTAAGTAATAAGAAACGCTTATTGATTTCAAATTACGTGGGGAAATTATCGGTTTTCAAATTTTGAGAAATTGCAACACTTTTCGTGTCAAGGTGAAACATTAAATGATCTCGCGAAGGGAATTACTTTTAAATTAGAATCATTATGGGCAAACTGCCAACAACACACAAGATCAATTTAAATAATCTTTTTTGCTTTCTTCTTCGCTTGTAATGAATTCGTAAAGGAAATGTGTTGTGTGTACGTTTGTTGTTAATACGTGCTTTGGTAATGTGAGTTAGCTTAGTGAATGCAAATGTGGGTTTGAACTGCATTCCTAAACGTTATCAACGGTTTTGTAACAGTTGTAAACATACTCAAATATAAAAGGACGACACAAACGTTAACTTCAATCGAATTTTCGCAGTTTATTTAAGTAATTCTAAGTTGGTTTCAAAAATTATTTCGCTGGTACGGCCTGTAACTATGACGGTATTTTAGGTGTCTGGTACCGGAATCGCAAAGAATCGCGACGGAACTGTGCGTGTTACAGGTCAATTTAGTTCGCCATTTAAAACTAACAGGTTACGATGGATAATTAGATGGTGAACTTTCCGCCACTTCCGAGCTTATAAAGTTCTAATTTTGCGCAAAGAATGAAATCATCTAAACAACGATTTCGTTAACCTACATTTAAGTTTAGAAATAATATAACGTCCAACAGACCGTTAAGTTCATTAAATTTTACAGTAACTCTCACGACATTAGAGAAAAACATGAACAAACCATCTGTTACTCTTTGATGGTTATTAGGGTCGATTCTTTAAAGTTTAGAGAGAACTTAAATTAATTTATTTTAATTTTTTGCGCTTTTAGTGGACGTGGAGCTGTAACTGGAATGTTGAAAACTGGTAAAAAAGGGCTTTACGTTTTCGATCGGGAAGGTCATCATTACCAAGTTCAACCATCATGCGTTTTGGACTTTTATATTCATGAATCTAAACAGAGAATGGGTTTGGGGAAAGTGCTTTTTGAGCATATGTTGGCGGTAAGATTTTAATTATTTTATACTTTAAATGAAATCGAATACGTCACGATATCTATTGGTTGTATTCTGACCCAATTCGTTAAGTTTATCACGCAATGGCACAATAAAATACATAGTACTCGGTTTGAAGTCGTCAACGAAGGTTGTTTAGCGAATAAAAATGAAATTTTTTGTTCATAACGGATTTTACGGACAATATTTCTTTGTGTTAAATTAAAGTTTTTGTGTTAATAAATTTATTATTAATTTTATTTTGTAGGAAGAAAAGGTCGAACCGGTAAAATTGGCTATCGATAGACCGAGCGATAAATTTTTGGGATTTTTAAACAAACATTATGCGCTGGATAATCCAGTTCGCCAAATGAATAATTTTGTTGTTTTTGATGGATTTTTTCCCGAACCCGTTGGCGGATCAGCCAAAGGGGACAACTCAGAAGTGTGAGTATTTAATTTAAACTTCCCTTATAAATAAAATAAATAAATATCATTTTTGTTCATCTACAAGGCGTATTTGAATCAATTTTTTTAAAAGAACGTAACTCCTCAGTGTTTCAAATACACCTTGTATAAATAAATCATCTTAAATAAATTAATCTAAATTTAATGTACTAACTTTGTACATTTTGGTGATGGATTTAAACCAAAACTAATCGCTTTCAAATAAATCATAGGCCTACAACTAAATCTAACCAGGCCGCTAACGGGTTACAATCCAATTTTTCAACACCATACGGAAGATATGGTGCTCCAAGACCACCTTGTAGCATGGGTCAGGTAAGAAAATAATAATAATATTAACATATCTAAAGAAAAATAAGGTGATTTTGTTAAATGACATATTTTACATTGATTAATCGCTGCAAAAACCGCACCTTTTGTCAATCCCGTTTTAGATACAACGTTGGAGGTAAATCATCCTCTTATTACCTCTACTACACTTCGATGATATTCTGGATTTGGTACCACACTCGCATGTGCATATTATCGATTCTTGCCTCCTTTTCTCTCTCTTTATCAGGACGAAATATCGTGTTCAGTGTGATAAGAAATTGCATTATTTATGTAATATCGATCTAAACTTATTTTTTCTCATTGTTTATCGCATAGTATTCAATTTCAAAATGTGGAGATCCAAGTTGTTGAAGATTAAATTGTTACTTACTAGTGATTGAACGGATGATTTTTCAAAATGGCTTGTTGCATTAAAAAGAGGATACTTTAATTAATAATTGGTGATATTTCTACAAGGATCCTTTAAGAAATTAATTTTATAGCGAATTTTGAAAATTATCTATTAAAATTGCAACATCGAAACTTTTATCAAAACTTTAAATATTGTTTTTTCAAAAACTAAAAGTTATTTTTCAAAACGGGTTAGTTCATTTGAAAAAGGACACTTTTATTAACACTTTACGAAATTTTCATACTCATATTGCAAGAAATGGATTTTATACGAATTTTTAAAACTTAATCGGCGAAAATTGCCAAATTCGAAAAATTGTCGATTATTTCAAAAATTTATTTCTCAAGAACTAAAAGTGATTTTTCAAAACGGCTTTTTGCATTAAAAAGAGAATACTTTAATTAATAATTGGTGATATTTCCACAAGGATCCTTCAAGAAATTAATTTTATAGCGAATTTTGAAAATTATCTATGAAAATGGCAACATCGAAAATTTTATCAAAACTTCAAATATTGCTTTCTCAAAAACTAAAAGTTATTTTTCAAAATGGCTTGTTACATTAGAGAGGGGATACTTTAATTAATAATTGGTGATATTTCCACAAGAATCCTTCAAGAAATTAATTTTATAGCGAATTTTGAAAATTATCGATGAAAATTGCAACATCGAAAATTTTATCAAAACTTCAAATATTGTTTTCTCAAAAAATATAAGTTATTTTTAAAAACGGGTTAGTTATTTGGAAAAAGGACACTTTTATTAACACTGCGAAATTTTCATACTTATATTCCAAGAAATGGATTTTATACGAATTTTTAAAACTTAATCGGCGAAAATTGCCAAATTCAAAAAAATTGTCAATTATTTCAAAAATGTATCTCAAGAACTAAAAGTAATTTTTCAAAACGGCTTTTTGCATTAAAAAGGGGATACTTTAATTAATAATTGGTGATATTTCCACAAGGATCCTTCAAGAAATTAATTTTATAGCGAATTTTGAAAATTATCGATGAAAATTGCAACATCGAAAATTTTATCAAAACTTCAAATATTGTTTTCTCAAAAACTAAAAGTTATTTTTCAAAACGGGTTAGTTCATTGGAAAAAAGACACTTTTATTAACACTTTGGAAAATTTTCATACTCATATTCCAAGAAATGGATTTTATACGAATTTTTAAAACTTAATCTGCGAAAATTGCAAAATTCGAAAAAATTGTCGATCATTTCAAACATTTATTTCTCAAGAACTGAAAGTGATTTTTCAAAACGGCTTTTTGCATTAAGAAGAGAATACTTTAATTAATAATCGAAAGTGATAACAGCGACAGTTCTGTTAGTAATGAATGTGATCATGAATTACAAGCGAACAGAAGAAAACTAGACGAAACTGCAACAAGAGATTTTATATATCGTATTGGGATTGTTACAATGAGGTTGCTAAAGACAAACCTGATATAAATAAACTTGTATTCAATGAAAAAAGGGGGGGGGTGTATTCCTATTGGGGTTGAACTTGATTATTATCTGCAGTGTCCAACACCTAAAAGAGATACTAATTAGGCCTTTTATCCGTTCCACCACCACTTCAAACGATTAGGCACATTTAGACTTAATTTCATTGCGTTGACAATATCAGTGTGTACTTTGTCAATAAAATTGGTTTGTGAAATAAGTTCAATGATTCAAAAACAAATCTTCTGCATCGAATTGTTCATAAACTTTCTTTTAATTCATTCATGTGTCTGTTAACTCTTTTACTTGGTCCAACCACCTAGTTGGTGATTTATCCCTTGGTTTCTACTTTTCATTTGACTATAACTTTTTCCATGTTATCTCCATCTCTTCTGATTACATGCTTAAAATGTTGAACAGTCTGTCTTTGATCTCAAGCTCTATCAGTATAGATATCGACCCTGCCAAGCCAAAATGGCATAAACGACATTTGCTTGATTTCGCCAGTTTTGCCGCTTTAGCTGTTCGATGTAGATTTAAAAATTCGTTTTGACCGTTGGCCATTTTGACATTTATGCCATTTTGGCTTGGGACCAACGATATGTTAGTACGTCTCTTTGTACAGGGAATACGCAGCATTCGACTCTAGCACCATATCTCGAAAACCTTAATCCTTTTTCTATCAGCTTCTTTGATAGTCCAGGATTCTACACCGTATAGGATGATTACGAATACAAGCATTCTAATTAGTTTGGTTTGTTGTTGCTCATCTACAATATTTTCTTGTGTTAGAGTCTCTGTCATCAATTTGGTTATGCAGTTCAAGTTATGTACTGCTTTTTTTGTCCAAGTTTTTGTGTTGTTCCATAATGCGTTGAGATTTTCAAAGTATTCTGGTTTTAGTAATGTTTCTAATTGATTTTATAGCTGCTCCGTCGCTAGTGCATTCATAAGTTTGTTTGGACTTTGTTTTTTGGGCGGTTGGTAGTAGACTATTATAGTTCGAACCGCATACTGCGTTTGGTCTTGTTTTAGTTTTTCTTATTGATGTTCTCCATCTGCTTCGCATCAATGTATAGTCAATTTGATTTTTGTTTACCATCTGGGCTTTTCCTATTACTAATCTATTACGTATTGCAAACTGAATTAAGCAGTGTTGTCCGACAATGTTGCAAAGTTTCAAAGTGTTCCTTGCCACTCTAATGCGTTTCGGATATGCCACAGATCTATTGCCGGTTTTTCCAACTCTCTCTCTACAATATGTATTTCCTCTCAGCATTAGGCCTCGTGTGTTCCATACGGGGCATTTTTTCCACGAGATGTCTGGTCTACCGCACTCTCGTGCCTAACTTATGAGCTACTGCAGTACAAGAGAAAGATTAAAATCAATAATACTTCAAATTTTTCCAAATTGCTTCTAATAAATCTACAATAATTTGAAAATTTAATGAAATCACCTTCTGTGTATTAAATAGTTAACTTAAATATTGTAATTTAATTTGTTTCATTAATTTAGATAATTCACAACCAGTCCCCGATGTCCCATCAGGCTCAAGAACCGACAGGGTGAGTCATCAATACGCTAAATTATTAAATTAGTTACTCGCTTTGCATGTTAGAACAAGTCTTTGTATAAAACCGGCGCCTAAAGTTCGACCTAAATCGGTGCCCAGCGATTATCACGGTATCATAAGGTAAGAAAATAACCACAAAATCTGTTGGATTTCGTATGAAAAGGGATTGGTGAGTATTTTCCGATGAATATTTTAGTCGACATGTCGAAAATAGTCCTAATACTACTAACGAACCGAAGACTGTTACCAATAATCAATCAAGAGTTCAACAAGGACATTCTAAAAGTGTTGTGGTTCCTCCCGCGTATCAACAACAGCAGCAACAACAACAATTACAACAGCAACAACAATTACAACAACAACAGCAACAACAACTATTACTACAACAGATGTACCAACAACAATTGCAACAGCAGCAAATGCACCAATTGCAAACTCCTCAACAAATACAACAAGCGTATAATGATTATCAAATGTTAAATTATCAATATCCAACAATGCAGTCGCAACAATATGCTCCTCAACAAATTACAATGGCTTATCAACAACCGATTCAGTACCAACAACCTGTTCAATATCAACAACAAATACCACAAGAAAACTTACAATCTCATGTTCAACAAGAGCAATTTAGAACGTTGCAACCAACACAAGCACAACAACAGGAAATGCAAAAACAACAGGCACAGAGTCAACCAGTACAAAAAGAGCAACAACTTCAAAAACAACAGCAACAAATGCAACAACAACAAGTACAACAGCAACAAATACAAAATCAACAACAAGTACAACAGCAACAAATACAAAATCAACAACAATTGCTTCAACAACAGCAGCAACAAGATTTATTGCGACAACAACAGAATTATCAACAACAATTATTACAACAGCAACAAAAGCAAGTACAGAAACCGCTTGAAACTAAGCAAGTGTCAGGTGCAGTGTCAGAAACTCAAGCTAATTATCAACAATTGGCACAACGACCTCAATATATTCAACCACCATATGAAGGACAAGTTGCTCAACAAAGAGAACAAGTAATTGAAGAACAGTCAAAGATAAGTCAACAATCTATTCCGCAATTGGCGCAACAACCGAATCAAATTGCAATGCAACCGATTATTCAACAATCTACTCAATATCAACCTCAACAGATATCACAGCAAAGTGTTCAACAGTTAACTCAACAACCAGTACAACAGTTAGTTCAACCAATGCAACAATTAGTTCAACCAATACAACAGCCGATTCAATATCAACAATTGATGCAACAACCTGCACAACAAATGATACAACAGCCAATTCAGTATCAACAATTAACGCCACAACCGACTCAACAAATAATACAACAACCAATTAATGTATCTGCTCACCAGATACCAATTAATTATATGCAACCACAACAATCTATACAACAAATTGCAGTACCTTCAACAGTTCAAGTTAACACTGCTCAACCGGTCCCGCAACAATCACAAATTCAAATTGCGCCGATTCAAATGCAGGGTAATCAACAACCATCTATTCAACAATTACAAGTTCCGTTCTCAAATCAACAGTTGCAAACTCCGATCTCGAACCAACAAATACAATATCAACCTGTTCAAAACCAAACGGTCGTTCAACCGTCGCAACATCAATTAATTTCAATGCAACAAACACCAATTGTCCCTCAACCTTCTGTTCATCAATTACAAGCACAAATACCTACACAACAACAACAAATCCCACAAGTATACGCTTCCCACCCGAATTTGAGAGCGAATCAACAACCTCAAATGACGCAAGTTGCTGAAGCTCAAAGTGCGATAAATACAACTACTTATAATGCGACGCAAAATGCTGTTGGTCATCAACAACACAGGACTCAAGTACCACCACAGAGTTATAGAACGCAAGATACGAATAAAGCTGCAGAGAATATTCAAGGAAATGTTCAAGTTTCTGCTTCCTATACGAAAGTTGGAGGTGGAATTAATAACATGCCAAACGCTGGAGGGTTTGTACTTGGATACTTAGAAATTTAGATGAGCAAGTGATTTTTCTTTTACAGTGATATGCAACCTATTGAAGCTCGTTAATAAACATTGGAAGTGGTTTTGGGTTATTAAATTGTGGTGAAATAAAATTTGTGTGAAATTGTATAGTAAATTATTTGTTGTTGAAATAAACTAAAATATTTAATATCTTAAAAAGAAAAGTTTTCAACAATTAATTTATAAATGGTAAGTTTTTGATTTTGGTCTTTATCTCTTAAATCAACTTAAAAATTGATGGTAAGTTAATCTTTGTCTAAAAAAAACTCAACACAAAACTATCCTTCCTTTTTATGATATGTTTTTGTTTCTAATCTTCAAGCAGACACAAACAGGAAGATTGAAAGAAAGTTTTTTAATTTAATTGTTTTTTTATTTTTTTTTATCCTTTTTTTATTTTATTTATTTTAATTTTATTTTTATTATTTTTTTCGTTCAATAAAGGTCCCGAATATACTCCCAATAACACCAACAACAAAAAAATAATTACAACAAATAAAAAAAATATTGCACATTTACACCTTGACTGAGTGCATCCCGCAAAATATAAACAATTCCAGTACAAACGATGATGAGGCTCAAAATCAAAACGAAGATGAAAAACACGAAGACAACTCATCAACGATAAAAGAAGTTCCTCATCCCCCTAAATTGGAACGTCCCCAATCCCTTTCATTACAAACCAGTGAAGAACAAGATCAGGTGGACTATTTAAAACAAGTGGATGGTTCGACAGAACAAGATGGGGAAAAAGAAAATGATGGTGGTTTAAAAGAAGAAGAAGTAATTGAGAAGTTAAAATCGATTGATATTGATGAAGCGAAAAGTGGTCGCAAAATTGATGATGAAAAGGGAAACGAAGAAAAGAAAAAAACACCGAGTCATTTAACTGATCAGGGTTATTTTGATTTAAAATTTTATCACAATAAGCTTTGGTAGAGAATAAAATGTAGAAAACGCGAGAAATTGCTTTCTTTTGTACTTTGGCGCTTATTGAAATGTAATTCAACTATAGTTGTCTTCCAAAATTAACACAAAGTCTTAATTAATATTTAGTTTAAATTAACCGATGTTATTATACATTCCAAAGGATGCGCATATTCTATGCACATATTCTAGGTGTTAATGTGCTACTAAAAAATTAATTATAGTTTTTATAAAGACTTAACTTTTTCTAGTTGTAAATTATTTATTTTCTAATTTAGCACAAATTTATTTTTTTAATATTTAAATTCACTTAATTTATTAATGACTCACGTTACCAGTTTTAAGACTCTTCTCGTTAAGTTGTGATTTAGTAATTTTAGATATATTATTTAAGTAAATTGATTGAAAAAAAAAAATGATTGAAGATGCAATTTTAAAAAATCTTAAAGAAATCAAAACGATGTTTTTAATTTTATATGATGCAAATATTAATGTACCTATTTATCAAAAATCGTTTACAAAACTGCTGTATCAACACGTTTGTTTTTGGTTGCAGCAAGTGCTATCAGAATATCTATATAGATTCTTTCTTACTACGATAAGCTTGATGTTAAATGTATGGACCTATGAAGAATGAAACAAAATTATTTAAAAAAATATGCAAATTGAATAAATATATGTATATGATAATAAAGTTTGTTGTTTATTAATTTATTCCTAACAAGCTAATAATGCTCTATAATTAATTTTTCAGGCTTTGACACAACATTTAAGTTGTTATCTTATAAAACATTATATCAGAAATGTGTAGAGACATTCATCTTTGAAATACAAAGATGACACGAGATTACATGTCATCTTTATTTTAGCACATCTTCGTTTTAAATTCTAAATCAGCGTTTGTTTTCTAAGTGTGAGGGAGATCATTCTACTGATCCAGCTATTTCAATAATATAAATTACATGAAATAAAATGTATGTGGTAATAAAACATTACTTCGGTTAAACAGTTGTTGATAAAATAGTTTACATAAATTCCTGAATATAGAATTCCCTAAACATTTTAATTTCAGTGGGTCAAATTCCTTAAATAATATGTCCAGAGTACATAAATACGTTTATAAATAGCGCAACTGTTAAGATAACATTCGTATATAAAAAGGAAAATTATGCATGTTGTTTTGCAAACCGATTTGTAAGTTGTAAGCTAGTTATTTTGGTTAACCATGAGAGTCCTACCAATAATAAATTTCTTCGTAATTTTATTACAAGTTAACTTAACGTTTCAAATCGACGACAATGTACCAATAGTTAAAACTCCTTTGGGTTTAATTAGTGGTATTTATGAAAGAAGTTACAAACAAAAAACTTTCTCGTCTTTTTATGGTATTCCTTTCGCTCAACCTCCAATAGGTGATTTAAGATTCGAGGTGAGTTGTACTTCTTTTTGTACAAAAAAATTAAAATTGGGTTAATAGGAACCAGTTGAAATTAAACCTTGGCCCGGAACTTGGACGGCGAATCAAACTGGAATTGCTTGTATCCAAATTAGTCATGCTCCGATTCCAGAAGGTGGCCCTTTACTTGGTAAATAAAAATAATAAATAATCTATACGTAATGATATAACTAATCCAAGTTATCTATTAAAAGGAGATGAAGACTGTCTTTATTTAAATGTATTCGTTCCTTCTAAATACCCGGATCAAATAAATAATCTTTTGGACGTTGTTGTTCATTTTCACGGAGGTGCTTTTATGTTCGGAACTGGTGGATATTATGCCGGCCCCAATTTTTTGATGGATAAACCAGTTATTTTGGTTACTTTAAATTACAGATTAGGTTACTTAGGTTTGTAATACATTTTTAAGCCGAGGTCGCTTGCGGCCAAGACAATAGATTAGGTATACAATAGATAACATTTTTTTGAGGTTGACCAATGACGATTAAATAAGTTTGAAGCCGAGGTCGCTTGCGGCCGAGGCATTAGATTAGGTACTTAATAAATACATTTTTTTGTGTTTATTAATGACGATAGAATAACTTTGAAATCGAGGTCGCTTGCGGCCGAGGCAGTGTTTTAAGAAAACATATTTTAAAATTTTTCGGTAAATTTATGACGATTGAGAATTGTTTAATCCAAGGTCACTTGCGGCCGAGGCAATAGATTGGATATACAATACATAAATTATTTTCGGATTTATCAGTGACGATCAAACAAGTTTGAAGTCGAGGCCGCTTGCGGCCGAGGCAGTTTTTTAGGAAGAAATATTTAAAAATTTTGTAGTATATCATTGACAGTTGAGAATCTTTGAAGCCGAGGTCGCTTGCGGCTGAGGCATTAGATTGGACGTACAACATATAATTTTTCTTTGGGTTTATCAATGACGGTCAAACAAGTTTCAAGCCAAGGTCGCTTGCGGGCGAGGCATTAGATTAGTAGGTACACAATAAATAAAAAATTTGCGGGTTTACCGATGATAATCAAATAAGTATGAGGCCGAGGTCGCTTGCGGCCGAGGCAGTTTGTCTTTTTTTTTCTTTTTTTTGCTAAAAAGTTGCCTCGGCCGCAAGCGACCTCGGATTCAAGGATTCTCTATCGTCAATATACAGGGATTATAGGGTGTCTCAGCAAGACCGCTCATTAGACGTTTCTGGGGTTCTGGCTAATATAAAAATTTGAGTAGTTTCAGATTTAAGTATTATTAATTGCGTTCTCTTCGACTAAATTATTTTCAAATTTCTAGCACTTCCAGTTATACCGGAAGTTGTCACCTACTTTTTTTAAACGGAACACCTGTATATTTTTGCATATTTGGATTTGTGTGTTTTTAAGGTTTATGAAAAACTTTACTTTTTGCAACTTGATTCGGCCGTTCTCGAGTTATTCGAACTTTTCTCGAAAAATCTGCTCCAGCAGACATTTGTTCAAAAAATCAGAGAACACTCGATTTTTGGGATATCAATTTAGGATTCAGAACATGCTTAAGCAACATGATGGAGGATGTTTTGGTGCCGAGAACGGCTATCTAGAACGTTTGGTCACATTACTACGGCACGTTAACTTTTCGAAATTCAGAACTACCATAACTTAATTTTTTTAAATGGCACCGCCCATATTTTATTATTTAGTCGTCTTCGGTATCTCATTTTACATCTTTTATATCCCATATGTCCTATACCTAACATGAATAGTTTGAGATAATTAGGGTTTTTTGAAAAATGCAAAAAACTGACAAAAAATGCATGGAAAACAAGCTCTCTCAATGAGTTCTTGTCAAAGTCTCACTTGTTTACGTCACTTGATACATGTGAGCTAATAATTATTAGGTCACTTAATATTAGTACTAAAAAGTGTTAAAATCGATAACAATAACGAAATATACTATTACACAAATCAAGAAATTCAAGCTTCAAGCTTGACGGTCGCTAAGTATTATGCAAAAATCAACTTTTAATAGCAGTTTTCGAAAAAATAAATTTAGAATTTCTTGCACTTTTGCATAATACTTAACTTGACGGTCGCTAATAAGTATTATGCAAAAGTCAACTTTTAATAGCAGTTTTCGAAAAAATAAATTTAGAATTTCTTGATTTGTGCAATAGTTTGTTACAGTATAAGTGAGGAAACTATGATTTTTGATTTGAACGATAGTTTTTTGTCAACAGGACGTAATAGTATATTAAAAAACAAGTTTCGTAAGACACTTTTGAAATGCATGAATTCAAATTGAAAAACGAAGCCACGAGTTTTTTAATGAATGAGTGCTTTAAGTCTTATGAAACGTGTTTTTTATGCTATTTTTTGTAATTTGCGTTTTTACCATTTTTTTTCTCAAAAATAAAATATATTTTGACAATGTAGGGAAATAGGTATGTAGCAGTTGGTAACACCGTAGCACTTGAAAATAGAAACTTGAATTGACAATTAAAAACTGTCAAAACACAAAATGTATTCACCCAATAAAAATGTTTCATGTACACCTCTCAAAATAAGAGAAATTGCTCAGAGTTCAATGTCCTCATCATTGTGGACCTTGTCTTCGATGCTAAGAACGTGTTTAAACATCCATAGACAAACATCACATTGACAACTAGAAAAATTAATGACCCAATGTCACCAACTTGAACTGGTTCTATAAAATCTTATATCGTCCAGCTACGACAATCAAAGAATTTGATACTATTAATTGTTAATTTATTGTTATGAACAAATTATAGACACAAAATAATCAACATTTAATTATTTTATGTTTTCATTTCATGTTTAAATACACAACGACAGCGAAATTCTTCAAATTTCTGAAATTCGTGTCATTTCGCTATCTTGTATCAAAAATAACTATTTTATACATGAAAAGCGCGACAAAGTTCGTAGTATGATTCTCAGATCTTCTTTGACAGCTCGAATAAAAGGCGTTGCGACTGTGCTCGAAATAAGCCAAGGTATTCACCTCTTCCGCTGCCTTATCTACTACATTTTTTGGTCAGTTTAACACTTGATTAATTCGTCCAAAATGCAACCAATTTGCTTCTATTCTTCTAAATTTACATTTTGTCATCGGAGGCAAATGGGGATAGCTTTCATTAAACATTCTACAAGTTCTACTAAGAACTTTCTCGCACTTTCCGTGCATAAAAAATAAATTAAGGATTTCTTCATTTGTATAAACATTATTTACGTTATTAATATCCATTTTAACTGGTTTTAGATTAATAAGCATCAAATAACGTAAATCAGACTTTGACGTTTGTCAATAAGTCATTAAACATTGGTTTTCCATGGCACACTAAGTTAATATCGATATGATATGTATGCATTTTTCAAAAAACCCTAATTATTTCCCAAACTATTAATGTTAGGTAGTATAGGACATATGGGATATAAAAGATGTAAAATGAGACGCCGAAGACGACTAAGTAATAAAATATAGGGGATGCCATTTAAAAAAATGAAGTACTTCCAAATTTCGAAAAGTTAACGTGCCATAGTAAAGTGACCAAACGATCTAGACAGCCGTTCTCGGCACCAAAGGATACTCCATCATGTTGCTTGAGCTTGTTCTGAATCCTAAATTGATATCCCAAAAATGGAGTGTTCTCTGATTTTTTGAACAAATGTCTGCAGAACCCCAGAAACGTCTAATGACCGGTCTCACTGAGACACCTTATAGTACACCAAAAATCTTTACTATGTTTTCCTAAAACACTGCCTCGGCCGCAAGCGACCTCAGCTTCAAGGATTCTCCATTGTCAATGATATACTAAAAAAACCTTAAAAATATGTCTTGCTAAAAAACTGCATCGGCCGCAAGCGACCTCGGCTTCAAAGATTCTCCATCGTCAATGGTATACCAAAAATCTTTAATGTGTTTTCCTAACATACTGCCTCGGCCGCAAGCGACCTCGGCTTCAAAGATTCTCCATCGTCAATAGTATACCAAAAATCTGTAATGTGTTTTCCTAACATACTGCCTCGGCCGCAAGCGACCTCGGCTTCAAGGATTCTCGATCGTCAATCATATACTAAAAAACTTTAAAATATACCACTCTAAAAAATTGCCTCGGCCGCAAGCGACCTCGGCTTCAAACTTTTTTAATCGTCATTGACAAACCCGAAATAAATTTATATATTGTATACCCAATCTAATGCCTTGGCCGCAAGCGACCTCGGCTTGCCACTATCTAATTGTTTATTATAAACCATAAAAAGAATTAAAAGTTGTATACTTAACTAACTTTTATACTTTAAACAAAATGTAATTATAATCTAGGTTTTATGAGTACCGAAGATGACATAGTTCCTGGTAATATGGGAATGAAAGATCAAGTGATGGCTTTAAAATGGATAAAGAACAATATTAAAAGTTTTGGGGGTAATCCTAACTCAGTAACAATAACGGGATTATCAGCTGGAGGAGCGAGTGTACATTACCATTATTTATCGAAATTATCGAAAGGTTTATTTCAAAAAGGAATTTCAGCAAGTGGATGCGCCTTAGCCCCGTGGACTTTTCAAGAAAATCCGCTAGAAAAGGTTCGGTTTTTAGCAAACAAAATTGGTTGTGAGACGACAAATACAAAGTTAATGGTGGATTGTTTAAAAACGCGTCCAGCTAAACAAATCGTTGCTGTTACTAAACTTTTACGACCATGGTTATATAATCCATTTTCACCTTTAGGGTTGGTTGTTGAAAAATCTGGAAAAAATAAATTTTTAGACCAACATCCTTACGTTTTATTATCAAACGGAAAAATTCATGATTTACCATGGTTAACTTCTTTAACGTCTGAAGAAGGTTTATATCCTGGAGCTGGTAAAAATAAATTTAAAAAAAATTATCGTGATAAAAATTAATATTAATTTTAGATTATGTTTTAAAAGATCATTATTTGGAGGACTTGGAAAATAAATGGAACGAATTCGCTCCTTTTGTTTTAGATTATTTTTATTCCATACCAACCGAAAGATTAGATCAAGTTTCTCAGATAATTAAGAAAGAGTATTTGGGAGATAAACCTATTTCAAAAGATACTTATAAAGAATTAATTGATGTGAGTACATTAACTAAAAATATCCTTTTTAAGATGACGTAATCTTTTGAATAATGTTTAGAAGAAATTTACTTAAATACTTTTAAAAAAAATGTATATTAATCAATTTTAGATGATGAGCGATCGATTATTTAGCGTTTATACCGAAAAAGCAGCAAAAATTCAAGCAAAAGTCTCAAAATCACCCGTTTTCATGTATTATTTTAGTTTTATGGGAGATACTTTAGAAAGTTTAACAATTCATATCACTGGAAAAGATCAATCACATGGTAAATAAATCTCTCTTATATTTATTATTTTAATTAATAATTTTTTAAATAGGTACAGCACATGGTGATGATATGATGTATTTGTTTTCAATCCCAAATAAAACTCAAAAGTTAACCAAATTAGATGAAAATATGCAAGAGATATTATTAAATATTTGGATGAGTTTTATTAAAACAGGGTAAATAAAAATTTTAGTTAATAAATTTGATTTAAATTTATTATTTTGTAGAAATCCAAAAGTAGAAAATGTAAAATGGCCGGCTATTTCTAAAAAAGATGATGACTCCTTAATACAACTCCACATAAAATCACCAAAAAATATTATATTAGAAGATGTAAAAGAAATAAATCGACACAAATCAATGTGGGATAATTTAGGATTTGAAGAAAATGAATATTTCTTATCTAAACCGAAAAAGAATGAATTGTAACAAAAAAATTTATTATCTTTATAATAACTGTTAAAATTCAACAATATATCTTATCTTTGGATAATCAAACATGATAGTCCCCTCCATCTAATTTCTCATCACTTAAATAATTCATTAACCATTTTGCTGTTGAATCATCAACATAAATCCATCCCACAAGTACTCCTTCGATTAATCCCAATAAAACACCCGCCAAAACATCCAAAATATGATGCCTATTTAATAAAACACGACTAATTGATACTGAAGTGGCCCAAGCTATTAACGGGCCGTAAAAGATAAAATGTGCTGATTGCAAACAAATAAAAAAGTAAGCTACAAACACAGCTCGGCTGGCGTGACCCGAAGGAAAACTAAACACGTCCGGACCCAATTCCATGGAGTCTTTAATGTGAGCTTTTGGACGACGTCTACGTACATAAGCTTTTGTTAAAGCTACTAAGATTATATCTAATAAAAGACCCAAGATTATGTTTACTTGCATTTGGACTAAGTTTTGGTTATCAAAAAGCCATGTGAAAGCTATCCAAAAAGCTAACCATGGAATTCCATGACAACTTATCTATAAAAAAAATCTTTTTGAGGTTACAATTACACTATTATCAATATAAATACCTCTAATGCTTTGTAATGGACTTTCATAGAACGAAAAGTAACAAATTTGTTCATCCACAAAACGAATTTCTCTGTTAATTGTTCATCTAGGGTCAAAATTTTTCGTAGAACCGGTGGGACAACCCTTTTTTGTGTCTATACGTTATTAGAAAAGAAAAGAGTTAATATTTTATAATAAATAAGTAAAATTAAAATTACCTGATCCATTTTGGTTGTTAATAAAAAGTTATCGGTCAGATATACAAAAAAATAATGAATAGGTTATTTTAAGTTGACGTTTAATGACATTAGGTAAAATAACACATTGAAAAAGATAACAATTAGATTATTTGACACAAAATTTATTTATAATTTTAATTTAAATTTTTTATTATTCAATATGACCATTTTCAATTAAAATGTTTTATAAATATGATTCTTCTTTATAAAATTTCTCCTTTTTATTTAAATTTACTTCTTTATGTTTTTACTTATACCTCCATCTATCGGCTGACATTCAAAATAAATGAATACTTTCAAAGTTAAAATTTTTAATGTAAATAATTTTTATCGTTTCTTTTACTTTCTTTCCAATAATTTATAAGCACAATAATTAATGAAATATATATCTTTATCGTTTCTACTAATACTACTTAGAAATTGACGAAAGAGCGAAAATGTTAACATCTAATATACGTGAGGCCGTAGTAAAAGCTCTAGGATTTGAAAGAAAACTAGTTCAATGGACTGGTTTGGTGAAGATTCAAGCCTATGGTATAAAACTACAGCAGACAAACGAAGAAGGAGCAAGGAGCACAGAGCACGATGGTGGAATAAAAGAGGGCTCATAGACGGAAAAAAGAGAGGTTATAAACAGTAAACTCAGATAATTAGAGATGGAAAGCGCAGCAAGAATACGAAATGAAACAACACCAAAATTCTGATACATACTCATCAACACGATACTTGAGACGATCATACGAGAACACCAAAGGCAGAATTATCAACAAAATCGTGCAAATACTGGCTTTTGCTGATGATCATCATTACAGTATGATAGAAGGCTTCTGCCTACTAGAGAAAGCAGTCCAATAAAAGTATATATAATATATATAATCGTTTATTGTGCCATAAGGTTGTCCTTTTACACTCGTCAAAAATACATTAATAATTAAAAATCAAAAGAAGGGAGGTTACATCATATGATTGGTAAGGGTTATAAACCCATTACCACTACTATTACTAACGCTTATTACACATTTATACGAACACGCAGCGTTTCACTATATTACAACATCACTCTGCAAAAACTCGTCAACAGAGTAGAACGCCTTTACAATTAGATACGACCTGAGTTTAGACGTTAAACTAGCCAGCGTGGCCAGCGTCAAGTCACGAACGCCAGCTGGCAGCCTGTTATATAAAACCTGACTCATGTAATTCGATCCTCGCTGCCCTCTAGTCAATCTGCGATACTGAACATATACATTATCTCTGTATATCTCATATTATAGTATGAAGATCTCCATGAGTAGGCATCTGACTAATACGTTTATGTGCATATATAATTGACTGAAGAACGTAAAGTGAAGGCAAGGTCAGAATCTGAAACTTAATAAACAAAGATCTACAATCTGAGAATCAGCAAAATATACTGAATTTTGAACTTTTGTCAACGGCAGTACGTACATGTCTACATTCCTCTTTATAAAATAAGTTGGGATGGAAAAAACATCACGTGTAGGACTACTCTGCAATGAACAGAGCAGCTCACGTACTTTAATAGGACCAACTTCTGAAAAATGAAATTGCGCTACCATTTGATCCACACATTCACATACGAGAATGGGATCAAACACACTACATGGAAGCCCTTCAACGATATCATTGGGAGTATCAACGAAAAACCTATTCAGCACATTCGGATCAAGATTACTATTTAGATTGCTTTTATCGTTGACTGTATTTTCATTTATTATTGACCACACTGCACTAGCTTTATTTTTTGCAGTGTTTCTAAAGCTGCTAGTTGCCTCCAGCTTAGCTTCAGCTATAGCCTTTCTATACTCACAATAATAATGTTTTTTGGCTTTTAACAGATTGGAGGACCTATAACGGCCGTATAACTCACAAACCAAACTATAACCAGCACGCTTTTTCCTGAGATTGTCATTGTACCATCTGACACAACAATCACGCTTTCTAATTAAGAAAGATTTCTCCGGAAAACGCAAATTTATCGTTAGCCTAGTGTAGATCATCCAACATCTCCCACGCAAACTGACTAAACAAATTGAAAAACAACAAACTTCCACACTCAGTCAACGGCCGACATATCCTATTCAGATACAACACACCCCCACACCACCGGTGTACGGAACAGTAATGCACTGCGCCCAATGATCTGACAGATTGGGTTTCGTGACAGAGGTAGTGCAATGCCAATGGCAAAATTTATAAATATATTATCCAGACAGTTTCCGCCCCTAATTTCTTCCGTAACAGTAGGGTAAAAGCCATAGCTCAAGAACAAGTCACACCCCATAACAACGTCCCTGTCTGAACTACCAAACTTCAGGTTAAAATCACCAACCACAAAAATTTGCCTAAACTGAGTCAGGATTTCTAAGAAACAACTGGCGTTCCGACAAAAAGTCTGAAGATGAGACCAGCAGGCGATCGATACGATACAAGCAAACTACAACTACATCAAAATCGACACAATAGCCAAACACCATAGAATATATATAGAATATATATAGAATATATATATATAGAATATACCAGACATTTGCAAAGTATACCATAGAAGCGCATAACCAGATTAAAGACCAGATAGAAGTAGACATTAAATCCTTCAATATCCTCCAACAAACGGAGGTTCTTAGAATAGGCTAAGCCCTGATGATAACGATTCAAAATCGTATTCAACAACGTCATCAATATTATCCATACTGCTTTGGGGTTGCTTTTTAATGGATGAAATCATTTCTTTTTGTTATCGATTTCCGTTAGTTTGGGTCCAATGGTCGTTTTTGTAACTGTGCCAAATTTTTGTCTAGTCACTACTATCCGTGCAAAAAGTCAAGGCCCCTCAGTTTAGAGATCGATATTTTCGTAACGGCTCGATAAAAAAAATTGCGACAAAATTTGTTTGAATCACTGAACATTTCTACGTAACATATGTTAATTTGAAAATTTTCGGATCCATGGTTTTCTTTTTATCGTGAGTTAAATGAAAACAATACCCGATTTTTTACGGTACCGGCAGCTTAGTCAACTTTACGATTTTTTTTCTCGAAAACTATCGTACGAAAAAATTTTAATTTTGAACAGGTGGTAGACTGATGTGTTCTTAATGAGTGGCGAATTTCACCAAAATATGTTGTCGGATTCCATTATCAGTTTTTCAAAATTACAGCTTCCTAACTTTTTAAGCGCGATTTAATGGTATTACAAATTAAAGAGAAATAGAAGTAAGCTATGCGGGGAGAGGATGGTTCCGTCTAATCGGAACAGATGGTGCGTCCCAGACAGTACCTCGCGCCTTAATTTTACCTACATAAAGAAATAAGGCGCGACGTCCTGTCTAGGACGCCCAGATCATCCATTAAATCGCTCTTAAAAAATTAGGGAGCCTTAATTTTGAAAAACTGATAAGGCAATCCGACAACCGACATTATTTGACATATTTTGGTAAAAACCGCGTTAAAATCCGCCAGGTCGTTTTCGAAATAACCGCATCCTACTAAACCGCGATTTTCTGCGAAACTATATGGAATATCGAAAAAATAAAATATGCTCCACATTAAGAACACATCGGTTTACAACCAATTCAAATTTGAAATTTTTTCGTCAAATAATTTTGGAGAAAAAAAATCGCAAAGTAGACAAAGTCGCTGGCACTCTCAAAAATCGGGTACTTTTTTCACTTAAGTCGTGATAAAAGAAAAACCGCGGACCCTAAAATTTCCAAATTAACATGTGATACGCAGAAATGTTGACTAATTAGAATAAACTTTACCGCAATTTTTTCCATCGAGCGGTTACGAAGATATCGATCTCTAAAGTGAGGGGCCTTCACTTTTTGCACGGATAGTAGTTGATATTGGCCTAATGATAGATTGTATGGTTTTACACCTGGCTGTCTTATGTTGAAAAAGGCGTATTGGTTCTAAGTATTATAATTAGCAATTACGAGTGTATTCTGCTCTTTGTTCCTGTTTATTTGTTTATATTGTACATTTAAAATCAAAGCCAGAAATTGCTCAATTTTTGATTTAAACGCCATCTATTGATAAAAAGTCAATTTAAAATCTTTAATTGGAATTTTAAAAATTAAAAAGAATTAAAAATAAGACAATATCCTTATAATTTTATTTGAAGACAAAAATTCGAAAGTGTGCTTTAAACTTTTCTTTTATTTAATTAATGAAAGAAAAGATGATAAAATAAATTTTCAATGAAAATTCGCAATGGAAGAAAAAACTGGGGCACGTCATCGAGCACACAGTCAAAATATAGCCCAATCCAAAAATAACCATCGCGAATACACACACACTACCAGTCGTATTTCCACGGATGGTTCCCCAGCAAGGATAGCTTCGAAATGATTTTAGTTAATCGAAAGGTGCCGTCGTTCTAGGTGCATCCACCAAGACACGTAGTTCGAATACCATCGACGGGGGGCTTTCTATTCGCTCGCGAGGTGCGCGATCTATAACTATATCGAAAAAGGACAAAAAACAACGTTAAATACCCAGACAACTCAACTATATAGATAGATAGACAATTTAAGATAGGCCTTTATAGACGTTGTCTTTATTAAATGTTAAGGATAGATTAGAGATGGAAGTAATCAGTGAGACGAGTTGCGTTAATGGATATGGACGTTGGTGATATACAGGACGGACATGGAAAAAGCGGTAAGTTTTTCAAAAGTTTTCAGATACATTTTAATTACGTAAAGAAAATTCTAACTAAACGAGATGTGATTCATGGTGGTTTTGAGGGCAGCCGTTTTTGGCGCACTTTAAAAACGGAATGTAAAGAAAAGAAAAGTTAAAAATAAATTAAAAAATCTTTTTTGTTCAAATTATTTTTTGATTAAAGTTGATTTGTATTTTTTTCTTTTCAATTTTGAACTTATCTCATTCTTGAAATCACTTGGAATAGCTTCAACGCTTAAAAGTATTCTCGTAAATACACAATTTTCCGTGTGAGTGTGTGGGAGCTGGTTTACAAGTCATCCGATATTCGCAACGTTCCAAAATAAATTTAAAACCACTGGCCAAGAACGTTTTATAAGCTTTTCACATCCTCAACAGTTTTACTGCATTTAAAAAAAAATTATTTTGCTTTCAAAATTTAGAATGATGACTACCTTTTTTTTCATTTCATTTGGTTTAGTTACCAAACCTGTGTCAAATTTGATATTCAAACTATTGTCGTTATCAAAATTATACATTTTTTATTGGAATGTATACCGTTTTTAGTCTTATTCATAACAATTTCAACTTTACAGATCGCTTTTCAGGAAGTTGTGTGGTTTTATAGCCTTAAATGATATTGGAAACTTTAATTTAACATGTTTTTAATTGAAATCTGCATTCTCTTTGCTATGTTGGTTGAAACAGTCATATTTGAGGTGAAACTTAAAGATTAAAATCTCATTTTATTTTAGTTTATTTTTAAATGTAAAAGTTAAATTTGTTATGGAAATCGAGTTTGTATGAGATTTTATTGAAAATCCAATTTTTAACATTTTATTTCCTTCTAGAATATATATACGCCTTCTGGTAAACGTTTTTCTGTATCATGCTCCGGATACCGATTTTTTTAACACTCTTCTAATTTTCACATTTTTGAAAAATTCTCCACATTGATGCATATGGGAGCAAAAATGTTACAGACCATTGTGTTGAGGGTACAAATTGCCACAACTTTTGCAGTATAAGTTTTTCTGTATCATGCTCTGGATACCGATTTTTCTTAACACTCTTCTAATAGTCTCAGGTTTCTGTCCAATATTGCGCTTCGAATGCCGTTTACCCTAAACCTTTGGTCTTTCTCGCTTTATCTTTTCTGTCAGTACGCTTTGAAGAGCAAGTTTTGGAATTCTTAGTTCTGCCATTCTCTCAACTTGTCCATACTAGATTAGCTGTTTTGAATATCCTCTATTATTACTTTGCCTACCTTCAATTTCCCTTATTTTTTCGTTCCTTACTCTATCTATTCTGGTTACCCTAGCTGTAATCTAGTAATCTATCTAATAGTCTTTGTTCAAGGTTCTTTATTAATTTGCAAGGTTCACTTCCATATAAGACGATGTTTTTAAAGACAGGTCCACAGAAAAACCTTATATCAAATTTTTTCATAGTCTATATGAAAAAATTTGATGGCCCGTTTTTACGACGCATAAATTGCAATGTTCCAAAGAATAAAATCAGACTCTACAATACCCTAACTATAATTTAATTTCGCCAACAATAACAAACTATGTGACACCACGTTATGATGTCTTGCAAGTCAAGATCTCGCTGCAGATTTAATCTTCTTAAAATTGATTGTACACCGCAGATTTCATATTTGTTAAAACATTTCCTTGGCATAAATTCCAGATCCTGTTTTCACCATTTTCAAAGCCAGCAAATAGTTTGTCATCACAATAAAGTGAGAAGTATATAGAGTGTTATGTCATCTATGAGCTGTACTCCCATTCCTTGGCTTGATCTCCTCAGTGATTCGTTCAGATAAATTTTAAAGACTATTGAAAACAAGCAGCAGTCCTGTCCAAAGGCCTTTAGTAATTCTTAACGTTAATTAATTAATTTCCATGATTCTAATGACCTTGCTCCTTTTATGTATGATTCTATTTCCGGACACTTCTTTTCCCATACTTCATTTTTGTTTCGAATTATTCGTTTATATCTTGCATCTTTTTCGTTTTTCATTCCATTACATCACTCTGTTAGCTGACTATTCATTTGCTGTAAGTAATTTGACCAATTCAATATACTATTTTGTGATTACCATGTAGTATAAATTTTTCAAGTCCAAGTTGCATTAACTTCCTCCAATGAAGTTCTCCGCGAAGTGTAGGGCTCTTACCAAATAGTGCTCTAACCCTTAAGATTATATTCTTCGTTGATCACCGACTTTTATAAGTAAATCTTTAAGTTGTTCATGAAACTAATCTTTTCTAGAACGGTGACCTCTTCTTTTGTAACAAGATGCAGTCACTATTCTTGCATTTATAGCTTCTGAACCGTATAATTTGTCCTGATTTGGTCTGTTGCTTTTAGGAGCTCCAATATAAATATGCTGAATTTTCTTACAAACACGTTGCCGTTTTATTTCTTTTTCGTTTCCGAAGAGCAACAATATCGACTTTTCCTGTTCCAAAAATGGTTTCCTTATGTCGATGCAGTTGTCGTCCTAAAGTTCCATCTAAGTTCTCAGCTAGATTTTTTGCTGGTTTATTCTTTTCCCTAATCTGAAGACTAGGTAATTTTTGGTCAAGGTTTTCTCCTTCTGCCTTTGATTAGCCAACATTAAAGCACAAGGCAGCAGCTTCGTCGTATCATGATAGGAATCTTTACTTCGTAAGGGTTACAGAGATAATTGTTACACCACACAGACCAATTTTTTTGCTTCTAGTAAACTGAAAAGTCTTCGAAACTCATCCTTACAAGCCTTCAACTGTAAATTAAAAAAACAACTTATTGTGGAGTATCAATTCGGAATTAAAGAAAAACGTAGTTCAATTGTCCAAGTATAAAACAGTATAAGGTATGCCGTAGTAGGAGATAGTAGTAGATACAACTTGAAATGGGCAATTGTAATGGGGTAAAAACTAGCATGGCATTGCAAATGTACTGATACAGGAAATTGATGAATTACAACAATAATGGTTACTAAGGGAAAGTATAAAAGAGAGATATGTAACAAGGGAATTGGGAGATCCTGTTAAATAGTGGGAATCAGCAGGGATAAACAGCATCTCAAACGAGGACTAATGCAGGCAAAGAAGCACTGTTATTGACAAAATTATGAAATGCTTGTGTGGAGCAATATATAATCTTGTAGAAAAAGCTCTTGCAAAAAAAAAATTGTCCTGCTATATTTATTGACGTAGCCCAAGCATTCGATAAAGTATGGCAGAAAGTACTGCCAAAAGAGCATGTAGATATCCTAGAATCTTATACTGATTACTGATTTAAAAGCATCTCCTGATAAATTTATCGGATAGATCCAACTCTAAGCCAATAAGTACATTTAAAATCCATGGTAATTATAGATAGCTTAGTTAGCTCTAGATAGCTTATCAAGAGGATGGTAAAGGTGAGATTAAGAGAGATTAAGGTTGGAGTTTCGCAAGGAAGTCTGCTGTAATTACCTGCTTTATAGAAACGACTTACCAGAGGACAATATCAAATCGGCTACGGCTTAACAAAATTACATTATTCATTTTTGTGGGAGATCCAGTTAAAGAGTAGGAATCAGCAGGGATAAACAGCATCTTAAACGAGGACTAATGCAGGCAAAGAAGCATGTGGCACTGTTATTGACAAAATTATGAAATGCTTGTGTGGAGCAATTTATAATCTTGTAGAAAAAGCTCTTGCAGAAAGAAAACTTTGTTCTGCTATATTTATTGGCGTAGCCCAAGCATTCGATAAAGTATGCCAGAAAGTACTGCCAAAACAGCATGTAGATATCCTAGAATCCTATACTGATTACTGATTTAAAAGCATCTCCTGATAAATTTTTCGGATAGATCCAACTCTAAGCCAATAAGAGCGTTAAAATCCATGATAATTATTCTCTAGATAGCTTATCAAGAAGATGGTAAAGGTGAGATTAAAAGAGATTAAGGTTGGAGTTTCGCAAGGAAGTCTGCTGTAATTACCTGCTTTATAGAAACAACTTACCAGAGGACAATAGTAAATCGGCTTCGGCTTAACAAAATTACATTATTAATTTTTGTCACAGCCGAGGTTGCTTGCGGTTGAGACACATATATTGCCTATCTTTGTATTGGTGTGAGGTCCGTTGTAGCGGTTTGGCCACAAGTATTCTCGACTTGACAAAGCTACATAATTCATTTTTTGTCATTAACTTAGTCGAGGTAGCTTGCAGCCGAGGTCCAAGTTGTCTAAGGTTCTATTGGTGAAATATGTTGTGGCACCTCGGCCTCAAACTTAACAAAATAATAATGACAGAAAAAAGTTATCATCTTAAAGATTTAATCGCCTCACTAAACTTTTTATTTAAACCTTTGCTGGACAACTCTTGTAGAATTATTTATAAACATTTATACCGTTATATACAATATTACAACATTAAACACTTTGATTACTAATTAAATAAAATACGGTTTGTACTTCTAATACTTTTTTTATTTATGCTTTACCGGTTTCGATAAAAAATCATCAGGAACACATTAATAACCAAAATGAGAAAGGAACGTAGAAACAACTTATATTAGATTGCGGCTTTTAATAAAAAAAAAGGTTCATAAAATATCTTATTTGAGTTGTGATCAATACAACTTCCAAGTCATCATCCATAAAGTTCAGGACGTATTTATAAACTCTAACGCATAGGTCAGGTGCAGCTGTTAACATTCAAACGATCCAACAAACGGATAACTGACATTTCAACATCATCCTCGTCAAGTTGTTGACTAATTATAATCAAAAAACATCTCCGCCAATTCTAAGTAAAGTACTAATTGAAAATTATAAACGAACTAATTAAAAGTTTCAATTTGAATGAATATCGCTTCGATTAATTAATTTTCTTCAACTGATTTATTGTTACGCTATTGAAATAACCCGGGTATTGTTTGGTAAGGTTCGAAGATTTTTTTTTGGCATCGTTGTGGCATTGGCTACAACTAAAAATATTAGAGCAGAGTCTGGACGATTCGCTATGGTAACCTTCGAGCTATTTTCGAAACTAAAATCATTTCAGGAATCGTACGAAAACAATTACCAACGAAAAAATCACAGCCTCTTTCAGGATAACACAGATTAAACACGGTTATATTACATTTTGAGCTAGTAAACATCGTCAGAGATAAGATGAGATAAGAATTTTAGTTAATTAAAAGTAATTTAGAGAAAACATCGTTAAGTTTTTACCACAAAATATTTAAAAATGTCGATTAAAGAATTATTTAAACGAAATAGTTATAAAAAAATCAAATATGTTCGATGTGTGTTAAAAATTACTTTAATGAAATTCTTCGTTATTATTTATTTTATTTTTTATTTGCAGTAAAAGACATTCCACCCGTTCCTATTAAAACATACAAGTGGGAAGACGTGAGAAGAGCAAAATTAAGAGGACATTATCCGTATACACATCTAACAAAAGATCATTTCGACGAGGATATCGATTTAAACGAATTTAAAATGGATACGAAAGAGAAAATTAAAAAATCAAGTAGTGGTGTAGAAATACAAGAAATTGAAGAAACTGTTATCTCACCAGATAAAAAACCTGAAGTAATCATAACAAGTGAAGATAAAGAACAGTTAATAACCGAGAAAAATCACCAAGAATCTGAGGGAATCGTTGAATCAGCAGATAGCTCAGCTGATGATAACATTAGCCAATATTTAGAGAAAGATGATAAAGTAATGATTGTTGAAGACGATAAGGTTGACGAAGAAAAACCAAGTACAAGTAAAAACGTTGATTCAAGTGATCGTCTTAAAGTTGAAGAAGAAGATAATCGCGCGAATCGTGCTAAAAGTGAAGAACCGAAGCGAAAAAGAAAGCTCTCGATCGAAAGTGCTTACAGTAGAATTAGCTTACCTAAATTTGGGGTGCTGAAAAAATTACGCGCAGCTAAAGATAAAATAAAATTAACTTTTTCGAAATCCGAACCGAAATTAAACGAAAAAAATGAGAAAAAAGATAAAAAGGAAAAATCATCAAAAGACGTTCTTAAACAAAGTGTTGAACCAAAAATTGCTAATGATAAACCTGTTTATATCCATATACCATTAAAACCACCTCCAGGTCAAACCGATGAGTTTTCTTATTTAGAATTTGAAGACCCAACAACACCAACAATAACTAAAAAAAGTCCAAGTCCAAGCCCAAAACCAGAGGATGTCATCAAAGAAACGACCACAAACGATTCAAAACCCTCAACACCTAATAATGGGAACATTACAAACGACGTTCAATTTATTATTTTAACCGCACCATCGGATGATGAAGTTCTCGATGATGTCACAATACCAGAAAGTGCTTCATCCGGTGATAAAAAATTTTTTGATGGCACAAAACTAAAAGAACTTAAAACGATAGCTAAAGGCTGTATGGATGATATCGCAACAGACGCTCAAATTGATGGAATTATTTTTGAAGACGTAATCCAAGTTGAGTACGTCGATGAACATAACAATCCTATTGGAACTACCGAAAGAAGTAGTTTTATAGAAATAAACGAAGATAATTTACCAACAATCGAAAAACAACTAAGTCAAAGAAATATTCTCGAAGAACTTCAAAAAGAAGTTACTTCTTCGATGGATTCGATTAACAAATTAGTTAGAAATCGATCGTTGAGATCTTTAAGATCTTCACCGAATCGTACAAGAAGCAATGAAGGTTTAAAAGATCTTGGTATGACTAAAGAAGCACCGGAATTATCTTCTTTACCTAGTATCAGTGGTGGGATGAAAAAAACCATGAGCTTAAAGGAAACGAGACGAACGAAAAACAAGAAAAAAGAATTAATAGATGAACCCAAAAAAGAATCTAAGATTGAATTAAAAAAAGATGAATTAAAAGATGGTATAAAAGAACAACAAAAAGTTGAACAAAAAATGTTTGTGGATGAAGAGGATGGTTTAAAAATAAGTGAGGACGCGATGAAACTAATTAACGAAGAATTGGAAAAAGAAAATCAACCGAAAACGACGGAATCTCAATTGAAGGCGGTTGTTAAAGGTGGTGATTCGTTGAAGAAAACGGTTTCGTTTAGAAGAAAATCGAAACAAGATGATCCCGATGGCGTTTATGAAGATGTTAAAGTTAGCAATGGTAAAGATGGGAAACTTAAAGATATAAAAGTATTGGATTCGGGGCAATCAATGTCTGTTGATGAAGAAAAAACTTATTTGGATGAAAAGATGATCAAAACTACGTCTTTGGAAGAAGATTATAATAAATGGTCAAAATTAACGTAAGTTAATAATTTTTTTTAAATATTTAATCAAATTATATTATATCTATTAACGAAATAACCTTCGTATAAAGCTGTTTAGAATGCGTCACGGAAGTGTGTAGTTTAAGGTGTAGGTAATAAATAGAATCACATAGACCTTTAAGGAATGCTGGTGCAGATCTAAATAAAATTTAAACGCCCACAAAAATAATTAGGTAAGAAGTTACCTTAGTAAATGCTCACTAAATTCAGTATATTCTAAGATATAGATTAAAATTAATATTTATAACTATTTTTATTAAATAGTAGATAAAGTCGAGACAATGCTAAATGAGCCTAGTCTCAGTTGGGTTGCAATTTTTTATAATTGGAGTTACAGACTTCATAGAAAAAATGTGATCCATTTTAATATCTACGTTGTATTTTATCACAATTTTCAACTCATTTTTCTTCCGAAAAGTTACAGAACTCCCAGTTTAAAAAAGATTACGAACCTTGAACACGCATCTTTTTAGTAGGTAAATCGAACGGTCTCCAATATGTTGGTGAGATTGTGTATTGCGATGTTCAAATGATACGTGATGTTACTTAACCTGAGCGTTCTGAGATGATCCTCGATTTTGGAATTTCATTTCAAATAAAACTAAACTATTCCAATTAAGCCACATGAAAATGCTGAGTAAAAATAGAAAGAGACACAAAGAACTAATTTCAAGAACATTAAAAATAAGAATGTGACGCTTTTGAGCTGCCCTTTACTAGGCGTTATCGATTTTGTATTGCGTAAAACTGAGATGAATCATGTGCCAATTCAAAATAGCAACAAAATTTAACCTGAACATCTCGGTTTCAAAAAACAAAATATCTAACAATATCAAGTGAATCAATATGTTGCAAATCTTGGCGTCAATATTCCGAGCAGCGGAAACCTCCAAGAAAAAATTATAGCTCAAACAACAAAAGGAGCTTTGATATCAGATTACCTGAAAGACAAAATATGGCAAAACAAGTATATGTCCCTAAAAAGCAAGATTATGACATATGCGATAGAGACAAGAGCATAAAATGCTATCACAATAAGAATCCTCAGAACGTCGAAAATCAAGATGCTAAGATTATTAACAGAATATAGCTTGTAGGACCATAAACGAACTGAGAATATCACTTTTGTGGTGGGCCTGCAAATGAAGAGATGGAGATATCATGTTCGACGTGGAGAAGTAGAGAGATTAACTTAAAGAAGCCTCAAAGCTAACAAGGATTCTCAAGATCAAACAGATCCTCTGGAAGGTCTCCTATACTATAAGCTATAAGGGTCATTAAAACTCTACCAACTTTAAGAAATGTAACGTAATATTCGAAATAATCATGTTAACAAATGTTTTATATGTAAATGCGAAGAAAATTAATATGAAAATAATATTCAAAGTACATTAGGATTCAAAGATTGCAATGGGTAAGGCATATGATCAACATGAAGTAGGAAAGGACACCAAAGTAATGCAAGAAAAGAATGCAAGGAGCGAGACCTATGTTAGATACAGAGATTGGAAGAAGGAGGCCATACATAGAGGCGTAAAGACAGAAATTGAAGGAGGTCGTAGGCCGATAGCGGTCTGTAAAGTCATTGTAGAGTAAAAGAGATACAGTGCACCGATGACATGTTGTTAATTTATGAGGAAGTACTCCAGATATCTGCTGTTGCAAGTAAATTTCCACAAAATTTCACCGTTCTAGTAATCCGTACATGAGAAACTGGTATAGTGGAAATACGTCAAAGGTGGACTTGGCCGACACCAACGAACTATAACTGTAAATCTTATCAAAAAAGATCCTTCTAGTAGTACTCGACAAAAATCTGTCAAATCGAATTATCTGACAAGCACAATGTGCGTGTACAAAAAACACAAGCTTTACAATTTCAAGACGATTGCTGCTACAAAACACGCATTTCTCTCGTTTTTCGTTCAACTCGTATTTTGTTTCATGCAGCAACAATTGAAAATCCACATACTGTTTGTCGAAATCATTTCCAGTTCAGATTTTCGACAAACGTATGGGCGGAAGTAGTTAACGACCAACTTATTGACCCCTTTGTATTGCCAAATCGACTAACTGGAAATGGTTATCTCTTTCTTTGCATATTCAATTTATTATGGGTTTGAAAATAAGTGGATAGGTCGAGGTCCTGTCCCATGGTTTCTTCAGTCATACGACTTTAACCCCATGATTGCTATTTAATTGATTTAAGAATTGATTTAGATGATCTTCGTAGCCACGTTGAGGTAGCTGTGGCTATAATTTGATGGGAAAACGAAGGCGTAGTAAATTACGCCAATTCATGGCTATGTCGAGCAAGAGTTTGTCTCGATATCTATGGACAAATAGTCTAAAGTGGATTTTACGAAGAAAAGAAAATTGTTAACCTTTTAAAATTGTACTTTTGCAAAATTTCACCAATTTATGAAAATCTAAAAAGCGATGCGATTACACCAGAGAAATTTGTTACTATTGAAAAAACTTTCTTAGTTTATAAAGGTCGTCTTGGATGAGTGCAATACATTTCACCCAAAAGTCAGTAATAGTAGCAGGTAAATTATAGACATAAATTTATAATTGTAAAAATATCTTTCTCGACAGAGAATTTAAAGATCTTCCAATGTTTTCCCAAGTGGTGATGACTGATGAGACCGCTATTGATTAATTTATGGTTTGGGCATAAGATAGACAACATAAGTTAGATTCTTCTCTTATCTCTATCATTTATAGCCCATCAATGGTGGATGTAGAGAAATTGTGTTGGATTATAACCATACTATGAACCTTTCTATGAAGCAACTAGAAACGGAAGCAAAAAATATAAAAAGGGGTTCTTACATGCCTTAGATCTGGCCATATGGAACGCCTTACAAAAAATCTGGGGTGAAATGTATAAATAAATGCAATTGAACTTTCCATTGAAAAAATATATAAATTCCAGCATGTCAAAAAGTGAGCAGCCATCAAACGTCCTATCACCACTGAGATTTTCAAGCGAAACATTTTCCTTCATTTGTACCATTACCAACAAAGAAAGAAAATCATCTCAATTTCTTCTTCTCAAAAAAGAAGAATGAAAACAATAAAAGGATTCGCAAAGAAACAAAATTACGTGCACTAAATGTGACATTTCTCTTTGTGTCATTCCATGATTCAAAATTTAACACACAATCGCAGGTTTCTTTTGTTGCCGTGTTAACTTTTAAGGATGTCTCTTTTAAGTGCGGTAGATAGCACGTGGCTATATTTCTATTTCCGCACTCCTTGAGCGTCTCTTCTGTTTCATCTTCTTTTTGCATATCTGCGCAAGTTGGAACCTTTCTTCCTGGCTATTATTCTCTTCAGTTGAAAAGGTCGTTGTGTCTATTAAGGTGTCTTTAGTGTTCACTATGATATCGTCTGAAATGTTGCAAGTATCTTGGTTCTTATATCTTTAGGAGATAGTTATCAATCGTTGTATCATTTGTTATCTAATCCCCTTATTATTATTATGAAAATCATTTACCTTTATAACCAACACAAGAATTTACTGTCTTATATATAACTTTTTAGTTTCATTTTGATTTTTTTTTGATTTTCACAATTTCAATAATCCAAACAAAATTTTATAACATGTATTTACGCAAACCCGTTTGGACGAGATCCAAAAAGACACTCCCAACTTCCAACGGTGAAAAACATTTTCGTACGAGATGTCGCTACGAAATCGTTTCAAAAATATCCACACAATATCGCTCCATCTAAATATATTCAGTAGCAACCCGTACGTTAGTCGATCGTTAAGCGCATCAAGTGAGGTGTTTTCATATTTTCACCGCGATGACGTGGTAGCATGAGCCTTCAAAGGCCCTCAGGTTTGAGGGAAAGGCGGGCCTCTTTCGACGACAATCTACGAACGGCTTCCGAGGGCACAAAAAGACTCCAAAAACGCCGAAACGTCACGAGACAATCCTCAAAAGAATCCTCAATACATTCTTTAGACGTGCGCTGTGCTTGCCAGTATTTTCAGGGTGATTCTTTGTTACCTGATAAAAAGTTACAAGCGGTTAAAAATTCTAATGTTGTTGGTTTTAATCCCGTTGTTGTAGTCCGGTACGTGAAGTATTTTTATTGTTGGAACTTTTTCAAAAAAGGAACAATGCTTATTTTAAATTTTAATGCTTTTCTTTTTTCTTGCAGTGATCATGAATACGAACCGATTAATCCCCCAGCACCATCTCCAACTCCTCAATCACAACAAGAAATTAAACCACAACAAATTAAATCATCGTTAAAGAAACCCACCTCAATTAGAATACCTTTACATGATGATGTAATCGTGCAAGATGAACCAATAGAAACTGAAGACATCGATGAGGAACCACCAATTGAATTATCAACACTTTCAACACCATCATCATCAAAAACGCCAGAGGAGAGCCAAAAAAATAAGTTTCAAGAAGCGTTTAAGGCTCAAGCGGGGAAAATACGGACAAAGTTTAAAAATATTAAAAGACCTCAACATTTGGATAAGCTTAAAATAAAGAAACCCCACATTAACATTAACGTTCCGAAAATTCCGGATACCGTCAAACTAAATTTACCATCTTTTACGCTCCCCAAGAAAACAACGGTGGTAAAAACGCGACAATACTCAACCGAATCGAATGTTGGAGGTACAAAAAAGAAATTTTTCGACTTTAGTACGTACCCAAGAATATTTAAACGAAAAAATAAAAATGAATTTGACGATCTCGATGTTACTTTACCACGGAAGAACAAAGACAAAGAAAAGAAAAAGGATTCTCCGAAAAAATCGAAAGATTCCCCGAAAATTATTAGAATACCTTTACATTCAGAGGAATCGATGGATCGCGAAGATCTCGATTTAACCCATCGATATGATGAAGACATCGACATTGAGAATGATTATTTAAGGGAAAGCCAAGAAATGCACGAAATTAACAAAGCTAACGCAGAAACACAAAAGTTTAATCAAGATTTTAACAAATACAACATCGAATTTAATAACGATTTAACAAGAAATCGTTGGAAACATGGCAAATTTTACGGGGAAAATTTGAATGAAATCGATCAAAACGAAGATGTTGCAATAACCGATTTAGATAACGATTTAGATGTGTCCCAAAATATCCCGCAAGATATTCACCAACAAGATTATAACAT
Organism: Onthophagus taurus; assembly: GCF_036711975.1. Lineage (NCBI taxonomy): Eukaryota > Metazoa > Arthropoda > Insecta > Coleoptera > Scarabaeidae > Onthophagus > Onthophagus taurus. Next base: position 6,105,156 of record NC_091966.1, read on the forward strand.
CCAACAAGATTTTAATAATCAAAATCAAGAAATTTCTAAAGATCTTGATATTCCCCAAGATTTCAGACCTGATTATAGATCGATAAGCAGTTCGGGAGATATTCACAGACGTGGTGTGTTAGAAGAAATCGATTCAGATGAATTTTTCTTAAGGGAAAAAGGAATTTCCCAAGATAATATTCAAATATCATCACAAATTAAAGAAACGTTCAAACCGACCAATAAAATCCCCGCTGATGATAGTTTCGAAACTGACCAAAGCGTACAAGAAGTGCCTAAAAGAAGACCAATCAAGAAACCGAAAAGAAAGAAAACACCTAACGTGTCACGCGAACAAATTAGTTACGAACACGAATCCGAACCTGAAGAGGAAAAAGTTCAAGTTGAACCAATTAGACCGAAAAGAAAACCTAAAAAGAAAAAGGATGAAAATGAATTTTTGGATTATCATCGACCCTACGTCGGTGATAACGATTTAAGAAGAGCCGTTTCTGATAACGTTTTAGGGAAAGAAGACGATCATCACTTTTACGACGGCGATTTTAGGAAAGATTTTCCCCAAATGTACGAAAACGAACAAATGGAGGGAATCGATCAACCCAATATACTTTTAAGCGATCCTTACGAAAAAGAGAATGTTATTTTAAGTTCGAAGCCGCAAAATGGGTTTCCCGAAGCGCCTCCAAGGAAACAGAAGAGCTTGAAAAGTCTTGTATCGGAACATGATTCTATTATCGACGAAATTACCTACGTCAATCAAAACAAAGAGGTTAGTTAAAATAGGATTATAGTATAAGATTTTCTGATAGGGTTAAAAAATGCAAAAAATTATTTTTTTTTAAATTTTAGATTGAAGCTTATCGTGTTGAACACGAATACATCATCCCAACACCAGAAGAACCCCCTCAAAGACCATCTCGAACCAGAAGTAGGACGAGATCTCAATCGAGAACTAATCAATCTGAACGCGACCTGCAAGAAATAGAAGAACAATTAAAATTCGAAGAACAACTACAAGAACAAAATTTGCCACAAAATAATGAAGAACCATGCGTTGAAGAACCCTGCGTCCAAACGATTTGTGATTATATGGGTTATGCGATCATCGATAAATCAAAACAAAAAGATCCTCCACTTCCGCCACCTCCAAGAAAGAAACGTTCTGCCGGGTCCCCGACGGATGCAAAATTTTTTACTTGCCCACGTCCGTTAAAAGATGATGCACCGATTAGACCAACAAGAAATTATAGCACCTTAGTCCCAAAAAGTTCTAAATCGTCGATTAATGGGAGAAGTGCTGAAAAAGAAAATGTTGATATTGGCCAATACATCGAAATTGAAGACGAAGAGGGACATTCGAGGTTACAATCGGGTGATGTTGTGAAAAAAATGAAAGATCGACCGTTACCAGCACCTCCAAGACCGCCAAGGTCGAAAGGAAAAGAACATAGTAAATCTCCTTTGAGCGATATAACCAATTTAAATAACGTTGATGATGAAAAGGGTTCGATCAAACAGTTTCAAGAAAGCGAAGTTTCCGTTCAAACTGAACCTCTACCGGAAGGGTTCGTGTGTGAAGAATTAGTCGAGGAAAAAGGTGATAAAGTTTTAACCCCGAGACAAAGAGCTTTCAAAGAATTCGAGCACCAAGAAACCATAACGCATGGTGCTTTAGTTGTAGCCCCCGTTCCAGAAAAATACGAGGAAGGACCGATTACGCAATTTTCAAGATCGACAGAAAAAATTATTACAATTCGGAGAGAAACTGATGATAAAACAGAAAAGAAAGAACCCGAAACAAAAATAATCGAACGAATCATCGAAAAACCAGTCCAATTAGACCAAGTTCAAGTTTTAAAAGCTCAAAAACTTCAAATTGAAGACTTAGATGTAAATCGATTAACAGTTAATGAGTTATTAGCGAGTAAAATAAAAGTTTCTGAAATCGAGGGAGATTCAATGAAAATTTCCGAAATAAACCCCGAAGGTGGAAATATTATTGTTGGAGGTGTTGAGTTTTCAGGAAGTTTTTTAAAAGGATTAATCGGCCAGTTAGAAAAACAAAAAGATGAAACTACTTCAATACATCATGAAACGCCTCCAGAAAAATTTAAAGTACACCAAGAAATTAAAAAGGACGAATCAAAACGATCACAAGAAAATATTATTGAAGATAACGTCCAAGATTTAAGTAGAGATGAAGCTGAAGAAATTGCTAACGATATTTTATCAGATCTCGTACAAGAATTAAACACAACTGAAAATCAACATTTATTGCATCATTTCTCGCAGAGTGAACAAAAAAAAACTCCGATTGAACCACCTATGCGCCCCCCGAGACAAACCCAAAAAATTCGCGAAGAAATGAAAGAATTAGAAGAAAGAATTCTCCAAGACGACCTTCCTGAGTTAACACCCGAATCAACCCCACCTCCTCCAAGACCTCCTCAACCTAGGTTTCCAAGTGAATTTCAAGAGACGATTTGGTCTCAACCTCCTCCTTCCTTCTATATGTTAAGATCTCCAATTTTATCACCGTTTATGGACGATGAAGACATTCCTTCGCCACCTAGAAGAAAACGACCACCGAAACAACAATCGAGGCATCAACAACAACATTCTGAATCGAGTTCTGAAGATGTAGCTCCACCTTCGAGAGGTCGGAGACATCGAACTCCATCGGAACCTTCGATACCTCAATTGGCCGCTCAATTAACAGGGGCATGTTTGGTGGCTGGCGACAAAGCATTTAAGAGACTTATAAAGCACATTACAGCGAATGTGCTTAGAAATAGCGATGGTAGACAAGATTTACATGTAACGGTCGTTATATTATTAGTTTTGATCGCTGGATTGATTCTTTTGGGTTCTGGTGGTGGAGGAACAACCGTCCATATGCATCATTGGGAGTATTTTAATCCACCTAGAGATATTTAATCTTTTTTTTTTTTTTGAAACAGATATTGTTTTTTTTTTTAATTCTAGTCTTTGTTATTTAAGCCAAAAATTACTTAAAACGATGTGAATATTAATTGTTATATGTTTAAATAGTTTTTTTTGTCCCCAAGGTTTGTATAAAGTTGTTATTGATGAATGGTAATAAAAATAATCGATTTTTGTTTGATTTCTTATTTGAATTAACCTATTTAGTCCAAGGATGCTTTATATTAAAAAAAATCGATTTTTTATAATTTTCCTTAAGATAAGATGGAATGAAAAATATAAAAATGTACACAGTTGTTTGAAAAAAAAAAATTGTTTTTGAGATATGAGATGGTGCAAAATGCACCACTGGTAAGATAAATGAACAACAACTCACAAAAATTTTGATTATCATTTATTAACTAAGTAATAAATTAGTCGTAAATAAATAATAATACTAATACAACATTATACTAACAAATTCCAACTTTAGTATGAAGTTTAAGATAAAAAATATGTATACTAAAATTGGTGCAAAAACGCACCAATGGGATGAACGGTATAATCATTTATTGTGATACTTCGCAAAGCACTCTTCATGTCCACACACTATGTCCATAAACGACTATTTCTAGGGAATTCACCGAATAAATGGGTCTAAACTGGTTTCTGATAATACAAAAGATAATGTAATCCTTATATCTCATCAATCATCCCAATGGTGTGTTTATGCACCATTAATGTTTGAAGACGTATTTTCAGAATTCATATTTTTATTTTGCGTTTCAAGATATAAAGGTGTCTCACGTAACTGGTTCGTTAAAAATTTTTTAGGTTCCAGTATTCGCACAGTTTCGAAATTTTGGTAGTGTGGGTTGTTCAGTCGGAACTTTCGATCCAAAGTATTTTCAAGATGGCTGCCACTTCCGGTTTACCGGAAGTAGACCATAACTTCGTTATTTTAAATAGAATGCTATAGTTTTTATTGCACCTTTTAATTGTACGTAAAAAAATATGTTGAAATATATTGACTTTCATAAAAGTTATTGGTACCTAGCGTTTTTTCGAGTTATTTTGAGTTTGAGTTTTGGTTTTTTTGGCAAATTTCACCATGCTCTTTAAAACCTTATATCCCAGCCAACGTTCATTCAAAAAAGCTCTAAATTGGCACGATTACTCTTCAGATGCTCTCAAATAGATTGTAATATATTGTATCAGAGTATCTTATACAGGCTGGTCAAAAATTGAGTTACCGTCTCTCCATATACAAGGGGGAGAAAGTCGAAAATTTTAAATGGAACGCCACATATTTTATTAGCCTACACGAAAGGGAATTTAATTCTCTACAAACATTCCTATACCTATTTATTGTAGTTTCTCTCACATTCCTAAATTGATCAAAACATGAAGAAAATGCAGGAAACCGTTTGTATTTTTATTAGAAGGCCATGACATTTTGACAGTTTTTTGTTTGATTTATTTCTATTATTATTTGTACTATTAACTACGATTGATAATCTTTTAGTTTACTAGCTTTTACTTACCAAAAATAACAAACAGAAGATCAAATAAATGAAACTATTAAAACAAAAAGTTAATGACAAAAATTAGATTTGAATAAAAATATAAATTTGTTATTAAATTGAATTTGGAAATGTAATAAAATACGATAAAATATTTATTTCGTTGTCTTCATCACTGGTGACTGGAAACATGCGATTTCTTTTGGTCTCGATATACCGAGAACTAAGAAATTCCTTATCAATTTTTTGAAATTTTTCCTTGTGATGGGCGTAAGGTTTGTTAGGCATAAGTGTTCGACACGTCCTGTCCCAAAGTTTATTACATTCGCCGTCAATACAAAATAAATTTTAAATATCGGCCTTGGAATAATTTACCATGATGTTCAATGACTTACACCCGTCGTCAAATGTAACTAATGACAACAATAATACAAGCATGGACCAAAAACTGTCAAAATTCCATAGCTTTCTAATAAAAAAACCTGCATTTCTTGCATGTTTTGATAAATTTCGCAATATGAGGCAAACTACAATAAATAGGTATGGGAATGTTTATAGATAATTTGTAGAGAATTAAATTCTCTTTCTGATAGGCTAAAAAAATATGGGGCGTTCCATTTAAAATTTTCGACTTTCTCGCCATTGAATATGGAGAAACAGTAATTCAATTTTTGACCACCTGTATAAGATACTCCGATACAACAAATGACAATCTATTTGACAACATCTGAAGAGTAATCGTGCCAACGTAGATCTTTTTTGAATGAACGTTGGTTGACATATGGAGTTTTAAAGAGCATGTTGAAATTTACCAAAAAAAGCTTAAAACCAAAATAACTCGAAAACGAAAAACGCTAGGTACCAATAACTTTTATCAAAGTCAACCTATTTTTCTATGTACAATTAAACGGTGTAATAAAAACTACAGCATTCCACTTAAAATAACGAAGTTATGGTCTACTTCCGGCACAGAATAACTTATTCTGTGGTGGAACCTCAAAAAGCTCTGACGAACTAGTTAAAACTTGCAAATGTCAAAATTTTTAAGAATTTTATGCACTAAAAATAGTTTTATTTCTATTGTATATTTTGAACAGAAAAGAATTGATGCAAATATGATTTAAATAGCAAGAATTATGAAATATTTTGATATGTATAGCCTAACAACCTTATAGTGTTATGGTACAAACAGCTAGTACCTTGAAATCTGGTAATATATGGCTGTAAAATAACTTTAAAAACGCTGGTGCGTTTTTACACCAGTGGGACTAAATGGGTTAAATGTAATACCCTTAATTAATTTTTAATCTTATAGATTTATTTCAAATTTATCATTACAGAAATGTATAATCAACATAAAAAATACACAAATATGTGGTGTCGAAATATTAAAATTTAATTCTAATCCTTCCTTGGAGTGTGTATTTTGTGTACAGCCAACAAGTGTTTCCTCAAAAGATCTTTTCTACTCACTACGGTATTGCAATATTGACATTTTGTCTCTCCCAAATGAAAAGGTATGTGTTGTTTCAATAAATACATAGTTGGAAACTTTTGGGCGCATATAGGACATTCGTTTTCAGGATTTAATTCCTTTATTAAATAATTTTCACTGCTTAATAATTTCTGTACATTCGAGTTATTATGAGGTATTTCTCCTTTGGTAGTTTCAGTCTCTTTTATATTTTCTGCAACATTCTCATTACCATAATCGCCTTGACCTGATGGAAATGGGCTAGAAGTATCTCTTCTCTTCTTATTCGGTCCTTTATCTTCTTTATCAACATCCACTCCTTGTTTCTTTTCTTTCTCGATAGATCCACGATTCCTTTTCATTCCCGGCTTGGGTGTTTCCACCTTTTCCTCCGTTAATACAGGTTCATTTAAACTATCTTTCTTCTCTTCGGGAACATCATCAGCTAATCCACTTACTTTTAAAAGTTCCGCAACTCGCAAAAACGAACTAAAGTTTTCTGTTGCAACTCTAACCTCTCCAAGATACATAAACTCCAAAATTCCCACCATCTCCTCATAACCAACATCTCGGAGGATTATAACCGGATGAGGACATGGATTATCAATCAGAATATCGTGAAAATACGAGCTAAATGCCGATAAAACAATCTTATGGGCTTTTAACTTCTTCCCATCGCAACATATCGTTACATCAACAAAGTCGCCGCTTTTTCTTACAACATCAAATGACAGTCTCATATGATTTAGATGGTTATCCCAGTTTAACATGTATTTATCGTTGGAAGTGCTCATTTTTGATGCTAAAAAATAAATAACAAGCTTTTTCAGATATTTGTACGTTTACTTGTAAAAAGTATGACATACGACGGTTTTAAGAACTAAAAAAGTGCATTATCGAAGCACCAACGTTAAATATTGAAAAGCACTAAAATTTTGATTTATTAATTTCTTTAGGTTAATTTTTTTTTTAACATTAATTATTTCAAAAACTAAATTATGTGATAATTATTTTATCACTATCATTTATTTTGTTTAATTTCGAATTACTTAAGAAATAAATAATAAAGGTTACGTGGATATTTTTGATTTATTTGTGTGGTAACCCAATTTAACACTTTTGACATAATTGATGTAAACAAGTTTAAATTTAAATCTAATTTTATTAAATAAGAAATCGTATCATATTATAAATCTTCACGTATGGTTTGTTTAATAACAGGGTATAATTTTAAATTGTGGAATTAATCAGTAAACGCTGCTATTGGTCGTGACGTAAAAGAGTATAATCTGTGAACAACGCCCATGAAGAAAGTTAGGTTATAAATAACAATTAATAGCTTTGTTTATCACGTTTTTGTCAGTATTTCTTTGATTTTGTAGTTAATCATGCCTCATATATTTGAAATTTTTGTTGCTTGCTGGTAATTTGTATAAATACCATACCTACTATGACTGAAGAAGGATATTGCAAGGAATATCCTTCTGCCCTTTGTTGATATGTTTATGATAGCAAATTTTTTTTAAAACTGAAAGTTTCTCCCTTGGAGAAATTCGTGATGTTAAAACAAATAAGTAAGTATAAATATTGTTATGAGTACTCTGCATAGTTTTTTAAAAATATATTGGAAATTAGTTATCATACTGGATTTAAAACTTGAGATGTCCTGTTCTAAAGATTGAGTGGAAGTTGAAGTAGAGGCAACAGCTTCTTGAACCAACTGTCTCTTCACTCTCTTAAGAGCAGCGACCCTAGCAGGCTGAACAGATGCTCTTTTTCTGTCAGGTTGATAATCAAATATATGAGGTACAACACCTGCCTTCATCTTTTTCTTGCCTCCCATCAGTTTGAACCTTATATAGTTCTCCATATCTTCTTCTAACTGAAACACAAAGAAAAACCATTAGGACTGTATTTGTTTAATAAAAAATAAGTCGGTGCAAAAGAAATAATAAATTCAATAGTATGCATATTTTAAATTAAGGTATTTAATATTCAATACTTACATTAAAATGGTCCTCGCAGACATGAAGAGCATTAGAATTTGGTGAAATCTCATGTACATCTCTTCGACAGGCTTTAAGCCATTTTGTCCGGCGATTACGATCAAGTGGCAATCTAATAAATAATTTATTTGATGTTTTTACCGTCGTATTTTTGCAAAGCGGCACCAGGCAGTACTTAAAATATTTTTGATTATGTTCTTCCATAATAAAAGCTTAAGTTCACAATACGCCTCACAAAAACAACACGGCTAAGTGCACAGCTGTGATGCGGCAACTCAAAATCATACTCTATGACGTCGCAGCAATGGCGGTGTTTCGACGTCATTTGAAATGCTTTTGGAATGCGCGAAACTCTAATACATTTTTACTAAGGTATTAATTATTTCTAAGGAATTATACTTGGGGAATAGTCTTTTTAGATATAACTAAATGCTATTATAGATACAAAATAAAAATGAAAAGTTCCCTATATGCATCAATGGAGTATTTTAATTCTTTTTTTTAATTCCAGTCTTTGTTATTTAAGCCCAAGGTCCGTTGAGTATTGGTTATAAGTTATAAGTATGGTTATAAGATTATCCAACTCGAACAAATTGATGTTGACGGGGTGATGTACACAGGAAAAAATATAGAGTAAAAATAAACTCTAAAACATGGTTCAGATCGGTCCAATATATTTAGAGTTATTTTTTTGCACTATATAGTGTAGGTGAATAGATTAAAATTTTACACTAAATAGTGAAAGATGGTGTTTATTAAATAGTGTAAAATCGTTACTCTATAACAGTGTATTATATGTAATCTAACTAGATGTTGTCGTGACTCTAATTAGATACATTTCTAATCTAATCAGTGTAAATTATTAAAAATTCGCTCTAATTTTACTCTATTAAGTGACAAAATATCACTAAATAGTGTGTATCTTTCACATATTAGTGTTAATTTTTAATAGGAAGTATAGAATATTTTTAGGAAGGTTTTAGGTTTGTAATAAAAGTCAAAATTATAAATATATTTCTTTTTATTTTTACTTGTAATATATTGTTATATCTTAAATTTAAAAAAAAATAAATTCTTTTTATATAACCATACTTAATCCATTTTAAAGTTTCCACCGAGTCACCATGAAAACTGCATCTAATGAGTCTTCTATAAGTTTTCTGTATGTATAGTTGTACATACTTACCAATTTTCGCAAGGAACTCGTACGTAAAATCTTCCGGAAGTTCCACTAATTTCACAACACGAATGTTTGGCAAACATAATTAAAATAAAAATACTCGTTCTTTCTTTTTATATCGCGTAAATCAGGTCTCGAGACGCTGTCGAGTTCCGACTCGTTTAGTAAATGGCCGTTAAATTTTAGCTGTATCACACCACATGTTAATCACGTGGTACCGACGAGTAATCCCGAGCAAAATAGTGCGGTGCCTACGAAGTACCCGAAGGAAAAGTACACGTCTAGTGTAAAATTTAATGTTTTATATATTACATAACTTCACTAACATAAGTAAAAAAGAACTCTCCTTTAGAGAACTGTAAAAACTACTCTATTAAGTGAATAATATATGAACTCTATATTAATATTAAATATAGTGTACATTAGAGTTATTTTTACCATGTGATATTACAATTTTTACTCTAATTCTTTTTACCAACTACTCTAAAATTTTTACATGACACGATTTTTTCCTGTGTAGGAAACGTGACGTCATTGGAAGAAAAGTATAACATTATAATATACAGGTTCCCATTATGTATGGAATATAGTATCAACTTTATAAAAAAAACATTTTATACAAAAGTTGTTTAATATTTTGTTTGCCATAATAAGACAGCATTCAATTGTTTTTATTTCAGAAAACAAATGAGCAACGAATAACACTTGAAGTTTTTTAAATGGCAATGTATCCTTTCGTTAGGCTCATTTGATAGAGATTTGTTTTCTCTTTACGATGACGTAAAATTTTAGTACTCTTATATCAGAACATTTTTGAAAAAAATTTAAAATTTGTTTATTAAGAAAATTTAATCCGAGATCGTCAAGTACCTCGAATTCCGAACACTAGATATAAAACTAGAAACATTCGGGTTTAGCCGTCTTTAGACAAGTGCGGATGATTCCAGTTCTAGGTCTAATCTTAGTTCTATTTCAGTAAAAATAGACAACAATTTAAGGCTTAGTAACAATTAAAACTAGAACTAACACTAGACCTAGAACTAGAAAGTATCGGAATTTTTCTAGTTATAGGTCTAGTGTTAGTTCTAGTTTTAGTGCAATAAAAATATACAACATAGTGATATCTAGCAACATCATAATGGCTTTTTAACCCTACAATACTATTCCTTCGTAAAATTGACAAAAGAACACCATGAAGTTGTCCATTTGTCTATTATATGATAACTAACTTCAGATTTAAAATGTCAACCTCAATTTTGGTATATTTGTAATCTTCATTAAAAATCCTTTAAAATAAGTACAAACACGATATATTTATCTTCAATATTAATGAAGTTATGGTCAACTTCCGGTTAGAAATGTCAAAGTCAATTTTGACATATTTGTAATCATCGTGAAAAATCATTTAAAATGAGCCCAAACATGATATGTTTAATTCCAATATTAGTTGAGATATAAGCAACATCCGATTTGAAAGACAATGACATTTTGACATATTCTTAATTTTTATAAAATGTCTTAATATTTGTCACAAAAATAAAAATTTAATAAAAAATAAAAAATTAAGGTTGGTATTAATATTTAAAAATTAAATTTCTTCATTGTTGCTAACTTCGGGTTTAATGTTTTTTATTCTAACTGTTTAGATTTTTGAGATAAGCGCGTCATCTTTGGACTCATTTTAAAGGTTTTTTAATGAAGGTGACAAATACATCAAAATTGATGTTGACGTTTCAAACCGGAAATGATTGTATTTCCATTAATATTAAAGTTAGATATGTCGAGTTTGGACTCATTTTAAAGGATTTTTTATGAACTTGACAAATATGTCAAAATTAAAAGTTAAAAGTTCGAACTTTTTGGTTTTTTGAGATAAATGCGTCAAGTTTGGACTCACTTTAAAGGTTATTGAAACTGAAATTTTTTTTTAACGACTAGCCGTGCGTCTTCAGACTTTTCTAAGTTCTTGTCTAACACGCCCAGCTAAACCTAAAACTTTCTAGTTCTAGGTCTAGTGTTAGTTCTAGTTTTAATTGTTATTTAATCCTAAGTTCTTGTACAATTTAATTGATCTAAAAAAATTTTTTTTTGATTTAAACCACTTACCTTGCTTATAATTTCATTCATATACCCATTTTGAATTAAGTACAACCTTTAAATTCAATTAATTGTGTTTTTCATTAAAAAAACTTAAATTCAACGTCAATTTTGACAAGCAACTGCAATATTTGGATTTTAATCACCAGGGTAACCGAGTCAAGTTAGATAACCTTAAAATAATAAAATCTTATTTCGATTTTTTTATCAATTCTAACCTAATTTTTATTAATTTTAAAACAATCCGAATTTTTTACGATTATCTCGCATTTTTTTTAACATCTTTATATTTTTGTGTATTGCTTTACTGTATAAATAAAAACATAGAAATGTCAATTCTCCCAATGACGTCACAGCAAGGCCTTTGCGGGGGGATACGTTCATAACAACAGCGTTTATATGGAGTTGGATAACCTTATACAGTATGTTTAGTCAACGGACCTTGATTTAAGCCGAAACATACTTAAAATGATGTGAATAGTAATCGTTATATAGTTTTTTTTTGTCCCCAAGGTTTGTGTAAAATTGTTATTGATAAATGGTAACAAAAATAATCGATTTTTGTATGATTTCTTGTTTGAATTAAATGTAATACCCTTAATTAATTGTTAATCTTATAGATTTATTACAAATTCAACATTACAGAAATGTATAATCAACATAAAAAATAACTAATATGTGGTGTCAAAATGTTAAAATTAAAGTTTAATTCTAATCCTTCCTTGGAGTATGTATTTTGTGTACAGCCATTAAGTGTTTCCTCAAAAGATCTTTTCTACTCACAACGGTATTGCAATACTGACATTTTGTCTCTCCCAAATGAAAAGGTATGTGTTGTTTTAATAAATATATAGTCGCAAACTTTTGAGCACATATAGGACATTCGTTTTCAGGATTTAATTTCTTTATTAAATAATGTTCACTGCTCAATAATTTATGTACATTCGAGTTATTATGAGGTATTTCTCCTTTGGTAGTCTCAGTTTCTTTTATATTTTCCCCAATATTCTCATTACCATAATCTCCTTGACCTGATTGAAATGGGCTAGAAGCATCCCTTTTCTTCTTATTCACTCCTTTATCTTCTGTATCAACATCCACTCCCTGTTTCTTTTCTATCTCAAAAGATCCACGATTCCTTTTCACACCTGTCTTGGGTGTTTCCACCCTTTCCTCAGTTAATACAGGTTCATTTAAACTATCTTTCTTCTCCCCTGGAACATCATCAGCTAACCCACTTACTTTTAAAAGTTCAGCAACTCGCATAAACGAACTAAAGTTTTCTGTTACAACACTAACCTCTCCAAGATACATAAACTCCAAAATTCCCACCATTTCCTCATAACCAACATCTCGGAGGATTATAACCGGATGAGGACATGGATTATCAATCAAAATATCGTGAAAATACGAACTGAATGCCGATAAAACAATCTTATGGGCTTTTAGCTTCTTTCCATCACAACGTATCGTTACATCAACAAAATCGCCGCTTTTCCTTACAACATCAAATGATCGTCTCATATGATTGAGATGATTATCCCAGTTTAACATGTATTTATCGTTGGAAGTGCTCATTTTTTATGGTAAAAAGTAAATAAGTTTTTTGAGATATTTTAAGTTTACTTGTAAACAAGAATACGACATACGACGGTTTTAAGAACTAAAAAAGTGTGTTATCGAAGCACCAACGTTAAATATTGAAAAGCACTAAAATTTTGATTTATTAATTGCTTTAGGTACTTTTTCATTAAAATATTTTTTGAAACATTAATTATTTCAAAAACTAAATTATGTAATGATTATTGTTTGTTTAATTTTGAATTACTCAAAAAATAAATAATAAAGATTACGTGGATATTTTTGATTTATTTGTGTGGCAACTCACTTTAAAACTTTTGACATATTGATGTAAACAACTTTAGGTTAAATTTAAATCTAATTTTATTAAATAAGAAATCGTATCATATTATAAATCTTCACGTATGGTTTGTTTAATAACAGGGTATAATTTTAAATCTTCCATTATGGGTAAATTGTCCCAAAAATCTCGATGCCTATTGATGTCTTCGGCATTTTCCATTTTTAAATCATTCGCAGATTTTATGTGAAGGTGGTTTAAAGGTTTGTTGTAATGTTTATTTACTGGAATCCATTGTAAATGAGGTATTTTAGGATATCCTGTTTTAGCAAAAGAAGTCCATATGTTTAAGAGAAGACCTTTCATTGATTCGTCTAATTCGCTCAGTTCTTCATATAAATTTTTATTGTTTGGAAATATATAGCTTAAGTCATCTCCATGACCTACTCCTATAAGAAGACATTGAAAATTAATTTAGCAGAGGCTGTAATAATGTTGATATTGATAAAGAAAAATCAGGTTAGATAAATTAAGTATTTTAGATAAAATAAGGGATTTGTTTTGTACTGTGTATAATCTTTATGAAGAGTTCTACTAAGAAATTAATTTAAAGATTATATAATAAGGCATGTAAAGTTGAAAATTTACTGTATATTAGGTTATGTCATTTAAGTTTGTAGAAATTATTATTATTTTTCTTATTTGCAGACAGTTCAAAATCCATCAAATCATAAGGAAATATCAGATTAACCCCTCAGCCCAGAAAAGTAAGCCTTTATTTTTTGACTTCATATGTAGTCTACTCAGTTCTGTTGAGGCCAGATTGTTCAAGAATGTAATGATTTATTTCAATTTGGATCTCAAAACTGCATTATTAAATTGTATTTATTATTTTGTTATTAGAGCACATATCAGCAGTTATTTGATGGCACCAATAGAATCCAAAATGATCATAAATGTTAGTGTACGAATGAATTGCTGCTCCAAACTACAAATTAAAGTTCTTTGGGTGAGTAGTTTTTATAAGTAGTTCTTTTTAGGAGTCTTGGTAGTACTTTTGATCACACACCTGTTGGGTTTGTGGCCACAACTGCTTAAACAACATTACTTGAACTAAGTGATTTGGCTGTGTACACATTTTAATAAAATAATTTAACAGGACTTGTTCATAATACTACAAGAATGTATGTTACCCTCAAATTATGTGTCACAGCCTTTTTATCCGAGAATATACTTAAATCTAGCTCCAATTTGCTTGTTTCTGGTTATATATTTGTATTGTAACTTTATAAGTATCACAATGATTTTTCATGCAATGAAATAGTCGTCATTAAGCAAAATATGATTGTAAATATTCAGTGGGTATATCTTTGCACTTGTTGTGGGGACATATACAGAGAATGGCAGATACAAGACAAACTAGACGAATATGGGAGGCAAGAATAATATGAGAGGGAGGCCTAAATAAAAAAAATGAGATGAAGTAACTAATGAAATACCACAAAAGTAGTTTTAACTAGTTTAAAACTAGTTTTGACTATGAAAGTAATTAATTAGAGTATTAGCAGTTTTATTCAATTTACTGTTCTACAACTACACCTCAATGACTACACCAGATGAAGATGCGTGGGATTCAGAACAGTTCAGGGTACACACTAAGACACAGAAAAAGAAACATAGTTAAATGATATTAATGTGAGATAGAAAACATAATCAGATAGGGACATAAGTGTAGAAGAGTTTGGAATTTGGCGATTTTGAGGTTCTAGGAGCCTCATCTAATACATTCAATTAAATCTAGTAACATCTATTATTTACCATATTCTGTATGTTTTCCAATCCATTTACTACCCGCTGATGCAACTCCATTTCCAGAATAACTAAAATAATAATTATATACAAACGATTTTGAGTAGTATGCTTGAAGCTTTGAAGCCTTTTCAGCACAATGAACAAACATGCGATCACTTAAAATCTAAAAATCGGTCAATTAATGTTTAATACTAATAATTTTTAGTAATTTTACCGCTACTAAATCCCTAAAACTATCCTTCGAAACTGCTTTATCCTTAAAATATACTTTTTTAATATCTTTAGAAACTTTTTCCATATCGTCTTTAGATACAGTGTAATTATAATCAAATACTAAAGGTGCTAATTCGTTCCATTTCTCCTCTAATTCTTCCAAATGTTTCGGTTCACCTATAAACTCCAATCCTGGATAAAGGCCTTCTTCAGAAGTATAAGTATTAATCCAAGGGAGATCATGAAATGCTTTTTTTGAAAGTAACGAAATTGGATGATCAGGTAAATAAGAGTCCTTCATAGGTTCTTCAATCGTAACCCCAATGGGTGAATAAGGATAAAACCCCCACGGTCTTAACACCTTGATAGCACTAACAACCTCCTCCACCGATTTAGTTTTCATACAATCAATCATAATCCTTGTATTTTCATTAAAACAATTTAAAGATTTAGCCACCATTCCAGTTTTTTCCAAAGGGTTCTCTTGTATTTTTGACGGCCCTAAAACCGTTCCACTTATTGATATCCCCCGATGGAAAAGACCTCTTGTTAAAGGTGAAAAATAGTGAAAATGAACACTGGAACCTCCCGCTGATAAACCCGTTAATGTCACTGAATTGGGGTTTCCACCAAAATCTAATATGTTTTCTTTAATCCAATTTAAAGCCATCGCTTGATCTCGCAATCCTAAATTTCCTGGTAAAACTTCATCTTGGGTGCTTAAAAATCCCAAAGTTCCCAAACGGTAATTAACCGTTACAAAAATTATGTCACGATCCATTAAAAATCGCGCCCCTTTTTTATTCGAACCGTACATAAATGCACCACCATGTATAAAAACGATAACATCTAAATTATCGTTAGGGGAAGGTTTTAATTTTGGTGTAAAGATATTTAGGTACAAGCAATCTTCAACCCCGCGATATTCACCACCGAACGGTTTTATAACATGATTAATTTGTGCGCAAACTATGTTTTTATTAGTTGCGTTATAAATTACATCGTTCCAAGGTGAAATAGGCTCAGGTTTCTTAAAAAAAACTTAATTATTTCTTAAAAAATTTAAATTTGACTTACTTCAAATCTAAGATTATTTATAGGAGGTTTTGCGTAAGGAACTCCATAAAACGCTGAATAAATTCGATTTTCATAAGAAGATTCGTAAATTCCCTGAATTTTTCCTAAACGAGTATTTAGAATTGGCACATCGCAATTTATTGATGTAAAAAATAGTATTCCAAATATATTTAAATAAATCTTCATTTTGAAATTATTTTATTATAAAGTGATTGTGGAATTTGTTCTTTTAATTAAAAGGGGAATTGTTATCTGTGTTTGTTAAATATAAAATGAGGAGATAATTTAAATTAAAATTGTTATCACTGTTTTTTTTTGTTTGTTTATGCCAGTGTTTCCCAAACTTTCGAAAAAAAATCAACACATTTAATATAAAGACTTATCCTACTTAATGTAGGTTGAGCTGAAAAGTGATTTCAATTTTCCACATCTTGAGCAATAGCTTCTGAGAAGTGTACAGATTTCGAGCAGACTTTTGGCATAATAAATAATTAATCCAGTCAGATTTTGATATCGTATTTTTGTAGTTATCAAAGCATTCTGTGCAATACTTTTCCTCTTTATCTTTAGAACTTTCTTATTTATTTGTAACTATCTTGTAACTAAAAAACTGCAAATCACCAGGTGTCGATGAAATTGCTAACGAGATGACTAAATACAGCGGGCAAGGACTTATAAAGGAAATGACCACCCTATTACAAAAAAAACTGGAAATTTTAAAATTATTCAGAAAATTTGTAGCCCAGAAAATAACAATACAAACCGGAATAAGCTAAGAACAGCAAGGATTCCGATCCAACAAGTCCACTATAGACGCAATATTCATGCTACGTCAATTAACAGAAATCCATAGAGTTCAATAAGCCCCTCTAACCTCTGCTTCGTCGACTTCACCAAAAGATACGATAAAATATAGTAACACACTTAACAAAGGAATTGAATACGGAAAACTGAACAAAAATCAAAACCTGCGATGAACTAATAGAGGAAATCCCGTATCAACCGGTATTAGACAGGGCGATAGTCTGAGCGTCATAAGTAGAGTCAAGTACACTAATATAGGTTATAAAATGGGAAATTGTAGAATACAGATCATGAGCTACGCTGACGATGTAGTCCTAACATCCTAATCTATGTAAGTTTGCTGTTCAAACGACGTTCAGACGATGGAAAGTCGATCCTATGCAGTTTAAATATCTTGGAGTCTATATATCAAGCAATAACAACACCAGACATGAAGTGAAATCACAGGCCACCAAACTCGAGGTAATATCTGGTTGGGACACCTCCGGGACATCATATGGTGGAACAAACACAGGGCGGTAAAAAGCGAAGTAAGGATCTATAAAACATGTGTAAAACCACTAAGATACGCAGTCGAGACAAGAGCCGAAACATCAACAACCAAACAAGTTATGGGAGTCACAGGGATGAGAACCCTAAGAACTATTACAGGATGTGGTCAGATGGATAAGATCGACGAAAAGACACTAGAGAGATCATGTTGAACTTATGGGTGAGGAAAGATTGGTAAAAAAAATCCAAGCTCAAAAACCAGACACCAGGCGACTTCCAGGAGACCACATAAACGCTAGCATAAGGGATAACAACCCATAGGAACGGAAGTGAGAAAAGGATGAAAGAGGAGAAATGGAAATAAATCAGGGCTAATCTCTAAAGTGAGAAGAAGAAAATTTATAAGTCTAGTCAATAAGGCCGGGGCGATTCGCGGCTGTCGCGTTATAATATCATAACCAGTTTTAGGTTCATATAGCTCTTAATCACTGAGCCTCGGCCGCAAGCTACCTCGGTTAAATTAGTGAATTGATTATCTGACAAAGCCGAGACCGCTGGCGGGCGAGGCGCCACAAAATGATGCATACTTTCAGGTTGATATAATCTTAATCAGTGAGTCTACGCCGCAATCGATTTCGGTTTAATTATTCAGAAGATCTATAAGTCTACTTAATTAAACCAAGGCGCCCCAAAATTATGCACAGTTTCACGTTGATATTATGTTAATCACTGAGCCACTATATGATGACCATTTTTAGGTTACTTTATAGTATACTTAACCCAGATATTATTGAAAAATATTTGTATGTCTGATTGAAATTTTTTTTGGGATCATAATCAATACTTGCCTTAATGTTAATATTTTTTACAAAATTGACATGTTTGTGACAAAAAGGGCGATATTTTAATACGTGGCCTATACCATCAAAACACGAATTCTAGTGAAAAGCTTTCGCTGTACGCCCAGGTTTTCGTTGATCTGCCTTCTTAAAAGTCTCCAACATACTTGTCGCTACACTCCGGCAGAACTATAGATGATCATAATATATTCACCATTGTTAGCTTTGTATAGTTGCCAAGCATTGTGAAGCGCCATGTCCAGGCAGTGAGCAATAAGTGAAAAATAGCAGTTCTTGCCTCTAAATTAAGTCCTGTATATTCTGATCAAAATATGAACTCCTCCCATATTGTTATTGTAGACTTTAATAAGAGCGGGTTGATTAACAAAAACGTATTTCTTTTCTTTTTACGAAAACCTTTTTATTTTGTGCACAGGATTTACTTTTGCGACGTTTGATGCCACTGTGACAACACTATTATCATGTCACTTGCAAATTATGATTTCTTCAGCTCTTGTAGATTGGAATTTGTTGGAACCTCGGTGCATCTTTTGCATGTCTTTGTTTGTTGGCAAAGGATATTTGGATACGCAATTTTCCCTTATTTTCCCAGTCGCTTTGAATCCCCTCTTTTTCCTAGCTCATCAATCAACGGTACCGAGGTAAAAAAATTGTCAAAAAACAAGGGGAAGGGTGTCTGGTTGTTAATTTTCCAAAGAAGATCAGGATATTGAAGGATTATACTGGCTCCTAATCCAAGTTTTCTGTACTGGTTCAAATTTTCTAAAGATTGCCCTTGTTGACACCATATGATATAACCCAATCGAGTTGCTCCCACCCCATACTTGTAGCCCCATCAGAGGAGCTTGCCACGTATAAATTGACTACATGGATGTCCCCCATAGTAAGGCACCATAGCTTCATCAATGCTATAGTTTTCTTCAAAGGTGCAAAATTAAAAAAATTGATATTCCACGCATCTATTAATGGCCAAATGTTGGCAAATTTATTCTCTTTGAAATTAGAGTTATCGCTACAGTGGAGATTAGATCACAACATAATAAAGGTGAAGCGATCTCTAGACAAGGCGTTTAAATCAATAGGCATACCACAGTCAGTGGCATTCTCCCAATACATTTGTCTCCTAGGTACAATAACATAGAACCACTGAACACCAAAATTCCGAAGAAACATTGCATTTCCTCATTGATCACATTACCTACTTTGTTTTTTCTGTAGCATGTTTATAATGTTATATATATATATATATATATATATATATATATTAACATGTTTATAATGTTATTATCAAATAGACATTCAAAATAATACAAGGGAGTCTGTTTAAACGTTACTGCTTCCATGTCATTCAAAATTCCAATTATTACTTTTGGGTTGTATGTCGCGTGATGACCAACTATATGCTTTATTTTTGGAGACAACAACTTCAGCAGTTCGCTGAGAAATTGTTTGTGTTGAAATAGTGGGGTTACTACTGGAGTTCATAAACAACATCAAATTCATTAGCTAATTTCGCTTTAACATAACGGTTAAATTGCAAATTATTTGCGTTTTGGTGTAGCTCACATGTGCAATTATTGTAATTTATTAAGTTATCTGAAATAGTTTATTAAAAAACAAGTTTCGTAAGACACGTTTGAAATGCACGAATTCAAGTTGAAAAACGAGTGGCGAAGCCACGAGTTTTTTAATGAATGAGTGCTTTAAGTCTTATGAAACGTGTTTTTTATGCTATTTTTTAACAAAAATAAAGTAAATTTTGGCAATGTAGGGAAATAGGTATGTAGCAGTTGGTAACACCGGAACACTTGAAAATAGAAACTTTGAATTGACAATTAAAAACTGTCAAAACACAAAATATATTCACCTGAAAAAAAAAGTTTGATGTACACCTCCCAAAATACGAGAAATTGCTCAGAGTCAATGTCCTCATCATTGTGGACCTTGTATTCGATGCTAAGAACGTGTTTAAACATCCATAGACAAAAATTGTCACATTAACAACTAGAAAAATTAATGACCCAATGTCACCAACTTGAACTGGTTCCATAAAATGTTACTAAAATTTCATTACAGCATCGGATGCTGTAAGGAGTCTCATTACAGCACCCGTTTGAATACTGTTATAGCTTCCATTGCTTACCGTTGCGAATTACAAAAAATAAATTTATCTGGTATTATACAGGGTGATTTATTAGCGCACCATCAAATTTTGACATATGATAGCTAACCCAATTACCAAAAAAAAATGTTAATGAACATATGTCCTATTTCAATTAAATATTTACGAAATTATAACACTTTAAAGTTTTCTGCAGCGAATTTATTAATAGTCAGTAAAATCAAACATTACAACAAAGTTGTCATTGTAAAATGTCAGTTTGCTGTAATGTTTAATTATTACTTACAACAAGAAACTGAAAACGTACGCTTATAGCACTGAAGAGTACCTATGCTGATACAATTTTCATGTATGGTTTTTGTAATGAAAATGCTCGACAATCAGTACGAGAATATCAAGAAAGATTTCCACAGCGTCATTTGCCATATTATTCAGTTTTTAGCGATTCTTTCAGAAAACTTCGAGAAACAGGTAATCCTGCTCCAGCAAAAGCTATTCGACCGCATGTAGTTAATGTATTGATAATCCTCCAACGTACATGTAAGTCAAAATTTTGCATGGCGCGTATTGAACCGCCTTCATCCGTGTCGTAAACAGAATGTTAAAGCTCTACAGCCAGGAGATAATCAGCAACGGTTAGCATTTTGTGAATGGTTATTGCAGCAACATGCCCAAAATAATGACTTCGTTTCAAATGCTCTCTGGACAGATGAATCATGTTTTACACGAGATGGTATAAATAATTACCATAATGAACATATCTGAGCATTACAAGAAAATTTCAACATGGTTTCAGCATCAACGTTTGGGGTTTAACAACAATTTACTAAGTTTGCATGTACTTGATGGACGTTTGAACGCTGTAAATTACAGATTTTTTGATTTACTTGAAGATATACCTCTTAATATAATTCAAAATATGTGGCACCAGCACGATGGTGCTCCATCTCATCGCGGAAGAGTAGTTGTAAAACCAATATTTTCCAAACAAGAGGATTGGTAATAATGGTCTATTTGCTTGGCTACCTAGATCCCCCGACCTTAATCCATTGGATTTCTACTTATGGGGTCAAATGAAACAAATTGTGTATCAAGTGGAAATTAACACACGAGAACAGTTATTAAACAGAATACAAATGGCTGCTACTGAAATAAGAAATCAACCAGACATTTTAAATCGGCTGAAGAACTCTTTAATTCGTCGTTGTGAAGCATGTATTCTAGCAGAAGGAGGCTATTTTGAACAATATTCGTAATATTTATGTGTTTTAAAAAAAATGTTTCAGTTAATTATGATATAAAAATTAAAACTTTAAGGTGTTATAATTTCATAAATAATTGAAATAGGACATATGTTCATTAACATTTTTTTTGGTTATTGGATTAGCTATCATGTCAAACTTTGATGGTAAGCTAATAAATCACCCTGTATATTTACTTCGAAAAACTCATGTTAAAAAACTGCTGGATTAACCTCAAAATACCACGCGCAGCAACTATCACATCGGATTGACAGCACTGAGTGGAGATGGGTTTAATACTACTCTATCGAAATGCACACAGAAAATATGACCGAACTATTCACATTTCCATTGAAATTTTTTTTTCGGTCTGTTGTTTTAAAACTACGATAGCAATAAGCGGGTTAATCACTGGGCTTCGGCCGCAAGCGATCTCGGAATAATTGTAAAAGATCTATAAGTCTACTTAATAAAGCCGATGAATCACAAAATGATGCACAGTTTCAGGTTGATATAATGTTAATCACTAAGCCTCGGCCAGAATAAATCTTGGATTAATTAGTCAATAGATCTATGTATTCAAAAGATCTATAAATCTATTTGAGTCACAAAATGATGACCAGTTTTAGGTTAATATAATCTTAATCGAATTTGTTAACGTCGAGGCCGCCTCCGTCGAGACGTTACAATATAATGACCAGTTTTATCTACAACTTGACGTGATATGTATTTTTCACACGCACATTTCAGTCCATTTTGCTAGTCCAAATTGAATAAAGTTAAAACTCTCAATATTTTCAATGTTTATAATCCAGACGCAGCCCAAGTGTGACGTAGCGTATACCCTCACTAAACTCTTCATATACTCCTAAGAGGATCCGTACCATACTTTGAGAAACACTGATTTATGTGGTGTAAGAAAACAATTAAGTATAAAAACGACTCATTTAATTTATTTTTTTCAATTAATATTTACAAGAGGTTACAATCAAAAAATAAAAATTACATTAGGAGGTGCAGACTAACACTTACAACTAACGTAACGTTTTAATGAATTAATAAATAATTACAATCTACTATTTACAAGCCTTATTGTACAATACACAAGGTGATTTGAAACACTTACAACGAGTTCGACGAAAAATAACTTGTGCGGAATGAGATTTATGTGCAAAAAAAAATTATTTAATTATAAGTTAATTTAATTACATATCTAAATCAGTCTGATGTTTTTTAAATTGATATGATGGGTTGTTGCTTTTTGATTTTTTTTATCATCATGTACATAGAATAAATAACTTAGTTAATAAAAGTGTTTAGATAATACATAAAATGAACTAGATTTCTTTGGCTTTTTCAAAAAAAACTGGCTTTCTTTAAAAAAATTAATAAAATAATTAAAAAAGTCCCTAACAAACGTTTCTTCTTTTGAGCCTCATTTCACTACTCGCGACAGCAATCCATTCATTTCTCGAATTATCAAACCAAGTTAATCCTAAATTGTATCTTCCATTTAAATTAGCGTGCTGACAATGAGAGAACCACCACCCACCTTCATAATTACTTGCACAATGTGTATTTGAAATATCTCTATCGTTATCAACCGTTGAAAATTCCATGCGATTTTGATAATCCAATGCGTCACTTGCATTTCCATTGTATTTATTTACGGTTAATTTAAATCCGGTATCGTAATTTCCTACTTGGAATTCATCATAATTCGCTTGCCAATGTTTACCGTAAATATCGCGCATATTTATTTGTAATTTCGTACAGTTTTCGCTAGTGAGTGCGTGCAGGTGGCGATTCCCAATCCAAAATTCGCCGGTGGCCGTTCCGAAACCATTTGAATAATCATTCCAATTTCGATTAAAATTAACAGAACCATCTTGACGTCTTTGAATCGTCGTCCAACCTTCGTTACAATAAGCCGTAATTGGTTCACCTTCACCCGGTGAAATTAAATAAATTCCCGATGGACCTTGAATCGAGGTACAATCGAATGGAAGTTTATTAATAATATTTTTATATTCCTTTTCGAACGTTTGGAATTGTTGAACTAGAGTTATAGTTGATTTCGTTGCGTTAACATCTTTCGTTGAAGATTCAGTTTTAAGGATATGATCGTGGAGCTTCGAAGTTTGAAGATCACTCGATGTTCGTAACACTTCAAAATCTTCAATTAAATTATTAATTTTTTTGTGATCCTCGTCAAACCTATCTTTTGTCGTTGAAACCGTCGAAGCGATCGCTTTCATCGACGATCTAACATTATCTTGATCCTCTTTTAACGCCGATATAGTTGAAGTTGCTTCGGAAGTTTGAACTTCGAGTTTAGAAATTTCTTTACGGAACATTGGTAAATTTTTATTCACTTTATTCTCAATATTTTCGATATTTTCTAGTAATTCCAACATGGAACGATGTAATTTATCGAAATTGCTTAATTGAGAGGTAACGTTTTGAATGTTATTGGAGGTTTTGCGCTGTTGTAACTCCAAATCGCTTAATCTTTTATTTATAACTCTCTTATTTAAGTTATTATCTTTATCTTCGTTATTAATTTCGTTTAAACGGTGATTTTTAACGTACTCGTTCACTTCGTTTCCATTAATTCGATCGAATTCAAACGATTTATTATCTTCCATTCTTACGAAATTTTGTAAAATTTGCATTTCTTCCTCTAATTTTAATATTTTTGTTTGTAAAGCTTCGTTAGTTCTTTTTAAATGTTTAGCTGTTCTTTCTACATCTACAACGTGTTTGCGAAGAGTTCTTTGGTGCCTTGATGGATGATCCAACGTTGGTAATGATCCTTTTTTCGAAGTTAAAGCGTTGAAGGTTTGGGACCATTCTATTTGTAGAGCTTTCATCTGCAATTAAAAAAAAATAAGATTATAAATCGTAAAATTTAATGAGAATTAAATGTGTTAAATTCGCACCTTTAAACCGTTAAAAGTGGCAAAAGATAAGCTTTTATTGCAGTTTAAGATAAAACCTCAACTTGTCTCGGTGTTGAATACGAAGAAAGAGAGAGAAATGTTAAAATGGGAAGGCTACACGAAATCGTTTCGCCTTTTTAAAAGGGACGTGTAACGTCTGCCTGCAAAAGTTATCCGATACGATTTGAAATTTTCTCAACCGACGGTATAAAAGAATGAGAAATATTGAGAAGCCGAGAAGAAGGTTTACGTTGTCTTAATGTTGCCCCGGTATGGTGTAATTTCAGTAAAATCGATACTAGAGAGTACTGGTAGTAGTAGTACTACCGGGTCGGTTTGTCGGAGGCCGGAATTTACATAATATGCAAACGCAACAGTTCCGACGACTTCGGAGGAGCAGCCCTTAAGTTAACGTCCGCGTCCGGGGGAGGAGGTGGAGCTGGAGGTTCTTATCTTTAAGGTTCGCCGGAATTTCAAAGCGTCAACTTTAACTTCTCTTTCCTTTACTTTACAACCTAACAATTTCTTTACGTCTTCAATTTGATAATAAAATTTAAACAAAAACTACAGGATATCATTATATAGAAAATCGAGCTATAAAAAATGTTATTCTTTCGTTTATTGATCACATATATATTTCAAAGCAATTGCAATTCTTTATTTTATGCCACAAAAAAATAGCTAACTCTTAAATATAGCTAAAGATCATGACGAACCTAAGTCCTGCTGAAAACGTTGAAGGCACGAAATAAAGATTTTGACAATTAGACGTGCGAATTGAGGAGAAGAATAAATCTTACATGGACAGCCTATGGCAGACCGAATGATATCTTCAGAAATAACTTGCCCATCTGTCTAAAAATCTAGTTATGAGTTCTAAAAGGCTTCAAATTACACAGAGAAACATTGAAAGGTTCTTGGTGTTTCGCTTCGCGATCGAGTAACTCACGAAGATCTAAGAAGAAAAAGTTGCTGATATGATTACCCAAATTGCAGAATTCAGATGCATTCTCGAGTGAAGATCCAGCTATTTCCAGTGTTGCAAATAATGGATGAAATCACGTTGTCTGAGATACTAGGTGATGTCTAAAATGGCGTAATTATGAACAGAGTTATGATAGTATATTGCAAAATGGAATTTGGGAAACTAACGAATCATTCAGATCGAGCAAGGATGAAGACTGGAAGAAAGCGGGCGTTCTGAGTAACTGGGTTAATGTCATTGATATCTAACAGAACACATGATGCTAAAATAAGTAATCAGCTGGGGGAAAATGTTGCTTGACTTCTTCATTGCTTTATTTCTGATGTTGAAGTACTTCAACTTAATGTTACATAGATGCCATATCCATCAACATATACCTAACCAAATAAAATCCATGCTCAGTGTTCTAAACGTGTGGTTCTTTCAGGCTGTTTTGATAAAAAATCCCAAAGTTACTCACAGAATTTTAATTTTATGCCACAACTTTGCTGGGGTTTTCTCTATGATCTGTGTTGTTCCAATGTGACTCATGATGTATACTGCTCAATTGCAGGCTTCTGCATAAGGAAATTTATAAGGTTGTTCTTGGAGTTGACTTCCTAGCTAATGCTTAGTTATGTAGCAATTTAGAGTAGCTGGGAGAAAATGTTGCTTGACTTCTTCATTGCTTTATGTCTGACGTTGAAGTACTTCAACTTTATGTTACATAGATGCCATATCCATCAACATATACCTAACCAAATAAATTCCATGCTCAGTGTTCTAAACGTGTGGTTCTTTCAGGCTGTTTTGATAAAAAATCCCAGTTACTCACAGAATTTTAATTTTATGCCACAACTTTGCTGGGGTTTTCTCTATGATCTGTGTTGTTCCAATGTGACTCATGATGTATACTGCTCAATTGCAGGCTCCTGCACAAGGAAATTTATAAGGTTGTTCTTGGAGTTGACTTCCTAGCTAATGCTTAGTTATGTAGCAATTTAGAGTAGAGTATCCCTCTCTCTTAATGTATTGGCTATCACATTGTCTTAGGACATTTTCGTCTTCCTCTGCTTCTCTTCACAACTATTTTGTCCGGAAATCTTTGTATATGTTTCAACCCAAGATGTCTCTCTTGTATACATCATTCAATAGGTTTTATATCCAATTTAGAACTTCATCTCAATATCAAACTAAGATGCAGAAAAAATGTTAAAATCGTTGTCTAACTCCACAATTGCAAGGATGATAACTTGAATGTCTAAATCTTCATCTATTAATTGAATTTTGGATTTTGTGTTTGGCAGATAAGTTGGGGATACAAAAAAGAAGCAAGTATTTTCAACATGAATGGAAAAAACAAAAAATATGGAATACTCTTTAATAGATGAGTAAATAAAAAGATGTTACAGAACAAGTTTAATCTCACCTGATATAATTAAAGGTAATGAGATCTGACTAGGTGATTATTAAGATTAATTTGATAAAAATCCAGTTCAAAAAATCATATCACAAGAACAAATTGAGATATCATTATGAGATAAAAACCAATTTAAAGCACAATTAATTAATATTTAATGCTCATAAATTTATTTCTTTATCTCTATACATTTTGATGTAGAAACTTTTTTAATTAATGAATGTATATGTCCGCTCAAAATGGATTAAGTTTGCAAACACCAATTTAAAAAAATCGTATCTCAAAAAGTAATTGAGATATTAAAAGCAAATAAAAACCATTTTATAGTAAATTTAACCCAGTTTTATCACATCAAAAATAAAAATTTCGTTCCTACAACTTTTTGTGATACGATTGTTTTAATAGAACTTGTGGTTATTGAGGTTAAATTAATAAAAGTGCAATTTAACAAATTGTATTTTAAAAAGGAATTGAGATATCAAGATGAAATAAAAACCATTTTAAAGCAAATGTAATAAATACTGGCGAATAAATACTATTTTGCTAATCCTTGGTAATCTTGATTGATGTACTTGCTAGTGGTAATTAAACTGTTATGACACCTGGTTTATGTAAATATCGTAACTCCTATATATTTAATTATAAAATATAAGTAGTAATTACTTATTTTGCAATAACCTCTATATTTTTTTACGGCTCAAAAAAAAAAAAAATATATCAAAGAAACAAAAAAAGGACCACATTCCAGAGCCGTAATTTTATATAGCGGTCCTGAGGCATTGTGCCTCTCAGACGTCCTCGTCTCAGGCAGTTTATACGCGTGAGAAGAGAGAAGAAAGTGCACACTGGGTGCCTTTTTATTTTTACCGACCCCGCCGGCCGTAAAACCCGTTCACTTTATAACATGAACGGTGGTCGTAACGCTTATAATGCCAACTTTTCGGCAACAAAAAAAAACAAATCCAATTTCCACAAAAAAAATCGCAAACTTTACTTTTCGATTTCAATTACCAAAGTTTTCAATCAAAAGAATAAATAAGAAAACGAATTAGATTTCATCCCCGCTTAATTTCTTCCAACCACTTGGGTGGTTAAATGGGATTCAGTTGGTGGAAATGTCTGAGAAGTTAACCTTAGGATTACCTCAGGGACGACTAACCTATAGTAAACAAGTAGTTACGAGATAGCTTACGCGCGACCGTTTGTAACGGAATAGGAACAGTTGGGCTTTATTGAATTTATAAACGCAATTTGGGGAGGAGAGTTTCCAACAAACTTCTCAATGATTACTTAAATCTTAACTTGAATTCTCAATTAATTTTTTTTTTTATTTTGAGTTCCAAAACTGTGTTGATAATAATTTAATAACTTTCTCCTTTCTTGCATCACAATCTCTTAAAATTGTTTAATAAGGAAATGCTTTTTTTAATGTACAGTAAAAGTTTAGTTGTGTATCTCTTAAAACAGTTAAACCCGAATGTTAATCTAATTCTAAGTTTAGTGTTAGTTGTAGTTTTAGTTTAATAAAATTATACAACAAATTAACGCTGAATAACGATTAAAACTAACACTAGACCTAGAACTAGAAAGTTTCGGGTTTAGCTCAATTAGCAAAATTTGGTTTTATTTATGGGTGAGTTGGCACTACAGATCGATGGATTAAAATAACTTATTGGATATGTTTTATGGGTTAATTCTGAACCTTTTTTGTATGAAATGATATTTTCCATTGGATATAATTGATGAGTTATAGAGGAAAATTGATGAAAACGTCAAAATTACAATTTTTCTTAAGTTGGGTTGGTAGTTCTGGTTGATAACATAAATATCTTTATCCAATACGTATAATGAGCTAATTCTAAACGTTTTTTTATTAAAAAGTAATTCTCCATCTTGCTGAATTAATAAGTTATAACCGAAAATTGTCAAAAACCTCAAAATTTCGTTTTATTTTTGGGTGGGTTGGCACTACTGATCGATGGATTAAAATAATTTATTGGATATGTTTTATGGGTTAATTCTGAACCTTTTTTGTATGAAATGATTTTTTCCATTGGATATAATTGATGAGTTATACAGGAAAATGATGAAAACCTCAAAATTATAATTTTTCTTAAGTTGGGTTGGTAGTTCTAATTGATAGAAGAAATATCTTTATCCCATACGTTTTATGAGCTAATTCTAAACGTTTCCTTATTAAAAAATAATTCTCCATCTTGCTAAATTAATAAGTTATAACCGAAAATTGTCAAAAACCTCAAAATTTTATTTTATTTTTGGGTGGGTTGGCACTACTGATCGATGGATTAAAATAACTTATTGGATATGTTTTATGGGTTAATTCTGAACCTTTTTTGTATGAAATGATTTTTTCCATTGGATATAATTGATGAGTTATAGAGGAAAATTGATGAAAACGTCAAAATTACAATTTTTGTTAAGTTGGGTTGGTAGTTCTGATTGATAGCATAAATATTTTTATAGAATACGTATAATGAGCTAATTCTAAACGTTTTTTGGTTAAAGAGTAATTCTTCATCTTGCAGGATTAATAAGTTATAGCCGAAAATTGTCAAAAACCTCAAAATTAGGTTTTATTTTCTGTGGGTTGGCACTACTGATCAATGGATTAAAATAGCTTATTGGATATGTTTTATGGGTTAATTCTGAAACTTTTTTGTATGAAATCATTTTTTCCGTTGGATATAATTGATGAGTTATAGAGGAAAATTGATGAAAACATCAAAATTACAATTTTTCTTAAGTTGGGTTGGTAGTTCTGATTGATAGCATAAATATCGTTATCCAATACGTATAATCAGCTAATTCTAAACGTTTTTTGATTAAAAAGTAATTCTCCATCTTGCAGGATTAATAAGTTATAGCCGAAAATTGTCAAAAACCTCAAAATTTGGTTTTATTTTTGGGTGGGTTGGCACTACTGATCCATGGATTAAAATAACTTATTGGATATGTTTTATGGGTTAATTCTAAATCTTTTTTGTATGAAATGATTTTTTTCATTGGATACAATTGATGAGTTATAGACGAAAATTTATAAAAATGTCAAAATTACAATTTTTCTTAAATTGGGGTGGTAGTTCTGATTGATAGAAGAAATATCTTTATCCAATACGTTTTATTAGCTAATTCTAAACGTTTTTTTAGTAAAAAGTAATTCTCCATCTTGCTGAATTAATAAGTTAAACCGGAAATTGTCAAAAACCTCAAAATTTGGTTTTATTATTGGGTGGGTTGGCACTACTGATCGATGGATTAAAATAACTTATTGGATATGTTTTATGGGTTAATTCTAAACCTTTTTTGTATGAAATGATTTTTTCCATTGGATATAATTGATGAGTTATAGAGGAAAATTGATGAAAACCTCAAAATTATAATTTTTCTTAAGTTGGGTTGGTAGTTCTGATTGATTGCATAAATATCTTTATTCAATTCGTATAATGAGCTAATTTTAAAGGTTTTTTGTTTAAAAAGTAATTCTCCATATTGCATGATTAATAAGTTATAACCGAAAATTGTCAAAAACCTCAAAATTTGGTTTTATTTTTGGGTGGGTTGGCACTACTGATCGATGGATTAAAATACCTTATTGGATATATTTTATGGGTAATTCTGAACCTTTTTTGTATGAAATGATTTTTTCCATTGGATATAATTGATGAGTTATAGAGGAAAATTGACGAAAACCTCAAAATTATTATTTTTCTTAAGTTGGGTTGGTAGTTCTGATTGATTGCATAAATATCTTTATTCAATACGTATAATGAGCTAATTCTAAACGTTTTTTGTTTAAAAAGTAATTCTCCATCTTGCATGATTAATAAGTTATAACCGAAAATTGTCAAAAACCTCAAAATTTGGTTTTATTTTTAGGTGGGTTGGCACTACTGATCGATGGATTAAAATAACTTATTGGATATGTTTTATGGGTTAATTCTAAATCTTTTTTGTATGAAATGATTTTTTCCATTGGATACAATTGATGAGTTATAGAGGAAAATTAATGAAAACGTCAAAATTACAATTTTTCTTAAATTGGGTTGGTAGTTCTGATTGATAGAATAAATAGAGCCGTCTTAAAAGACGTACGGCTAAACTCGAATGATGCTAGTTCTAGGTCTAGTGTTAGTTATGATGCTAGAACTAAAACTAGAACCAACACTAGACCTAGAGCTAGAAAGTTTCAATAAAAATATACAACCTAGCGCTGAATAATAATTAAAGGGGGATTACTAATAACTCGGGGAATACCCGAGTTATATTTAAATGGCTATATTTGTAAATTTTATATTATTTAAGTATGTTGATTGCGAATTGTTTTTAAAGTAAGAGACATAAGTTGAAAAATAAAAATAAAAAAAAAGGAAAAATTGCGGCCCCCTTTTACGAGACACACACAATGCAAAGGTGAAATTCGAATTCGGGCGTAATACGGCAGGTGTTCGGTTGCCGTTAACAGCATGTGTCTGGCATGTTTCGGGCTCCGGGGCTCACCTGGCTCCGGTCTTGGCCAATGAGGACCGTCTTCGGGACGCCAACCTGGAGCCCCCCTTTGTCTCCCTTTACCTCTACCGCCCGATAAGCGCGCACGGGGGGCTGTGAAGAGAAACGTAGCGGTCTTGCCCGCATTATACAACCGAACGAACCGTAAAATAAAAAGAAAATAAACGTAAAAAATAAAAGTAACGAGAGATGGTGGTTTTTGAATGAGCCACTTTTGCAAAACAAAAAATAAATAACAAAACGTTTTGTACACTTAAATTATGTCCAATGCGTTCAAATTTCTCACCTGATTCTTAGTTTTCCCGCAAACTAAAGCTGTTGCCTTTGCGTGGTCCTTGACCGAGTTAAGTTCTTCGCGAACGGCTGCTATCTCTGCCTCGTACTTGAAATTCTTCGTTTTGGCAACTTCCAATTCCCTGTTCAAATTGATAACATCAGTTTGTAATAAACTGAGATCGGAATCGAGTTGTTCGTGATTCTGAAGGATGACCGTCGCGTTTAGAGCACTTTGAACCTCAAGAACTTCAAGTTTTAATTCGCTGACGCTATCCGAAAGCCATTTTAAAGCCACCCTATCATTCTTTTCTTCGTTTTGATGCCTATTGTGGCCATTGTTTGAATGGTGCCCGGAACGTAATTGCTCTAATTCCAATCTAAAAAATAAAAAGAAAGGATTTTATTTTTACTTTACTCTTTTACGGTAAACTTTAGATGGGCGAATGTGTCTTGGTTTGAAATTTAGTTGAGAAAGAGATCAAAGGCTAAGAACTCTTTGTGTCCGTGTTTTAAAAGTGTTCAATGTGTAGGTTGCGGTAAATAATAAATATTAAAGAGAGAGATGAAAGAACCAGGTGAATTTCGAAGAGGAACTCGGTGTAAATTGGAAACGTCGGGAAAAAATGAGAGGTAATCGATTTGAAGTAATAAAAACGGATTACGAGACAATTTCAAACCGATTTCTGGGCGAAACGATGTAATCTGCGATAAC
Organism: Onthophagus taurus; assembly: GCF_036711975.1. NCBI lineage: Eukaryota > Metazoa > Arthropoda > Insecta > Coleoptera > Scarabaeidae > Onthophagus > Onthophagus taurus. The sequence goes on from NC_091966.1 coordinate 6,137,681, forward strand.
CAATCATGTACTCAATAAAACTCTAACAATAAGACCAATTTTTGAAAGGATTTAAAAAAAATTGACCTACTTCATTTTACAACTTTAAAAAGCAATGCGATATTTTTTTATTTTCACAACTTAACGAGATTAATGTAGTTCCGAGTTGGGTTAATAACGTTTTGTGTGCGCACATACTAATATCGATTTTGTCATCTATCACGATTAAATTTTCACCCGCATGATTAACGGTTGTTACTTCGTGGCGTTGAACCGGAAGTTAAGCTTTTAAAATGACAAGAAATAAAAATACAATAATAAAATCTCGATATTAACAGATTAATACGGCGAAGGGAGTGTCCGTTTTAGCCAAAAGTTATAGGCACACCGTTATGTTTAGTCTACCTTTATATTTATATAGCGCTGAATAATAACTAAAACTAGAACTAACATTAGTATTAGAACTAGAAACATTCGGGTTTAGCCGTCTTAAGAGACGTATAGCTAAACTCAAATGATTCTAGTTCTTGGTCTAGTGAAAATTTGGTTTTATTTTTGGGTGGGTTGGCACTACTGATCGATGGATTAAAATAACTTATTGGATATGTTTTATGGGTTAATTCTGAACCTTTTTTGTATGAAATGATTTTTTCCATTGGATATAATTGATGAGTTACAGAGGAAAATTGATGAAAACATCAAAATTACAATTTTTCTTAATTTGGGTTGGTAGTTCTGATTGATAGCATAAATATCTTTATCCAATACGTTTTATGAGCTAATTCTAAACGTTTTTTGTTTAAAAAGTAATTCTCCATCTTGCATGATTAATAAGATATAACCGGAAATCGGAATTAAAATCGTTGGAGAGGCTATGCGATCGCTATATCAGGGACTCTTGTCTTCACAACAGACCATTAGACCCTAACCAACATGCTTACACCCAGGGAAAGTCCACGCTGACGGCTCTTCACTCAGTGATCAGTTTTGTTAGCGGTGCACTGGACCTTAAAGAGTCCGCCCTGGGGGTTTTCATTGACGTTGAAGGCGCTTTTGATAAAACCACCTTCTCCAAAATCAACGAAGCTTTGTTAGAGCATGACGTCCCTCCGGCCCTTTGTGGCTGGATTGAGAGCACTCTAAGACAAAGAATCGTCAATTTGAGGGCTGGTCAGGCCACCCTTCAGGGGGCAGTTACTAGAGGCTGCCCGCAGGGGGGAGTATTATCTCCACTTTTGTGGAATCTCACCCTGGATAGCCTCATGAAACGCCTATATCTAGCCGGTTTTAAAACCACTGGCTATGCAGATGACCTGACAATCCTTATAAGAGGCAAGTACGTAAATGCACTCTTTGGAAGGATGCAGGAAGCACTCAATCTAATTGAGAAATGGTGTAACGAGCAATCTCTTTCTGTAAACCCCAAGAAGACGGAAATGATTCTTTTTACACGCATGCGCAACATAGGCAATCATAGACTGCCAATGCTTGCTAAAACTCCACTCACGCTATCTACAGAAGTTAAGTACTTGGGATTAACGATAGATAGTAAGTTAACGTGGAAATCCCACCTAGAAAATAGAGTAAATAAGGCTTGTGTCGCATTCGGCCAGTGCCGGAGGGCCGTTGGAAGGACTTGGGGTTTGTCCCCCACGATAGCCCTCTGGATTTACACGGCCGTAATTAGACCAATGCTGACGTATGGTGCGGTGGTTTGGTGGACTAGAACTTCAAAATCCATTGCCACCACCGCACTTAATAGAATACAGAGACTCGCGTGTTTGTATGTTACAGGTGCGCTGCGATCAACCCCCACCGCGGCCATGGAAGTCATGTTAAACTTACCACCACTAAACTTATACATTCAGGAAGTGGCGCTGGTAACCATGCTAAGACTACAATCAGTAGGAATTATGAAAGTTGGGGACGCTGGATGCAGTTCGACACTCTGGAGGGGAGCCGTTGTCGACATACCTTTACTCGAGTGTAAAACGGACTACATACCAGCCGAATATGTATTTTCAAAGAAGTACCTAACCTATAGCAGTGCCACAGCAGTAGATACACATAAAGATCTTAAGATCTACACTGATGGTTCGAGGAGACGGAATGGTGCAGGCGCTGGGGTCTTTTCTCATGACCTTCAGATACGACTCTCTGAACCTTTAGGAACAGGTACCACCGTCAAACAAGCGGAACTAACCGCTATTAAACTTGCCGCTGACTCTATTATTAATTCCAAGAAGAGGGGTAAGTGTTTTACTATTTTTACAGATAGTAGACAATCTGTTTTAGCACTAAGCAGAGTAGTTATAACCTCTGGGCTAGTTATGGATTGTCATATGGCATTGGAAGAGGCCGCGATACACAATCGCGTAGCTATCCAATGGATTAAAGGGCATTCTGGTTGCTCGGGTAACAACCACGCTGACAGGCTGGCCAAAAGAGCCGCCGGTAGAGCGCTTTGTGCACCCGAGCCGATAATCACCCCTTCCTTAGCTACTCATATTGAATTGATTAAGCGCTTCACTCACAAAAAGTTCTTGAACTGGTGGGATAGAGTTACGGGCTGTCACCTTGCTAAGGAATTGTTGAAATATCCGTCAGCAACAACAGCTCAGTTCTTTGTAGGGCTCGATAAATGTGCCCTTCGCATAGTTACAGGTCTCCTCACGGGGCACTGTAAGGTGAACAGGCACCTCTACAACATGAAGCTTGTTGATTCCCCTCTCTGTCGAGCCTGCGAGCAGGACGATGAGACGGTTAAACACATCTTGTGTGATTGCCCCTCTCTGACCGACCTCAGAATGAGGACCTTTGGAGAGGAATGGCCGACCACGGATGGCATCAGGAACACACCTCCGAGAGACATCCTAGCCTTTGGAAAATCCCTTGGCTGGTTGATGTGACCGGAGGGGGTGCGGGGAGGATGCACAAGGGGCCCAATGGGGCCTAGGTGCTGTGCGCGTTCACGCACACACTCCCACTTCCATACATACATACAACCGGAAATTGTCAAAAACCTCAAAATGTGGTTTTATTATTGGGTGGGTTGGCACTTCTGATCGATGGATTAAAATAACTTATTGGATATGTTTTATGGGTTAATTCTAAATCTTTTTTGTATGAAATGATTTTTTCCATTGGATACAATTGATGAGTTATAGAGGAAAATTAATGAAAACGTCAAAATTACAATTTTTCTTAAATTGGGTTGGTAGTTCTGATTGATAGAATAAATATCTTCATCCAATACGTTTTATGAGCTAATTCTAAACGTTTTTTGGTTAAAAAGTAATTCTCCATCTTGCATGATTAATAAGTTATAGCCGAAAATTGTCAGAAACCTCAAAATTTGGTTTTATTTTTGGGTGGGTTGGCACTACTGATCGATGGATTAAAATAACTTATTGGATATGTTTTATGGGTTAATTCTGAACCTTTTTTGTATGAAATGATTTTTTCCATTGGATACAATTGATAAGTTATAGAGGAAAATTGATGAAAACGTCAAAATTCCAATTTTTCTTAAGTTGGGTTGGTAGTTCTGATTGATAGCATAAATATCTTTATCCAATACGTATATTGAGATAATTCTAAGCGTTGTTTGTTTAAAAAGTAGTTTTCCGTCTTGCATAATTAATAAGTTATAACCGAAAATTGTCAAAAACCTCAAAATGTGGTTTTATTTTTGGATGGGTTGGCACTACTGATCGATGGATTAAAATAACTTATTGGATATGGTTTATGGTTTAATTCTGACCCTTTTTTGTATGAAATGATTTATTGGATCTGTTTTATGGGTTAATCTTATATCTTTTTTCTATGAAATGATTTTTTCCATTGGATATAATAGATGAGTTACAGAGGAAAATTGATGAAAACGTCAAAATTTAATTTAATTTAATTAAATTTAAATTACAATTTTTTTTAAGTTGGATTGGTAGTTCTGATTGATAGAATAAATATCTTCATCCAATACGTTTTATGAGCTAATTCTAAACGTTTTTTGGTTAAAAAGTAATTCTAAATCTTGCATGATTAATAAGTTATAACCGAAAATTGTCAAAAACCTTAAAATTTGGTTTTATTTTTGGGTGAGTTGGCACAACTGATCGATGGATTAAAATAACTTATTGGATATGTTTTATGGGTTAATTCTAAACCTTTCGTCTTCAGACGCACGGCTAAACCCGAATATTTCTATTTCTAGGTACTGGTACCTAGTACTATTTAGCATAACCTAGTACTGTCACTAGAGCTAACCGCCTTAGAAAATGGTTTACTTTTCCTTCATAAAAATATAGAACAATCTAGGGCTGAATATCAATTAACACTAGAACCACCGTCCTTGATTTATATATCGTATAGACAACTGTGGGAATACCCCAAGTTTATCTATGAACATCGAATAGAGCAAATTTGAGGAACAACTTCTTTACTATATTCTTAAAATAAGTGGTTTTATAGGTTTTATCGTCGTCAATCAATTGTACCAGTTAGACGAACTTCAAGACGACGAGAGGAAGTTTGAGGTAGTTTCAAACTCAACCCTCGAGAGAGTGACTTTAAAGGAGTAACACTGAATTGAAATAAGAAAAAGTTGGATTAAGTAATTTTAAAGAGAAATTGAAAGTAAAAAAAAAGAATTAAATCGTTCTGAGCATATTACTTAGTAAAGTACATACACGTATTTTCAATCAGTTTGGGTCGAGGACGGTGTAGGTCGGTGAATATTTGACAAGGACAAGGCTTAAATGGATGGAAGGGTCGTGTTACTATTTCCAACTCAAGCAAACGGAGAACCATTAAATCGGGAAATCACGTTTACGTGATTTTGTTTATACATAATTAAAAATGATTTTTATAAAAAAAGGTATTTTAGCAATTTCAATTTAGCTGGTGTTCTGTTACTCCTGGGCAATCGCGCTATGCAGAGCACGGTCCAGCCAATTCAGTTCAAACTCGATATTTGGAGTTTGCGGGGAAATCGCCCAAAGGGATTTTTCGAATTGCCGATTCACTTCCGCTTCTAAGGGAATTGCGGCAATCGCAACGATAAAAAGCTTTTCATTCAGAATTTAGTTACATACCAAAAAAAAAAAACTAATATCAAAAAATATATAATTGTTAAAGCAGATTCTTTCTGTTTTTATTTTTATTTTGGCTTTTGTTCAACATCCGGGGAAGTTAGTTGTGCGTGACGCAGCGGAAATAACCACCCCCAACCACGTCACCCTTCCGCTAGTTTTTTAAATATTCATGAATTTTCGTACGCTTTATTACCGAACCTCGTTTGCTGTTAAATTTACGTATGTGTTAGTAGCTACATTGAGCACAGAGAGATGAAGAGAGAGAGACCACATGTTAACGTATTCATTAAAGCCGGAGGCGTATCTACAAAGTCGGTACGTTTCCAAACGTTGATGAATCCATACATTCCCAAACATTTTAACTTTCCGAACGTCAAAGAGTTTTAGGGGTACTAATAAAACGAAAAACTTTTACTTGACCGGTTAATTTTTCCGGCACGATCGAAATCTAATTTCGTATTCAGTTCGTATACGATCAAGACTAAAAAACTTTTCGCTACTCTAATTGAAAAACGAGAACGAGAATAGAAAGAACAAAACTAATCTCATTTTTTTTGTTTTAACCAGTGACATTTTTTGAATTAAAATTGGTTGTCCATCATTAAGATTAACTTTTTTGCAATTAGTGAATGTTTCATTCTATTTTTGTTTACCTTCATTTTTAGAATGAATGTTCAAAATGAAGCACACAGTAGTTATAATTTGGTTTGAAATGATTCTGAAAATAATTTAAAGATACTTGCTGATTGTTGTGCAAATAGTTTTGACAATGTCTATGGGGTGCTTTTCATGTCCTTATAAAATGAACATAATGGTACACATAGCAAAGGTGTTTCTTGTCTCGAAGGAGTACTTTGGCTCTGTTGATATGAAGTTTCTTTCAACGGGACATTCCCACGACAGAGATTTTGGTATAATTGCCGAAACAAAACGTGTTTTAAAGTGCATGATATCAAAGGAGACAATTTTCGTTTTTATAATATATCTCCTTATATTATGCATTTAACTTAGTACTGCACTAGCACTATCACTTGAATTAACACAAGACCTAGAACTAAAATAAGGTTTGGCCGTCTTCAGAGACGTACGGCTAAATCCGCTTTAATATAAATTATATATTTTTACTCTAGCAAAATGTGTGTTTTATTAAAAATAACGTAATTCTTATTAATACGGACCTGATGTCATAAAATTTATGACACGCACCCGCTCGAAGGTTAATTTATGAATACCAGAACACAGACCACTAAAATCTGCTATCTTTTATTGATAGTCAAATAATAAAATCAGGTTTTACTTTTTAAAATTGATTATTATGTAGTAGCAGAAAAACACTGAAATCATATCTTTATAATTACAAAATTCTGAATTCGTTTTCTAACCCAGATAGCCAATAGCACAATTCTGATCATTTCCAATTTTCAAATACTTCTCCCCCTCACTCTTCAGCTATCAGTTGTCCATTTCTGGATGACGGTCTCTTTCATATATTTCTATGTTTCTTCGTCTTGGGTCATCCCAAACCATCTACTTCCCCCAATTCTCTTTATGTCGTCTATTCATCTGCTTTTGTTGCTTTTGACACGTCATCTTGCATGATCTTGATTAGCTACGTGATTATTATGGTCACTTCTGTCTGTTTTCCATCGGATATCCTCATTTCTAATTCTTGATCATAAGCTGATACCAAGCATAGCTCGCTGGTGTGCTCTCAGCATAACCCTCAACTGGTTTGTATTTTTTTCGTCATTGCCATAGTTTCAAGTTCGTAAGTCACCACTGGTAGTACGCATGAGTTATATATTTTACACTTGAAGTTTCAGTGTATGTTTTAACCCTTTCTGTCCCGACGATACTTTAAAGTACCGGTAATTTTAAACGCTCATTTTAAACTGTAGTTACCTATTCGGCACATTTAGAGCTGTCGGTACTTTCTACTATACGAGTGTATACAAGAAAGAATCTGTATAAAAAACGTCGCAATCCGCACTGTTGGATTTTTAGGTACACTTTAAACTTATTCATCCAGATGTGAGGTTAGCAGTTTAGTGAAAAGTGGTGCTGTTGAATTTTGTTCAAAAAGGTATTTCTTTGATAAATGGTTATTAGGTGTGATTATTACAGATCATTTTAAAGAGAAAGCTTTGAGCTTTAATTTAAAATAAGTTACATTCCTTAATTTCAATAAATACGGCTTACAGGAATTTTGAAATTAGCATCTTTTTTGACACTCTTAGGTTATACGAAAATGTAAGTTTTATTTCAACTTTTTTTTTCTCTATATTTTTCCAATCCAACCCAATTATTATTGTACATCATCTTAAAGAGAAAGCTTTGAGCTTTAATTTAAAATAAGTTTCATTCCTTAATTTCAATAAATACGGCTTCCAGGAATTTTTAAATTTGCATCTTTTTGACACTCTTAGGTTATACGAAAATGTAAGTTTTATTTCAACTTTTTTTTTCTCTATATTTTTCCAATCCAACCCAACAATTATTATACATCATTTTAAAGAGAAAGCCTTGAGCTTTAATTTAAAATAAGTTTCATTCCTTAATTTCAATAAATACGGCTTCCAGGAACTTTTAAATTAGCATCTTTTTTGACACTTTTAGGTTATTCGAAAATGTAAGTTTTGTTTCAACATTTTTTTTCTTAATATTTTTCCAATCCAACCCAACAATTATTATACATCATTTTAAAGAGAAAGCTTTGAGCTTTAATTTAAAATAAGTTTCATTCCTTAATTTCAATAAATACGGCTTCCAGGAATTTTTAAATTAGCATCTTTTTTGACCCTTTTAGATTATTCGAAAATGTATGTTTTATTTCAACATTTTTTAAAAATATTTTTCCAATCCAACCCAACAATTATTATACATCACTTTAAAAAGAAAGCTTTGAGCTTTAATTTAGAATAAGTCTCATTCCTTAATTTCAATAAATACGGCTTCCAGGAATTTTTAAATTAGCATCTTTTTTGACACTTTTAGGTTATACGAAAATGTTAGTTTTAACTCAATACTCTTTTTCTCAATATTTTTCTAATTCAACCCATCGATTATTATGCATCGATTTAAACAGAAAGCTTTAAGCTTCATTTCTTCTTCTTTTAAAATAAGTTTTATTTCTTAATTTCAAAAAACACGGTTTCCAGGAATTTTTGAATTACCATTTTTTTTGACACTTAGATTATGCGAAAATAGGGGGATTGCATATTTTGCAAAATTTTTATTCCAAAGGCCTTTACTGAGTGTATTTTGATAGCGTTTTAATTCTGTCTGATTCTGTCACAATGTTTCAAAATGTTTGACTTCTTGGGACACAAAGGGTTAATGTGCTTTACTTCAACTGTATGAATTCCTTTGCCCATCTTGAAGGCACTTCCTAGGTAAATATACTCCTCTACACATTCCACCAATTTGTTGTCTAAGCTGTTATTTTCGCTGGTGTTGCTAATTTTTTTTGTTTTGCTAAAGTTGTGTAAGTGTTCTTGTATATCCCAACGATGTTGATGCCTTTAGTTTCCCATGATTGTGACAAGCGTGAAAACGGCAGAAACAAAACAAACAATAACGAGTTATTCGTTGATAGATCATCATAGAAGCAGCGATTGAAATGAGCGCGGGCGAGAAGGAAGCGAGAAGGAATTGAAAGCTACTGTTAAGGCGATCACTAGGACGACCTTCTAAGTGGTGAAAAAAATGTTGGATATCTTCATCAGAAAATGCAACAACGAATTGGTAACACAAGTCTAGGGTTTTCCCCAAGAAGAATGGATTAAAAAAAAATTAGGGAAGATGATCTAATCCAACCCACCCATAGTTATAAAAATACAGTCGTTATTTGCTCTCTTTCTTTTCATTGCACAAATGGCAATTTGTAAGTGTTGCAAAGCAGGTCATCAAACTGTTTTGCACCCAACAACAATTGCTGTTATACATTCGTTATTTTTTGTGAAACTGTTATTTACAAAAACGTGTCACGCTTTGTATTTTTGCAAATTTCTTGAAATAACAAGATTTTTTAAGATTATTCCTATACAGCACTATAAATAGATTTGAATTTGAATCGCAGTTATATATAACATCTGCAAATGTATACCACAGAATAGTTTGCGTGCCATTCACATTGAATTCTCAAACACACATTCGTAAAATATGTGGGGGAGCTATATCAAAGCGCTGGTGTCAGCGGCTTTGAATGCAGTACGGTCGCAAATAGAGGCTCGCGGTTCAATGGAGGTTTTTCAAAAATAAAAAAACGTATAGAATGGTTTTAGGGTTGGGTTCGAAACCCTTTGGTTGCGGTGGTGTGAGGTTACAAACATTAACGGTTCGTGAAAGTGGGCGAATAATTTACATAAATCGATGCCAATGGCCGAATTGAATTTTTCGATTCCCGGAACGGGTGCATTCAATTTTAATTTCGGGTATTAGCCGCTTTTCAGAATTGTTTTTCAAACTATTAGGTCATAATAGATATTTAATACAACATTTTCATCATCAAATCAAATCACTGATAATCCTCCTAACTAAACAGGATTTTCTTTACAAATCCATTAATAACTGCCAAAATATGGCAAATTTTAACTTTTCGAGTTTTAAAACAGAATCATATTCGCAAATAATTTTAATGTTGGATTATTAAGCTCGTTATAATGTAGAGAAACAAAGTTTTAACAAGGTAGAGACATAATAACGAAAAGCATTACGACACGCTATCAAACTTTTACAATGTTTAATTACGAAAACAAAGTAATCTTACCTAGCTCAAAACTTTCCTACTTTTGAAGCACAAATTTTAAAACATTCGTTATCCACCTCTAAATGAGTTATTTTCATTTATTGTAACTGTTAAAAATGCTTCGTTTATTTAATTTACTAACAAAGTAAATGGTTTCCTGTCATAAATAATTAAAAATCATCCAAAATGTATAATAATAAATATTTAACTTGGTAATTTTCGGTCCCCTCTCGCTTGGTAATTACATCCCGAGAGAATGAAAAAAAAACGCTTAATCGGTTTAATTTAAACATTTTAAATGATTTACGTTAAAATCCACCCGAATAATCTCTATTTATTCTCCTTCTAAAACTGTGTAAGTAGTTTAATCCGTGATTAGAGGGCAAATTAGTCACTTGAAGATTAAAACTTTTAATTGGCATGAATTTATCGCAATTTAGATTTAAAGCTTTAGAAACAAGAAAACTAAAGAAAAAATCTTTATTACATCACCAACAAAATTGTAATTAACTAAATTCTAAACTCTTGGTTTTAGTAAATTTTCAAACATTTCCACCATCCAACGGGGATTTGAATTATGAATGAGGTCGTAGTTCTGTTTGACGACAAAGTTATAAACCGGCATTGAACAAAAGAACATGTTGCTAACCAAAACTAAATCACAACGTAGCACGAAAACACGAAAAACTATTAGAATTTATAAAAATTAAATTGAGTTTAAACGCGTTCTTGCAGAACCAACTTTGAAAACGTTTTTAAATTGACACCTACAGTAAACGAATGTGGAAGGTGGGAAGGATGGGAAGGAAGCATTCGCGCGTAACGTATAGACTTTAAAAGTCGCATCGATATGCGCCCGTTTCTATTTCAAATGAAAACTGACGTTGAAAAATGTATAAAAGCGGCCGCTCGAGGTTCAAATTGAATCCTTTCTCGGGACCAACCCGATCGTAAAATTGAAATTTCGAAAGACAATGTCTTCTTGTCTCTTTGGCCGGATCACATGAGAATTTATACCACATCAAACTATTTTTGTGCCAAAAAGAAAAGCAAAACATTTAATTTAATCCAAATTGAATTTTAGACTACTCTCAAAACTTTTGAAGAGCCTTAAAGATCTTTCAATAGATTTTGACGAAGAATTAATCAAAAGTTAAATGATGGATTGACCAGTTAATAAATGAATCAGCGCTGTAATGGAAGGTGATGAAAATTTCACAACGAAAACGATGTCCAAAGCTTGGGCATCTGGATCATTCGCCCATCGGTCGTTGTCAATAGTAGTTCGGAATGGAAATTGGCGGGTGCCCAAATTATCACCGATTTGTTGCAGTCGAAGAACTTCGATCCTGAATAATTTATTGAATGAATCTATTTTAAGCCATTCCAGAATTGATATTTTCTAGAGTTTTCGACATATTTGAATAATTTCAGATAAGGTATTCATCACTTTCTCAATGTTTCAACACCAAGTTTTGACAAATTTATTGATATCTGACACTTTTATAACATTTTTTAAGAAAGCTAGTCGGTTTCAAACCATTTCAAACTATCAAGAATAAAGTCAAATCATTTTAGACAAATTTTGAACAATTTCTGAATGTTTCAGCACCAATTTTTGACAAATTTAATGATTTTTGACACTTGTATAACAATTTTTAACAAATCCACATTATTTTAATCCACTTTAAACTATTCTAGAAAGTGTGAAATCATTTTAGACAAATTTTGAACAATTACTGAATCTTTCAGTACCATGTTTTGATCAATTTAATGATGTCTGACATTTTTCTAATAATTTTTAAGAACTCCAGTCGATTTTCAACTGTTTCAAACAATACCAGAAAATATAAAACTATTTAAGACAAATTTTGAACAATATCTGAATAATTCCGCATCAATTTTTTACAAATATGATGATGATTGTCACTTTTATAACAATTTTTAAGAAACCCAGTTCCTTTCAACTCATTTCAAACTATTCTAGAAAATATTAAATCATTTTAGACAAATTTTCAACAATTTCTGAATGTGTCAGTATTAAGTTTTGACAAATTTAATGATGTCTGACACTTTTATTACAATTTATAAGAATTCCAGTCGATTGTCAACTGTTTCAAAGGATTCCAGAAAATGTTAAACCATTTTAGACAAATTTTGAACAATATCTGAATGATCTCGCACTAACTTTTGACAAATTTGACGACAATTGACACTTTTATAACAATTTTTAAGTCAACCAGTTGCTTTCGACCCATTTCACAGTATTTCAGAAAATGTCAAATTATTTTAGACAAATTTTGAGCAATTTCGAAATGTTTCAGCACCACGTTTTGACATATTTCTTAATATCTCTCATATTTCCAATACTTTTTAAGAACTTTTGTCAATTTTAAACCATATCAAACGATTCTAGAAAATGTCAAACCATTTTAGGCCAATTTTGAATAATATCTGAATGATTTCGTACCAGCTTTTGACAAATTTGATAATTATTAACACTTTTATAACAATTTTTAAGTCAACCAGTTGCTTTCAACCCATATCACACTATTCCAGAAAATGTCATTATTTCAGGCAAATTTTGAAAATTTTTTGAATATTTCAGCACCAAGTCTTAACATATTTCATGATTTTTCTCATATTTCCAATAATGTTTATGAAATCCAATCGATTTCAAACCATTTTAAACGATTCCGGATAATGTTAAACGGCTTTAGACAATTTTTCAAACATTTTTGATTTTGCCAACACAAAGTTTTAACATATTTAATGATTTTTGATACAAATTATAATAATTTCGAACGATTTTAAGCATTTATAACTATTTTGAGCAATTTTAGAAAATGTCAAATCATTTTAGACAAATTTTCAACAATTTCTGAATGTGTCAGTATTAAGTTTTCACAAATTTAATGATATCTGACACTTTTATTACAATTTATAAGAATTCCAGTCGATTGTCAACTGTTTCAAAGGATTCCAGAAAATATCAAACCATTGTAGACAAATCTTAAACAATTTCTGAATGTTTCAGCACCAAGTCTTGACATATTTAATGATTTTTCTCATATTTCCAATAATGTTTATGAAATCCAGTCGATTTCATACCATGTTAAACGATTCCGGATAATGTTAAACGGGTTTAGACAATTTTTCAAACATTTTTGATTTTGCCAACACAAAGTTTTAACATATTCCATGATTTTTGATACAAATTATAATAATCTTGAACGATTCTAAGCATTTATAACTATTTTGAGGAATTTCAGAAAATGTCAAACCATTTTAGACAAATTTTCAACAATACCTGAATGATTCCGCATCAATTTTTTCCAATTTTGATGATGATTGTCACTTTTATAACAATTTTTAAGAAAGCCAGCTGCTTTCAACCCATTTCAAACTATTCCAGAAAATTTCAAATTATTTTAGACAAATTTCAACAATTTCTGAATATTTCAGTGTTAAGTTTTGACAAATTTAATGATGTCTGATACTTTTATTACAATTTATACGAATTCCAGTCGATTTTCAACTGTTTCAAACGATTCCAGAAAATGTTAAACCATTTTAGACAAATTTTGAACAATATCTGAATGATCTCGCACTAACTTTTGACAAATTTGACGATGATTGACACTTTTATAACAATTTTTAAGAAACCCAGCTGCTTTCAACCCATTTCAAACTATTCCAGAAAATGTCAAATCATTTTAGACAAATTTTGAACAATATTTGAATAATTTCGCACCAACTTTTGACAAATTTAATGATGTCTGATACTTATATAACAATTTTTAAGAAATCCACTTGATTTTAATCCACACTTTAAAATATTCTGGAAAATTTGAAATCATTTTAGACAAATTTGGAACACTTTTTGAATGTTTGAGCACCACGTTTTGACATGTTTCATGATTTCTCTCATATTTACAATAATGTTTATGAAATCCAGTCGATTTCAAACCGATTCCGGAAAATTTTAGACAACTTTTCAAACATTTTTGATTTAAGAAGTTTTAACATATTTAATGATTTTTGATACAAATCATAATAATTTTAAACGATTCCAAGTATTTACAATTATTTTGAACAATTCCAGAAAACGTCAAAGTGTTTTAGACACTTTTTCAAGCGTTTCTGAATCTCTTAATACAAAGTTTTTCCAGAATTAATGACTTCTGACACATTTTTAATAAATCTCGTTACCTTTAAAGTTGCCTTATCTAAGTTCAGACAATTTTCCAAAAAAAAATTTGTGTTGAACCAAGCTTTGGCATATTCAATATGTTCTGATCCATTTCTGTCAATCAATCATTTTAGACAACTTTCCCAACATATTTAAATAATTTAAAACTGAGTTAGCACATTTAATGATTTCTGCCACATTTTAAATCGTTCTTACTTATTCCATATTTGATTTTAAACAGTCTTCGATAAATTGACTTTGACATGAATATTTTATGATCGTTAACTTCTTAACGATGTTAAATGACTCTAAATGATAAATAAAATTATTCTGGATAATTATCTGACCAATTTTGAATAATTCTTCACAACTTTTATGGCTCCCTCGAAAAGTTTCTTTTCAGTTCAGATCTATTTGCAGAAACTTCTTTGAATTTGACGTTGGTTCCTAAAGAGTCTTTAAAGTCAAAGGATTCAAATAAAGAATGACCATAAGTACTATCCCAAACGTTATCATCAAATTTTAGGCCTAAATCCAATATGTATTCTGATCGATCCGTTGACGTATTACAAATTAAACGGTTGGATGGGCGACAAATTTAGCGAACAGGCCATCAAACCGGCTTCCACGTCGATGCCACCCACCCCTTAAGCCAAGTTTCGTTACTCCCTCCTCGAAAACCACCCAAAACGAACACATTCGACGCCCTTCTAGCTCATCTTACATGCCCTGGAGGACCTTGTTACCCCATCTAACTGCGTATTAAACCGTCTTATTTCGACGAATTTCTCTGGACCCTTGAGGAAACCATCAGGTCCCAAATAAATTACGAAATCACATTACCGAAATAATTTGATTGGGAAAACGTGTTGATATGTTAATAAATTTGGAGAAAATTTGTTTGAAAATAATGATTTATAAACGAAAAATGTATTTACCTTAAACTTTTCATTTCTTCCCTAACCTCTTCAAATTCCTTGCTCTTGGTCAACTTAACCCTCATGCTCTCCCCAATCATTTCAATGTCCTCCCTTCTGTTTTCTAAAAGGGCCGTGACCTGTTTGTTGAGCACCTTCAATTGATCCTCAACATCCCTAACATTCTTCATTTGCTGATCTTGCTGTTGATGACCATCTTCAACGCACAACCCTGGATCAGCGAATAACAACAATCCAACGGTTAACACGCACAGAACTGACATGATGTGGTCGTCTCACTCGCTCTAACGAGTCGTTTTCGTAAAATACTCTTCAAAATAGAGACGTGTTTCGTCGTGTTTTCACTTTTAAAGTGATGAGAGTAACGGCTCGCGATGAAGTAGCGCGTTTACTGACTGATCCGGACTTGGACGAGGTGGTTTTATATACGGGGGATGGTTCCGGAGTGGTCTTGCGCACGCTCGTACCTGTACAGGTGGCAGTCGTACGGTCCGTTTTCTGGACTTGTATTCATCAGCTTGAGTTTAAAAATAAAGTGAAAGAAACAGAAATTAATTAATACTCGAATTATGATCTAGATTAAAATTTTCATTAAATTTCAAAATCAAAAATAAAATCAAAACAATTTCTTGATTAACCTAATTAATCATAATTAATTATAATTAAAGAAAAAGTGAAAAAGTATTGTTAACTATAATAAGTAATAATTATTGCTTTTAAATATTTAAAACTGAAAAGTTTTTTAATGAAATCGAAATGAATTTAAATGATGCCAAACACGTGCGTGCACGTGCGACAGATGTTCCAATCCCAATCGTCTTCTTCTTAAAACTTTTCGAAACTGTCCTCAGCAGCTGCATCAAAATAAAACTTATAACACATCGTATGAATAGCACCTTGCTGCTATCTTGGTCAGCGTTTATTTTTTGATTTCTTTCTCAAGGTGTTTCTTTTTCAAGGTGTTTCTCTTAAGTAACAAACCATGTTTAATCTGTCAAATATATTTGCGGTTAAATAGATACTATCTCTAATTATATACGAATATCTTTTATATGACTACAACTAAATATTTGGAATGTTACGAAATGCATTAAGTAGACAAATTTTTGAAATAAAATCATCTATTTTAACTTTTTAATCTCAAAAGTTGTCCTAAAGCACCCCTAAGAACACAGAAATATAAAATAGCTGTGTGTCTACCAGAGATATGGTATGCATCTTAAGGTGAAAATTCGTAAGGTTGTGTTTGTAGAGGTTTGAGTTGAATTATGGTATTATGTTTTAAGTTGAATAGTTGGGAACATCACCAAGTGGTAGCTGTGCTTGAAGCATCAGAAATCATTATCATTTAATTGGAGCTTGCAGCTTTGTGAACCCCATCTCCATCGGTTCGTTCTTGCTAGATTTCATCTCTCCTTGATCAAATATTTAGAGGAAGATATTGAGTCGTTGAGAGCTTTAGGGTTATTAAGTTGTTGGATAACTTAGAAATCAAGGCTTTATGATGCGTATTCTTTGAACACTGTCGATTTTTTTAAATAAATCAACATCTAGATTTGTTCCAAAATTCATTTTTTCTGGCTTCATTGGAAGTTCCATACCTATTAGGTATCTTTATTTCTTCAATTTTACTTATATTTGGTTGCTTTCCTTCTGGATACGTTTAGGTTTCATTTTTTCTTTCTGCCATAATCTCTTTATCGATTTTCTGTTATTTCTGCTTTCGTGGCATCCTCTATATTATAGTTTATTTCCAATCCGTTTATTCTGGCTTCGTTTGGACTACTCTCTATATCAGTGGTGTCCACTAATTTTTGATCAAGATCGACTTTTTATATAAATGTTTTGCCAAGATCGACCGAAGGGTTTAAAGTAAAAATCCTTTTTTTTTTGCTCTGAGGCCCAGATATATGTAGATATTTCAGATTCATGATTTTTTGGCGATCGACGTTATGGCCACCACTGATTTAGAGCTTATAAATAAAAAATAGTAATAATTGAGTTCAATCTTTTTATGGATCTAGTCTTTATGGTCCATTACTAAAGTTTTATGTATAAAAAATATGTCCCCATCGCTTTTAGTTTATGAGTTATGATTGAGTTAATTTTCGAAAATCAACAATTTTGATGTTTAATCGATTTAGAGCTTATAAATAAAAAATGGTAATAATTGGGTTCAATCTTGATATGGATTTAGTCTTTATGGCCTATTACTAAAGTTTTATGTATAAAAAGTATTTCTCCATCGCTTTTAGTTTTTGAGTTATGATTGAGTTAATTTTCGAAAATCAACAATTTTGATGTTTAATCGATTTAGAGCTTATAAATAAAAAATGGTAATAATTGGATTCAATCTTGATATGGATTTAGTCTTTATAGCCTATTACTAAAGTTTTATGTATAAAAAGTATTTCTCCATCGCTTTTAGTTTTTGAGTTATGATTGAGTTAATTTTCGAAAATCAACAATTTTGATGTTTAATCGATTTAGAGCTTATAAATAAAAAATGGTAATAATTGGGTTCAATCTTGTTATGGATCTAGTCTTTATCGCCCATTACTAAGGTTTTATGTATAAAAAGTTTTTCTCCATCGCTTTTAGTTTTTGAGTTATGATTGAGTTAATTTTCTAAAATCAACAATTTTGATGTTTAATCTGTTTAGAGCTTATAAATAAAAAATGGTAATAATTGGGTTCAATCTTTTTATGGATCTAGTCTTTATCGCCCATTACTAAGGTTTTATGTATAAAAAGTTTTTCTCCATCGCTTTTAGTTTTTGAGTTATGATTGAGTTAATTATCGAAAATCAACAATTTTGATTTTAATCGATTTAGAGCTTATAAATAAAAAATGGTAATAATTGGGTTCAATCTTTTTATAGATCTAGTCTTTATGGTGCATTACTAAGATGTTATGTACAAAAAGTATTTCTCCATCGCTTTTAGTTTTTGAGTTATGATTGAGTTAATTTTCGAAAATCAACAATTTTGATGTTTAATCGATTTAGAGCTTATAAATAAAAAATGGTAATAATTGGGTTCAATCTTGTTATGGATCTAGTCTTTATCGCCCATTACTAAGGTTTTATGTATAAAAAGTTTTTCTCCATCGCTTTTAGTTTTTGAGTTATGATTGAGTTAATTATCGAAAATCAACAATTTTGATTTTAATCGATTTAGAGCTTATAAATAAAAAATGGTAATAATTGGGTTCAATCTTTTTATAGATCTAGTCTTTATGGTGCATTACTAAGATGTTATGTACAAAAAGTATTTCTCCATCGCTTTTAGTTTTTGAGTTATGATTGAGTTAATTTTCGAAAATCAACAATTTTGATGTTTAATCGATTTAGAGCTTATAAATAAAAAATGGTAATAATTGGGTTCAATCTTGTTATGGATCTAGTCTTTATGGTCCATTACTAAGGTTTTATGTATAAAATGTTTTTCTCCATTGCTTTTATTTTATGAGTTATGATTGAGTTAATTTTCGAAAATCAACAATTTTGATGTTTAATCGATTTAGAGCTTATAAATAAAAAATGGTAATAATTGGGTTCAATCTTGTTATGGATCTAGTCTTTATGGTCCATTACTAAGGTTTTATGTATAAAATGTTTTTCTCCATTGCTTTTATTTTATGAGTGTTAATTTTCGAAAATCAACAATTTTGATGTTTAATCGATTTAGAGCTTATAAATAAAAAATGGTAATAATTGGGTTCAATCTTGTTATGGATCTAGTCTTTATTGCCTATTACTAAGGTTTTATGTATAAAAAGTTTTTCTCCATCGCTTTTAGTTTTTGAGTTATGATTGAGTTAATTTTCGAAAATCAACAATTTTGATGTTTAATCGATTTAAAGTTTATAAATAAAAAATGGTAATAATTGGGTTCAATATTTTTATGGATCTAGTCTTTATCGCCCATTACTAAGGTTTTATGTATAAAATGTTTTTCTCCATTGCTTTTATTTTATGAGTTATGATTGAGTTAATTTTCGAAAATCAACAATTTTGATGTTTAATCGATTTAGAGCTTATAAATAAAAAATGGTAATAATTGGGTTCAATCTTGTTATGGATCTAGTCTTTATGGTCCATTACCAAGGTTTTATGTATAAAAAATATTTCCCCATCGCTTTTATTTTATGAGTTATGATTGAGTTAATTAGCGAAAATCAACAATTTTGATGTTTAATCGATTTAGAGCTTATAAATAAAAAATGGTAATAATTGGGTTCAATCTTGTTATGGATCTAGTCTTTATGGCCCATTACTAAGGTTTTATGTATAAAAAGTTTTTCTCCATCGCTTTTAGTTTTTGAGTTATGATTGAGTTAATTTTCGAAAATCAACAATTTTGATTTTAATCGATTTAGAGCTTATAAATAAAAAATGGTAATAATTGGGTTCAATCTTGTTATGGATCTAGTCTTTATCGCCCATTACTAAGGTTCTATGTATAAAAAGTATTTCCCCATCGCTTTTAGTTTTTGAGTTATGATTGAGTTAATTTTCTAAAATCAACAATTTTGATGTTTAATCGGTTTAGAGCTTATAAATAAAAAATGGTAATAATTGGGTTCAATCTTTTTATGGATCTAGTCTTTATGGTCCATTACTAAGGTTTTATGTATAAAAAATATTTCCCCATCGCTTTTATTTTATGAGTTATGATTGAGTTAATTTTCGAAAATCAACAATGTTGATGTTTAGTCGATTTAGAGCAGTGGTGTCCAGTAATTTTTGATCAAAATCGACTTTTTATATAAATGTCTTGCCAAGATCGACCGTAGGGTTTAAAGTAACCTTCCTTTTTATTAAATTAAAGCCATCTACCGCATACATGTTTTGTAGCGTGAAATCTTGCTCACCTTATATGGTGTTGTGATAGTCATATTGTTGCTTTATCGATTGATGCGGTTTGGTCTGCTACTGTTGCTTGATTGTTAGTAGCATAGCGTCAGTTGACATCGAAAGCATATTTATAATGACCACAATAAACAGCCATTCCGTAGCATTAAAACATTTTGCAAGCAATCGTTGAGGTTTATGTAGTTATTGAGCTCACTGAGTATATAACAATGAGTTATATAACGCAGCATAATTTACATAGACTGAACATTAACAAAATCAGAAATAAATCCGTACTTAGGCACCAACTCTTAGTTTAATCATAGCAAAGCGACCAACATACTCTTTTCAACACAGGTCTTCATTTTAATTGCTTTATCTGCCAACACCATTTCGGTGTCCATATTAGAACAAAATTCTAGAAAAACAAATTGATTTGAAGCAAAATGTAGAAATGTACAAAAATTTTTTAAAAATTTTAGAAAATTTGATTTATTGTAGAAATAAAATCACATTATCTTTTAAACTCATTCCAAACTCAACTTTTCATCATTAATTTACTACATATATTTTTACTCCAAAAACTTGTAACAATTTATATTTAAATTTTTCCTCCAATTTAACAAATCCAATCATAATCTAACTTGTCAATTTTGTTTCAAAATTATTTTCCCAATTTTTTATCATCAAACCCTATTATTTCTTCATCCCGTCCACAAATGGAACCTTTCAGCTTTAATTTACCTCATAAATCACATTTTAACCTTCAAAAATAAGTGACGTAATTTTTACCCCAACATAACGAAAATTGTATTTTTTTAAAATTTATTAATCAAATATAAATTGTAAATTATGCAATGTTTCTTAATTACAGACATTAAATTAAATACACAGGAATCCCCTAAATCATTATATTAAGTAACACATTGTTAAAATTTTCTTTGCGAATTCATAAAAGTTGAAAAAGAGGTACTTTTATATTATGAAATGCATTCTAAATGTGTACGTTGCAACTACTTTTATCGGTTAGAGACGATAAAATCTGCATTAAGATATACAAGGAGTTGCTTCGCCGGCGCCATAAAAATCTAAAAAACCACCCAAGACAATGGTTATTTAATGGCGACGTCGTAAAATCACTGTGTTGACCTACATTTTCAAATCGATACTATTGAACATTTATAATCACATTTCTCTGAAACGTTTTTAATGTGTTTTAGGTTAAATTTGATATTTAGTGAATAAAAAAATAGTGTTGTTATTGGATTTTATTTTTTTTTATTTCAGAGGAAATATTAAGTAGGGCACTGATTAGCATCGTAAAGTTCGTGTTGGTAGTGTTGGCTTATTACTCAAGCTGCGAGCTTAAAATCCACTTGTTCCGGTTTGTTTTAGGTTGTTTTAGCTTGCGTTCTCTCGCTCGTTACGGCTTCTTTCATCGTTTAATAGAATTTTTACTCGGTTATTTATCTTTTGGCGGAAGTTAATTTTACTTCACCGTAGCCAAAAAAAAAAAATAGAACGAAAGATCCTTCGTTTCTCCTTTTCCACTTTCCTCATCTTATTCCGCGTTAAATCACAAAGTATATTTCACAAACTTCCCCTTGTTCTGCATGTGCACCATCTGGAGACCTTTAAGTTTTTGTTCCAAATAACACCCGGGTCTAGTTATGCTGCGATATAATTTTGGTTTACTCTAAAACTAAAACACAACTCTCAGTGATATCTAATGTGCCATCTATTTCTTTTATCTTGGTTAAAATTTGAGCAAAACCCACATGACGTAGTGTTTTCTTCTTTAACCTAGGTACGATTCCCTTTTGGTTCCTTATCAAAATACCCACACGAGTTGATATATTGAGGTTATTACGTCTGAGAGACCTACCTCTATGATCTCGGTTCTTATCGCGTTTAACACGAAAAACGATCCCGTCTGGACATAATCGTGGGAAAAGCTCCGGTCTACAAACAACTGTTCTTTCATCTAAATCAGTGTTGGTTTATTAGATTCTTATTTTTTATAAAAAAATCTTTGTTTTAGGCATTAATATCGAATATTTATAGCTTACACTTTTAATAATTTTAAAAATGTGTTTTTCGATATAAAGTGGATAAGAACTAACACCATTAAGTGTAAGTAAAAATGGTTTTATTTATGAGTGTTTTGAATTCGTGATTGAGTTAGTTTAAAAAAATAAATCATTTAAAATTTGGATAAATTATCTGCTATTTGAGGTGATTACTTAAAAGAAAGAGACACTAGAAAGAAGTACTTGGGTTTAGCTATCAAGCACTCTATCTCAATGAGATTCATTCAAAATTCTTTAATTCCTACTTTTGCAATTTACCACATGTCTACCAGAATCCAACCACATCCCGAGATGTTTCGGCAACAAAGCCAAAAGATTACGTCTCTCCCTAAGTATGTCCAAGTTAACACGGTACTTTGACCATCCAAGATTACTACAGACTCCTTCTGAAAAGTGTTGCATCAAAAAGTATCGATTGTCCAGAAGCTATATTTTATAACAAATAAATGAACAGAAGAAGAAACTACAAAGAAGTAACAAATAGTTACTGAACTAACTAATCTAATTTTATTGAGTTAATCGAAGAATGATCAGAATCAATAATAAAAAGAAAAAGAAGGGAACGATGAATTTCATTAAAAGTCAAGTTTTGTAAAAATGTTGGCTAAAAATGCTGTTTTTGTTCTTCTGTTCGGTTGCTGACAAATAACAGATTTCGACGTCACCTTAGCGAGAAGTGAATTTATGTGCTTTCTGACTAAACTCAAACTTTCTGGTTTTCAGATTTCAATCTTTCTAATTTCTTCGTAGTTTCTCGTAGAACCTATTACTTAGTACTCCACTATTTACAGGAATTAGTATCTCTTTTAGGTGTTGGACACTACAGATAATAATCAAGTTCAACCCCAATAGGGCTTTTTTCATTGAATACAACTTTATTCATATCAGGTTTGTCTTTAGCAACCTCATTGTAACAATCCCAATACGATATATAAAATCTCTTGTTGCAGTTTCATCTTCGTTTTATCACTTTCGTATAAAATTCAGTGCATGGAATAAGAGTATGAAAATTTCCCAAAGTGTTAATAAAAGTGTCCTCTTTCCATTGAACCAACACGATTTGAAAAATACCTTTTCGTTTTTGAGAAAACAATATTTGAAGTTTTGATAAAGTTTTCGAAGTTGCAATTTTCATCGATAACTTTCAAAAATCGCTATAAAATTCATTTCTTGAAAGATCCTTGTGGAAATATCACCAATTATTAATTAAAGTATCCTCGTTTTAATGCAAAAAGCCGTTTTAAAAAATCACTTTCAGTTCTTAAGAAATAAATTTTTGAAATGATCGACAATTTTTTCAAATTTTGCAATTTTCGCCGATGAAGTTTTAAAAATTCGTATAAAATCGATTTCTTGGAATATGAGTATGAAAATTTCCCAAAATGTCAATAAAAGTGTCCTCTTTCCAATGAACCAACAGGTTTTGAAAAATAACTTTTAGTTTTTGAGAAAACAATTATTTGATGTTTTGATAAAATTTTCGATGTTGCAATTTTCATCGATATCTTCAAAATTCGCTCTTAAATTCATTTCTTGAAGGATCCTTGTGGAAATATCACCAATTATTAATTAAAGTATCCTCTTTTTAATGCAAAACGCCGTTTTGAAAAATCACTTTTAGTTCTTGAGAAATAAATTTCTGAAATTATCAAAAATTTTTGTAAATTTTACAATTTTCGCCGATTAAATTTTAAAAATTCGTATAAAATCCAGTTTTTGGAATATAAGTATGAAAATTTCCCAAAGTGTTAATAAAAGTGTCCTCTTTCCAATGAACCAACCCGTTTTGAAAAATAACTTTTAGTTTTTGAGAAAACAATATTTGAAGTTTTGATAAAATTGTCGATGTTGCAGTTTTCGTCGATAATTTTCAAAATTCGCTATAAAATTAATTTCTTGAAGGATCCTTGTGGAAATATCACCAATGATTAATTAAAGTATCCTCTTTTTAATGCAAAAAGCCGTTTTGAAAAATCACTTTCAGTTTTTGAGAAATAAATTTCTGAAATGATCAACAATTTTTTCGAATTTTACAATTTTCGCCGATTAAGTTTTAAAAATTCGTATAAAATCAAGTTCTTAGAATATGAGTATGAAAATTTCCCAAAGTGTCAATAAAAGTGTCCCCTTTCGAATGAACCAACCCGTTTTGAAAAATAACTTTTAGTTTTTGAGTAAACAATATTTGAAGCTTTGATTAAATTTTCGATGTTGCAATTTTCATCGATAACTTTCAAAATTCGCTATAAAATTAATTTCTTGAACGATCCTTGTGGAAATATCACCAATTATTAATTAAAGTATCCTCTTTTTAATGCAACAAGCCGTTTTGAAAAATCACTTTCAGTTCTTGAGAAATAAATTTCTGAAATGATCAACAATTTTTTCGAATTTTACAATTTTCGCCGATTAAGTTTTAAAAATTCGTACAAAATCCAGTTCTTGGAATATAAGTATGAAAATTTCCTAAAGTGTTAATAAAAGTGTCCTCTTTCCAATGAACCAACCCGTTTTGAAAAATAACTTTTAGTTTTTGAGAAAACAATATTTGAAGTTTTGATAAAATTGTCGATGTTGCAATTTTCATCGATAATTTTCAAAATTCGCTATAAAATTAATTTCTTGAAGGATCATTGTCGAAATATCACCAATTATTAATTAAAGTATCCTCTTTTTAATGCAAAAAGCCGTTTTGAAAAATCACTTTCAGTTCTTGAGAAATAAATTTTTGAAATGATCGATAATTTTTTCGAATTTTGCAATTTTCGCCGATTAAGTTTTAAAAATTCGTATAAAATCCAGTTCTTGAAATAGGAGTATGAAAATTTCCCAAAGTGTTAATAAAAGTGTCCTCTTTCCAATGAACCAATCCGTTTTGAAAAATAACTTTTAGTTTTTGAGAAAACAGTATTTGAGGTTTTGATAAAATTTTCGATGTTGCAATTTTCATCGATAATTTTCAAAATTCGCTATAAAATTAATTTCTTGAAGGATCCTTGTGGAAATATCACCAATTATTAATTAAAGTATCCTCTTTTTAATGCAAAAAGCTGTTTTGAAAAATCACTTTTAGTTCTTGAGAAATAAATGTTTGAAATGATCGCCAATTTTTTCGAATTTTGCAATTCTCCCCGATTAAGTTTTAAAAATTTATATAAAATCGATTTCTTGGAATATCAGTACGAAATTTTCCCAAAATGTTTATGAAAGTGTCCTCTTTCCAATGAACCAACACGTTTTGAAAAATAACTTTTAGTTTTTGAGAAAACAATATTTAATGTTTTCATAAAATTTTCGATGTTGCAATTTTCATCGATAACTTTCAAAATTCGCTATAAAATTAATTTCTTGAAGCATCCTTGTGGAAATATTGCCAATTATTAATTAAAGTATCCTCTTTTTAGAGCTGCTTCGTTAGTTAAATCAGTTTTCTTATTAATTGCATTTTTATTGAAATATCGCAATAATATGGCAATATAGGGTACTTCAGAAATGCACCAGAAATTATAATCATAATGGCCGGATAGATATGTCGGATAACTGAATATCCAGCCGAAGAGGATGCCGAATATCCGGCTTTTCACAAAATCACTATCCGTTCCATCACTAGTAAATATACTCTTGCACATTGAGCTGTAATGTAAGAATATTAAATGTTGAGCGTATGATGAATCTATTTAAAGATATAGAGCGTCGAAGCACTAAAATCCGAGGTGATCCATAAAATTCTAGTTAAGCTATTCCTATTTAAGTGGCAAAGGACGCAGCTCTGTAGAAACGTGAGGTAGTGGGTTTAGATTTATCGATTTCTTTAGGGTTTATTGACGAAAGAAGCAATACACGTCCAAAAAGTCTTAGAACTCTTATAAAAGGACGTCCTGTAAGACAAAGAGTTCCAGTATAAAATACTTCAGGAGTGCAACGTCTCTTTTACTCCGAAGGATTAGATGCTTGACAAAGAATTAATCTCGAATGACCAAAGTATTTTTGGCTACGCTGGCAAAACGTTTTTGGGCATAGATAGACATTTTTTAAAATCTTTTGTATAATAGATGTTATTGCTTCTATTGATTCAATACAGCTACGCATTTACTCCATTTTTGTAGAATATAGATGCTTTCACATCCAAGGGTCAACTCCTCCCACATTTTTTATAACTATTTTTTATTTGCTAATGAAAACACTTCTTCAAAAACGTGTTTGAAAAATTAAAGTCATTCTCTGTTTAAAAGTGTCTCTTCTTGATTCCATTACTTTCTCATATCATGACTACTTTATGGGTTTCCTCCAAGATTTCTTGTTATACCTCGTTATATCCTCGTTATATCTTTGATATTCATTTCTTGGATCAAAATGGGTAAAGTAAGAATCGAGATGGCAGAAATGAAAAACTCATCAAAAACTATTCTGAGATATTAGAAGCAATTGATACAAATTGAGATAACTTAGTGTTGCAAGTAATTGATGGGAATTCAGAGATATTCGGAGAAATTGATACTCATTGAGTGATATTGACAAAAATTTAGAATAAATTATATTGTAAAGTCAAAATTTTTCAATTTAGGTATTAATTTATATAATTTTAATTAAAACATAATTTTTTTTATTTAATCTTTTAATTCAACATAGATAATTTAATTTTTAATGTAAGCACTCACAACGTATTGTTGATATTCGTTTGATATTTGAGAAGATAATGATGATTCATGCCCTCTATTTACACGGATAGAACTGGAACACACCGCGTGTGGTATTTGCGCCTAATTGGTCTTAATTCAAATTGCCATTCGGTTTAATTAGTGACGCTTTAGTACAAACATCTCATTCTAAATGCAAATTATTTATTAACATCAACATCGTTTCTTTCGTACCCTGTATTCTCTCCATATTGCAAAGTTTCCCGTTTTTTTTTTAATATCCGAAAAGTTTGCATTGGGATCGAATCTCGCAAGTTGAATAGGTAGGACTGAAATTATTTGGGTAGAATCTCGAGAAATATCTATAGATGAAAAATTTCCGTTTAAAATGAAAACGGGGAGCGAAAAAAGTTTGTTGAGACGTTTGTGGTCCCGGAGCTGGTGCATCCACTAGTTGTATGTATGTTTGACCGACTTAAAGACGAATTTAAAGTTTAAAGTTTGACACAAACTACTTCGAACAGCTGGGAGGAGTACTTCTGACACTTGAACTGCGAGTTTAGTAGGTTTGATTTTCACTAAACAAGTTCCTTATTGGTTTAGAGTTTTTGGGATAAAGAAATAGATTAGTTACAAATTAGTTGTAATTAAATTTAATGAAAATAAAAGATTTAATTCATAAATGAAAAAAGAGAATAGAAAAAATCCTTTTAAAGTCGGGTGCATGGAGATGAGGGTTGGTGGTGAGCAATTTAATTCCACTTTTTACAACATCCATCGAGCACCCCATCCATTCGCGAAGCCATCCACTTTTACACAAAAAGGCCGAAAGGATGTTTCCGGGAACAACCCATTTTTTTTTTATTCTTTTCCTCTGGATAAAAACCGGGAAACCTGTTGTGTGTACGTTTCGTGATCAATACGGAAGGTGAATCACTTCTCGATTCACTGGACTCGATGCTCATAAAATAAAACGTAAAGCTTTGACGCTGGTCAAAGAGAAAATCTTTTCATAATTTCAATATTCTTTAACCATTAAAATTCTTGCAGTTCGTTTTATTATAACGAATATTGTTAGGTTTTAGGTGGAAAGCTTTTAAAAGCGAAATTAACGCTTAATAGACGAACTTCAAAGCGAAACGATCAAACAACTCTTCGTTTCATGTTCGTTTGAGTTTTGATGGTGTAATTCATAATATATGTGTATATATTAGATGGTTTTGTATTACGAATAAATTATCAGATAATAATTGTAAATTGTCGAATGTGTTCGAGTTAATTTGATAGAAAATGGAGCTACATTATTAGTTATTTCGTTTCTATTCGGCGAGTTGTGTTGAATTTAGCGAGATATTAATTAAATTAATCCATTTATAAGGTTGCAGTAATAGTAGTTATGTATTAATTTAACTCGGATGGAACTCGGATGATGAAAAAAGTTTTTTAATACTCTTTCGTTGTATGTGTACGCAACATTGAGTTTTAGAATTCATTTGATGTTAACTCTTTTTACCATTTTTTTTAAATTAAACTCATTTTTACTTCTCATCTTTGTAAGATACAATAAAACCTCGATGTTGCGTTCTGTATTAGTTGATTTTATTTATAGTTCAATAAAAATATGCAATAATTTGGTGCTTTTACGCATCGTGCTTCTCAATAATTATCGATGTTATAAAGCAGGTCATTTGGTTAAGTAGAAAAATCATTTCTAAATCGATTAATAAGAATAAAATTTTTTGATGTTTCTCTTCGTTGTTGAGATATTTCCCATAAAAGTCTAAATTTGTACTAAAAAAGCCAAATTGATTGATTTAAAAGGATATATCTCAAAAACTACTATAAATACGATAAAAATCCATTCTTTATTTTCGATTTTAAATTTATTTTTATATTAGAAGACGATTTTAAACGGTCCAAAAAAATAACCCCGACGAACTTAGAGATTAAGGAAAAAATTAATTTAAAAAAAATCGCATTTTTTATGCTTTTATGCATCGTGCTTAGTAATAATCGCTGATATAACAAAACGGATGATTTCATTAAGTAGAAAATTCATTTCTAAATTGCTTAATAAGAATAAAATTTTTTGATATCTCCCTTCGTTTTTGAGATATTTCCCATAAAAGTTTAAATTTTTACTAAAAAAGCCAAATTGATCGATTTGAAAGGGGATATTTCAAAAACTACAGTAAATACGATAAGAACCCATTCTTTATTTTCGATTTTAAATCTATTTTTCTACCAGAAAACGATTTTAAACGTTCCGAAAAAATAACCCCGACGAACTTTAAACGAATTTTAAAAGAATCGCATTTTTTATGCTTTTACGCATCGTGCTTCTTAATAATTATCGATATTATAAAACGGGTGATTTCATTAAGTAGAAAAATCATTTCTAAATCGATTAATAAGAATAAAATTTTTTGATGTTTCTCTTCGTTGTTGAGATATTTCCCATAAAAGTCTAAATTTTTACTAACAAAGCCAAATTGGTTGATTTAAAAGGGGATATTTCAAAAACTACAGTAAATACGATAAAAACCCATTCTTTATTTTCGATTTTAAATTTATTTTTGTGCCAGAAAACGATTTTAAACGTTCCAAAAAAATAACTCCGACGAACTTAGAGATTAAGGAAAAAGTTAATTTAAAGAAAATCGTATTTTTTATGCTTTTACGCATCGTGCTTATTAATAATTACTGATACAGCAAAACGGATGATTTCGTTAAGTAGAAAATTCATTTCTGAATTGGTTAATAAGAATAGAATTTTTTGATATCTTCCTTCGTTTTTGAGATATTTCCCATAAAAGTCTATATTTTTACTAAAAAAGCCAAATTGACTGATTTGAAAGGGTATATCTCAAAAACTACTATAAATACGATAAAAACTCATTCTTTATTTTCGATTTTAAATTTATTTTTCTACTAGAAAACGATTTTAAACGTTCTAAAAAAATAACCCCGACGAACTTAGAGATTAAGGAAAAAATTAATTTAAAAAAAATCGCATTTTTTATGCTTTTATGCATCGTGCTTAGTAATAATCGCTGATATAACAAAACGGATGATTTCATTAAGTAGAAAATTCATTTCTAAATTGCTTAATAAGAATAAAATTTTTTGATATCTGCCTTCGTTTTTGAGATATTTCCTATAAAAATCTTAATTTTTACTAAAAAGCCACATTGATTGATTTAAAAGGGTATATCTCAAAAGCTACGATAAATATGATAAAAACTCATTCTTTATTTTCGATTTTAAATTTATTTTTCTACTAGAAATCGATTTTAAACGTTCCAAAAAAATAACCCCCACGAACTAAGAGATTAAGGAAAAAATTAATTGAAAAAAAATACCATTTTTTATGCTTTTACACATCGTACTTATTAATAATCACTGATATAACAAAGCGGATGATTTCATTAAGTAGAAAATTCATTTCTAAATTGATTAATAAGAATAAAATTTTTTGATATCTTCCTTCGTTTTTGAGATATTTCCCATAAAAGTCTATATTTTTACTAAAAAAGCCAAATTGATTGATTTGAAAGGGTATATCTCAAAAACTACTATAAATACGATAAAAACTCATTCTTTATTTTCGATTTTAAATTTACTTTTCTACTAGAAAACGATTTTAATCGTTCTTAAAACATAACCCCGCCGAACTTAGAGATTAAGGAAAAAATTAATTTACAAAAGAATCACATTTTTTATGCTTTTACGCATCGTGCTTGTTAATAATCGCTGATATAATAAAACGGATGATTTCATTAAGTAGAAAATTCATTTCTAAATTGATTAATAAGAATAAAAATTTTTGATATCTCCCTTCATTTTTGAGATATTTCTCATAAAAATCTTAATTTTTACTAAAAAGCCAAATTAATTGATTTAAAAGGGTATATCTTAAAAACTACAGTAAATACGATAAAAACCCATTCTTTATTTTCGATTTTAAATCTATTTTTCTACCAGAAAACGATTTTAAACGTTCCGAAAAAATAACTCCGACGAACTTTAAACGAATTTTAAAAGAATCGCATTTTTTATTCTTTTACGCATCGTGCTTATTAATAATCACGGATATAACAAAGCGGATGATTTCATTAAGTAGAAAATTCATTCCTAAATTGATTAATAAGAATAAAATTTTTTGATATCTCCTTGCGTTCTTGAGATATTTCTCATAAAAGTCTAAATTTTTACTAAAAAAGCCAAATTGATGGATTTAAAAGGGGATCTCAAAAACTAGATTAAATACGATAAAAGTCCATTCTTTGTTTTCGACACTAGAACTAAAACTAGAAACATTCGAATTTAGCCGTTTATCTCTTAAGACGGCTAAACCCGAATGTCCTAGGTCTAATGTTAGTTAAATAGAAATATACAACAACCTAGCGCTGAATAGCAACTAAAACTAGAACTAACACTGGACCTAGAGCTAGAAAGTTTCGGGAACGTCTTAAAACGTCTAAAACATTTTCTAGTTTTACTTCAATGAAAAATATGCAACAATCTAACGCTGAATAACAATTAAAACTAGAATTACCGCCCTCGATTTAAACATCGTATAGACAACTCGGAGAATACCCCGAGTATTATAGTTTATTTATGAACGTGGAATTACTCTATTCCACTTGGGGAATAACCCGAATTGAATTCTATCTATAAGAGCTAACTTTTATATTTAAATAGGTATGGTGATGTATTGAATAATATTACTTAAAAACATTTTGTGCGTTATATCAAAATTTTACAATACAAGAAACTTTATGAATAAAAAAATGATATTCCTTTAGTTCTTCTATATAAGATTTTCTTGATCATTTTTCAAAATGACTTTTCGATGGTTCGATTTAAACCATAAAGTTACGAGTCGCAGCAGTATGCTGAATTCGGTTCATTTCAAGCAACATCAATCCTGTATCTGGGTCAGTGCACCGAGTGGGGGAATATAACAGAGTTGAATTCGTAACTTGAGAATCTAATTAAGCATCTCGAAACTGAATTATTTACAGGTTAATTTTGGTTAGTAATTGTGCGATTTTAATTAAAGCGGTGATCGAATTTCAGTTGAAAAGTGATAAATGGAAGCAAGGAGGTCGAAGATAAATCCCGATGCGTTGAAATGAAATGTTATTATAGTTAATTTATTAGTATCATGAAATTTAGGTTGGTGCGAAATCCGAATTTCGCTCCCCTGACATTGTACGACCTATAAACTCGAAAACCCTTTGACCAATCCAGACCCAATTTTGTACAGTTTCTCCCCGAGGCACTGTAGAAAATATAAATTACTTCACGGAACGTGAACATCTCTACAGTTTCTACTCTAGGATCAAGCCCTATTTTCTCTACTTAGTTATTCCTAGGAAATAATTTAATTTATACCCATCTTTAATTTAATGATTAAAAACTTTTTTTTAATAACTCAATACAGAGTCTGTTTATTACGAAGACGAATTTTTTTCTGATATCGGTTATAACGTTCTAGTAGTATCAGATTGATTTTTCGCTGATTTAATTTAATACTGTTTAATTAATATGGTTTGAAATGATTTAATGCAAGACATAATATCGTTACCGACACAATTTCTGAAGGAGCAGCTGAAGTTAATAAAGACGTCGTTTCTACTTGGTTAAAGCATATTTGGCTCTATATTACAATCTATGGATCAAAGTGAAATTCGGTGTCTTTGTTAGATTCGTACCATTTTCTGCTGCTGTCTCTATCGTGTATGTAATAACAGGTCTTACACAGGTCTTATATAGTGCCGTTCAAATCTGTATCATATTTTTGTTTTATGTATGTAACTTTTTTCCTACTTAACTTTTTGATCTAAAATTTTCACACAGTATATCGGGAGATATTTTACATGTTTTTAACATAAACATTTATCAAAATAACACAAAATGGCAAATCCAACAATCATAAAAACACAAGATATTTCTAAAAGCTCCGAACTCTGGAGTACTCAGTGACAATTTTATGTGAACACCAACTTAATACTTAGTGGGATATCCCTTGCTGCCGATGACAGCGTTGCATCTATGGGGTATAGAATCGATAAAAGAGTCTATGATCGCCTGGTCGAACTTCGCCCGCTTCGCCTCCAGTTGCCGGAACTTTTCAGCAGTGCATATGACCAGAACGCCCTTTAGCTTATATAGAGATGGAAAATTCTCGAGAAAAAAAATAGGAAAATATTCTCGAGAATATTTTCGATTTTGAGAATTTTCTGAGAACAAGCGTTTAAATACAAATACAGCTGGGCAAATTCAGTCTGACGGCTGTAACGTGGCATAGTTCATATTTATGGGATTAAGTATTATGGAGGACTTATTTGTGATATTTAGAATATACTTGGCGTAAAAAAATAATTTATTCTTTGAAATATATCTAATGAATTTTCAGACAGCTCTGGAAAAGTTTCCAAATCACTGCATTCAATCACATCAATATCAGAAATGGCTTCATTGACTTCATTAACCTCCACATTGGTGGCAGAATTTAATAATTTTATATTAAATTATAAGCAATGAAAGTTATTTTATCAGCACGTTCAGCCGTAAGCCGATTTCTTTTCGTAGTGTGAATAAAGCTGTAGGTGTTGAAGCTTCGCAATTTTGCCATTACCTTTGCAGACTTATCTGGGCTTGTTACAGCAGCCATATTGTCTATAAACTCTGTTTCTGGTATTTGTTCTTCTGTATTAAAATGAATTCCATTAAAATTTTGATCTAGAAATATTTGCAGCAAGATGGATTGGATTTATTACCATTTTCTTTCTCTTAACTGTAAAGTTTTTTTCATCCCTTACCTCTTGGATGAGCAAATGGTTTTTCCATTAGGTTGGTATACTTTTTATTTGTATTATTTTGTTAAACAACTCCTTCATCTCGGTGAGTAGTGACTTCCAACAATATTTGATTCGATATCTTATCAACAACTGCATATTTTCTACTTTTTAATTTATTGATTGTCTGATTTACTCTTCATATGCTAAATATGTGTTGTGTCTGATCTATAGCTAGTGTTTACAAAAATCTCCTTCCAGTCGTTCAGTGCAATTTTTAAGGCAACTGTATCTTAGGTCATATCTTGTCTAATATTTATTCACGTCAATCGCCTTAACCCTTTGTGTCCCGACGGTACTTTAAAGTACCGGTAGTTTTAAACACTCATTTAGAGCTGTCGCTACTTTCTACTATACAAGAAAGAATCTGTATAAAAAATGACACAATCCGCACTGTAGGGTTTTTAGGTATATTCGTTCAGATGTTCAGAGGTTAGAAGTTTAGTGAAAGGTGGTCTTGTTGAATTTTGTTGTTCAAAAAGGTATCTCTTTGATAAATGGTTATTAGGTGTGATTATTACAGATCATTTTAAAAAGAAAGTATTGAGCTTTAATTTAAAATAAGTCTCATTCCGTAATTTCAATAAACATGGCTTCCAAGAATTTTTAAATTAGCATCTTTTTTGACTCTTTTAAATGTAAGTGTTATTTCAATATTTTTTTTCTTAATATTTTTCCAATCCAACCCAACAATTATTATACATCATTTTAAAGAGAAAGCTTTGAGCTTTAATTTAAAATAAGTTTCATTCCTTAATTTCAATAAATACGGCTTCCAGGAATTTTTAAATTAACATCTTTTTTGACACTCTTAAGTTATACGAAAATGTAAGTTTTATTTCAACTTTTTTTTCTCTATATTTTTCCAATCCAACCCAACAATTATTATACATCATTTTAAAGACAAAGCTTTGAGCTTTAATTTAAAACAAGTTTCATTCCTTAATTTCAATAAATACGGCTTCCAGGAATTTTTAAATTAGTATCTTTTTTGACACTTTTAGGTTATACGAAAATGTAAGTTTTGTTTCAACATTTTTTTTCTCAATATTTTTCCAATCCAACCCAACAATTATTATACATCATTGTAAAGAGAAAGCTTTGAGCTTTAATTTAGAATAAGTCTCATTCCTTAATTTCAATAAATACGGCTTCCACGAAATTTTAAATTAGCATCTTTTTTGACACTCCTAGGTTATACGAAAATGTAAGTTTTATTTCAACTCTTTTTTATCTATATTTTTCCAATCCAACCCATCAATTATTATACATTATTTTAAAGAGAAAGCTTTGAGCTTTAATTTAAAATAAGTCTCATTCCTTAATTTCAATAAATACGGCTTCCAGGAATTTTTAAATTAGTATTTTTTTTGACACTTTTAGGTGATACGAAAATGTAAGTTTTACTTCAACATTTTTTTTCTCAATATTTTTCCAATCCAACCCAACAATTATTATACATCATTGTAAAGAGAAAGCTTTGAGCTTTAATTTAGAATAAGTCTCATTCCTTAATTTCAATAAATACGGCTTCCACGAAATTTTAAATTAGCATCTTTTTTGATACGTTTAGGTTATACGAAAATGTAAGTTTTGTTTCAACATTTTTTTTCTCAATATTTTTCCAATCCAACCCAACAATTATTATACATCATTGTAAAGAGAAAGCTTTAAGCTTTAATTTAGAATAAGCCTCATTCCTTAATTTCAATAAATACGACTTCCAGGAATTTTTAAATTAGCATCTTTTTTGACACTTTTAGGTGATACGAAAATGTAAGTTTTATTTCAACATTTTTTTTCTCAATATTTTTTCAATCCAACCCAACAATTATTATACATCATTTTAAAGAGGAAGCTTTGAGCTTTAATTTAGAATAAGCCTCATTTCTTAATTTCAATAAATACGGCTTCCACGAATTTTTAAATTAGCATCTTTTTTGACACTCTTAGGTTATACGAAAATGTAAGTTTTATTTCAACATTTTTTTTTCTCAATATTTTTCCAATCCAACCCAACAATTATTATACATCATTGTAAAGAGAAAGCTTTAAGCTTTAATTTAGAATAAGCTTCATTCCTTAATTTCAATAAATACGGCTTCCAAGAATTTTTGAATTTGCATCTTTTTTGACACTTAGATTATGCGAAAATGTTAGTTTTTGCTCAATATGTTTTTTCTCAATATTCTATCAGATTTTCGTCGTTCTGTAAATACAGGTCTGATAAATAAATGTATTCAAATTTACTGCGTCCACGAAAATGTCGTAGCGCAAGTTCAAAAGAAAGAGGAAGTTGTGAAAATTGTTCTGCCAAAGCTAGACCCCACTCAAAATGTACTGCGTGCAATGTTTATTTATGTTGTAGTGAAAGAAAGAACTGTTTTTCTGATTGTCATAATGTGATTTAGATAAAGCAAGTGTTAATTATTTTTTAACGTAATAAAAAATGTATTATTTTTATATTAGCAACAATAGTTTTTGTATACTGAAAATATATTTTAATGCTTGACGGTACTCTCAAGTACCATTATCCCTCTGGAATGGGGGGATTGCATATTTTGCTAAAATTAATTCCAAAGGCCTTTACTGAGTGTATTAATATTTACTATTTGATAGCGTTTTAATTCTGTCATAAAGTTTCAAAATTTTTGACTTCTTGGGTCATAAAGGGTTAAATCAATAATTAATATATCATCTTGTACCAAATTATCATTGACGTTCCTAATTAAGTTGTTAAGAATTATATTCTCTATCTACTAGATTAATAAAATATAAGCGCTCCATTTAAAATTTAAAATTTTTTTGCAATAACGAAAATTGGTTATTTAAATTTGAACCACCTGTATAAGATTGATCGATACAACCAATTACGTTCCATTTGTGTACATTTGAAGCGTAATTATACAAAATTTTCAACTTTGTTGCTTATAAAGCGCTTGGGAAATACGCTTTTAAAAACACACATTAATAACTGCTAAAAAAAAGAAGCTTAAAATAAGTGAAAAACGAAAACCTCTAAGGTGTCAACAATCCTTATCAAACTCAACCTAACAGAACATTTAGACGGAGATTGTATACAAGAAAAAATTATTACAACAAAGTGAATAATAATTAACATGGTAAAAATGTTCAACTAAAAATTCAAAAACTTGTCAAAACGAATTTTCGCTTACGGAAAAGGTTAAAACCTGGACGAAGCCAAAGGTCGACGAAATGTAACTGCGAGTTACTGGAATATCTGTCGTTATAATTCCCCGAACTTTTTAAATTCAATTATGTGAGCGCAACGGGCCGCGCCGCACCGCGCCACGTTCCTAAACTTTTCTGCGAGCTTTTATTTGCTCCCGTCACTTTGGAAGTGATTAATTGGCGCTTTCCGGACGCTTTTTCGTGCTGCAAGCCGATTTTCACTGTCAAAATGTATAAGAGGAAGAGGAAAACGTAGAAAAGATATTAATTTTTGGGAAGGTACGTTAAAGTTGAACCGTAATCAAAATTTATACGAGTTCCACAACAGAATCTTCGTTAAAACGTTTTTTTTTTATAATTATAACGTAATTTTATACTCGCAGAGTGAAATCGACACCGAATTTGAAACCTTTTAAGTACTAAATTTGAAATATCGTGTTATAAAAAGGTAATAATCTGGAAAATAGGTAATTTTATGCATAAATCTAATGGAATTTTAAACAGTTTTAGACATTTATAGTTTCGAACGATTCTCATTTAACATGAGGTGAATTTTTAGTCATCATCGACATTCAATTTCGTAGATAACGGCAAAAATGATTGATGGAAAAGTGTAATTAGGAATAAAGTTTAAAAAGAAAATTATTAAATATTCCGTTTATGTTATCAAAATTGTATTTAAAACGTCAAAAGCAGACCGTTGAAACGCGTGGAAAGCGTTCCTCGTAAAATAGTAAAATTTCTGGGGATATGAAATATTAATTCATTTCATATATTAATATGGAATGGTTTGGCACTCTGTAACGTGCAAAATCTATATGGAAATTTGAAAAGAAAATAATGTTATATGTAATTTAGTGATAAAAAACCAAAATTATTACGGAAATTGTATCAAATTGTTTAATTTTTTGTTTTAATCTATTTTAATAATAGATATTTTAGGGTACTTACATGGCCATTTTTTCCTTCAAAATATATCAAAAGTATTTTTCCTCTCCTTTAACATGTTTTATGATACCTCAAAAAAACATAAGCCACCTCCCTAAAGAACCATCTTGTTCCCCATCTTAACACATATCTTGACATATCTTAAGATTGTCAATCATTGCTTGAAATATCGTTCTTAATATTTGAGAATGTTTTCCTTTATTTCATCGTCAATGTGGATATGTTTTAACATCATCCCTTACACTTTCCAATATTATCGTTGAATACACACACTCAATATCATCTCTAACATTAGACAAAGTCGTTATGTAACTGTCCAAATATCATCTATGGTACATCTCAACATAGTCTCCTTCAATATCGCTATTATGTTAACGTTATTATTCACCTCCATCAGTATCACTCTTGATGCTGCTCAATATGGTATATGGTTTCCCTCAAAATCATCTCTGGCACTTGCTAATATCAATCCTAACTCTCAATACAGTCATTATTAAATCCTCGACATTTCTCAGCATCTTTACTAATATTTGTCAATATAGTTCTGGATCACATCTTTCAACATCGTCCCTAAATATACTCAATATTGCCTCTGGCATCAATAAATGTCATCATTCACCTTCATCAACATCATTTCTGGCACTTTATAACATCATTCTTAACTCTGAATAAAGCCTCTATATATAGTCCTTGAACACCATTACTTATTTCTGTTAATATTATTCCTGAACTTTCTCAACATCGTCTCTGATTTCTTTCAACATCATACCTAAATATACTCAATATTGCCCCTGGCATCAATAAATGTCATTACTCACCTCCATCACCATTACTCTTGATGCCGTTCAACACGGTACGCGGTTTCCATCAAAATTATCTCTGGTACCTACCAGCATCATCCCTAATTCTCAATACAGGGTCATTCAAATTCGACCCCCACCATTGGGATCTCAGAAACCATAAGAGATACAGAGATGGTTAAATGGGAGCAAAGTTGCGTATCTTAGAGCTCATCATTTTCAACTAAGTTTTTGACTTCATTACTAATTTTAGTCAATATTGTCCCTGAGCTCTGTCAATACATCAACATTATTTTCTTATAATACAGTCCATGACAGCAACAAAGCAAATAACAAATGAACTTTTAACGGCCCAAATAAATGAAAATCTGAATGAGCCAAATTTGGACTATAGGGCGAATGGACAAGAACTTTCCAATTGAGTTTCTGAAACTAAGTCTTTGTTTAATTTGAGGTGTGCGATCTTGTATTGTCATGCAAAAACCTAATTGCCTTCGTAAACCTTCCTCTTCGTTTCTGTCAAATTGCTTCGTGTAGTTTTTCGCTAGTTTGGCAATAAATATTGGTATTGCACACATTATACTGAACCTAAAACAATGATAATAGCCAGTTTTAACTTGATTAGAGCGATATATGCAATGTGCTGCGCAAACATACCTTTGAAATTCGACTCCCTCGTATTACTTGTCTTTATAGATGCCCCAATGCAGCGAAAATCACTTTATAATTTATTCCTCAAGCATGACAAGTCGAAACATCCTTTTATACTGCTCTCAAAATTGTCCTGGTATCGTCCTTGACATCCCTAAAATAGTCTCTGTCAATACTTTCACTCTTTCAACTACTCTAACCAGCTAACTACTCTCAAAACAGATCATAACAGACCATCATCACAATACCATTCTTGATATCCATCGAAGACATCATTTAGCTTAGTACTGAAAATTTCCAACTATGTTCGATTGTTAATGTTCATTTAAAATCATCCCTAATTACACTAAATATTGTCTCTGATATCAGCATCGCCTGTCATACCATGAGTAACTACTCATGGTATGATCCTTGGTAAGTGTTAAGGTCTTCCTCATCCCTTAATCAACAAGGTAGCTAACTACTCATGGTTCCTAACATTTTCATCTCCCACTGTGGCTAACATTACTCAAGATCGTCACTAACTACCATGAATATCTTTCTGAGATCTAGCAAGGAAATTCTTAACACCCAATCTCAACATCGCCCGCTAATTACTTTCAATAGAATTCCTAATCCTCCATAACTCAAGATTATTTCTTATAATATCGTCCACGATGTGTTCCAACCTAGTCTTTGGCACCTTGCAACATTATTTTAAACTACTCCCCAAATCTTTAAACCAAGTTTAATGATGAACTCAATCATCCTTGATAAATCTCAACAGCCTCCTTGGTCTTCCTCAAACTTGTCTATGATACCTCTCAACATCGCCCGCTAATTACTTTCAACAGAATTCCTAATCCTCCAGAACTCAAGATTATTTCTTATAATATCGTCCACGGTGTGTTCCAACCTAGTCTTTGGCACCTTGCAACATTATTTTAAACTACTCCCCAAATCTTTAAACCAAGTTCAATGATGAACTCAATCATCCTTGATAAATCTCCACACCCTCCTTGGTCTTCCTCAAACTTGTCTGTGACACCTCTCAACATCGTCCCTAATTACAATCAATAACATCAATGGTGTTTCTAAAAGTCTTTCTTCACCCTCTCTCTAAACATCGTCGCTAATTACACTTAATATGGATCATAATTGATTATTCTCTTAATATCATCCTAAATATTACATGGTAATGTCAGCTAACTGCTCATAGTTCCTAACATTTTCATCCCTCATTGTAGCTAACATCATTCAAAATCGTCACTAACTACCATGACTATCAAGATTATTTCTTATAATATCGTCTACGATGTGTTCCAACCTAGTCTTTGGCACCTTGCAACATTATTTTAAACTACTCCCCAAATCTTTAAACCAAGTTCAATGATGAACTCAATCATCCTTGATAAATCTCCACACCCTCCTTGGTCTTCCTCAAACTTGTCTTTGACACCTCTCAACATCGTCCCTAATTACAATCAATAACATCAACGGTGTTTCTAAAAGTCATTCATCACCCTCTCTCTAAACATCGTCGCTAATTACACTTAATATGGATCATAACTGATTATTCTCTTAATACAATCCTAAACATTACATGATAATGTCACTGATAGCTCTTAACATCGTCCATAACTATGCTCAATATCGCCTTTGACATCCAGCATCACTGATTTCCTCATGACAACTTCTCTGACAATTATCTACATCATCGATAATTATTCTTAATATAATTTTTCTTAAATAATTTCTATTAATATCCTCCCTGATCTCTCTCAATATCGTTTTGACATACCTAAACATCATCCATGACACTTATAAAGTTTAGCTCTCACCTCGTTCAATATCGACATATTTTGCATCATTCGTAATTGCTGTAAATATTGTAATTGATATCTCTCAAGGTCATCACGCACATCTCTCAACATGACTCAAGAAAGTCAAAGAGTGGTGCAGGAAATCACGAATTTTTTTAAAGAAAACGGCCTCAATGGAAGAGAAGATTTTAAAGATGAAGGAGAAAGTTAATACTTTGATGTGCATAATGGTGGACATCAAACATGATACTCACTACGGACATTAATATCTTTTAACATAACTTCCTCTTCTTCGTCTTAACATAACTCCTAATTATTTAAATATCGTCTCTAATATTTTTCTGAAAAATCCATATCAAAATTTAGAAACATTTTTGCTACACTTGAATGAAGATTAAAAAATACAACCATCAGTAGAATTTCATATCATTTTGCAAAATGGTAAAAAACAGAATTGAAACCATTATAA
This sequence comes from Onthophagus taurus, assembly GCF_036711975.1. Lineage (NCBI taxonomy): Eukaryota > Metazoa > Arthropoda > Insecta > Coleoptera > Scarabaeidae > Onthophagus > Onthophagus taurus. The sequence goes on from NC_091966.1 coordinate 6,178,941, forward strand.
TTGTTGTGAAATCGAAAACGACAATATACTAAATGAACAAAAAGTGAACAAACAATATCTAACCAGATTTTTTTTAGTAAATAAACGAGATACACAAAATGCAATATGCATAAACAGGCTAAACTGATTGATTGATGGTTGGATGAGCAAAAACGACAAATAGAACCGGGGTTTCGCTGCGAACATTGTGAAACGGGAGTTTTAAATCGATCGTTCGACTGTGTTTTTCTTCTATCGTTATTTCCACTTCGAGTTTCTACAAAATTGGTGGTAAACAAGAAAACATAATTATCTCTATACCGCAATGAATATTCATTTGATTGCGAATTTGTTGTTTACCTGAATTAAAAACGATTCGGATTGAATAGAATAAACATTGCATTTCGTAATAGGTAAACAATCAATTGAATTATTGGACGCTTAAACCATAAATAAACGAGGTTTTATTAAAAATGGGACACAAAGTTTGATATTGGCAGTGATGATTTTGGATTTTATTGTTTATCCGCTTATGTACGGTTTTTTTTTTGGTTGCGACAAAAAGGATAAAAAAAATCATTCGGGGGTGAATAATCCCTATTTGTATTTAGCTTGTTTAGTTGAAAATTAAATTTCATTTCAAAAATATAAAATTATAAAAGCACTTTTTTTAATAAACGACCAATATTTCATAAAATAATTGAACATTAATATGCAATAATATAATGTATTACTCGCGTTATTATCGTTATTGCAAACTGGGTTTTTCGATTAAATCCAATTTGGGAATTAATATAAATACGTTGAATCGAAAATATCATTCGTTCCAATCGAAAAACATACAGATTCCATTACATAATTATTATTAATATCATATTGTAATTCGTATATTATATTATTGGTAAATAATATAAAAGTATTGTATCATAATGAAGTTTATTAATCGAATCGCTATTGATTAATATTTTTCCTTAATAACAATGATATACATTTGAAATACAACTCAATAATTATTTGTAATTACTCCTCGTTATTCGAAACGCAATTAAACACAATTACCTACCGGGACTGACAACCGGATTCACAACAAAGCCGGAAAGCAATTAAACGGAAATGTCGAAAGGGATGGGCGGAGAGTCAAACTACAAAACCCTCATACGTAGAATGTATGCACGCATACACGTGTGGAGAACACACGTGCCCATTACCATTTACATAACGAACCCCGAGACGGGAAAATGGTAAAAGAAAACCCCCCAGGACACTTCTTCCTCACATTCTCTTGCCTCTTTTTAGCTAAAAAGAGGAAGTGTACCGAACTTCTTTTTGTAATCAACGACACGAAGAGGTACAAAATAAAAGCTGTTCACGGTCTAGCTGTATGTGTATGTGTGTGTATTATTATTTTGCCGGTTCAGTATTTTCTCTCGCTTCCAATCAGGCCGATATCCCAATAAAACCCAATACAACATGAATTTTAACCAAAACTCGACAAGAATTTTGATTTTTCTTCAATTATTTTGTTAATGTAATGACTTAGTGGCTAAATCCACCTATGCGAAGTTAACCACCAATTATAATACATGTATAGTACAGTAAAATCTCGATATAACGGAGTTCGTATATTATGTATTTTAATATAAATGGTAGCGCTCATAGATAGAATCCAACTGGAGTGCAAAATGTCTAGTTGATTGCTGTGATCATAGTTTTCCTATTTAAAATTCTATATTACAAATATACACTTATTATACCTAAAGCAATCTGGAACAGCTATTATTTTCACTAGAACAACTCTGTAAAAGACACTTTACTCTTTGAAAATTAAAGTTTTTGGAAGTTGGAGTCAGTCATTCTTGTGTCAGCGGTTTTGAATTACACAATAACAATTAATACACATAGAACAATCTAAAATAAATCAAACTTTACTGATTCAAATTGTTTTAGATGTGTTTTACGTTTAAAGTAGGAAAAAAATGTTTTTCTGGCTACACTGACATTAATTTTGCAAAATCATATTTTCTTAAAAATACAGAAAATGCAGAACAAGAAAAGTAATAAATCAACAAATGAATAATCCAACTATTCGATCAGCAAACAAAAATACATTGTTTGTATTATATATTATGTAGTAAAAAATAGATATCTCTGTGTCCCACCCACACAGATATATTTATATATACTATACATATATTTATATATCCCGCTCAAAAAAATTAGGGGAACACTTTTCAAAATCTGTAACTTTTTAAATAATAAATAAAAATTCGTTTTCGCACTTCAAATGGATTTTTATTTTAATTATTTCTCTACCGGTTTCGCTATTTGTTATAGCATCATACACTAGACCTAGAACTATACCTTTTCAAGCACAAATTGGCACTAATCAAAATCAAAATGACATTAGTCAAAATCATATTGGCAATGTCAATTTCAAATTGGCATTAGTCAAAATCAAATTGACAATCAAAATTAAAATGGCATTAGTCAATATCAAATTGGCAATAAACAATATCATATTGGCATTAATCAACAAATTTAGCACTAATCAAAAGCAAATCGGCATTAAACAAAATCAAAATGACATTAGTCCATATCATATTGGCACTTATGAATTTTAAATTGACATGGAAATAAAATTATATATCAGCATTAAATAAAATGAAATGGGCAAAAACATTTTATTGACTTACAAACACAGTAGATAACAATTATATTACTTAAGAAAGTAGGTAACGTTATGTTTTAAATAACACTCTTAAAAATTTATATCTTGCATATTCAATGCAGAAGGGATAAATCGTTGGATGTGGGCAATAAACATTGCGCAATTGGCAACAGTAATCTTGTCCATATTATTATGAACGGTGTTCTCTAATTTCTGCATTCGATATTCTGTTTGAGTCAGATGATCTTGGTCAGCACCAGCCAAGATGTTATTTAGCTGTACAGCCATATCTGCTTTTACTCCTGCTTTTAATGCAGACCACGCTTGTTCAATAGGATTAAACATAGGGCTGTACGGACTTAGTCGTAAAAGTGTGTGGTGTTCAAATTCGTTTTCTGCAAAATCCTCTTCAATAGTAGAGTGGCATGGAGCATTATCAATAACTAATGCAACTCCAGTTTGGTAAAGGCCTTGCGCTCTTCTTAGGCATTGCCTCACAAATTCATTTGCTTCCGGCTTCTTGAAAGAGCCCCGACGTAGTTCGGAATGAATTAGCCCCATGTTTCCAATGCATCCTATTAGGTGAATATTCGACCCTCTGCAACCTGCAGACACTGTTGTGCAGCGAGTCCCTTTTTTTGAACGACCCTCAGTCCGCGATATGAACAAATTAAAGTTTGTCTCGTCCATGTATATGATAGGTATATTTTGTGCTTGAAGATCCAATAAATTTTCTACATAAATACTCCTGCTTGTTTTCGTTTGAATACTATTCGCGTTCTCTGGTTCTCTACGAGCAGTCTTCAAAGTAAACATCAATCCATTGTGATGCTGTGGAACGCATTCGTTGGAGACATTGATTGCAAAATCTTCACGGATTTTTTCACTCAGTCCTTTAAGAGTAATTTTAGGATTTTCTTCGACTGAACGTTCCATGAATTGACGGTGCTCATCAGTTATTTTAGCTCTACGTTTACCTCCTCGCTGCTTTTCCGGTTGTTCTTGGTTGTTAACCCATCGATACGCGGTTCTTTTTGGCACCTGTAGTACGTTTGCAAGATTACGCCAGTCACCATTGGCATTATACAAAGCGCAAATCTGTGTCCTCAGATTTGCAGCAGCATTTTTCTTTAAATAAGGCATCTCGTGTGAATATAATAGTTGAAATCTCGCAATAAATTACCATAAACTTGACAATAACCGATAAGTTAACAATTGTTTGACACCGATTTATACATTTATATTGCATCTCGATATTGTTACAATATGATATGGACCCAATTTGATTTTGACTAATGTCATTTTGATTCTGATTAGTGCCAATTTGAGCTTGAAAAGGTATAGAAACACAGAAACTTTCTAGTTCTAGGTCGAGTGTTAGTTCCAGTTTTAGTTTTGATTCAGTGCTAGTCTTCAGACGCACGGCTAAACTCGAATGTTTTTAATTCTAATCTAGTGTTAGTTGTAGTTTTAGGTATTATACAGTACTAGATTGTTGTATATTTCTATTGAAATAAAACTAGAACTAACACGATTTCGATTTCGTCTGAAGACACGCGGTTAAACCAGAAATTTTCTACTTCTAAGTCTAGAGTTAGTTCGCATATGCGCTAAATCCACGTTTTAAATTCATTCAGAACAGTATTAGAGCGTTCATCCAATTAGAAATTAGCTTACAACTCAACCTAGATATTTGCATAATCTCCTTTAGATATGTGTGCTTTCGGTCATCTACGGATTAATTCAACCAAAGTTGCATTAGTAGCAGCACCATGTGACATAACAATCAATCTCTTAGTTTGAAACTAAATTTTCTAATCGATTCTAATTAACCCTACAGAGAATACGTGATTAAAATGTTACAGAGAAACACAACGTATTCACTGTAGGGTTAAATCTCGCTATATACCCTAGTACAGTAACCGATATAAAGTGTACTATAAAAACGAATTAAAAAATGACAAAAATTCTCTATGTCAACCGGTCTGATGGAGGTCTTTAACACATATAGACGTCGTTAACTTTTGAGGTTTGAGCAGGTGGCAGGACGAACCCGCAGGAAAATACAAGTAAAATCGTCGCCGTCGCGAAGACGACCGGTTATCCTGGCAAAAGGATAAAAGATGAAATTTACATGCATGCGGGTCAATTAGACGTCTTCTCTTCACTTCTCTTACGAGACCTGTGGTGGTAGTAAGCGGGTAGGGCAGGTGCCACCACAACGAAGACAACGTGAGCAGGTGCGAGACCGCTTTTTTTATTAAGCTTTTTTTATTCTGTGATCTTCTTCCCCTTCTTCGGGGACTTTCCGGGCGACCGGCACGTTCCTTTTACATCTTTTTGTCTTTTTCATCTTTTTGCAATCTTTTGACACGCGTACCAAACCAAATCAATTATTAAAAACATTCGTATCCTTTTAATTTCTTAATTTAAATACGTAAATAATTCAAATAAAACGAAATTCACATTTTTCTCTTCATTTTTTTGATGGAAAATTCCTCCTATAATGTTATTATAAAAGTCTTATATTTCCAAAGATTTAAATGAAAAGAATATATGCATATATAAAGAAGTTGAAAATAAAATTAACGTTTAAAATTCTTCATATGTTTCGGAAAGACGTACTCCACGCGTCGTGCACATGTTATTTCTACCTGAAAATAAATTATAAGGTAACTCGAAGGGACGAAGCCAAAGAAAGGGCGGCGTACGTTTTTAAAGGGCAGATGTTACGTTCCACTGCTGTTGCTGCTTCTGCTGCTGCTGCTCCTGTCGGGCAGATGTTTCTGGACAAGATCGACATAACAGTGTGGCTCGTGGCACTAAAATTAAAGCTGCAAATCCCTTTCTAAATGTACGGAAAAATGGATAAGGTTTTGTAAATAACGATGAAAACGTCACAAAATACTACATATGGAACGTAAAGGGATCGCTTTGTATACACAACGCCGGTATATGAAGGATAAAATGAGAACAGAAGCAAATAGGAGGAAAGTTGTTTACTACAAATCCCGGTTGTACTGAGATGGAGAATGTATTTATTCATGTACACTCAAAACTTAATGTAAACAAGAAGTTTAACTGAAACGGTTTATGTAAATATAATAGAAAATTAAGATTGGTTAGAAAAACTATTCATTATTATAGTTTGTAATGGTACCAACATACCTCAAAACAATTAAAACCGAACAATTATCATAAATTTATTCAAATTTTTTAAAAAAATAAAAGAATTTTTATTTAATTCATGCAGGTAACTAAATGAACACAATAATTACGCGACGCAAAATATAATTACTAATAATTTCTAAGGACTTAAAATTATACACAAATTAAAAGGTGACAAAAAGTTAGTAACAAAAAAAACTTTTTGTTACTAAATTGAAATGTAATTAAAAACATTTGTAAGGTAGTTTAAACAATATTTACATTTTTGGTAAACCAAATTAATAATATTAATTTACTATCACATGGAACTTCTTCTTATTGTGCCATCTCCAATTTTTCTTTTAGCCATGAATTTTGACGTCTCGCTACAGGCTTACTATAATCAGTCTAAGAAGGTGGAATCACCCACCTCTTGTTATATGTTCCAAATAGTTCAGCTTTCTTTCTTCGATGATATTCAGGAGCTTCCATTTAGCACTTCCACGTTAGTTATCCTCTCTATTTTTAAACTACTGCGATACAGGAACATTTTGAAAACATTTATACTTTTATCTAACAATGGGTTCAGTATCCAATGTTCTGATCCGTATAAGAACACCGTATAGATGGAGCAACGACGTAATCTTACACATATGTGTAGGTTTAAACATTTACTACTAAAGACCTTGTTCATTTGAAAATGCTTTTCTTTCCTATTCGATTCCAGCAGCTACTTCATTCCCGTTGACTGTGAAACACAAATATTTATATGAGGGTACTTGATCTATAGAGATGCTGTTTAGTAGAACAGTCTCTTTTATTAAAGAAGTATTTATTTAAAGACAAAATCGTGCGCTATCGTCTTGCAGTTGGTTCATAAGTTTTTGCAAGTCACTCTTACTCTTGGCAAGCACTATTGTGTCGTCTGCGTAACGAAGTCTGAAGCGTCTATGGCGGCACCAAATGTTGTATTTTACTATATCTTGAATAGCAATAGCTACAATACACAGCCTTACCTAACTCAACGAATACAAACCAGCGAATGAAGATCTCCCAAAAATCTTAAGGTGTTTGCAAGTTTTTGGTGTTGTGCGCTGCCGAAAGCTTTTCTGTAATCTACAAAGCATGCGTAGACATCGACGTCACTGATCTATCTTGGACAAGTTTTATAAATTCGTGTATTCACGTTAATGATACATTAAAGTTGATTTGAGCTAATCATGTGGGACCTTTCCGGCTTCGTAGATAAAATTAAACAGGGATGTCAACGCGATCACACCTTGGCCATCATTTTCTGCAATTATTTTCAGAGTTTTTACATATACAGTGAAATTCCCCTAACTCGAACTTCTATATCTCGAATTATCCTCTAAGTCGAATAATTTTCGTAAGCTCAAGCGTTTGACTAGGCTTCAAATGTGTTTAAATGTGTTTCTCTAACTCGAATTTTCCATAACTCGAAGTTTTCTTCCGCTCCCTTAGTGATTCGAGTTCTGAGAATTTCACTGTATTTGTACTTCTTTACGTGGAAAAGCTTCTAGGGTAGTTCAAAAGCAGATTCTGCCCAGGTAGATCAACGACGGACTAAATATTTATTTTATGCCAAGTCTTGAAGAAGAACCTAGCCCATCGACTTCAAGTCCGATTATTACATCATCATATGAGTCAAACTATATGATGCCCTATACAGGTGTCCCGAAACTCAACGTCAAGCCAGTGCCGGGTGAGAAGCCAACCCATACCTGTTTTGGTAAAATTGAGAAAAAAAATCCATGTCTCTTAGTTAAGTGGTAATAGACATACTTTTGAAAATGTTAAAAATCGATCCTGTACATCATATCTTTAGGTACTACGATCAGAAATGTTCGCAATTTAATAGTGATTTTTATAATAATGTATTCCTTGTGATCCATGCTACTGTAGAAGTCACAAATAAAACAACAAAAGTCGTTAGTTTTACAAAAAAATAAATTAATTTGATTGAGTTCAGGTTGAAAGAATTTATGTCTATCAAGTTTGACATACGATTTCTAAAAAAAGGAGTAGTACAACACCCTTGGCAAGTAATTTTAAAAGATGGACTGTTTAATCAAGTTTCCAAAATGGTACAACACTTGCCATTTTTGTTGTCATAAAAAATATTATTGCCTGTTTTTCTGCAAAAAACACGTTATTTAAAAAATTCATACCTTTGTATGTTATTTGTATTTCCTCCAAAATGATTTAACAACTTTGTTAGAAGATGTGGCACTCAATATCTACAGAGAAATGTGGTTGCAACAAGATGTATAGCCTCAACATCCCAAGAAAACTGGTAGACTTGGTAAGATGATAATGAGGAACTACAAAAACATACAAAATGTTGGCGTGACTACTGTTCAGCATATAACTAGAAAAGACGGTCATGGATAAATCTACACAACTACTCGTCGACATTGACAACGTCGCCAAAACTCTGTCCCAGATGGTAGAATTTTATACAAAACTGATATGCTCCGCCAACACCTATAATAAAAATGATGATGTTACTACAGCTTTAAATTACTACATTACAAACTGTTAGAAAAACAGAAGAAACTAGATGGCATGACTAGAATTAATGTCATGTGATTGATCATGCTTGCAAAACCATAAGGAAGGTGGAAACAAGGAAAGTCAAAATTCCACTGAGAAAACGGGAAAATTGGTTGGGTTTAGAGGCTGAAGGACAGCTGCACGGAATAAGGATGAAAGAAGGAAACTTTGGAAGGCCAGGACTCGCAGAGATATGTATTTCAAATTAAGACAAACAAAGGTTCTTCTACTTGTAGGAAAGAGGGATTCTTCGTCCCTATGGGGACTCCCACTCCGCAGTTTTCAAGATATCTTTATTTATTGTAGATTGCTATGATATATAGAAATAGGTCTTGGTCCAATTAGCTTCGCTATTGCCCTTTGAAGTTATCTGTGCAACCAGCTTTTATGCTTGTCTTTGTCCAAATTGAAGTCTCTCTAGTGACAAGTTTTGTTATCGACCCTTCCACCCATATTTAAGCACGCTCACGTTTTCCAGCATTCCACGCTGCGTATCCTATGTTCTTGGTCCTACTTATTCTATCAGACCTGTAGATTTCTCGCTTGATTCATTTCTTTACGATGAATTATGGTAGTCTACTTATTTACGTAGAGTGTCTCATAACGTTTGCCATTATTCGTAATAAAAATGTCACTATTCATATCGGTCTTTGTATATTTAACGTAAGTTATTTTGCTCTCGATGGTTAACACCCAAATACTTAGGAGTAACATCGGTGACAATCTCCGCTTCATCAGAGTATCTATCTCTTTCCAAGCGGTCGATTTCAATCTTATACGCAGCTAACATCAATTCTCCATCGGCCATTCTGATAACAATTTACATTATTCTGGTTATTTTAATTTGAAACTCATTAATGTTACCCTCATTAATACTGTAACTGATATTCCTGTTATTAAACATCGTTTAATAACAATAATTGGGCGCTGAAATATCGCGTTTCAAAAGTTGTAGAATCTCCTTCCATCTCGCCGTGTTATTGGCTTTAATACTCTTTAACTCAAAATGTATAGTGACTGGTAAATCAATAAGGTCTCTTAATCTTCTCTTAAGCCTAACTCTTCGATTTTTTTATCTTATTCGCAGCTGCGTGAAGTTTTGATTCCGTTTAATAAGGGAGGGTTTGTAGACTCGTCCTCTATTTGTTTATTCTTTTCAGGCCACTCCGAGAACAAGAAGTCGACGATAGCTCCTTTGTCTCGTTTTTAACCCTAGTAGTCAGCTTTCGGAGTGACTATTGAAGTCCAAAAGTACACCTGCATCCTTGTGTTTTTAGTTCACTTCCGCGTTAAATAGCAGCTTTCATGCCCGATTTGTCTGCTTTAATCCAGACAAAACCTTCCCTCGCGCCGTGTTCTATAATATTAATTTTAGTACGGTGAGTGATGTGTATGGTAGCGGTGCCGAACGTATTTGCGAAACATCCCGGTTCTCGTCTATATCAATAATATCTCGATAGATACGTTCAGTTCTAGTTGAAATTACACGAAAAGTTATAATGTAACTACGATGTAAATATGATTGTATTATATTGAATATTTCAAAGTTGTGTTGAAAGTGTTTACATTGTTTGTAATTAAAATAAAGAGCCTCTTTCCTCGTTTTAGGTCTATCGCAGTAAATTCGAATCGTTCTTTAATACTTTAATTCGACATATTATCAAGAAGCTGATGTATGGTGTGTATTTACCTACACGACGACTCTCTATAGGTTTTGAGTCTTGTGATCTGATTTTGGTGTAGTAGGTTTATGATCTTTATTTCTAAATGTTCTTTTATATCTGAAAAAAAGTGATAATACAAAGGGACATTAAGAAGAATGCTATATTTCCCCTGATCATAATCAGCACATAGGAAATTTCAGGTTTGTCTAATTAAATGATAAAAAATTTCATTACTATTTGGAATACCAAAATAAACCTCAAGATACGAAAAACAGAGCACACATCGTTCATATTATTGTATGTATGGATTCGGGAGTGCGTGCGAAACCGCACACCACACTTAGACCCCATTGGCCTCCTTGTGCATCCTCCCATTACACACTCAGGTTACATCAACCAGCCTAAGGTTTTGCCAAAGGCTAGGACACCTCCTAGAGATGCTTTCCTAGTATCATCTATGGCTGGAGTCAGCAAGCTTCATGTTTTGAAGGAGACCTGTGACAGTTTGAAGGGCATTTTTGCCAAGCCCTACGAGAAACTGAGTTGTTGTGGCTGAAGGATTTTAACAATTCCTTGGCGAGATGACAGCCCGGAGTTCGGTCCCACCCGTTTAAGAATTTTTTATGGATAACGCACTTAATTGACTCGATATGAGAAACTAAAGAGGGGGTAATTATCGGCTCAGGTGCACAGGGCGCTCTACCGGCAGCACGTTTGGCTAGCCTGTCCGCGTGGTTGTTACCCTTTGAGCCAGAATACTCCTTAACCCACTGGATTCTGACACGATTATATTTCGCGGCCTCCTCCAGTGCTGTGTGACAAATGTTTACTAATGCAGACGTTATAATAACTCTGCTTAAAGCTAAAAGAGATTGTTTACTGTCTGTAAAAATAGTAAAACACTTACCCCGCTTGTTGGAATCAACATTGCAGCCGGCAGCAAGTTTAATAGCAGTCAGTTCTGCTTGTATGACTGTGGTGACGGCACCATTTCGTCCTTTTGAACCATCAGTGTAGATCTTAAAAGTTCTGTGTCCATCTACTACTGTGGGACTGACGTGGGTGCGGACCTGACAACCTGTTGGACGACCACCGAAATCATTTTTGGAATCCAGTGAATGCACTAAAAGGAGAAAAACAAAAAAACTGTGTGAAGAAATAGATACTAATAAATTGTTATATGCGACACAAATGACCTTGAGGGCCAGCGGTAAAGTAGATGCTTTCAACATTTTAAAAGAAGTAACAAGATCACCAGGAAGAGCATCTAAATTCCTTAAATCGACTCCTAAAGCACATAACATCCGGCAACTGTCTCCTACAGAACCTCTATCACTGTTTGTGGAGGGAGGTTTTACAAGAAGACAATACAATCTTGTGAAAAGTATGGATACGGAACGCTTTCCATGTTATTCTATACTACATAAGGCAAAAAAACAATGTTATCCCAAATTCGAGACATTTCATGTGACATCCACATGTGCTGAAGTGAAACTTCAAGCCATACTAGACCACACATGTTCACGGCTATGTCAGTATCTGAAGGAAATTATTAAAACATGCAATGAAGAAGATCGAACTAATTTAGAGTTGGTTTCCAAATGGGGCTCTGACGGATCCCAGCAGAGTCAGTTCAAACAGACATTCGAAAATGAAACTGACTTTGATGGAAATATCTTTCAGAGCTCTTTTGTACCACTCAGATTAAGTGTGAAAATATTGTGGAAAAACCCAGTAACATCCTCCCACAGATATTGTCGACCAATAAGAATAAGGTTTGTTAAAGAATCAAAAGAAACCTCTGCTAGGAGAAACACTGCTAGGAGATTTTTCAGGACCCGACATTGACCAGCCAAATTACCGTAGTAGTTAATATGGCATAGAAACAGCTAAACTGTACATAAATTTATACAGCTGGCATCCGATGACACCAACTATCCACAAAATTTTAGTGCATGGTTCAGATATCATTTCGCATGCTTTGTTACCGATTGGACAACTTTCGGAGGAGGCTACTGAAGCCAGAAATAAACATTTTCGAACATATCGGCAAGGTTTTGCAAGAAAAATTTCACGAGAGATGTGCAATAAAGACATTATGAATCGATTACTGCTAAGTTCGGATCCTCTGTTAACAAGCCTTTTTCCAAAGAAATGATTCAACTCTTTCTACCATCATCATCAAGAATAATCTCACCACAAGAAAGTTTTCATGAACACGATTCTTCTGAGAATAGCTAACGAGTCCGATTAACTTCTTAGGACTACATTTATGAGACAACAATTTTAGTTTATTTCAATTTGTTTGGTTCTTAGATTGTTAAAAAGTTGTTATTGTTTTCAAAAAATGAAAAAATGCATAAAAATATTCATAATCCACCTTTTTTCATACTCCAGGACACAAATTTATGCATTAATAAAATTTACATTCAATTGCTATAATTTTTGATCAACAATGAGTATCAAATACCCCTATGTGCAGCGTCCCCATCCTTCATAATTCCTACTGATTGTAGTCTTTTCATGGTTACCAAGGCCACTTCTTGAATATGTAGGTTGAGTGGTGTTAAATTTAACATGACTTCCATGGCCGCGGTGGGGGTTAATCGCAGCGCACCTGTAACATATAGACACGCGAGTCTGTATTCTATTGAGTGCAGTGGTAGTCGTAGACTTAGAAGTTTTAGTCCACCATACCAGCGCACCGTAGGTTAGCATTGGTCGAACCACGGCAGTATAAATCCACAGGGCTATCTTGGGGGACAAACCCCAAGTCCTCCCGACAGCCCTCCGGCACTGGCCGAAGGCGACACAAGCTTTATTAACTCTATTATCTAGTTAGGATTTCCACGTTAACTTACTGTCTATTATTAAGCCCAAGTACTGGAGAATCTTCTAATTCTCTTACTGTTTTCGATTTCGCCAAAATTCCTGACATGATCTTAACCTTGATTCTCTCCGAGGGCGGAGAGCTAATGATTGTCACCATGCCAGCTCGAGTATTTTATCCTTCACTCCTCCTCTAAGTAAAGTACTAAAGTAATTTCTTGATATGCATGGACGTGATTCCTCATTTTGAGGTAAGGAAATTTTGCTTACTGTATATCCCTCAAACGTATCCAGCAACATACTGAAGACACTAGATATAAGTGTTGGTATTGGTATTGTATAAACTAAATTACATTCATCACTTATCTCGCATCTTTATCCTTTGGGTCTCAGAGTTCGTTTACTGCCTTAGTTGGGTCATTTTGTCATCAGAATGTGTTAATATTTGATAATTGATGCATTAATACATCTTATTATTATTAAAAGAACTTGTTTCGTATTTCATGGTTTGGATGAACAATAAAGTAAATAAATAATAACATCTACAGGATCAATAGAACATGAGTTCTAAAAGTTGTCTTTTCGTTATACTTAAATTTGTATGGTATAGAGACAGGAATTTTATCAAGTTTTCAAATACAAACTTAAAAGACTCAAGTATGCTGATTATTGTGTCGTTATCCAAAAGATGACTGCCAGTTTTAAAGTTAAATTCTAAGTTAAAATCGAGTCGTCGACCGAGGCACTTCAATATTGAAGTTGAAATATGCTTCAATATTTTGATTCAAAATGCAATGTAATAATTATATTATTATTATAATTGTATATCAAATTTGTAGTTACATTATACTTTTGAATAACCATGTATAATTCAAAAACAATTAAAAAAAGGAGTTAAAACGTTTCGTAATGTCATCGAACCGTAACACCCTCAACCCGAGTAGTTCCGATTATTTAATGCAGGTGGTTGACACGGTATTGTATCAACCCCTTTCCGGTGCATTACGAATACAAGCACCACCATACCAACGACACCGACGACGCGATCGAGTCGGACGTTATCTGCCTTTCACTCGAAATACACAGCAACATACATACTATGTAATAGTAGAAATGCGGCTGGATGGCGGCTGGGTGCATGGTTCGCTTGCAATACAGCTTAGAAGTAGGAGATTCATGAAACAAAAGCCAGAAACAAAAGGCGTCTTACGCGCGCAATGTTCTATTGTTTAATATCGGATGTGACAACTGTTGAAACGCCAACGTTGACGCGATGTGACACCGTAAGGTTTTGTTCGCTTTTACATTATGGAATAATCGAAATGTAAAAAAGGACAAACTAACAAAAAGAAACAAAAAGAATCGAAAAGAATAGAAAAGATCAAAGGATTTCTATAATTGATTCTGTTTAAACACTAAAATAAGTTAGAATTATTTTCCGTTCATTACAAAAACATATTCTATTTCCTTTCAGTTATCGTTGCATCTCCGGCATACAACACGATCTCGTATCGTTTCTAAAAAGTTAAAAAGTCATCATATTCGCTGCACGTATACGATGTTGAAATATGATCGATAACTGGGGGGTTGTAAGTTGTAACGTAAAAGTAAAGGGAATATAAGCGAAAAGAGTTTTATATCCATTTTTAAAATGATCCGGTTATACAATATTTAACAGGAATTATTTTAATTAACAAAAATTTTTATTTTTACATAATTTATTCAAACCAATCCATTCCTAAGGAATTAACTTAGTTAAAATTTTAATCACGCTCAAATACGTTAATTAAACTCTACCTAGAATTGATTTCAAGTTTACTCTTTGAAATGATGTTTACTTCTATCTCGTTAAAAGATTTTTTAATCTTAACAGGATTCAAAAAGGCTCAAAGGACTTTTAAAAAAATAGTAAACATAAAGTTTTTAAGTAATCTTTAAGTTGTGTGTTAACTATATTTATTATTTCCTTTTTAGGTGAAATATAAGAGAAGCTCAGACGAGAAATAATCAGCTAATTAGAAAGGGGAATGTAAAATCGATACGGGTATATCTGGTTTCTTCTCGGTTATTTTAAGGGTTTACCAGTAACAAGAGAGACATTTAATTACTGAAGTAGCGTATCCATTGACTTTTAACTTTGATTTCTTATTAAAAAATTCTTTAGAAATTGTCTGGAATTCTCTGTTAAGTGTTTGAAAGTATCCACTTGAGAAAAAAAGGAGAGTTTTTGTCCTCTTGACCGTTTCTTTCCGTCTTTCAACCTTTGAAAACGGTCTCTATTGTGAACAAACCCAATTTCTCGCTCAATAAGAGTTCCCCCAAAAGAGAGAAGTACCTTGTTATTTTCGAAGACGCCCAGGGATATTTTAAAAATCTTTCATAAAATTGTTTGCGGGAAATTGGAATTAACTTTTTTTATTTAGCTTATAAAGTTACCAACAACTTAAATAATCCAATCTCTAAAAATAACTAATTTATATAAATTAATAATTAATATATGTTTATGAATTACCTTTTCAAGGAAGTTTTTTGAATTATTAAATCAGAAATCTTAAACTAAAATTTGTTATAAATTCTTAAAATAATCTAACCTAAAAAGATAACGTTAATTTAATTGTCAAAATAGGGAGCTGTAAATGAAATTTTTTATACCGTCCACTAGATGGCGGTCATTTTTTTAACAAAGTTTCATCATTTTATAAAAATAATTTATATTTATTAATTTATATTTATTGAAAACAATAAAATTAATAATTAATGATGTTTTAAACTATAAATCTTTTTGAGTTATGTAAAAATATCGTTTATATAACCATATTATGGATCGATTTCATAGATGGCGCTTATTATAAATAATTTGATAACATTATTACAATAAACATTTTTACTTATTAACGAAAACAAATTTAATTAATAAATTATTAATTTGATTTTAACTTTAATTTAATTCTGCATCTATTTATTTTTTATTAATTTTATCAATTAACTACAACTTCACTCTGTTACCTTACAATTATAAACAGAAAAATATTTTGAATTCATTTTAAAAGGTTAAATATTAATAAAAATAAAACTTTAATATAATATTTCAACATGATATGGACAAATTAATTATAAATTTATTTATATGTACTTAATTTAGTTTAGACAAACTTCACGCGATACTTAAAACAGGTATAAACACGCCATACAAATACAAAGAAGCATTTGAAAACTTAACCTCAAAAATAATTAGTTACAAGAAAAATAAGTGTATTTGCAGCAAAATTTAAACAGGTATGTTTTATTATAACTAAGTATCTTTATCATCTTTACATTTCGTATCTTCGCTATCATTTAAATTAAGTCTATTTAATAATTCTGTTAATTTCTTGGCTTTTCTCTCCTCATTTTGCTCGATTATTTGACATAGATGCTCGGTTAACAATTCCTTTTTCTCTAATTGTTGTTGTAGACTTATTTTCGCGGCTAAAAACGCCTTTTCGACTTGTAAATATTGTTTTTGTGCTTCCATATAATGCAAACTTGCCAATTCAATTTTTTTCCGAAGTATTTTAACATCGTTTGAAAGTAACATATCTAACTTTTTAAATTCCTCTTGAATTTCACCCAAACGTTTCGCTTCTTCTTGTGTTCTCTTTGTCCTATCAGCTAAAGCTTTAGCTAGAAGTTCTTTACGATGATTATTAGCTTCTTCTATTTGTTTCTGTTTTAATTGAAATTCATCCAAATTTATAAATCGTTTTGGTTCGGTGTTTTGTAAATTGTTGTTCATATTTGATTCATTTTCACTAGGGTTATTATTTAAGTTGACTGTTTCTTCATTTTGACCTTGATTCTTTACTTCATCTTGTTTATTTTGTTCCGGATTTGTTGATTCTGGTTGGATGGTGGATTTTTTTTCTAATATTTTTGTTCGAGAGGGATCTAAACGAATAACGACTTTTTGTGGAGGTTTTTTGGCTTTTGGCTTTTCTGAATGTTCAAGAAATCTTAATTTAAGCGTTTAGGTTTTAAATTGTGTTAACCTACCCAAATTTTGAGTGTTTTTGTTTGATGGTTCGTTGTTTTGAACGTTTTTTATGTCGTCGTCTGAGAATCCAACAAATTTGCCGGACATTTTTGGAAATTTTATAATCTAAAGATGAATACTGTACGGTTTATTAGTTTACTGCCACGCATGGTTGTAAATAATGCCAATGCGCATGCGCAGATGATTTTATGTGTATTTGAAGGTTGATTTTACGCCTTTATTTAAAAATTTATAACGTTATTATTAATAAATTTTAAAGTAATTACTTTAAACGTACTAAATTATTGTTAAACACTTTGTAGAGACACCGGCGACTACAAATAAACCTGAACATGTTACATCAAATGCCTACGAAAAAATTCTTTTTAAGAATGAAGAGTTGGATCAAGATTTAAAGTATCTAAGGAACAATTCAAGTTGCTGCTTGGCGAAAATGTAGTTGGAGATTTTTATCTCAAATCACTCTAAATATATTCCTCCGAAATCCTGAAGAGCTTTAAGAGGAATAAATAAGAATAGATTCCGTTTTGTTGGGAAGTTCCATAAAATATCTAAACGACCAAAATCCTGTTTCAAGATTGGTTCAATAATTATTTTGCATTTTTTGAACAATATGCCACAAACAGTTTTACTTTTGTTAGCATAATTCTATTATATTAGAATTGTTTGAAGCCAGACCAAGTTAAAGACCAAGCAAATTTGACATTTTGTGATTTATGCTATATCACTAGAAATTGGTGATAGATAAATATGAAATAAGTGTGGATTATGATTTCTTGATGCACGAGGAATATTTTTTATTCATAACATCTTTCTCCATCAGTTTTAGTACTTCCATTATAGTTGATGTTATTAAGCAAAATCGTCCAATTTTGACATTTCGTGATTTATGCTTTACCACTAGAAATTGGTGATAGATAAATATGAAATAAGTATAGATTTTGATTTTTTGATGCATTAGAAATATTTTTTATTCATAACGTCTTTCTACATCAGTTTTAGTATTAAAGTTATAGTTGATTTTATTAAGAAAAATCGTCCAATTTTGACATTTTGTGATTTATGCTATATCACTAGAAACTTGTGATAGATAGATATGAAATAAGAGTGGATTATGATTTCTTGATGCATTAGGAATATTTTTTATTCATAACGTCTTTCTCCATCAATTTTAGTACTTAGGTTGTAGTCGATTTTATTAACAAAAATCATCCAATTTTGACATTTTGTGATTTATGCTATATCACTAGAAATTGGTGATAGATAAATATGAAATAAGTGTGGATTATGATTTCCTGATGCATGAGGAATATTTTTATTCATAACATCTTTCTCCATCAGTTTTAGTACTTCCATTATAGTTGATGTTATTAAGCAAAATCGTCCAATTTTGACATTTTGTGATTTATGCTATATCACTAGAAATTGGTGATAGATAAATATGAAATAAGTATAGATTTTGATTTCTTGATGCATTACAAATATTTTTATTCATAACGTCTTTCTCCATCAGTTTTAGTACTTAGTTTATAGTTGATTTTATTAAGAAAAATCGTCCAATTTTGACATTTTGTGATTTATGCTATATCACTAGAAACTTGTGATAGATATATATGAAATAAGAGTGGATTATGATTTCTTGATGCATTAGGAATATTTTTTATTCATAACGTCTTTCTCCATCAATTTTAGTACTTAGGTTGTAGTCGATTTTATTAACAAAAATCATCCAATTTTGACATTTTGTGATTTATGCTATATCACTAGAAATTGGTGATAGATAAATATGAAATAAGTGTGGATTATGATTTCTTGATGCACGAGGAATATTTTTTATTCATAACATCTTTCTCCATCAGTTTTAGTACTTCCATTATAGTTGATGTTATTAAGCAGAATCGTCCAATTTTGACATTTTGTGATTTATGCTATATCACTAGAAATTGGTGATAGATAAATATGAAATAAGTATAGATTTTGATTTTTTGATGCATTAGAAATATTTTTTATTCATAACGTCTTTCTCCATCAGTTTTAGTACTTAGTTTATAGTTGATTTTATTAAGAAAAATCGTCCAATTTTGACATTTTGTGATTTATGCTATATGACTAGAAACTTGTGATAGATAGATATGAAATAAGAGTGGATTATGATTTCTTGATGCATTAGGAATATTTTTTATTCATAACGTCTTTCTCCATTAATTTTAGTACTTAGGTTGTAGTCGATTTTGTTAACAAAAATCATCCAATTTTGACGTTTTGTGATTTATGCTATATCACTAGAAATTGGTGATAGATAAGTATGAAATAACTGCCAATTGTGATTTATTGACGCATGAATGAGGAATATTTTTTATTCATAACATCTTTCTCCATCAATTTTAGTACTTCCATTATACTTTATGTTATTAAGCAAAATCGTCCAATTTCGACATTTTGTGATTTATGCTATATTACTAGAAATTGGTGATAGATAAATATGAAATAAGTATAGATTATGATTTCTTGATGCATTAGGAATATTTTTTATTCATAACGTCTTTCTCCATCAGTTTTAGTACTTAGGTTATAGTTGATTTTATTAAGAAAAATCGTCCAATTTTGACATTTTGTGATTTATGATATATCACTAGAAACTTGTGATAGATAGATATGAAATAAGAGTGGATTATGATTTCTTGATGCATTCTGAATATTTTTTATTCATAACGTTTTTCTCCATCAGTTTTAGTACTTGGGTTATAGTTGATTTTATTAACAAAAATCGTCCAATTTTGACATTTTGTGATTTATGCTATATCACTAGAAATTGGTGATAGATAAGTATGAAATAACTATCAATTGTGATTTATTGACGCATGATGAATATTTTTTATTCATAACATCTTTCTCCATCAGTTTTAGTACTTTAGAATATTTGAAATAGGCTAAAGTGAGAACTTTAAGTGTAAATAAAAAATTTAATTGTACGGTTACCAAGGTTTTCATTGATAAGATAAAGTTAAGATTTTTTAGGATTAATTAGGATTTAAAATATGGTAAAAATTTAAAAGAACTCTTTCTCAGTTTTTTAATAAATATACTTAGGACCGGTTTCGACAAATACTTATCATCATTAGCTAAATCTACGAGCAAAAAATAATAACAAAATAATATCAATATTGGTTTTAAAAATAACTACAAACTTATAGATATATTGTCAACTTCAAAAGCAAAGAACATATTTGTGTTAAATAAAAATGGTGTATATTCTATTAAATGTAAAGAATGTAATGCTTTATACATCGGTCAAACAGGTAGAAAACTCGCAAAAAGAATTAAGGAACATAAAAATACTTCCTCATCAACTGTTTACCAACACAAAATGGAATTTAATCGTAACATCGATTATAATAACGTATCTCTCATACACAACTGTAAGAATGGTAAAAAACTAGACTTATTAGAACAACTTGAAATAGACAAACATAAAAATCAAAAATTAATGAACGATCAGCTTTGCTCCATTTATAAACCTCTATACTCATACTTAAAGTTCTAGTTTTTAACATATCGGTGAAACTTGTTTTATTTTTATGTGATTACTCCATTTTAACCTGTAGTGTCGTCCACTTTACATCTTTATTTTCCGCCGTTTTAGTTTTTAAATCATTTTATATTGACTTTTATTATTTTTTGACTAAGTTTATTTATTTTTTTTTTATCTATTTTATTTAATTCTATATACTTTTAATTATAATTTCGCTTGTAGATTTAGCTGATGATGATAAGTATTTGTCGAAACCGGTCATAAGTATATTTATTAAAAAACTGAGAAAGAGTTCTTTTAAATTTTTACCATATTTTAAATCATACACCTCAGCGATTATGGATTTATTAGAAAATTAATTAGGATTGTTGTTTATTTACTTTTAATCTCTTAACATTTCCGTTTTTTCAGAATGAAAATGTATGATTAGACAAATTGCAGCCGACTCGTTGCAATTGAAACTTTCTACACTCCTTACATCCAGACTACATTAAGTATTAGTTATTCAATCAGTGTTTTAATCGCATTTTATGTTTTATAGTCTCATTGCAACGTCTCGTCCGCAAGAGTTTCCGGCTATAATGTATCTCGGCCGTAAAAATTATTATACAAAGCAAAGGGTTAAGGTTCCTCGCCAGTTAGTCCTTATATTTATGAGAGTATTTACTTCCTTTCGTTTAATCAACTAATAAATATACAGTATTTAATATAAATATATATTTTAACAATTTCTTCTATAGGTTAAATCTGCAAATAAAAATGGCTGAAATCCCAATGCGTTGTAATCTACAATCATGTCGAGTATTATTGGAAAAAAAAGGTTTGGTAACTTCATGTTCCCATATTTTCTGCCAACAACACGCTCAAATAAGTGTAAAAGCTGGAAAATGTTTAGCTTGTTCGACGGTGTTTAATAATTCATACGATTACAATATGACCGATATGCAACCTACAGATCAATACAAAGCGGTATTTATCGACTTTTTTTTTCCATGTTCTTTTTTAACAATTTTTCTTTTATGACATTAATAGATGATTATAACCGGTTTAAATCCTGAACAAATACTCGATATAACCGGAAGATCGATTTCGTTTTACACGTACCAATTGAGTAATGAATGTCGTTTGAAGGACGATTTATTAAAACAGTCTAAAATTGAAATGGAAAATATTAAAGCCAACTTTAAAGCGGATTTAGACAAAATGCACAGACTTAGTAACGGTAAAAAATTATTACGTTTATTATTAATTAATTTGATTTATTAATTTTTTGTTCTGTTTACGAAGATATGAAAAAAGAATTAGATGAGAAATCGGCCGAAGTGCAAAAATACAAAGATCAATTGATGCAAAACAATCGATTGCTTAAAAAACTTCAAATGGAATTGTATTCTTGCAAAAGGCAAATAACAACTTTTAAGACTACAAATAGTCCGCGTGTCGATACGCCGTCGACACCGTCATTAACTCAATTGGGATTAAATACGGGATCAACACATAGAAGTGAAGATAACGATTTTCAATTTTGGGATGATAATGGATCATGTAAGAAAAAAAAACTAATATCATGATTTAATATGATATATAAGTACTAATATCATGATTTATAAGTATGGTGAAATTTTCCTTAACTCGAATCGCTAAGGGAGCGGAAGAAAACTTCGAGGAAAAAATTAGAAATATATTTTTTTGAATAGTCACATGTGTCGAAAACGATTGTCGGCCAAAAGAAGTTATTAAACTTAAAATTTGTTATCCGAATTTTATTATTATTTTCTAGGTTTAGTGTTATTTCCATCTTTAGTTCACTAAAAATATACAACAATCTAACGCTGAAAAGAAAGAGGGATGATTGGACGAAGGGTGAGCCTTAACTTACAAGAAGAGCCCTTGCCTGGTACAGATGTTTCAAAGACAGTTGGATCCAGAGTAGGTATGGGCATTAGTGCACCAAATAGCCGCATTAAATTGCCCCTCAGCTAGGACAGAACCATTTTTCAAGCAGAAGTTTTTGCCATAAACTTTTTGTTTTGAACCTAGAAAAGGAACAGAAGGGTGCATCCATAAATATTTTCACGGACTGACTCCGCGCTAATCAGAGAGTGTACAACCTGAGGGAACTCGCTAGGGGCAATGATGTTACTCTATTGTGGGTTCCAGGTCACAAAGACATTGAAAGCAATGAAAAGGTAAGAGGCAGCGAGAACTCCCTTTATTGAACTCCAACCCGGCTGTGACTACAAAAAAGCTACTTAAAACTGGCAATCAATAACTATTGATTGAGATGCAAGTTGGGAGGCTTCAAAGGTAGCCTTTGAACTTCTAAGTCACAAACAGGCGAAGAGGATCAATACCTCAGCAAAGGAGATCTAAGGTCGCTCTCAGGCTTCTTGACCGGCCATGCTCTCCTAAAATACCACCTCTTCCGTATTGGACAAGCTAACCGTCAAACTTGTCGATTTTGCAACGACGAGTCAAAGACTGCTGAACATACTATGTGAATGCGTCGCCAGAGGCCGCCTAAGACACAAAATTTTCGGTAAAGTCGCCTGACACCTTCCGACATAAAGGAACAATACTAACGTTCATTATCGGATCACCCTGTTGGACACAACTTTCAAAATGTATGGAAAGATACTGCTGGGGAGGTTGGAAGAGGAAATTGAGAGGGGAGAATTGTTGCCGGATGGGCAGGCAGGATTCAGGAAGGGAAGAGTGGCAATTGACAATATATATATTCTGAAACACCTGGTAGATAGGGAGCTGAACAAGAAGGGGCAAAGCTGTATGGATTGTTTATTGACCTGAAGGCTGCATTCGATAACGTGGATAGAGAGAAGTTGTGGGAGGAAATGAGGAAGAGTCGTATAACAGAACAACTGATAGGGAGGGTGAAGGAGATGTACAGGGAGACGATGGCCAAGGTTAAAGTGGGGGAAGAGTTAAGTGAGGTATTCTGAACGACAAATTGAGACAGGGGTGCCCGCTTAGTCCCACACTATTCGCAATATATACGGCGGACTTGGAAAAGAGACTTGCGAAGGGGCAAATGGGTGGGGTGGTGATAGAAGGAACAAAGGTGCACGCCTTGGCGTACGCGGACGATTTGGTTGTCGTGGCTAGAGAGGCGGTGGAGATGAAGGAGATGATGAGGTCCCTGGAAAGATATTTTAAAGCGAAAGGGTTGGAGGTAAACGTCGAGAAAACAAAGATAATGAAGGTCTGCAGAGGGGGAAGAAGACGGAAGGAGGAATGGAGGTGGCAGGGAAGAGAGATAGAGTAAGTGAAAGAATATACGTACCTGGGATATGGTTTCCCGGAAAGTAATAAGGTCGGGGCGCACGTGAAGGCGATGGCAAAAAGAGCGAACAGGGTGATGGGACAAGTTTGGGGATGAGGAGAAAGAACTTTTGGGAGGGACGTGGGAAAAAGAAAGGTTATGTTTGATGGCTTGGTAAGGAGAACAATGATGTACGGTGCAGAAGTATGGGGATGGAAAACAAGGATATACAAACACGATATTGGAGATGGGTACTGGGGTTGGCAAGGGAGACCCCAGGGTATGTAGTGAGGGAGGAGGTTAAGGTGGAGGAGGGGAGAAGAGCAGTGAATTATGAGGAAATGATAGAAACAAGACCACATTGCGGGATTCTGGGAGAGTGTTGGAGGGAAATTAAGGGGAGGAACCTAATCTAGGGCAAAGATTCAGTGACAGAAGAGCGGAAAGAGGTGAAATGTGGAGCGAACTGAGAGATAGGGAAATATAGCCCACAAGCAGGGAAAATTGTAAATATTAAAAAACAATAAAATGCTTCTATGTACTAAGGTTCATCAAGGACCTACATTTGCCATATACCTTTGGAAGGCTTAAGTTACAATTGATCTTATAGGTCGTAGTGACGAGAGGAGCCGCTCGCCTCATCCCAGCTATAATAATACGCTGAATAACAACTAAAACTAGAACTAAACACTATATCTACAACTAGAAAATTTCGGATTTACCCGTGCGTCTTCATACAGCATTCTAAATCAGCTTCTCACAGCATTCTAAATCTTTCACCGCATACTGACTTATAAACAATGTTGTGTCTTTGTCTAAACTTATTCAACCACCCTACACTAGCTAAAAAGGCTTCACGACCCATAGAATAGCAAATTATTTTGCTTTTTCCATAAATAGTGAACCTGAAATTGGGCGATTTTTATTATGCGCGGTAGTAACCCATTTAGCATAACTTCCTCGATATCGTCATAAACACAAGTTTTAAGTCTTTTTTATTTATTAATATTCATTCTTATTTTCTTTTCACCTGGGTATTTCAATTAAACAAATTTTGCACTTAAAGGTGAAATGTGTTTATTATTACTCTACCGGTTTCGCTACTTTCGGAGCATCCTCAGGAGTTCGTCATTTCAGTTTTTGAAAATCTAAACATGTTATGTGACACTTTATTAAATTAATCCACTATTAAAATAATATAAATATTAATCCTTAAACATGTATCGTATGTCGTAATGATATATAAAATAATATATTTATTATTATTATTATATATTTATATAATATTTTTATATTATATAAAATAATATATAACGAGACATGTTAAGGATTAATATTTAGAATTTTAATAGTGGATTAATTTAATAAAGTGTCACATAACATGTTTAGATTTTCAAAAACTGAATTGACGAACTCCTGAGCATGATCCGAAAGGAGCGAAACCGGTAGAGTAATAATAAACACATTTCACCTTTAAGTGCAAAATTGTTTAATTTTTTATTTATTGTCTACATCAAAGTCACCAAGTTTTTGTAACAATTTTGAGGAATACCTAGTACCGAGGAGTAACAGTAATTGTTAAGTATCTTAATTTTTGAAAAACAAATAACACTGTAAGCTATTATATTTATACTTTAAGTAGTCTTTAATTGTTATTTTTTGGTCTGACTAGTTTCGGCACTCGGCCATTATCAGAGACTATCTCAAATTTTATTAAAAGATTAAAATACCAATTATTAATATTTGAAGATTATTACGCAGGTATAAACTTATAACTTCAAATTTAACTTAAATAAAACAAAATGAAGTTACATATTAAAAAGATGTTGAAAGTTCTCTGTCTATGTATGAAGTGTATGTATAAAGTTTTTTTTCCTTAAATAATAACTTCGATTGTAATTAATAACATTCATTTTCGCTTATTACTAGGTTTTCACTTCCCGTATTTGTAATCAAGTGAATTCAGAGAACAGGAAATACATAGGGACTTTACCGGATTAATTCGAATCACAAAATCATTGGAATAAAACAAAATTGCCTTACAAAACAGATACGAATATTTTATTCTTTCGGAAATTCCACGTATAGAAGCTAAAGTTGAAGAAATGCTATAGATCAATTCGAGTTAAAGAGAAATTCGACATAGAGAGATAAAAACACAATTATTAAATTATTTAAATTAGGTCCATTTTTACCATCCTCCTGATAAACTATCAAGTGGATAGTCGCCATGATTACAGCAGTTTTAAGCGCTCTCATTGGCTAAGAGCTGGATTTTGTAATCCAGAAAATGACGTCAGTATCGGGCCAATACATCACACAACGTTTCACACCACGCTCAGTCAGCTGTTGTTGTGTTCTTTGTGATTGCTATATACTCTTAGACTTTTTTTCGTAAATATATTTATAATAAATTTACTGCTAAAGTAAATTTATTCGATACAAGTCAATCGCGCCATCTTTTGTTGAGTAGCAGTTGTTGACAGGCAATAATAACAATTCTAATATCTCAAGTAAATAAAAACTAGGGAGTCTTAAAAGACGCACGGCTAAACACGAATGCTTCTAATTCTAGTCTAAGTTGAGCAAAAATTAGCATTTGCTAATTCAAAATGTGAAATAGTTATCTACTCATGCGTGACGTCACGAATGGGTCGTGAAGATGATTGCCCACATCCTTGCTTAGAGAATAACTCGAGATCTAGAAATTCGAGTTAAGGGAATTTCACTGTACTTATAATTATCCAATTGAATCTAGTTAATGTTGATTGAGCAGGTTTAATTGACCAAATTAATTACAAATATTATAAATAATACTTATAAAACTATTTAAATAATTAATAACTTATTTGTTTTAGCAACTCCTTATCTTCAACGATGGCAACCACGGCCAATAAGAAGATTTAACGATTAAAATAATTACATTGACTAAATCAGCTATATTAATTTTTGAATTAATTTTCCGTTTTGATAATTAAAGGATTTATGTTGAGTTCTTTATGAAGTTCATAAAGCGGTTGATCCCATCTTTTTTCGTAATAAACGTTAAATAATAAATTGGCTTCGTTTCCAGTTCGAATCGCCCAAGGTAAGTAATACTTTTTGTAAGTATCCCGGTTCCTTAAAAAATCTTTAATACCAAAAAAAATTTTTTTAATTATAACACTCACTTTGGTTTTAGCCTCAATGGACCAAAAACGGCTCCAGTTACACACATAGGTAATTTAGTTTGGATTCCTTCGACCCATTTCACTGTTATTTCACCTACAATAAGTGTTATTATTACATTAAAATAAAATGATTATTTTTGATTAGTTATTGAATTTTACCTATCATGTTAGTGGGCATTTCTAGAATAGTATGAACCAAATCATGAACCTCCCTATATCTTTGCATGACGTAAGCCAAATTAATATCTTCTACAAATTGAACGGGACCGCGACTATCCGGCGTTACGTTCTAAAATTACGAATTTAATTAAATTCCAAAGGTCAGCAAAAAATAACTACAAATCTAAATGTTTACGTTCTTTTTTAAAAAATCGACGTAAACACGACCCAGCGTTCCTTCTGGGTATCCTTTTAATTTATCTAAATCGACGGTTTTTGAATTGATTCTCGGTCGATTTCTTAAAATTTCCGATCCTTCCGTTGATTTTTCCATCTCGTCGAGCATATATTTCATCGCCATATAACCTAAATTGCAATAATTTTAATTGAACAGCTATAATAATTATTAATTCTTGCCTGTTGATTCTCCCATACATGCAATCATTTCCGGTCTTCGCGGATTCATTATACATACAGCAGCCGAGCCTATTCCTAACGCAAGCTTTTGAAACGTACTCGTTGGAATATGGTGTTTATTAAAATCTTCTTCGAAATCATTTAAAACTTGTGGACTTATTTGTGTTGATAATAATCGTTTAAAAGAAAATCTTTGGAGAATATTTTGAGTAGTTTTCTGCATCTATTAAAATTATGAATGAATCATTTAAAATTAATTTTATAATGCGTCATTTTGTAACACCTTTATTATGTAGTATAAAACGTTGATAAAGCATTGCATCATATTTTGCACGTTTTAGCTTTATCCGATTGGATTTATGATTGCGTTCATTGTAAAAATTTTTTAAATAAAGAATCATAAAAAATTTAATTTGTTAAATCTATGGAATTTTAACAAAGATTTTTATCGACTATAAAACATGTTTGTTTTGTAAAAAATTGAGTTATTACAAAAGCTTGTAATTCCTCATTTTCTACTTAAATAAATTGATTTAATATTATTTATCGAGTTGTAAAATTTTGTGAACGAAAAAAACGTTTTTAATCCTATTGTAGCGTAAATTTGTTTTGTTATCTCTTTAAAACAAACATTTTGAGTTATAATATTAATTTAACTCAGAAGTGTACGTTTAAAATACAGGATGCTTATTAACTTTGTTATCTTGTCGTTTAAAATAGAACATTTGATTACAAAAGAAAGGATAAACCATATTTACGTTAAACTGATATGAAGTTTTCTTTATCACAATTTTGCTAATTTAAAGATGCAGAATCTAAATATAAGGAAGCTACTCGAACTGTGGAAATTATAGATGCCTATCATGTACAAGTTACAAATTGACTTGTCAGAGAAGACGCTAGCAGTAATAAGCGAATTAGCCAGGAACCGGAGGAAGTGGAAGAGGTGGTTGGAGGAATAGGAGAAAGATTTATCCGACGCCATCAGGCAAAAGAATCAAGAGAAGAAGAAGAAGGATCTAAACATGTAGATAGTTATGAACCAAGCCGCTTGCGGTTGAGGTTTTTTTTTGTGATTGTGGGTGCAAATTTACACTTTATTTGATAATTTTCTTATTAA
The DNA here is from genome assembly GCF_036711975.1 of Onthophagus taurus. Classification (NCBI taxonomy): domain Eukaryota; kingdom Metazoa; phylum Arthropoda; class Insecta; order Coleoptera; family Scarabaeidae; genus Onthophagus; species Onthophagus taurus. Next base: position 6,207,513 of record NC_091966.1, read on the forward strand.
GTAAATATGTAAACGAATGTGATAGAGATAAAGATTAAGTGTAACGAGAAGTTGACCAAAAGAAATGCAAAAACAATGAGGCACGCCCATTTTGTGAGAAGGATGAAGCAGATAGAGAAAGGTGTTTAACCGTCTTAAGAGACGTGCGGCTAAATCTGAATGTTTCTAGTTCTTGGTCTAATGTTAGTTATAGTTTTGCACTAACCCAAATGCAGAACTACCCAATTCCTGTACTATTAAGCTATGTTGCATTTTATGTGGAACAGTGCAAGTGCATAGTAGTTTCATAACTATGGTTACTGCAATCATATATTGCCAGTTATATGAAATTTCCGGTATATTAGAAGCTTTTGATAAAGACTTGAAGATAGAAGCAGTGACCTCAGTAACGCGTTCGATAGAGTTGACCACAAGATACTGTAGGGAAAGTTGAGCTACTATGGAATAAGAGGCGTTGATAATAAAATAATGGAATCCTATCTAACAGATTTGCTGAGTTGAACAATGAAAGATCTGGTGAAAGCGTGGGTGTTTCGCAGGATTCAGTGCTTGGTCCTTTGCTTTACATTATATACTCCAACGATTTACCAATAAACGTACAGGTAGCAATTACACTACAATATGCTGATGACACATCATTTTTAAATTACAATATTACAGAAGAAGGTCTACGAAGAAAAACTGTACTTTTAATGCAAGACGCAGAAATTTGGTTTAATAGCAATAAAGTCATGCTAAATAGAGAGAAAACGCAGATTATGAGGTTTTGTACGATACTTGAAGAGGAAAGAGCAACCGTAAAATTTCTGGAAATTCTAATTAGACAACACCCTTGCCTTTCAAACCCATGTCCAGTATATGTCAGGTAAATTAAGTTCAATAATCTACACTATCAGGGTATTAAATAGAACAACAAGGTATGAAGCGGCTCACCAAGCTTATTTTTCACTGTTTCACAGTGATGCAACATACGGAATTCTTCTGTGGGGTGCATCTCCTTATGCACGAAAAATATTTATAAAGCAAAAAGAAGCAATAAGAGCTCTTTAGAAATTAAATTGCAAGGAATGCTGTAGAACGAGAGAAGATTTCAAGTGGTGATTTTTCAGCAAAAATTCAGGTGTCTTTCATATACCTTTTTGTTCAAAACCCTTTCTCCTCTAAGATACAGCCATTTATGGTTAGGGGAAAAGTTGTTTTTATTTAATAAATAAACGAATAATAGATAACTATTGAATTCTAATTAATTGATCTAATCCCTATAATACTTTGCATCAGAACTTTTTAATGCGTCTACATTTTTTCATTTAAAAACTTGATTTAAATAGTGGGATTCAACTTCTGGGATCTGCAACTTTTTATCTCTTAACATTTTCTCCTAAAATTCTTAATTTGATCACAAAAAATGTTCTCAAATTTCTAGAGAGTTTTCTACGTATGGACTGAAAATATTCTGTACGATTTAGTTGAAAAGATATGCTAATTAAGAAATACCACAATATTCTACGTATGGACTGAAAATGTTCTGTACTATTTAGTTGAAAAGATATGCTAATTAAGAAATACCACAATATTCTACGTATGGACTGAAAATGTTCTGTACTATTTAGTTGAAAAGATATGCTAATTAAGAAATACCACAATAATAAGTACTAATAACAAAACTACATAAACAAATAATAACAACGTTAACATAATATCAATAATAAGTCATAATAAATGTTGAAAATGCCGCCTCTCAGCAGAGATTCTACCCTTCGTCTTATTGAATTTCATATTCTTTCAAATAGTCCTGGTGTATGTATTTCTAATAGTTTCGCATGATGCGATTCTGAGTATTATTTTTTTTTATGGTCAAACTAACGATTTTAGGAGAAAATGTTAAGATGTAGACGCATTAAAGGTTTGCTACTGAATGGTGAGTTTTTTCAGCAGAAGAATATTTGGACGCTAAATTGTACTGAATTATATTATTGTACATATTATATGTATAGAATGTGACGAGCCGTATATTTCTTGTATGAATTAATTAGGCAATAAAGTATTATTATTATAAACCCTGGCAATCATGCCATTTAATAAAGTTGATTCGGTAGAGCATTCAATACCAAAAACGCAACAGCAGGATTTCATACAACTAGGATATATTTTGGAACTCATCTTAAATCTAATGAAGCAACAACACGTCATGTCCAAAGAGCGCTTGAAAGAAAATACATACAAGAATGAATTTTGTTTTCTGTTGAAATATAGAATTTACCATCTTATGATGATAGATGGAGTGATAAAGAGGAAGATAAAATCCCTGTATCTGGTGCAATCACAACTAACCTAAAAACATCAAAAAATTATTCAAGCTTTATTTTTACATTTATGATGTTATTTCCATAACAAACAAGACTTCGTTTATTAAAACCTAATTTATTTATCATTTATCATTGTATAATTCAACCTTGAAGGTAGTATTTAAAGAAACATTATCCTCGCATTCAACCTTTTATTTATTTTTCTTTAATAATATAAAGTCGAATTGAATAAAATCATTTTAACTTTATAATTTCTTGAATAATAAATATTATATAGATTGAATAAATAAATAAAAACTATGTAATTTAGTTTAAGTAAGGTTTGAAGTTATGACAGTCTTTAATTGATTATACCTCGTAATAATAAATTTGCAGTTTCAGTATGCTTAAGAAATGGCCGTTCGGTCCCTACTTCTAATGCCTTTCGACCCATTAGGTTAACGTTATTTCTGTTGAAAACCCTTGAAAAAGTTCTGGTCGCCACCAGTACGGTTATTAAGTGGGAAAGTCTTAACAGAATTGGGTCTACACAACTTGGTTGGTAGAGTATCCAGGACGCTCCAGGATAAAGACATCTAGGTTTGTGCATTTCTGGATATAGAAGGTGAACTCAACAACGCAATTCAAAATCTCTTGAAAGAGCTGCTCTTGACAGGGGAGTTAAATCAACTATAGCAGGTTATATCCGCAATATCATTGATAGCAGAATAGTTTCTAGTTCACTCCACGGTGACACGATACGCTTCAAGCCTTTATCACTCTGCTTTCGTCCCTTCTGCTGACCTGATTGCGATAGTCGAAGCCGTTGGTGTAAATACAAGCGATGACATTGTCGTTATGGTCAAAGGAACCTGTTTGTCGAGGATGTCCGAAGTCCTCCAGGCGACCATAGACACCATTTGCGCTTGGTGTAAGGAAGAGAATCTCTCGATAAACCCGCAAAAGACAATCGTTATGCCCTTCACGAAGAGACGAATCCCTCCAACTATCCAAGGTGAAGAAATACGTTTCTTAAAGGATGTCAAATATCTAGGGGTAATCCTAGACCCATTCCCATTCCCTCTCATGGAATGGACATTTGCAGAGAGTTTTACACAAAGCTAGATATCCTTGTGGACTTGTCTTAGTTTTGTGGAAAAAACTGGGGTCTTACCCCTAATATTTGCATGTTCACAGATGGATCAAAAACGCCAGAAGAGGTCGGGGCAGGAGTATAGTACCAGACACTTCGGATTAAGCAAGCTTACAGCCTGGATACGTACTGTACTGTATTCCAGGCGGAAGTATTTGCTATTGACATGGGTGCTAAAATCCTTCTTGAGAGAGGGGTGAAGAACATGACAGTACGATTTCTTAGACAGTTATTCCGTCCGGTATTCGCTCTGATTAATGACTGTAAAAGAACTTTAAACAGACTGAGTTGTGGTAACAGAGTTTCTCTGGTTTGTGTCCCAGGTCACTTTAGGGTTGCTGGCAATGAAGCAGCAGATGAGCTAGCACGACATGGCACCGCTAAAGCGTTTGTGGGGCAAGAGCCATCAATTGGTATAAACATAGGTTTGGACTGTGAGCTGAAGAGAGACTTCGCCTACTGTGGGTCAGTTCTCCTGAAATGTGACACGCTAAGTTGTTTATCAACATCGTCACTGTCAAAAGCGGGAATATTTTAGGACTTGCTCGTAGCATTAAAGTTCTAATGGGTGTCTTTACTGGGCATTGCTTATTAAAGACACACCTCAACTTGTTGGGCCTACCTGACGTTGCCGACTATATGCGGAGGATCAAGAGAGGGTTGAGCATGTTTCATGCCACTGCCTTGCTGTTAGTCGTATCAGATTCTCGATTTTTGTGTCGCAGTTTATCTCCCCAAAGGATCTTAATGACTTTTCACTGAGCAAGACATTAACGTTCGTTAAGAGAATTGGACTGCACGGTGAAATTTGATAATGTTATCTATCAGGGTACAATAGATCTTTAAGGTAATGCTTCATTACATTACATGATTCATTTGTATTTTAATTAATTAAATATTAAAAAAAATTTAGTATCGACAGTTTGTTACTATTTTAGGTTGGTAATTCTGAAACAAAAATGTTCAAAATGTCAATGTCACAAAATTTTTTATAATTTTAGTGAAGAGAAAATTTGCGATTTTAGGTAAGATTAAAATAAAACTTACTTATTAACCCATATTTTTCACGATTACTAAATTGAATAATAATAATCGTTAATCTTTGCGATTTTTTAATAACTAAAAGTATTAAAAGTAAACGATTCATAATTTGAGGTTATGTTGATTTTAAATTGACAGATTTCAATTTTAAATTTGAGGTTGACCAAGCTTGTTTTACTAAATTTTATTTTTCTTTCCAAAATAGGTAAATATATAATAAATAACATGCATAAATAAACAACATTCATAAATATATACTAAATTAATTAAAAAAAAAATTTAATTGGTATTTATAGTTCTAAATCGGAAATGATATTTCAAGATTTTTAATTCAAGAACACCCATACAAAGGACGTTAAAAGGATACTACACCTTTTCTAATACATAAAAAAGACTCAAATATTATTCAACTCAAATAGTTTATCTACAATTTATTTTTGAGATTAAATTATTTACATTCTTTATCATTATACAATTGAAACAATCAATAAGCATTGAAATCATTGTGAGATTTTCAATTTAAAGTTAATACCAATATTTTATGGCACATAAAACAAAAAAATTAATTCGTTTAAACAACATCCATCCTTGGATTATCATTTAACGGTTTATAAGGAACAGTTTCTTTTCGTCTAAAAGTAACATAAGTATAAATTAAACTTCCCAAAACGCTGATATTCAATCCATGGAAGTTCATCCAAGAAAACATGTAGTCACCCCAAGCGATCATTCCCACATAAGTTACACAAATATTTTTTAGACAACCAATAATGGTTGTTGTAAGAGCCGAATTATAATATGTACATAAAACTACACTATAAGATAATATAAAGCCCATAAAACAACTTAGAATAAAGCAAGATAAAAATCCTACATCTAACCATTTTTCATAATAATACCCTGAATGTAAATCACCTGAAGTGTAAGCGAAAATAATACCAGGAAATAACATAAAAAGTGAATTATAATATAACAAACCAGATTTTCCTAAATCTTTAGCATCTAATTTTTTTTTCATATAAACTCCGTTTGCAGCTGTAAATACATTATTTAATAAAACGAAAATGTAACCATGCAAATTAAAAGCTAAATCATTACTGGCCGCAACTAAAGCACCGAAAATCATTGTATAAACACTAAATTGTACACTAAACGTCGGTTTTATACCCAAAATATAAAACTCTGCAATCATCGTCAATAAAATAGAAAATCTTCTTAAAGCGGTAAACATCGGCAAACTCAATTCTTTCGTTCCACCTAATCCAAAGATCATATTTCCAATGTAAATTAATGGTAATGGCCAGATTTTCCAAAATGTGCCAAGTTCCAAATCGGGAAATTGAACGATTTTTAACTTTTTCCCAATGTATAATACAATAACGGTTGCCAACATTTGACCAAGACCCAAAATTTGAAACGATGGGAAATTAAAATAAGTTAAAACCGTCTTGTTGATGACAGTTATCATAAACGAAGTGAGTCCGTAGAAGAACGCCGATGAGACACGTTTGAAAAGGGCGCCCTGGACATTATCCTGTTCTAAATGTTTTTGCTTCATTTTTGCACCTCCAAAAAAACCTCGTTCTTATTTATACACTTAGTTTACAAAGTTCGTTGAATCCCATTTTAACATTTTTTTATGGTTAATTATTGAAATATAGCACTCGACTTGACGATAAACGGGAAAAAACTGACAATTTGACGTAAGAACTCGAATTAGGTGTGAGTACCCCCCACTTATAACATAACCTCAAATATTAAAACGTAAATATTGCAAAATTTAAATCCGTTAATTTTTGGAGATGATAAGAAATTAAATTTTTGAACGTACCTTGATTATGTTTCCGCTGATTTTGCAGTATTTTTACTTTTACAACGATCGATTTTTAAGGAATTCTTTTTAGAACGCAGAAATCTGTAGTGCTGGCACTTCTTTTTAATGATAACTAATGTCGCCATCTAGGAGCGAAATCATTAATATAGTAATTGTCATTGTGTTACTGAAAATGTTAAGTGGGTTGCCTACATTTTATAATTTTGAAGTATAAAAATAATTCAATAATAGTGAAAACTTTGAGTTTTCAAATAATTCATACAATTAGGTGTTAAACTAGAAAGTGAAAATAAAATATATATGTATGCATTAGTGAAATAAGGACCTTGATCAACAGCGAGTCATGGTTAGAAGACTATACAGGGTGTTACAAAAATGTTGGGCTGGATATACATAGACGGTTTCTGCAACTAAAAATAAGCAAAAAAGTTTATATAAACATATGTCTTAAAATGGTTCGTTACTTAAAGCTTAAAGCAGACCAATATTAGGTAGGCAGTCAGTGTAGTTCAAAATGGCAGATTTTTCTTTCGAAGAGTAATAATGTATGGTTTGGCACATTGCAACAGAATAGAAGCAAGAAGACTTTACGCAGACCATTTCCCAAACCGACGTTTACCAAATGAAAAAGCGTTCGAAAGACTTCATATAAGATTAAGGGAAACAGGATCCTTCAAACCAGTAGTCCGAGATCGCGGCAGACCACGAACTACAAGAACTTTGGACTTGGAAGAACGTGTGTTGAAGAAAATGCAGGTCCTAGTACTCGAAGAATTGCATTGGCGGAAGTTGTCGATCATGTGAGTGTGTGGCGGATTTTAAGAACTAATCAGCTTTATCCGTACCACTTGCAAAGAGTACAGGGACTTAGTATGAATGACTTTCCACCACGAGAAGCTTACTGTGTATGGTTATTAAAGACATGCGCCGCCGATCATCTCTTTCTGACGTGTCTGCTCTTTAGTCATGAAGCTGGCTTTACAAGAGTTGGTATCGTCAATTTTCATAATTTACACCAGTGGTAAGAAGAAAACCCTCATGCTATTAGTCCAGACATCAAGCGTAGTTTTCATTAAATGTGTTAATTAATTTGTCTAAATCATAATTAATATAATTCTGAGCAGTATGCACTTGAGTAGGATCAATGGAAAAATTAAGCTGAGTGTAAAGCGCAGTGATGCGATAACCCAAAAAGATTACTAGTATAAGTAGAGAATTGGACCTAAGACAGATCCCTGAGGAACGTCAGACAACACAACAGCCTCATCAGCCCAGTCACCATCAAAAGAAACACTCTGTCTGCGATTCATTAAGTAATGTTCAAAAAAAGCACAGCGATTGCGCGATAGACCGGCATGCCAAAGAATTTCTAAAAGCGTTCTATGGTATACTGTATCGAATGCCTTGGAAAAGTCAAGCAGAACAAGAACCATGGCTCTGCCAATATCCCTTCCTCTGATAATAGTATCGATAACTTCCAAGAGTGCAATAGCGCAACTGTAACCCGCTCTAAGTGGACCAAATAGCAGCATTAAATTGTGTCTCAGCTCGGACAAAACCAGTTTTCAAGCAGAAGTACAGATAAACTTCTGCATCGCTTTGAACCTACAAAAGGGACAGAAAGGTGTAAACATTTTTACAACCAGTCGGGCCGCTCTAACGGCAATTCAGGCCTACACGAGTGACTCCGTACTAATTAGAGAAAGTACTAGGAATCTGACAGAACTCGCTAGGAGCAATGATGCTAGGTCACAAAGACATTGAGGGCATTGAGAAGGCGGACAAGCTGGCCAAAGAGACAGCGAAAACGCCCTTCATTGGACCCCTACCCGGTTGTGGACTACAAAAAAGACACCTAAAGTTGTGAGGCCTCAAAGATAGCCTTATGCTGGAAAGAACTTCCAGATCACAGAGAAGCGAAGAGTATGATAACTCCCTTGCAAAACAAAACCAAAGACGTTTTATACCTCAGCAAAGGGGAGCAAAGGGGGTCGCTTTCAGGTTTCCTGACCAGTCATGCGCCCCTAAAATACCACCTCTTCCACATTAGACAAGCCGAGAATCAAATTTGTCGACTTTGCAACAACAAGCCAGAGACTGCTCAACATATACTGTGTGAATGCGTCGCCAGAGGCCGCCTAAGACACAACATTTTCGGTAAAGCTCTTTTGACACCTACCGACATAAAAGAACAAGATCTTGGAGCAATATTAAGGTTTATAAAGGACCTACATTTAAACTTTTGGAGGGCTTAAGTTATAATAGATCTTATAGGTGGTGGTGACGAGAGGGGCTGCTGCGTTCAGCCCAGGAGCAACAATAATAATAAAAGAGAACCCATAAACTACAAGAATCATTTGGAACAATGTTCCCAAAATTAACACTTCTTATTGTAACAAGTTTATTTAGTTTTATTTAAAATTTTGAAACGTTGAGTGAAGAAGCGTTAATGCGATAGAACTTTATTCAAAAATTAATTTGAGAAATAATAATAAATAGTAAGAAAAATACTGACATTTAAATGTCAAAAATATTTATGAAAAAAAATTGCAAAGCCTACTAAGATGTTTTCATTATAAATTCATTCCAACTTTCGATTAACAACGCTACAGCTTAACAATGAGTGTTTGCTTAATTAATTTTTTCTCAGAAATTATTAATTTTTTGAAGAACATCAGAGAGACAAAAAAGTTTTAGAATAGTTTTATCTATCTAACTGTAATTTTTCCAATGTTTTTATCATCTTCATAAAAAAAATCTAGGCATAAATTGAACGGGGGTAGTTAGGTTTAGTAACTTAGAAGGGAATATTGAAAGTACAAATAAGCTACAAACGTGCTCTATTATGAGTTAAACTTATTCCCCAGATTTCATTTTTTTGGTGTTTATAGTTCTCGAGAAAAAAAAATTAAACCAAAATTTTTCGACATTTTTGAAGGGGTGTAGCTCCTTAGGGGAGCCAAAGTCGCCCATGCTTTATAATATTAAAGTACCCTTAAAATTCACTAAAGAATCACCCCTTGAAGTTTGGTGCAGCCATTCAGATACGCCTGTATATTTCTTATTTATCTTTATCAGGAATTAAAGATTATTTTGTTTAATAAAACAATTAATTTATTTTATTTAAACCAAATAACAACTTAAACATCATCGAGAAACCTCCACTTTATTCTTTTCATTGTTTAATTTTGCTTGGTATTCATCAAATTGCCTTTTAATTAACGTTTCCAATTGTTCTAAAGTACCATCCTGAATACAACTTCGTATTTTCGCAAAGAATTTTAAATAATAATGTGTATTATGACTAAAAGAAAAAAAAATTATTCTCCACAAAATAAAAAATGATTTAAAAAAAATTACATTGTTAATAAAAGGGGTCCTAATAATTCTTGCACTGTAATAAGATGATAAATATATCCCCTTGAATGTTTTGTACATGCTAAACAATCACAGCTTGGTACAATTGGTCTAAAATCGTTTGAATATTGTGGGTGTCGAAGATTTATTTCGAAAATTTGATTTTCGTCGGTTTCGTCCATTCCAAAAGCTAAAGCAGATGAACGTTCAGTTACAATGTAGCTATAGGATGTATCAAAAATGTCTATTCCTAGTTGAACCAGTTTTATTACATTAACTGGATTCCAACAACCTTGAATGGATTTAAATTTTTCTTTGGGAAGATTTTTCTTAAAAAAAAATAATTTATTAATATACAATAAATTGATTTACTAAATTTTTTATACCACAACAAAATCTACAACTTTATCCACTTCGTCAATTGGTAAAAATTCAACTTCAGGTCCATTATTATGCAAACCATCTATTAAATATCCTCCTATATACTCATCTTTATCCAAAATGCCTTCAATACATTTTTGACGAGAATTTAAACAATATCCGCCACTTATTGAACCAATTAAACAAGTATCTTTTAAAATATCTGATTTTTGATGCCTCTCTAAACACTCATTAAAAAAATTTAATGTATTATCGACAGCTTTAGAAATGCGTTTGTTTAAACTCCCAACATTAGTATCACCGTCCGATAATGTATAATACATATCAGGTTGAAATGATTCTATTATATCCATATATTTGCCTGCATTTACAAGGATTTTACCATGTCTGGTCCATACAGGAACATGATCCTTATAATGATGACCCGGTTGAGTTAAATCACCAGGATCTTGAACAGTTACACAACTAACACAATCTTTCAAACCAACAAATTGACTAATATTTTCATTTTGCTCGCTAAGAATTTCTTGATACTGATAAGTGCTTGCGATTGGAATTTGAAGTATTTGAGGTGTTTTTGAACAAATTTTAAAAATTTCGTGAGTTATATGTGGAATGCTACCTCCCTACAAACGAGTTAGATCAGATATTAATTAAATAAAAAAATTTAAACTTACTTTTGTATAAAGCATTGCTAAAGGGGTTTCTATTGAAAAATTGGGTTTATTTGCGAACTCGGTTAGTAATCCTAACCGAGAAGTACTCTTTGTAGTCGCTTTTAAAACAAATTTCATTGCGGTTTTGTATAATTCCTGTATAAAATGTATAGAAAAGTGTAAATTTGTATAAATTGAGGTTAAGTTAGGTTATGTTTTGACATTATTAATTATTAGACACCCTCTTGAAGTGAAATTACAGTTTTCTGTAATTGTTGGTTGAAAATTTGAAAAGAAAGTGACATAACCTAACTTAATTAACCTAACCGTCAATTTTTGAATTTGTTTATGTTTGGTTCTGCTTTATTAAGGTAAAAATGGATTTTACAAACTTTGTTATACCAAACAAGTTTGAGGATTTAGTAAGAGACGATGGCGAAAACTATTATGTTAAAACTATCGTGGATGTTTGCGATTTACCCGCAAAATTGCGTGGTGAGTATTTCTTAATTTACATCGAAGTATGTATTAACATTTTTATGTTATAGATGGGAAAAATAGTTTTAAAGATGATGGTGTACAATTTATTTTTGATCATTTCGATACATATTATTCAGTTATTTATCATAAAGCAGTCTTGGAGAGCGAAAAACTTATGATAGTTAGCAATCAATTAGAAACGGGTAAGTATTTGGTAAAAAAATTAACAAGAAGGATTAATTTTAAACGTTTTTGTAGCCTTATCAGCATTAATACATAATTTGAAGTTTTTGTTGGACGATCCTGATAGTTTAACATCAGAAATTAAGACAAAATATCAGGTTATCATAAAAATGATCTTGTATGTATTTTGTCATGTTATCATGGCTTTGGATACGAAGAATACCTCTCAGAATATGTTGCTTGGGATTAAAAAAGTTTTTTTTTTTTTAAATTATTAGGAATTGTTTGTTAATTAATGTAATTTTTTAGCGTGGAAAAAAAAAATCGTCGGTATCTGACGAAGATGAATGTTTTAACCCAAAAAATGCTTTGGTTACAATAAACATGTTACTTCAATGTGATCTTCATGTATTTTGGGATCCCCCTGTAGTTGAGGAACAAATAATAAAGTAAATTTTAACATTTAATTCAAATTAGATGTTTTAAATTAATTATTTTTTTTAGTTTAGTAGCTGAAGTGTGTTATCCTACATTAGAAAGTGGTTCAATTAGCTCAAACAAAGAAGTGCGATATGAGATCTTTAACATTTTTGGTATTCTTATTAAAACATACAGCTATGATGAGAGTTTAATAGTTCGTTTGGTACAATTATTGAAAGTTAATTCACATTTAATAAAACCAATTGCGGAAGGTATTAATCAACTGGTAGAAAATTTTAGTGCCAAAGCACTTATTCCAGAGTTTGTTCAGGAAATTATGGAAATCCTTTTTGATGAAAAATATGAAGATGCAGAAGTATTAGTATTTTATTTTTGCTAAATGTTTCAATAATTATTTTTGTTTGTAGGCCACAAAACATTGTACTGGAACTTTGGTGGAATTGTCTAAATTACTACCTCAATTAATGGCACCAGAAGTAGCATATCTAAAAAGTTATCTAGGACATGAAGTAAATAAATGTTATTAATTCTATACCTGAGAGCTAAAGGGACATAAGTCCAAAATGACTTAGTCATAGAATAGTCGAAAATATCTGATTTTTAACTTCAAATAATAATAAATAATTAATAATTCTCATGCTCTTGCCTCACAAATAAAGCTGGGAAATATCGGTATTTTTTAATATTAATGGTCTGTGAATATTCATTAATAGCATATTTTTATCTTTATTTTTACAAAATTATTGGACTTACTACATTTTGGCTCTAACGAATTAAATGATTATTTGGTCTTAAAAGAGCAAACTTATTATAATTTTTTTTTACAACAAATTTGATACTTTAAAACCTATTAATTTATTAATCATAATTAGGAAATTCTGGGGCTTCTTTAGCTTAAGGTAAATTCCTAAAGTAATTCTGATATCTTCAGGAACCCACTTAAGAAGGGTTAAAAGATTTTCATATTGTTTTATATAGGTTTTTTTTAGAGCCAAACAACGCTGGATAATTTAAACTATTCTCCTTCATTACTTTTTTTTCTTCATTAACTTGATTGGTGCTGTTAATGATGAGTAAAATGTACTAAAATTTTTAAAATCTTCTAAACCCATAGAGAATATATTAAATGGGGGTTGTTTACAATTACGAATAAAATTAATCCAATAATTGCAAGTAAAAATTGTAAATGGTTTAGTTTTCTTTATTGCACTTTTACAGATTTACAGTTAATGTTTCCATTTTTTGATTCCTTGAGATTTCTATAAGTAACAAAACTAAAAAAAACAGGAAGCCATCTCATTACCACCTCTTCCAGCTTTGGTTTGATCTTAGATTTGCATCATCTGAATGTAAAGCTCTTTCGAAATGGCTTTTCTTCTGCACTAAGATCAGCCTTAAGCTTTACATTAAAATAATCGATCAAAATAATAGATATCATTTTTTAATTCATCTCCCAGGATCACAAATATCACAAGATGGAAAATTAACGATTTCCACAGGTGGTACAAGTCTAGTATATATATCATATCACATGTGTCGTTGTCTGGTAAATGGAACGACAAATTAAACATTTTGTTGAAGATTTTTCTAAAAAGCCATTTCTTAGCTGGTTCTTCACCTTTTCTCCTAAGTTCTTCGCTATATAACCCATACATTTTTTAAATATTTAAGCCATCTCCAAGATACTTCTTAGCAGACCTTTCTCGAGAATAAGCTGTCAATGTGCTTAGTGATTTTTTCAATAACTTCATCAGAAATTTTATTGATAAGTACTTTTCTACCTTTTTGATCAGGTACTGACATATTACATGTAAACTTCTTTTTTAGAACGTTATAAACAAATTTTTCGCCGATCGATAAAGTGTTTATAAAAAATAATTTACAGACTCTGATCTTCCACCAACTTTCTCTTGCACTCTCAAGAAAGAATTTTTTTGCAAAAATCATGAATCTGCTGGCGTTGATTTTCAGATATTAACGGACGGCACTTATAAGTACAGGTCCAACCCCATGGACTTTTAGTTGTTTATTTAGTGTTAGTTTGTTTTTGTTTTGAAAGGACTTATTTCTTTATAATCGAAACATTTTTCCTTGTAATAAGGTTTTTTAAAATAATGTTATTAAAAATGAAATACTGGGTTTTATAGAATTCTTATTTCATTCGTTTTTGTTAAAAGTGGATTTACACCCCTTTAGCTCTCAGGTACAGAATAATTTTTAATTTAATTTATTAAAAATTTTTTTTAGTCCCATGTATTGAGGAATGGGGTTTTAGTGGTAATGTCAGAAGTATTAATCATATTGAGTTCAAGACCTGCATTGGATGAAAACGATCAAGCCCTTAAAAATTTGATTCTAGAAGTTCTCCAACTTCACATTAACGATGTAGCAGTTACAGTCCGTTCCAAAGTAATCCAAACCTGGGCTAAAGTACAAAAAGAAAATTTGCTTAATCCCACACAGTTAAACGACGCATTACGTGCCATTGTCGCTCACATTTGCGATAAAGGAGCAGCTGCAAGAAAAAACGCCGCCAATACAGTCACGTCATTTTTAGAACACAACCCATACGCTTCAGAAGTATAAAAAAGCAAACTTAATTGAGATTTAAATTCACTAAATTTATTTTTAGTTATCACTGAAAGCAATACAAAAAGAATATCAAGATCAATTAGATGAATTCCGAAAGATGGAAGAAAATATAAAGGAGCATTTATTAAATGAAAAAGCCGCTGATTTCCACGACGAATGGAATGCAATTGTAGCTGAATTAAAATCACCAAAAAAGAAAAAAACTAAAAATAAAAGTGGCGTTGCCAATGAATCAAATGATGAAAATGAATCGGATGAGGAAAGCGAAAATGATGATGAATGTAATGAAAGTGGTGAGGAGATGGAAGTAGATGATCAATCAAAAGAGGCGATTCCTTCTGAACAACTTTTAAGTTTAATCAAAATGTATATAGAAGGAAAACAGTACAAAGATGCTTTTGAACTTTGTAAACGACTTATTCGGGAAGTACCAGAATTTGTTACTAAAAGGTAAAATTAAAAATAATTATGATATGGTAGAACCTCGATATAACTGATTAATATGTCTGTTATATGAAAAGTTGTATACAGGATGATTCAAAAAACCGCTGACAGACTTCTAAACTAGATAATACAAGAAAAATTAAGATGAATAGTCTTAATATACATGGGGTCGGAAATGCCTCGTTGGCGAGATATAGCGGATCAAAGTTTCGTTAAAATTAAACATTATCTGCAATAAAAAGCACTTTTTTAAAATATTGTCTACGCCATTGCTCTCTACATAAAGTAATCAATTATCTATCAATTGGTCTCTTACACAACTTTGATCAAAGCAATAGTTTTTAAGAAAAACACGTTTGTAGAAAATTTGTTAATTCAATCAAAAACTGTTGCTGTAATCAAAGATTTGTAAGAGACCAATTGATAGATAATTGATCACTTTACACGAAAATACTGCCCGTTTGACAAAATTAGCAGTGGAGTTGAAAATATTTTTAAAAAAGGGTTTTTTATTGTAGATAATGTTTAATTTTAAAGAAACTTTGACCAGCTATATCTCGTTAAGGAGGCATTTGCGACCCCATGTATGTTAAGACTTTTCATCTTAATTTTTGATGTATTACCTGCCCTAGAAGTCTGTCAGCGGTTTTTTGAATCACCCTGTATACAACAATCTAGCACTGAATAACAACTAAAACTAGAACTAACACTAGCATTAAAACTAACACTGAATCTCGAACTAGAAACATTTGGGTTTAGCAGTGCGTCTCTTAAGAAGGCTAAACGCGAATGTTTTTAGTTCTAGGTCTGGTTCATTAAAAATATACAACCTGGCGCTGAGTAATAAGTTAAACTAGAACTAACACTAGACCTAGAAATTGTGGTTTAAATAAATAAAAGCCGTAATGAGGCTTAAACAATTTTTATTGGCAAAATGTTATAAGAAGTTCGGTGCTATACGCGTTTCGCCTTATTTAGGCATCAAAAGGCTACAGACTCAATTCAGCAGGGATAGATAACTGTTCAGATAACTTATTCAGATGGCTAAACCCGAATGTTTTTAGTACTAGGTTTAGTGCTAGTTCACTAAAAATATACAACAACCTGGCGCTGAATAACAAATAAAATTAGACCTAGCATTCACCAGTTTATCTATCCTAGGTTCAATCGACTGATTTAATGCTATTCTTATTGTGGCATCAATGCTTTCAAGACGATTTCTGTACTTATTCTTAATAGTAGCGAGAGCTGAAAAGCCACTTTCCGCTCAATATGTTGTTGTGAATGGTAGTAAACATTTCATTGCTTTTTCAAATAATGTTGGGTATTCACTTCGTATTTGTATCCAATATTTTATTAAAATTTTTTGACTAATGAATTGCGCGTGACGTAATTTATCACACGACAGCTCCATTAGTTTTTCCTTGTTTGACTAACACAAAATGTTTCGTCTTTTAAAAACGGATTTTGTATCCACATGTTGCCCATACGGATGTCATTATCAGGAGGAAAATAACATTCATATCGGCATCGTCTTCTTTATGCAGCTCCTTATCTTCAATTATTTGATGATAACATGGGAACATATTAAATTCTCTCCTATCTATTCAACGTTTCCAAATATCAGTTTTTTTGATAAAAGCTTTAACCTTATTATTGTATGTGAATAGGTTAGTCATGCGTCTTTGCATAATGTTAATTCATTAACTAACAAAAAAATATCAGCTAGGTAAGCAACCTTTGCAAGCGATACGTTGTTTTTGAAGTGTCTATTTCAGTTCTTAAGTCAAAAAATCTTTTCAGTACCTTCCCTCTCGAAACTAATAAAACTTTGCGGTATAAATCTATCTCTTCACAGAATAGAAAACTCGAGTCCAAACTATTACGAATATGATTTACAATTTTCACACAATGATCTAAAATTATGTCTAATTCTTTGTTTATATTTTTGGATACCAACTGTTCACGATGAAGAATGCAGTAGGTTTTTGTTATATTTTCTCTGTTTTTTCCATCCGTTGTTTAGACTCAAAGTACGAATTTATGGTAGCAAAAACTTACAGATGTAGTGTAGTATTGTAGTTTTAAGGTGCATAATAATTCCTTTTTCATGTCCTCCAACTCTAAATCAATATACCTTACGTACGCTATCAATATAACATTACTTGAAACATCTGTGGATTCATCTAACTGCGAGGCATAATATGGCGAATGTTCCAATTTTTCAATTTGTTGTAATTCCAGGTCACTTGAAATACTAAGTACTCGTCTGCTTATTGTTTCAGCATACATTGGAATATTGTTAATTTGCACAGCATATTCTTCACCAAACATTTCCCTACAAACTTCTTTGAAACATGGTTTTATTAGTACTTCTCCTATATTACACGCTTTGGTCTTAGCAATATGCAATGCTATTATTAAATAAGAACATTTCAAATATTTCTTATCTGTTCCAACATATAAATGTATTCGCCTTCAAGTCTTTAAGGTTTCAAAGAATTCTGGTGGTTTATCCTTGTATTCAACATGATTAGTATTTAAATTTCTTAAAAGTTTATAAGACTTTAAAGATGCGTTTGCTGATAATAGTTTCATACACAACACATTATGGTAAATCAATATTATCTCCTTGTATGGACGTAAAGCTGTAATTAAGTATCCTCTTTTTTTTAATGGTTTAGACGATTCAGTTGTCTTGGGGGAAGTTTTTGTCTCAGTGTGTTGAACATTCTTCATTGGAATATAATTAAATAGTGTGCTTTGCTTGCTCATTTTCAGAATATAGGCTGTTACCTAATGAGAAAACTTTAAAATTAAGTATGCATATCTAATATCTGACGATCAAAATCTAAGTTTTTTCATTATATAACAAAACTAGAATTAAATATAAAGTTAACCTGATTATATGTTTCGAGTGTATTTTAAGGAGGTTAACACAAGACAATTCCAGAAACACAAGATCAAGTTTAGTGGGTATTTCAAAATGTTCAGAGCAACTTAGTAGTAAAGAAAACGTTTTGACAGTTATTTTCGTTGTTATTGTTGCAAGTAAAAAAATTGGCATTTGTGTTCGATGAATATTTATGCGACCCATTTTTCAACTCTTCGCGACACAATGATTGCGATTCGCTAGTATAGACAATACGAAGAATAACCCCGCGTTTATCTACGAACATGGAATAGAGCAACTTGGGGAATAACCTGAGTTGGATTCTATCTATGAGTGTTAACATTAATATTTAAATATACTGTTGTATGATATAGATAACATCAATAGTATGACTTAAAAATATTTTGTCCGTTATATCTGATATCCGTTCTAACGAATTCCGTTATATCGAGGATTTACTGTATTTAATTTTATGTTTTTTTTATTAAAACAGAGGAAGAGATAAAAAAATGGATGAAAAAGAATTCATATTAGAAGTGTTAAAAGGTTTCTATCGCGAAAATTGCTTTCTAATTCACAATATCGTCGATGTTGAAACGATTGATAAGATGAATCGACTTGAAGAGACGGTAAAACATTGGGAGAGTACAGTTTTATTCGCAAAATTATTAGACGATGCCATGCCGAAAATGAGCGATTTACTAGAAAGCCAAAACATAACGGAAATGCAAGAGGCAGTAAAATTTTTTGTAACCGCCTATAAATTTAAATTGGACGGAAGCGAACAACGTATTCTCCAATTGTTAGAAGTAATGAAAATGCCATTTGATGATCGCAAAGTTATCGTAATTAATGCTTTAGTGGAAGTATTTTTAGTTACCACTCTTACAAATAATATGAAGTAAGTACGATTTTATTTAATATGGTAATATCTTAATATTTATTTTTTTATTAAAGAGAACATGTAAAAGAAATAGTAGAACGTTTAATTCGTTTCACACGAATCGTAACATATGCTTATCGAAACTCCTTTGAGAGGATGATTGCAGAATGGACTGCAAAAGGAAAACTGGATAATAATGTTCTTGACATGTTATTCAATTATTTCACAAAAAAAGAGGACGTCGACGATGATAAATCATTGGCGGCATTGCAACTGTTAACATTGGCCGCCCAAGGTCGTCAATCAATTGTAATGAATAATTTGAAAATGGTCTGCGAGGTGGTGTTTGAAAATCGTGGTCTTAATGATATGGCTATAGTTTCTGAGGCTTGTCATTTTTTAACGGTGGCCGGTTCGGCGGAACAACGAATTGAAGACGATAAACCACCGTACAGATTGAGTTATAACGAAACAGTTTGGACGCAACTTACAAATATATTAGTCGATAATTTTTCAAAACCGGTTAAATTTTATTGCGATGCTATTTCTGGGGCAATACCAATGATATACAAGGTAAATAAATAAAACGAGTTTATTAAATAATTTAATTTTATTATTTTTAGTTGTGTTCTACACCTGAGAAAATTGTTCAAAATTTAATTATGTCCATCATGAAATTGGACGTTTGGTCACAACCTGGTAGTATAGTAAAAGTACCTATTTTTTGCATAGATCGGTTAAATCTTATATTGGGAAAAGTTGCTGTTTACGAAATGGCCCATTTAGATGATACAGTTTATATTGAAATTAAACGTCGCAGTAATCAACGATCGAGCATTGGAAAAATGGGAAGAAAAAGAATTCAAACTCCGTCTATGTTAAGTGCAAGAAAAAGGGCCATATCAACCGCCACTGAAGATGTAAGTAATCACAAGTATATGTAGTGGTCGAAACTTAATTTAAAAAATATAGTTGTTTTGTGTCGCTGTTGAAAATGAAATCGACGAATATTTATTTAGTGAAAATCATTAATTAAGAGGTAGTAATTTGAGAAAGAAAAGAATACAACTTTACCACAGTTTGTAATTGAAGTCAATGCGTTAATAGTTCCTAGAGAAACAAAAACTAAATTATTGTTGTGCTAGTAGGCAGATTTGTAAATCTATATTATTTAATTTGTATCTCAGCCCTTCTTGCCAACTATTTCAAAGCAGTTAATCATATTTATGCATTAAAGGAGATAACATGAAAATTAGTGATAGTTGGAGATTGTGGGGTTAAGAAGATTAGTGACCAAGTTATATCAGAATCAAGTGAATCTTAAAGGCGACTTTTTAGAAAGAAAAGAGAATTGTTTAAAGACTTTGCACAAATCATTGACAATGGGGTTCTCGTTAGGGATGATATGGAACACAGTCACGCATTACGATATGAGGATAATAAGCGATATAGTGACGGACAGCTATTCAGACCTATTATGGATGTGGCAATTTATGATTTATTTCGAATGAATTTATGATTATGTGCCAAACGTATCAAACTGGAAACCTGGATAACTAAAGAGGCCGTGTTGAGTATAAGTAAGCTAACACGTTTGATGATGTTTTATAGGGAATTTACAAACAATGTATACTAACATTCCATATATTATGCGTTCTGTTTAACACGTTTGTTATCGGCGTCTAGTCTACTAGAGGTTTTTCGTGGTGAACCGCGTTCAGTTTGGACGCGTTTCCTAATGCATTTAAATGATGCTTATAATATCGTAGCCTGTACTTGAAAGTTTAGGCTGTTGCTGTGGGGAATGTACTTTGTCAAATTAGTCCATATATGTCCTGCATTTACCGTTAGTGAACTACATGCGGTGCCACATGTGAAATATAGGTAGAACACGTTTTGAATCAAGGTTTATATATTAAAGGTTGTCTAAGTTCCTATGCTGCAATACTTTGATTTTAATTTGTGCGCGAAGGGCAAGAGCAGGAGTGTTTCGTGACGTAAGCGATCACGGATTGCGCACGCAACCTCATGGCCATGTGGTGCTCCATGCATTTGTTTAATTTGAATTGCTTGGCGGTATTATTTTCCACATGTGACGTAATGCGCAGTATGGTTGCGTACGAACCTAGACAACCTTTTATATATAAACCTTGGTTTTGAATAGAGTTTGTGTTTTTTGCAATCTAAGTCTGATAATGAGTCGGATTGGACTGACACAGAAACTGATCCCTTAGATATTCCGTTCAAGGGGGCACCATCGAATTTATGCAATAATGCCAAACCTATTGACTACATCAGATTATTCTTTGACGATGATATAATAAATAAAGTAGCAACTTAAACAAATAATCGTGTAACATCAGTGCCAGTTGCAGAAAATACGAGAAAAAAGTCTAGGAAATGGAAAGATGTGACGCCACCTGAAATAACTAAATTCATTGGACTCTGTCTTTTATCTGGAACTATACACTTTCCTCAGTTGTCAAAGCAATGGAGTACAAATTTCTTTTACTTTCATCCGGTTTTCGGAAAATGTATGTCCAGGAATAGGTTTTGCGATATTTGAGATTTTTGCCATTTTTGTAAATCATAGCGATGTAGATATACGAACGACCGTGTATATAAAATACGACCTATTGCAGTTGGTTGCTCCAGTTAAACAAGTTTCTATAGACGAATCTATGATTCCCTGGCGAGGACGCCTAAAATTTAGGCAGTATATTATGGACAAAAAGTGTATGAGCTTACCACATTTTGTGGTATTGAATATACTTGTCTATACCGGAAAAGGCACTATAATAGACAATCATCAAGAGCATTCTCACACGTTTTCAGTCGTAATGGAGCTACTAAAAGACTATTTGGATAAACGACATCAAATATACCTTGATAATTATTGTACTAGTGTCGGGCTAGCAAAATATTTCTTCAAAAGGAAGACGAAACTTGTAGGAACTTTGCGAAAATTTAGAAGGGGAAATCCGAAACAATTATTTCAAGAAAAAATTAAGAAACGTAAAGCTATATGGTAAAGAAAAGGTGCAGTATTAGTTACACACTAGAAGGACAAGAGATTAGTCAGAGATAGACAGATCAGACTAGATGATGGGATACTACTCATCGCCAAAGAAACCCATAAGATGGTACAGAAACGTGTTCTTTCATCTTATAGATATTGCAATGTGGAATGCGTTTTGACCTAAAATTAGAACTAACACTAAAAACTTTCGGGTTTTGCCGTGCGTCTTCTTCAGAAACTGGTTCGAAGTATTGGAATGCGGATTACATATTATATAAGAAGGCCCAAAAAATCAAAATTGACCTCTTGAAGTTCAGAGAAGAAGTTATAAAGGATATGCTACAGATTAGTGATGAATATACTAAGCCAACCACAGACCAACAATCAGAATTGCATTATCTGGAAACAGTTGCCTCCACATAGAAAAACAAATCTGCGGTGAAGAGGTGTCGCTAGTGTAGCAGAGGTGGAGTTTACAAGAAATCCAGATACAAGTGCCCGATATGTCCTGAAAACCCTGGTTTATGCGTAGATCCATGCTTCAGAATCTGGCACAGTGCACAATAATTATGTTTTGTAATATTTTGGGGTAGCCATAATATTCATTTTGGTTTATATAGCATGTTACGGGATATTTAGAAAAAGAAAGTAGAGACTTTGAAGAAATTCAGGTGTGTCCAGTTGACTAGACGTTGGTACAGAACTTAGAAATTCAAAGTCCGGAAAACTAGACTAGGCCTTCTTTTACAAAAATTTTGCAAACACGTCCATGTAAATACCAAAAATCAGCGTGTAAATAACACAAACATGAATCTCGAAATCAAAGACAACACTAAATGACGAATGGTATACGTGTTTGTCCAAGTACTTGTCGCCTGTATCTGCGTTCTGTTTTTATCTCGAGCCGGAGGTACTCTTTAAACAATTATTCGAAAAACGTTGTTCCATTTTTCAAATAATGACGCATATGATCCTGCACTTATCCACAACTAAAACTGAACAAAATTTGGCCTGTATATTTACATCTGAATATGTTTCAAGTGGAATATACACCCTAACAACATGTAACAATTGACAAAAGTTTTATGTTGTACAACAGAAGATTAAGCTAGTACAATAGATTCCAATAAAAGGTGCCAGATTTAAAAGGAACAATTATTTGCAAACCTCAGGTGGCTAGTCGGCCACCATTTAGGATTGCATCTTATCTAATAATTTCTACACTCATTTATAAAACTGTAATCCAATCTAGACTGGAATTTTTCACATAGATGATTCAGGAAGTTAAACAGCATACAATTAAATTCCATTCATACAAAGAATGGATTTGCAAAACTTGACATGTTCAAAATAAAACCTGAGATGCGTGCGCATAATTTGTATCTTGTCTTTCTTTAGAACATTTTGATATGCAAATATTTTTGTGAAAAAAGTTCGTATATTTTCAAATACATTTATTTTAGGGCGATGACAGTATTTTGGATGGAGCAGATGCAGATGATGGAGACGCCCAATTTGTTTTAAACATATTGGAGTATAAAATAGTAACCAACGCAAACAGCTTAGGCGCATTTACACCATTTTTCCTCGAAGTTTGTCAAAATTTAAACAAATTTCCCAACGAACAGATTCAATGTGGATCGGTTATGGTTTTAATGAGGTAAATTTCGCTTCCATTTAGATCCACAAAAATAACAAATACAATTTTTAGATACATGATGATGTCGAATGTAATGTGTCGCCAATACACAACTTTAGTTTTCCAAATACTATCAACAACGAAATCGGCAAATTTAAAACGATTAATAATAATAAATTTAGCTGATTTATTGGCGAGATTTCCAAATATTATTGATCCATACTCCGCGCAAATTTTCGACAAGTGATTAAATTAATATTAACCCCCAATTTTTATTTAATGATTAATTTTTAGGTTATCTGATCCAGATCCGGGAGTTCAAAAAACGACGTATTTCATCTTGGCGAATTTACTCACAAGAAATATGTTACGTGTTAACAAAAAAGTTTATGTTATGACACTACCGATAACACAAGAAGACTCAGGTCTTAGTGGGACTGCAAAAAAGTTTTTTACACAATTAGCTTTGAATCATCAAGCGCAATTAACCAATATTTTACCGGATCTTTTTTCGTTTCTTTGTGCGAGAGAAGATGATAATGAAGAACAGTTACGATACATAATGAAGTAAATTAATTATTACTCTCTATTTTTTAATTCGGAGGAGTAAAATGAAAAATCACGTTTACACAGAGTAATTTTTCAAAGCTATTTTTTGAAGGAGTTTTAAAACCAGAGACGATTTTAAGTAAACTGTAGTTACGAATTTAATTACTTATTTGTTTAAACATAAAAATTAGGGCGTAACTACTTACTTTGTCCCACATAAAATGCAACATGTCGATATAATTTGACATTACACTAAAATCTCGATATAGCTGATTAAATGGGGAAGGCAGTTTCCGTTATAGCTCAATAAAAATATGTATACAATAATCTAGCGCTGAATAACAAATAAAAGTAGACTAATACTAGCACTAGAACTAACACTATATCTAGATCTAGAAACATTCTGTTTAGCTGTACCTCTCTTAAGACGGCTGGTACGTGGTAGGTAGCGCTAGTTAGCCTAAAATATCACTATGTTGTATATTTTTATTGAACTAAAAATAGAACTAACACTAGACCTAGACTGTCTGAGGACGCACAGCCAAACCCAAATATTTCTAGTTCTAGGCCAAGTGTTAGTTCTAGTTTTACTTGTTATTCATCGCCAGGTTGTTGTATATTTTTAGTGAACTAACACTAGAGCTAGAACTAGAAACATTTGGCAAGAGACGCAAGGCTAAACCCAAATGTTTCTAGTTCTAGATCTAGTAAAAGTGCTAGGTTATGCTAAATAGCACTAGCTTGTTATACAGGGTGTGTCAAATGTCTGGAATATAGCCAATAACTTCGCCATTTGCGGTTTTAAAGAAAAATGTTTCAAATACAAGTTTTTTTATTAATCGTGGTGCATTTTTTGGCGATATTTGCTTGTTTGTATTGTTTTATGTTTCGTTGCTATGGCAACCAACATTGTTATTTTAAATGGGATGCATATATATTTTTTGCACACTTTGATAGAGAATAAATCCCTCTATGCGATGAAGATATCAAATCATATAGTTGTATAAGAAAAAAACAAGAAAAAATGCGTTTTCTGAAAATGTTAAATCAGAAAATTACAATCAAAGTAGGTGCTGAAATAACGCCGTTGACAACTTTAAATGTCAAAAAAATGACAGTTTCAACAATTATGAATAATTAATAATGTATGGGTGCAGTGACACACATTTAATGTAGTTTCGTCATTGGTAACTGACTTCGGCCGTCCATTTTTTGGAAAGTATTTAACACTTCCGATGTTAAAGAATATTTTTAATATTTTGGATACTGTGGATTGTGTAATTTGTGTATCCGGATAAATATTACTGACAGTGTACAAACTTCAGTTTAGGTGCGTTTTCTATCGCCGTACCCATACATTATTATTATTTGGATTCTTAGTTGCGTCATATTTGTTTGAACTGTCAATTGTTTGACATTTATAGCTGTCAATGGCGTTATTTCGGTGCCTACTTTGATTGTAATTTGTTGATTTGATATGTTCATTGTGTAGAGGGATTTATTCTCTATCAAAAGCTTTGTTCTTCCCTACTCTGCACAACATGGCACTAGTATGACGTCATAGTGCAATTAAGTGTAAGTAAGTGCAAGATTATGTCAACTGAGTGCAGGTTAGAAAAGTGTGTAAAGCGTGGTCGCAACGAACAGGTTTTTATCAAGAAGTCTATAATATTTGAAACGGACGAACAGGAGATTGTCAACGAAATAGTCGTGGAAAATGATGAAATCGCAGAATGTTTTTTAGTAGCGACTCATCCGACAATAAAAAAAATTGGAGTAGTTTACCCCCTGAAGCCTTTAGATATGTGTGATATATCAATGAAAAGCTCTTTAAAAATGAATATCAGTTTACATTTACCACATTTGGATAGCTGCTTTCGTCTTCAAGCTATGCGCGAATTTATACTGTTCGCCCCGATTTAATCTATCTTGTCCATTTTCTACTGCCTCTACTGGGATTGAATGTACTGTGTTCTCTAACACAACCAATATTAATTAGTAATATTAATTATTACAAAACACGCTTCCAAATATTCCGCCATTTTAGTTACACTGAATTACACTGCACCTTTTGAACTTAATCGAAAGCAGGTGCAACAAAATCTGCACTAACTTGCACTGGCTGCACGAAATTACACTGCGCATGGGCCAACGAAAAGTGTGAGTGCAACTGCACTAAATTACACTATCCCCAACGAACACACAACATCTGCACTAAACTGCTTAGTGCAAGTAGTGCGGTCCCAACGAACAATGCTAAAATATGCAAAAAAAAACATATGCATCCCATTTAAAATAATAATGTTGGTTGCCATAACAACGAAACAAAAAAATGTAAACAAGCAAATATAGCCAAAAAGTGCGCCACAATTAATACAGAATTTTTTATTTGAAACATTTTTCTTTAAAACTACAAATGGAGAAGTTATTGGCTATATTCCAGACATTTGACACACCCTGTATACTTGTAATGAACTAAAATTAGAACTAGAAAAATTCGGAACTTTCGAGTTCTAGTTTTACACTAGCACTATAACTAGAGCTAACACAAGACCCAGAACTAGAATCATTCGGGTTTAGCCGTCTTGAGAGACGTGCGGCTAAACCCGAATGTTTCTAGTTCTCGGTCTAGTGTTAGTTCTAGTTTTACACTATCGCTAGAATTAACACAAAACCTAAAACTAGAATCATTCGGGTTTAGCCCTCTTGAGAGACATGCGGCTAAACCCGAATGTTTCTAGTTCTCGATCTAGTATTAATTCTAGTTTTACAATAGCACTATCACTAGAAGTAACACAAGACCTAGAACCATTCGGATTTAGCCGTCTTGACAGACGTGCGGCTAAACCCGATACTTTCTAGTTCTACGGTTAGTTCTAGTTTCACACTAGGACAATCACTAGAACTAACACAAGACCTAGAATTAGAATCATTCGGGTTTAGCTGTCTTGACAGACGTGCGGCTAAACCTGAATGATTCTAGTTCTAGGTCTAGTGTTAGTTCTAGTTTTACACCATCAGTAGAACTAACACAAGACCTAGAACTAGAATCATTCGGGTTTACCCGTCTTGAGAGACGTGCGGCTAAACCCGGTACTTTCTAGTTGTACGGTTAGTTCTAGTTTTACACCAGCACAATCACTAGAACTAGCACAAGACCTAGAACTAGAATCATTCGGGTTTAGCCGTCGTGAGAGACGTGCAGCTAAACTCGAATGTTACTAGAATCATTCGGGTTTAGCTGTCTTGAGAGACGTGCGGCTAAACCCGATACTTTCTAGTTCTAGGGTTAGTTCTAGTTTTACACTAGCACAATCACTAGAACTGACACAAGACCTAGAACTAGAATCATTCGGGTTTAGCCGTCTTGAGTGACGTGCGGCTAAACCCGATACTTTCTAATTCTAGGGTTAGTTCTAGTTTTACACTATAGTCTGTTTTTAAACTAAGAGGAGCATTTTAAATTTCTCACCAGATTGACCTTGCACGTGATTGGTTGAATGCGAGGAAGGTTTATACACAGGCAATTTTTAGTTCTTGTTGACAACGATTTTGAATTTGGAGGTTAGGCTATTGATTATTCAAATGACGTGAAACAAATAATAATAATAGACAACCTAAGCCTTGACGTCACAGAGATGGGCGGAGCTTATACTGACTCCAAACATTTTCGTTGCTAACTGTGTTGCTAACGGTAAATCACTATATGCAATTTTCCATTAGTGTTAAAATAAAATAAACTAAGTGATGACATTTCAAATGACAATTTTTGACGATTTATCTTAGCAACGAAATTGTTTGGAGTCAGTGTAAGCTCCGCCCACCTCTGTGACGTCAGACTTAGGTAGTCTATTATTAATTTAAATTTACCGCTAAAAATATCTAGTGATATTTTCTGGTGATATTTCCTAGTGTAAACCTGACATTCGGATTCACTCCTCTTAGTTTAAAACAGACTATAGCACCATCACTAGAATTAACACAAGACCTAGAACTAGAATCATTCGGATTCGGGCTAAACCCGAATGTTTCTAGTTCTCGATCTAGTGTCAGTTCTAGTTTTACACTATCACTAGAACTAACCCAAACCCCAGAATCATTAGGATGTAGCCGTCCTGAGAGACGTGCGGCTAAATCCGATACTTTTTAGTTCTAGTTTTACACTAGCACAATCATTAGAACTAACACAAGACCTAGAACTGGAATCATTCGGGTTTAGCCGTCTTGAGAGACGTGCGGCTAAACCCGAATGTTTCTAGTTCTCGGTCTAGTGTTAGTTCTAGTTTTACACTATCACTAGAACTAACACAAGACCCAGAACTAGGATCATTCGGGTTTAGCCGTCTTGAGAGACGTGCGGCTAAACCCGAATGTTTCTAGTTCTCGGTCTAGTGTCAGTTCTAGTTTTACACTAGCACTATCACTAGAAGTAACACAATACCTAGAACTAGAATCGTTCGGGTTTAGCCATACTGAGAAACGTGCGACTAAACTCGAATGTTTCTAGACGGCCAGCAACATCTTGAATTTTCCTAGTGTAATTTTTGCTTAAAACTGACCAATAGCAACCCTTCTTTTTGGCGCTTCAATTTCAAAAAGACTCCTCCGAATTACAAAAAAAAGAGTATATTTAAACGATTTTAATTAAATCTTATTAATTTTAGGTTTATTTTTGATTCAATTGATAAAAACAAATTAATGGAGGGATTAGTGGATCGTTTCTGCGCAAAATTAATCAACAACGAAGATGATTATATTCTTTCAAACGTTGGATTTTGTCTCCACCAAATACAATACAACGATAAGAGTGCAAGAAAATTAGTTGATAATTTTCCAAATTATAAAGATGCGTTACACAACGCCGATTTGTATTCTTGCTTCAAACAAATTATGGCTGGTTGGGCAAAAGCCACGAAATACAACCTGAAAGAAGTCGTTGTTGAATTGGAGGGAAAAATCGCGGAATTCTTCCAAATTAAAGATCTCCCACCGCCTAGTTCTACTCACGTACCTAGAAGTTCCCGAAAAAAGGCGACTCAAAAGAAGAAACGTTCCAGAAGGAGCTCTTCCTGAAAACAAAAAAAAAAGTTAAGTTAATTTTTACTATTAAATATTTTATATTTTTAAAATAAAATAACCTCGAAATAAATAAAAAATATCTTTATTAATTTCCTAAAATACAGGGAGGCTTTTAACCCCTTGAGAATAAGAGAGAAAGAAGAAAAAAGGGGAACAATTCAAAAATCATAATACACCAGAATACATTTCTTCTTTTAATAACTTTATATATCAAATGCTTGTATTTTGAAAAAGTGGAGTCAGATTTAACTTGATTGAAACAGGGTATTCCGTTAACATCCTGTTTCCCTCCAACCTTACAATCACTATATTCTTAAATTAATGTCCTTAAAAACAAACGTTCATTTGAACAAAATAATAATAAAAAAAAATAACGACAAAATTTCACTTCAGACATCGATCAAAGTATTGACCCCCAACCAAGCCCCCACACATTGCTTTTTGAACGTTCTGCTCGAAAAGACGTCTATTGTTTGTTAGAACGTCCGCTGCCTCTTTATTTAATGGATCTTCCGGATTTGGTTCTAAGAAAAGATATTGAAGCCCATAAACTATACTGTTAATTGTTAAGACGGGTTTCCAATCTTCTCGGAGTATATTTAAACAGACGTTACCTTGATGATCAATATTTGGATGATAAACCTTGAAAGTAAAAAAGAAAATTTTCAAGGTTATTAAAAGAAATAAATAGAAACTACTTACTTGTGTTTCACATTTGACCTTGGGTGGTTCATGAGGATAATTAGGACCAACTTTAAAGCTAAACACAAATCTTCCCGTCCTATAAAATCCTTCATCTGGACAAATAATAAGTTTAAATGTTAATAAATCATCGGGATCGGGAAATTCGGTGGTACAAGTTCTAGGTAGATTTAATTCGTTAATATCTAAACAAAAATACGAATTAACAATAATTATAATATAACATCTTTGAAAATATACCTTTAGCGATACGTAATTGGGCTGCTGAAGGTTTTTTTTGGTTGCCCCCTCGAGGAGAAGCCTCCCCATCTTTCTTCTGTTGCTTTAGCGAAAACAGTTTTATCATTGTGTTTAACTAATAAATCTACCGCGACTAATCCTTTCTCGAACGCGGTTTTTACGCCGTGAAGGCTCTTAGAACGGCCAAAGGAGTTCGTTTTTGCAGTGTTTCTGGACGATCTCGCTGTCATTCAACATCTGTCAACATACACGACGTTCGGGTACGTTCCGATTTTCGGTTCCAAAACCCTCATCGTTTTCAAATTTTATTTTTACGGCTATTAATAAGCACCATTAAAACATTTCGCTCCTCTTCGTCCATTTATTTTGATTATATTAATTTTCACTTTAAATTTATTCTCTGTCAAATTCGAAATATTTCAGTTTTTAGATGGTTACCTGGGAAATCGTGCATCACGAATTATAATTATCTCTGGAGTGGTGGTACGTCAAATCACTTTAAATTTTTTAAATTTCCCCGTAATCCTAATTTATTTATTCAAAATTAATTATTGTTATGATTAAAATTCATTAAAATAATTTAATAATAAATTAATAATCAAAAAATTTAATTAAATTAATTTTTCCATTTTTAGAACGTTTCCTTGATTTAGGATTTTAAACTTAACCTCACTTTATTACTTTTGATGTCTAAAAGGTCTAAAAAGAGAAAAATACACTAAAATGGCTTTATTAAGCAGAGTTTTTATTAAATCAACGCTATTTAACAACTCCACGAAAATAATAATATGTTATTCCAATCAAGCACAGCATAAAAAAGGTTACACATTATAATTTTTACATCAAAATGTTCTTATTCAATAATCTTTGCAGACGATTTCTTACCATTAAACTTGAAAGGAACAAAAGGGCAAACAGCCCCAAGAAGAAAACCTAAAAAACATGTTGTTTCTCCACCAAGGTAACCATAAAATAAGATTAGGTATAATTCAAGTCTTAAAAATCGACAATTTTTTTTAATCGACGGGAAATCACTCAAGTAAGCCGGTTCAAATAAAAAAAATATGGAAAAATGTAAAATTTACGGAAAAATCACTTTAAAGTTGCTACATGACGTCACTTTTTGTGACGTCATCCACCATGCTAGCCATATACAGGGTGATTCACATAAGAACAGACACAGAGCAGGGACATGTAGAGGAAAACAAATTAAGATGATTTAAAGTAACTTATCTCTATACTAAGTTGTACACCTGAGGAGTTATAGGCCTTCAAAATTGGCACTTAAATTTTTAAAAAGTTCAATATCTTTGTAATAAATTAAGCTAGAAAAACCAAATTTGGTATATATTATGGGTGTACCAAGGGTATTAAGTGGTAGCAAATTGAACTCAATTGAGGCATTTCAAACGGTTGATTAAGGGTGATGGTACCCTAAATTTGGACAGATTTTTTTAACCTTTTGGCGGATTTAATACATTACTACTTCATTTCATGTGGAATTTAATTCTAAAACTTTTCTTACTCTTATTATTTTTTGAAAAACTTTGTCGTTTTCATAAAAAACTGAAATAACTAAAGACACTTATTTCGTAATGTTACTTAAAATAAGCGTAAATTCAGTAGTCGGCTGTGAATTTGTACGTCAAACTTGACAAATAGGTTATAAAACCTTGTCGTCAAATAACTTTATACAATGTGTTAATTAATTATCCTACCCAATGTCATCATTGTAAGTATGCAACCAATATCACAGTGTTCGTATTACAATACGCAAATTGCGTTATTGGTTGCATACTTGCAATGATGACGTCGGGTACGTTAATTAATTAACACACTGTGTTTTCACAGCACATTTGGTTAAAACGCATATTTTCGGGTGAAATACGGTTGTTTATTAGGTTTTCGACGCACAACGACTAAAATGGTGTTGTTTACCATCTATAAACTAAAGATAATCTAATATCTATACCTGATGCCCTACCCCCCTTTTTAAACGTTACATACTTTCTAGTTCTAGGTCTAGTGTTGGTTCTAGTTTTACACTAACACTAAAACTAACCCAAGACCTAGAACTAGAATCATTAGGGTTTAGCCGTCTTGAGAGACGTGCGGCTAAATCCGAATGTTTCTAGATCTCAGTCTAGTGTTAGTTCTAGTTTTACACTAGCACTAGAGTAGCTTCTCGTACAAAGTTTTCCACTCCATCTTCCAATTGTTCTTTAATGTTCAGTTGAAAGCTCAACCGCATTCTTCCTTTAAGTTCCAATCTAAAGCTTTCCCAATTTGTTGTACCATTCGTCAGGGTTGGTTTTCTTTCCTTTTCAATAATCTTTTCACTTAAAACTCGACTGCAGTATGATCCGAAGCTAGGTCGTAGTTATCATGCACTTCCAGAAAATTGGGTGAACATTTCTTTGATATAAAGAAATCCAATAAATCAGTAGGTTGGGTTTCCTGATGAATGATAATTGGCTTCAATCTCTTGAATGGCTTTCAGTAGTTCTTTCCTTTTTGTAGTTGTAACTTCTGATCCCCATTCTGTGTTTGTTGAAATTTTTGAAAATATGCTGCTGCAACATATTTTGATTATTGATTTTCACACCAAAACTGCACACATCTGTATTTCCTCCTTTTGCAGGTGGACTTCTTCGTAGTGTTCGATATTTTCGCTTATAATAATTGCGCTTCCACCTCTTGCTTGATTGCTGGGGTGATATGTTTTGTAAAATCTTATATTAATAGTTTGTTGTTTTGTTAGATGTGTTTATGTAATGTGTAAAATATCAATCTTCTGTAATGATAATAAAGCTGCAATTGTTTCTTTATGCGTTAGAACACCATTAGCATTCCAGGTGGCTATCTATAATATTTATATTATGATATTATAATCATTATTTCACTTTGTTTAAAATAAACCGTCGATTTTTAAGCCACATGATGATTCTTGAATTTTTCCTAAGATAACCATACCTAAATAATAAAATTACATTCAAGGTGTTACGAAATGGCTGTTGATCAAGATTGGGGTTCAGTTTGGCCAGGTCCACGTACGTTTCATCCAGCAACTGTTCCTTTACCAATTAGACAAGGTTACACTGAAAAAGGTGCACCCCCTGGCAAATTTGCCAATGCGGAATTAATGAAAATACCGAATTTTCTTCATTTAACACCACCCGTCGTTAAAAGACAATGCGAAGCATTAAAAAAGTTTTGTACTCCTTTCCCTGAGAATTTAAAAACTGATGAACAATGTGAAAAACATTTTCCAATTGAAATTACATCTTCGAATTATTGTTTTTCATCGCCATCGATTAGAAATCCTCTATCGAGAATTGTAACATTAAAAATTAAATTGTCTACATTAAATCTTGATAATCACGCAACGGATAAATTTAGACGACTCGTTGGTGATCGATACGACGAAAAAACTGACATTTTTACTCTTGTTACTGATCGTTGCCCAACGAGACAACAAAATTACGATTACGCAATGTATTTATTAACTGCCTTGTATCATGAGAGTTTTAACGTTGAAAGTTGGGAAAAACTAAAGAGCGAAGCTGATATGGAAGTTTATATTTGGGAGAATAACGCTTCGAAAAAATGTGTTGAAGAATTATTTGGGAAAAAAGCTGAAGAAATTGAAAATTGTAATGAGTATTCACAACGTGTTTCCGAATTAATGAACGAAGGTGAGTTGGGTTATTAAAAGTAAATTAATTTATTCATTGCTTTATTTTTTTTTAGGTGAAAGTGAGTATACGTTAGAA
The DNA here is from genome assembly GCF_036711975.1 of Onthophagus taurus. Classification (NCBI taxonomy): domain Eukaryota; kingdom Metazoa; phylum Arthropoda; class Insecta; order Coleoptera; family Scarabaeidae; genus Onthophagus; species Onthophagus taurus. The sequence goes on from NC_091966.1 coordinate 6,241,137, forward strand.
AATTATGGAGCGTCTGTGCGAAAGTTGTTTAATTTACCAAATAAAATTATGAAGGAATCTTGTAATAAATAAAAGTAATAAATTTTTAATTAAAGCAATGATTTTGTTATAATTAATCAATTTAATATCAAGTAAATGAATCAAATAAACAGTAAACTATGTATTTTGCAACAAGAGTGTATTATACAGGTTGATTCAAAAAACGCTGACAGACTTCTAGGGCAGGTAATACATCAAAAATTAAGATGAAAAGTCCTAATATACATGGGATCGCAAATGCCTCCTTAACAAGATATATCGGGTCAAAGTTTCTTTAAAACTAAAAATGGCGTAAATAATATTTTTAAAAAAGTGCTTTTTATTGCAGATAATGTTTAATTTTATAGAAACTTTGATCCGCTATATCGCCAACGAGGCATTTGCGACCCCATGTATATTAAGACTACTCTAGAAGTCTGTCAGAGGTTTTTTGAATCATCCTGTATAAGAAGACAAAGTGGTCTTGCTGCCAAGGCAGTTGCATTAATACTTGAGGACATGCATTACATCTTATTTTTTAGAATGATACATAGCAGCATAGCTGCCTTGGTTCCATTAGGTTTGACTTTCTAACTCCAATTGGGTTTACGCCACGCTTTTCGCGATCACCAGTGGCAGTGGTATAGTGCCTAGGATTAACCAGGATTAACGGACGTCTTGCCGACCGAACCGGATTTTATTTGAGTTCAAGTCAGCGTACAGAAATGGGAATCGAACGAAATTTTTAAAAGTGCGATAACTTATGTTTTAGTGCATGTGATTGGAGATTGGACAATACCGGGACCTTAAAAATACTGGTTTGGGAAGTTTTTGATTTAAATTCGCCTGTAGCTGAAAAAGTGAAATGCAAAATATCTTCGGAAACTTATCAATATTCTGGAAACACCAGCACATTGATAAATCATATTAAAAAAAAAGTATCCTAGTGAATATTGTAGACTTCGATGATAATAGTTTTACAACTAAAAGTAAACAGTCCTCCACGCGACATCGTCGTTAAGTTAAACTGAAAATAACATTTTAATCGAACCGCTTTTGTCGCTACCACCTATCTTTTGATGTTGAACCTCCAATAAAACGATTCAAGCAAACTCGCTTAACCGTACCACAAAAAATTTTCGTAACAAATTGTCGAAAATAAAGGTTTTCGCAAATACACCAAAATATTAAATACCGATTATGAACTGCCTTCGAGAAAAAAATTGACTCAGATGTTGGAAGAAGAGTATAACATTGAGTGTTGTGTGATGTTGCTTTGACATTAGATATTTGGTCGTCAGACTGTAATAAAAGGTTCATTAGTGTAACCGCCCGTTATATAGAAGATACGAAATTGCAACCATACAGATGAAAATATAGCAAATATTGGATGAGTGGTAAGTTCTAAAATAGTGACTATAGTTACAGACAATGCAGCTTTAATGAAAAAAGCAGTTAGCGAAATTTGAACTAAGCAAAACTATTTCTGTGTTTTGACAGAAAAAGATACCACTGCTAATAATAATCAGTTATTGCAAGTAATAAATAAATGCCGAGCGATTGTTTCATATTTTAAACATAGCACAAAATCTTCATATGCCTTGGTCGGCATGCAAATGAATTTGAATGTAATCAAATTAAAGCAAGATGTTCGCACTCGCTGGAACAGTACTTTTCATATGCTCCAACGCCTATTAAAGCTCAAGGTTCCGCTTTCTGATACTTTACCTCCACCGAATCTGGATTCTGAAAAGTCCAACATCCGTTTGTAAAGGTAACTGCAATTTTATCCGTGGAAAAGTATCCATCGTTATCATCTGTTATACCTCTTGTATTCGATCTACGACATACCATAAATAGAAAAACTCCAATGACACAGACAGGCAAGCACTTACAAAGAACTCTTTCTGTTATAATAGAGACGCGACTTGGGGTTTATGATATTAATAGAACAGCAGCAAAAGCTAGTTTTCTTGATCCGCGATATAAATAAACAGCGTTTAGTTCAGAAAGCAACGCTAACAATGGACAAATGTGGATAATAAATGAACTAAACGACTACTCATCAACGAAAACCTTGAACTTAACCGACCAAACTTCTACATCTACTGTTTTTGACGCTGCTTCTACTTCTACTATTGTATGTCCAACTCCACTACAACTTGTCCAGCAGCCAGAATGATAAAACTATATAAACAATACTGGAGTGAAAAAAAAGTCTTTTTACGAAGTTAGCTAAAATAGCGCATAAATACCTCTGTATACCAGCGACTTCGGTGCCATCCGAAAAACTGTTTCCTAAAGCGAGTATTTTATGTAATGAGTAATGAACGAAGAAACCGACTAGCATCCCAAAAACTTAATCAAATACTGTTTTTCAATAAACTGTATTAAAAAATATTCTTATAATTCAACTTTGAATTAGTGTAGATTCGTTAAAATGTATTTTCTGAATTATAGTAAGTATTTTATTTATTGCCTACGGCCCTACGGTACAATTTTAATAACAATGTCCGACACTACCTAAAAAATACCACTCGGTTTACGCAAATTTTACACTTGGTTAACTCGGTTTGGCGAAAACCCGAGTTGGCCCATCGATAGTATATATATTTAAAAAGACATTAAAACTGTTAATCGAGTTAATCATGTCATATAACAGCCGAAGCAGCTCCGCTGCTGAGGTAGTAGCGTCATCAGTTTAAAAATAAACAATAAACCTTAATTTTCAACAAGAACGTGTTATATAAGAAGCCAAAGCAGTGTTGCTACTCGCCATTCTTCATCGCCTGGTTGCAATCTTTGCAAGGATTGTAAATGATAAGCATATCTATGACATTTTTTAAGAGGCGATAAACACGCGCCCTAGAAATTTGTAAGGCATTCGCAACTCTTTTAATACTCGTAGTGGGGTCTCTGTCGAACTCACGCAAAATTCTTCTTCTAAAGTTTCTTTGCAGCCTAGCATTGTTATTATTACGATCTACCCGTCGTTATTTAACCCTTGTTGTTCATCTATTTGTCTATGTACTTTCACCATCGAGATATAATATATTTACTGGAGTGCGTGCTTTGAACTAGAAAACGAGTCGTCACCCCATAACGGCAAAAAGCTTCAGTTCCGTACGTAATATTTATTATATATATATATTTTTTCCTAAACTATAATAACTTAAATATGTATTATTTGGTATTTTTCATCATTATTGAATAACATTGTTTGAATTACTTAGTAAATATTGAATAAATTCATGCTGAATTATATCCATTAGTTAGTACTATTTGTATTTCTTGCCGTTATGGGGTGGAGGAACATGCTGGCGAATCGGACCGTTTTCTCGACCAAGCGAATATCGTATCTCGATGACTTTCACAAACACAGAAGGATGCGGACGGATGTCTTCTATTTGGATATCTTCCTCTATACTCTAGGGCTACTTCTGCTGAAATTCCGTTTGCAAACCGATAAACAAAATGAATATCCGCTAACTCTTGGTTACGAAAAATACACGACATTTTAAAAAGTTTTTATGTAGCAAACAAAAAATCAAAAAGCGCATTTTTAGCGCATTTTGATAAGAGTACTATTTTTGCTTAAAAAAGTACCGAGAATAAGAATTTTTATTCAAAAAGCTAAAAAGTGTACTGTCAGAAAAGTTATTGTTATTTTAATCCGTAAAGAATACGTTACAGAGCGGCTATAATAAAAATGGACTCTATATTCCACTTTCTTATTCCAAAAAACCTCCCTATACCAAATTTGAATAGAATCGGTTGAAATACACGTGTAATATTAAATAAAAATCAATTTAAAAATTTAATTTGAACAACCTGTATCTCCAAAACAAAGCGTTTGTCGACTTATGTTTATATGAAGTTTTTGTGTTAATTTTAAAAGATCTATCGACTGTTAAAGTCCTGCTAGAAAAATCTGAAACATCTTGTATAAATGAAATCATAGAAATGACAATTCTTCCAATGACGAATTGTCAATGAGCAAGGCCTTTGCGGGGAGGATACGTTCATAACGTTCATAAGAACAGTGTTCATAGGGAGTTGGATAACCTTATACAGTATGTTTATTCCAAGGTCTATAGAACATAAGGTTACCCAATACCGATTCTCCTCCTCTGAGAGGCAAGGTGGGTCAGTGACGTAGCTGGTTCTATGAACAACACAACACCACCTATACTGTGGTACAGTCTATATAAAATATTTAAACCTCGCATCGTGTTGTCACGTATAGGCACATGTATAGGCTATCTTTTATTCTGACTGTATCGAACCAGTGACGTCAATTTGCGGGGTAATAATCGATACTACAGAGGCATAGGGAATGAGGTAACCTTATGTTCTATAAACCTTGGTTTATTCAACGGACCTTGCATTGCCAGGTTAAACAGCACTGGCGCCAGTCCATCTCCTTGTTTCAGAACTTGGTTTATCTTGAAAGCTTCAGTTAAGCTTCCTTGTATTTTAATTCTATCTGCGAATTCATTCATAATTCATAAGTAAAGCATGTTAATCTTACCAGTTTTGGTGGGAAAATCCTGCATGAAACTGAGAAGTTTTTCTCTGTGGATACTGTCGTAAGCTTACTTAAAATCTTATGTTAAACACCAAACATTTTTCCAAGACAAGTTTTACCACGAAAAACTGGTTTGTTGTTGAACGTTTTTGGCGGGGAAAGTACCAACTTCAAATTAAAAAATTTATTTTTTTAAATTTATACGTTTCATCAACTAGACTCAACATTATAATCAATTAATCTAATTTCTCAATTAAAGTTTATATTTAAAAAAAAATAGTATCTTCATTTTAATGAGACTTTTTATCGTGATAATTTAATTTTAATTATTTCCCAAGAGTATTAACACATTGTGTGTTAATGTGATAATTAATGAAAATATGGTGGGGATTTCGATGTTACATTCGAAATCGTACATTAAAATCACGTAAATTATAAATTTCTCCTCAGTTGAGTTCGTGATATAACCTCGCCACGTCGAACTGTCAAAACATACATAACCTCGAAATACGGCACGAAACCGATTCAAATCAAAGCTTTTAAAGAAAGCGAATTAAAAAGCTACGAGAATGTCATCATTGACAAAAAGTTTTTTAGTGTTTTCTGTGTTAATAGTTGTAATATTTAATATAAAATCATCACAATGCGCTTCGTTAACATTAAAAGAACAAGAAAAGTATAAAAGTTTAATTGAAGGACAAGGTTTATACACGACTGACGACGATGTGCACGTTTTAACGGCGAATAATTTTAATGGGGAATTATACGGTCAGAAAAACGCGTGGTTTATAGAATTTTATAACAGCTGGTGTGGGTTTTGTCAACGATACGCCCCCTTATGGAAATCATTGGGGAGTGATACCCGAAATTGGAAAGATATGGTTAAAATCGGAGCTATCGATTGCTCAAACGAAGATAATTCCCCAATTTGCCGTGAATTTGAAATAATGAGTTTCCCAACGTTGAGGTATTTCCACGAAGATTACGAACAAGGAAAATACGGCGTTGGAGTCTCAAAAGGAGAAGATATGGCCCAACAAAAACGCCACTTAGTTAACCAGATCATAACAGATGTTTTAGAAGGTCGTGGTAAGCAATATCGCGGTTTAAAACCATATAATCAAACTAATTTAAACGAGTTATACGCCGATATAAAAGATAATAACGCAAAATATGGTATTTTAATTTTTGACAAAGATGACTCTTTAACCGGTGCAGAAGTTGCGCTAGATTTACAAAGCGTTAAAGAAATAATCGTACGTTTTACATATCCCAACAATTCCGCCTTAATAAAATTCGCACAAATTGAAATATTTCCTTCCATGATTGTAATGGACTCAGAAAAGAATACACAAAAGTTTGCAGATGGTTTAAAAAGTCGCGAAAGCATGAAAATGGCAATAAGACAATTTATGGAACGAAAAATGATTGAAATACCTCCCGTGGAAGAAGAAGAAGAAAAGAAGAAAAGCGAGATATTTACCGGAAAATGGTTAGAATCTGAAGTTCCTGATTCAATCGCTTTATTAGAAGCATACGAAAAAAGGGCGCTTAAAGAAAAAATTAAAAAAATGAAAGATGTAGTTTTTCAAATGGATTTAGAAACTGCGTTGAGGTGGTCGTTAAAACGCGAAGTATCTCGCGTTAAAGTGATCGAAAACGAAAAAAGAACTGCTTTGATTAATTATTTAGATGTTATTATTAAATATTTCCCATTAGGGAAAAATGCAAAACAATTTTTAAACGATTTAAAACAAAAAATTGTTTCAACAACATCAATCGAAGGAAAAGAAATTTCTAACATAATCAAATCCGCTGAAACCGAAATTAATCCGTTATTTTCGTCATCAGAAAATTGGTTAGGTTGCGAGGGAAGTTCCCCAGAGCATCGGGGGTATCCATGCGGGTTATGGAAAATGTTTCATTTCTTGACTGTAAATGCAGCTGAATTATCTACAGAAAAAGATAAACCTTTAGAAGTATTATTAGCGATGGAAGGTTATATCAAAAACTTTTTTGGTTGCCACGATTGCGCGCAACATTTCCTTGAAATGACTGTTAAAAAAAATATGCGTCAAGTTGAAAGTTTAGACTCGGCTATTATTTGGTTATGGATGGCTCATAACGATGCTAATAAAAGATTAGCCGGGGATGACACCGAAGACCCTCAATACCCTAAAGTACAATTTCCTTCCTCTGAGAATTGCCCAACGTGTCGTTACACAAACGGAAGTTGGAATTTAGTTGAAGTCTTAAAGTATTTGAAAGTTATGTATGGTGGGGTTCATGTGAGATATATCGGATCGGATTCGAGAGTACTTCACGCGGGGTTGGAAGGAAATTTAGAAGAAAATTTTCACGATAAATCGTCGTCGAACTTGGCTGCTCTGAAAGGATTAGATACGAGTATGTGTATCCTTTATTCCGTTTCATTTCTATTGATTATTTACGTGATATTTCGAATGTTTTTGAGACGGGGTTACCGAAAGAAGCTTTACGTACATGATTTATTAGGGAAAGTTTGAAAACAGGTCTAAAAAATTTTTATTTCATCACAAATACGTAAAAAAATTATTTCAAATTTTTATTTTTATGATTTAACCCTTTAATGCAATTTAATTTTTTTAAAAATCATTTTTAAATTGAAGATTTTTTTAAAACAAGTCGAAACATGATCTTCATTTAAATACAATCATGTAAGTATTAACTTTTTTGCTATACATTTCCGATTTTAAGGTCATTATTATTATAAGGTATTAAGTTAATATGATTTGGGGCGATTTAAATTAAGGTTAATATGGATTAATGGTTTACAACGTAATCCTCAGGATCAGTGTTGCTACAATGTCAAGTTTAAGTAATTCGTTAATAATGTGCATTAAATTTTTTTTTAAATTATTAATTTTTATTAAAACCCGATAAATTAATAAGTGACTCATACCAAAAACATTAAAACTGGCTTCTCCCGGTGCAAACGGGTTGGTGGCAACTCTGCTTGGGATAAACAGTAAAGATTAAATACAAGTGTCTCACGTAACTGGTTCGTTAGAACGTCTGCAGGTTCCACTATTCGTAGACATTTGAAATTTTGGTATAGTAGACGCCACGAGAGCTGGCAGTAAATCATCGATTTCCACTCTTACAAATGCCATACGTAGTTCACAAACCGCTAGAGAGTAATGTGTGTTAGAAAGAGATAGCATTAGTTTAATATGTCTGCTGTATAATTCAAATGGGCACGTCGAAAAAGTACGTCTGTTCTTCTAAGGGACAAGGTCCGTTGAGTAAACATACTATATAAGGTTATCCAACTCCCTATGAACGTATCCCCTCCGCAAAGGCCCATCGACAAAGGCCTTGTTGTAACGTCATTGGAAGAATTGTCATTTCTGTTTTCATTTATATACGTAAACCAACAGAAACTCCTTATTTCTTGAGTTTAATAACACTTGTTTAATTTTTAAATAATTATTTACATAAATATTATTATTATATTCTATTAAATTTATATTGTATCATAAAGGTGTCTCAAAATGAACGCAAGATTTGAATTAAATAGAAAACACAGTTTTTAGTCTTTTGATTGTATCATTCAATTTCGGCAAAAAGAACTGTGTTAACATGTCGCGATATCGAGCACCAGTAACAGTCACTGCTTGACCAGCCTCATTTACAAAAAAGTATGGTCCAATTACGCCTCCAGCCCAAAATCCACACCAAACAGTGACACGTTGTGGATGCATTTGTTTTTCGACAATCACATGTGGGTTTTCAGAACCCCAAAAGCGGCAGTTTTGGCGATTAACAAACCCATCAAGGTGAAAATGTGCTTCGTCGCTTAGGATGATTTTGCTCGAAAAATCAGCATTCATTTGTTGATGCTCAATAATCCATTCAACAAACTCTCTACGCTGTGCATGGTCATTGGGCTTCAGTTGTTGTGTTAATTGAATTTTGTAAGCATGTAGGCACAGATCTTTAGTGAGTGTACGCTGTAGAGAGCTTCTTGAAATTTGCAATTCTTGTCCACTACGCCGAATTGAGGTTCCTGGATTGTCGCCGACACTCGCACGCACTGCTTCGATATTGACATTTGAACGGCTTGTTTTTGGACGACCAGTGTGTTTGGTGTCTCCAACGGATCCTGTCTCCCGAAAATTTTCAATTAATCTCTTCACAGTTGACGAAGTTAAAACAGTATTCCGACCATATTTTGTACGAAATTTTCGAACTGCGGCCGCCAAGCAGTCATTATTTTTGAAATATTGTTCAATAATGAAGACACGTTGTTCTATTGTGTAACGCTCCATTTTTACTAACCCTAAACTGTCAACTGTCGATTTATTTTTTTTTAGGGTTGTCAACACTTTACTGCATGAATGGCGGCAAATTGAAATCTTGCGTTAATTTTGGGACACCTTTATTGTTATATTTTTCCTCCAATGACGTCAAGTTTCCCACCTCACCCCGCCAACGTCAAGTTGGATGTAACTCTACAATTATAACCTCAAATCGAAACGTCTTGTGAGCGTTGTCATGAATCTGTTAGTGTTTTTCCAAACCGAAAATGTTTTCTTTGAAAAGGAAAATCATTAATCATTAAATAATATTTTTGACAATGTTTGACATATAACCTCCATTTAACTAACATAACCTACATTTAAATGTATATGGTGAAATAATCTAAGTCGTACGTCCATATCTTGATTCATACCATTTTTAAGCGATCTGTCACTGCCAGCTCTCGTGGTTTCTACTATAGCATGGGTTATTCATTCGAAACTTTCGATCTAAAATATTTTTTTCCGGTCTACCGGAAGTAGACCATAACTTCGTTATTTTAAATGGAAAGCTATAGTTTTTATTACACCATTTAATTGTACAGGTGTCCCAATTTCGATGTACGCATAGGCTATCTCCGAAACTAAAAGAAATAGAAAAAAAGTTGTGAAAGTAACTTACAATGAGTTATGCTCATATTTCGTTAATTTTTAAAATTAGAGAAATGGGGTTGATATGCAACCTTCCTTTTTTAATTTATTCGTAAAATAGACGGTTTGTTTGGGTGTAATATACAGGGTGATTCACATAAGAATCGACAGAGAGCAGGGACATGCAGAGGACAATAAATTAAGATGATTTATCGCAACTTATCTTTATACTAAGTTGTACCCTTGAGGAGTTATAGGTCTTCAAAGTGGGGTCTTAAATTTTTAAAACATTCAATATTTTCGTATAATACATTAAGCTAGAAAAACCAAATTTGGTATACGTTATATGTGTACCGAGCGTATTAATTGGTAGCAAGTTGAGACCAATTGTGGCATTTTAAAAATTTACAATCAAAATACCTCGAAAACGAAAGACGGTAGGTACCAATAACTTTTATGAAAGTCAACATATTTTTTTACGTACAATTAAAAGGCGTAATAAGAACTATAGCATTCCATTTAAAATAACGAAGTTATGGTCCACTTCCGGTAGACCGGAAGTATCTACTAGTATCGGAAGTGTATAAATTGACAATTGATAAACAGTTTTAAGTTGCACCAAACCCGATAAAATATGGTGTTAAGTATTTTCTTAAATTCTAAAACAGTTCAACTCTTGATAAGCTGTAACTTTTATTAAAAATTTTTCAAAGTTTTTCCAACAATGATAGCTTAGCCTAACAATATACTTGTCACAAAGCACATTCCAAACTTTTCCTAAAACATGGTGAGATCTCACCAACCATTAATGGAGGAGCTCTATAGTGCGATAAAGACTCAAACAGCCTTAATAACTAATATTATAACGTTATGGTAATCTCTCATCTAATCAGCTTTGAGAAGTAATGATATTTATTTCATATCGCACGACAGAGACATTGGAGAAAACTATTTTAACTTTTGTATTGGACATAACGATCATTTTGTTCATTTTAAAATGACGACATAATCACGATATATAATTTCCCGTAGAATATTTCAATTTAATCGTTTTTGATTAGATTTTTCGCTATTGGCTTAGAGATACTTCTAAAATCATTGCTCAATTTTGTTTTTACTGCTGAGGATAACCTCTTTCCACGTCTTCTCTCCAGAACCGCTTGAAAATATAGTTGTGCTCTCTCTTTGACTAATAGGTCCATTAGAGTCCAAATAAAACTTGTTAAGAATTAGAAAAGGAACAACCTTGTTGTTCAAGAAATGGAATTCAAGATTATCTTCCTAATTATAGTTTGTATCAAAATATTTTTCAAATAAAACTTGTTGAGAATTAAACAAGGAACAACTTTTGTTGGTACTATTTTTTAAAATTATTAATTTTTTTATTTCCCTGCGAACAGTACAGTAATGGAATTCAAGATTATCTTCCTAATTATTGTTTGTATCAAATAAAACTTGTTGAGAATTAAACAAGGAACAACTTTTGTTAGCACCCTTTTTTAAAATTCTCAATATTAGGAGGTAATCCCGCTTTTACTTGAATATCTTCCGTTGGTGCCGTAAGATATGTCGACGCATATCGTAAGTCTTCTATTTACCATCGTCAGTAATTCCTGAATGCGTTTGTACTTTAGACATCGTCACCACGTTGGTCTAGTGTATAGAATTACAAACGTCACTGTTGATAATAATCGTCTTCTCCTTGACTTTGGTGCTCCCAAACTTGGTATCAGCCTCAGAATTAGGTTATACACGAAAGTTGCTTTATTTGTTAATCTACTACGTGTTTTATCACAGGAATGTCTTTATTAAGAAACACTCCTAAATATTTACCTTTCTCCAAACTGTAGATTACAGTACCATTTACTTGTTAGTTCAGGGTTCTTAATTTCCTTCTCACTTGCAATAATACCAGTTCTCTTTTTTGCTCAGCTATATTCCTATTTCGCCTTCTCTTCTAACTGTCCTCCGTCTCTGCTCAAGTACCAGGTCAGTTTTCAATACTGCATAGTACCACTGCTTGTGGTACTTCGCAAAGTACTTTGTAGATCTTTCCATTCGGAGCTATTACATTCCTTTCAGAGAGATATCTCTTTATCATTTCCAATAAATACGGGTTGGTATTTCCCTCTATTAGCACTGTTACTATTGTTTGCATGGTGCGGAATTAAATGAGAACAGAAAATTAAACTTCTTTCATCTTTAAAGCTTATTCCTTTATTTTATAAACGATTTTCCCCCCTGTTGATCCCCCTTTTCTATAACCGTATTGATTGTCTTAAAAGAGTGTTGTTATCAACTTGTAACCGAATTGTAACCGGTTTCTTAGTAAGCCTTCCAATAACTTCTCAGTTGTATCTAAGAGATAGAGTGGCCTATATCCCATACATTGTCCAGAGTTTTTTTTGTATATTTTGATACTACCCAGCCCAATCTAATCCGTCTAATCTAATCCGTTCCGACTTGTCTTAAACCTAAATACTTTAATCGATATAGGTTTCTGAGATGAAGAATCAATAAAAGTAGAAACTTCTTCTGGCTTATTGTGACGCTTCGTAATTCCTGGTTCTACTGCTTCTGTGATACTGAGGTCCAGCTGACTTTCCATCGCTTTGAAAGTCTATCAGTCTTTTTGTGTATGTTTTGGCTTCTTTTGCACATTTTTCCAGACACGACTGACATTTTTGATACATTTTCACCGTCTCTGCCGAACCCATCCGACGATCTCTGGAGTGTTGCATTTTTCTCTCATTTCTGTGTTTCTCTTACGATTCATTAGAGTATATCCGGATACTCGAATTGTGTCGACTTTTGCTTCCGCTGCATACGTAACCCTTGTATATTTTGGCCTTGGTTGCGATTGATAGATGGTTGCCTTTATGGCTTGTTTTGCGACGCTGATCTTAAATCTCCATATATTATGTATGCATTGATTCATTCTATGATGTTAGGGTGTAATCATCCAGATTGATACAGATGGTGTCTTCTGCATTTAGACATATCTGGTATTTAGAACTTACCTAGATTGGTAAAAATAATGATTTCTAGATATTATAAGAATTCAAAAACGTTTTCGACATCGATAGGAATATAAATTTCCGTAAATTTTAGGAAAAATGTAGATCTCATCACTTTCTAAATCGACAAAGATAGTGTCTATGATCATAAAGAAATTCCTATCCAAATCTTCAAATGCCTCGCATCTTGATTACAATATTTACATATAGAGAGTATTAATTAGTACTATTTGGATTTAAATTGTTATTACAAGATTATATGATATAATCGAATTTGGTGTCACTTAAAATTGCACATTAAGTAGAAAAACTCAAAAATTTTTGGTTTTAAGGGAAGGGTTTAAATCATTCCAACATTTTTAACTTATGAATTACAAGAAATTTTAATCTTAAAAGCAACGATAAGAATTCGAAGTGTTGTAAAAAAACTTAGAAATGCAAGAATTTAAATAAACACCTTGAACTCCATTCATTCTTAACTTGTTACAAACATTTCTTTTAAATTTTAATCAGATATTTGTGTTTGGACTTGTTTTAAATTTATTTTTTGTTTTAAAATAATAACCATAAAAATGTAAATATTTCTGTAAATATTTCTACAACTTAGAAATGTAAATATTCAAAATGCATTGTTGGGTTAAATCTCTTTTTGAATACGTTCTAAAGTCTTCCACTACTTCGTAACACATCAAAAACTCTTTAAAAGTTGATTTAAGTATTATAATTTTTATCGGTTACATTTTCTTTATCGTTATCTTCATAATTTTTATCACTTTTATGGTCCGTCGAAACCGCAATTACAAGAAAAACCGAATTTATTTTATTTTAAAGAATTTTTAAATTCTCTTAAATGTTTTTTTAATGATTCAAAGAGAAATTGACTAAGCAGGTTTAAATCAATAGTGACCAACACTATTTCTTCTTATTCATCATTATTATTCACCTCAATTTCCTTTTTGTATGATTAATTTGTTTTGAGAGGGAACAAAGTTTCCTTTTTTGTAAAATGAATGATCTCATTCTTATCGCGGACAAAAAAAAAACCTTCGATCCCAAGAAATTATTGTAATCTTGCCAAATCTTTATATTTCTTATTAGCTTTAAGGAGAAATTAAAAAGAAAGTATTTATACAGGTTCCTTTAATAGATTAAATTTATTAATTAGATTTTTTTTAATTGTTAATTGTGGTTTTGAAAACAATTTTGATTTGAATTTCACGATTTATCTGGGATACCTGTATGTGATAAAATTTAACTACGTAAGGTCAATTTTATTAACATTAATAAATAATAAAATTGTCGAAATGACGCAAAGAAGTTTTCTTTTTTTGTTACGTGACTGTTTTATTATGTGTTTTGTGACGTAGAAGTGAGTAAGATATAAAAACAAGTAATTATTTTCAAAATTTCTTTCTTTATTTAACATTTAGTGTAACATTAAAGGTTTTTTTAAAATAATGTTGACAGTTAAGGAGTATTATTACAAATAGTATTTATATCTTTTTTTTTTTTGTTAAGGCAGTTAACCACACATTTATAAAGTTAATGATTATTTTGTTTACATGAATCAAGCTAAATAATCTAAGCTATTAATTGGATAAAATGTTGTGCAATGAAAGATAGTTAAAAAAGACGAAATCAAATTAATAATGGAAGACAAAAATATATTAAAAAAAAAGAAAGATATATATTATTAATTTTTTATCATAAAATACTTAAATAAAAATATCTCTTTTAATAATTACTTCATTTTTGTGCCTATTACTTTATTTATTTTATTATTATTTTTTTTTGGCACTTATACTTCTATTTGTACTTAAAAACACAAAATACTTAAAATTGTATAAAGAAAATGCACCTTCTACCATCATGTTTGAGTGTATGTTTGAGTTATACTTAGGTATTATACAAAATAATTGCAAAAAGTTTAAAAATAACATTTTAAATCAATACCAAATTAATTTTCAATTTTATCCATCAGAACGTATTGCAATTTACCACCCAGCGCTTCGCCTTTAATTAGGCTGCTGCATGTACAGACTAAAAATAACAAAAAAAAATTAATAACAATAACAATTAAAACAAAAATATATAATAATAAAAATAAATAGGGATACAATGTGACACCTGTTGATAAGATAAGTAACTATGGTAATTTCCAACTAGCGCCATCTTTTAAGTACCTACCAAATTCAGTTTTTAAAAGTACAGGAATTTTCTTAACCCATTTGCATCATTGAACAAAAATGACAAAGTTAAATCACCAAATTTCTTTTTATTATACAATTGCTCACGTATGATGTATGTTTAGGATCATTATCTTGTTGGAATCACAACACAGTCGAAAGGTTGAGTTTTTGAGAGCTTTAAATAACATATTTATACATATATTGTAGCTAAATGTATCTGGGTTTATGATGCAAATGAGTTAATATAAAAAAACCATCCACATAATCAATTCAAATCATTCACTTCATAAATTTATAACAGATAAAAATCCCTAGTTCTTTTTATTTCAGCTTTATTGCTGCTTACCTTAACGATATCGACCCCTGTCATGTTCTTGACCAACTCTGGAACCTTATTGACAATGTTGAGGACTTCTCCGGTGAGTTTCACGGCACCTATATCACCCTGTCCAGATGAAACCATCGTAATTTTTTTTGTTTGACATAATGGCGCTGCTACTTCGGCTGTAATCTACAAGAAGATGTTTAAAAATTAATTCTTGGAATAATTAACATTTATCTATTCAAACAACATACAGGTTGTTTTTATTATGAATGTGCCACTTCTTTGCCTTGGTAATTAAGGGCATGTGACTTAAACAAGAATTTTGAATCATTGAAACGTTTCGAAACTATTTAAATAAATATAAATAAATTGATAGATTCATAGGAATCACCAAAATAGTGGATAAATATTAATTTGGGAAAAATAATATTAATATTATTTACTTTTGGTAGAACATCCAAAAGCATATCGATCATCGCCGCTTCTTTATATTCCTTCCAAGCATCCGCTTTTCTCGCCATAAGTTCCGCTTCCGCTTTCGCTTTAACTTCAGTCGCGTAAGCCTCTGCTTCCCCTTTAAGTTTAATAGATTCGGCTTCAGCCTGAGCTTCCAATAAAACCTTTTTATTATTCGCCTCGGCAATTTTTTCCAAACGATATTTCTCCGCTTCCGCTGGTCTCCTAATTTTCGCCTCCAACTCCCGTTCTTTCCTTCCGATTTCCTGTTCCTCAACGGCGATTTGTCGCGTTCTTTCAACCACTTTAATCTGCATTTTTTCCTCCATAATTCTCTGTTTCGTTTTGGCCGCTTGTAATTCATACGCTAAATCGGCTTCCGCGTTTTTCGTTTGAACCTCGACGTCGTAAGCGGCTTTTTTAAGTTCGAAATCACGTCGGGCTTTCGCTATTTCCGTGTCGTTTAATAAAACGGAGGCCATTCGTTGTTCTTCGGCGATCGCCTCTTTTATTTGAGCGTCACAACGGGCTTCTGCTTCACCGATACGGGCGTCGCGTTTTACTTCGGCCGTTCGAGCCATTCCCAAACTCTTTAGGTAACCCTAAAAGTATAAAATAATACATTTTTAATTGTTTTATTTGTATTAATTGATTTTTATGGTTTTTAGAATCGGAAGTGAAAATGGATGAGTTAAAACTGTTTGAAACATCTACCTCCTACTATGAGAAGAGAATGAGGGGGTTAAAATAAATAAAAAAAGCAGCTTAACAAATAATAGAATAGGGGATGAAGGGGTTTAGTTCTTGTTGGTTTGTTTAATTAACGTACCTTAGCGCCCTATTTGTAGCAATAAAATAAAAGAAAAACAAGCTAATTATTATAAAAATGATTAATAATAG